>NC_089812.1:33264244-33936744 GCF_029633855.1 Hoplias malabaricus | reverse complement strand
CTCCGTTTCTCTCGCTCGCTCGTGCGCACAGTGGCTGAATATCAAACCGCCCACTTCTCCTTACACTAGTCCCCTACGGTTTGGAAACACACATTACTCGCTCAAACTGTGAAGCCTATAATATTTCGGTTTGGGACTCAAACACATACTCATACCGCACATTATTGATATAAACTGCACCGTTTGCGTGTAAACCCCAACATTTCTGCTCTGAAACAGTGCACTTCCGAGGGAACATAGAGTGAATTGGAACGCACCCGCTGTCTGTCGGCCGTGAGGTGACGGCTAATTCGTCGACAACATACTCGAAAACACTTTAAACACACATGACTTTCCAGAGAAACGTTATATGTATATATATTTAGCTCTATAAATGCTTTTGTTTACTCCCCTCGCTCTAATTATTTCAGTTAAAACGTTGGTTTTGTTAGCGAGGTAACACTTGTTAGCACTTAAACTTGTTCGGCTACGTTACAGCGACAAGACAAACCCAAAAGTAGTGTTTTTAGTCGAACATGCCTCAATAAACGATAATTTATGATAGTTTCTTAGAAGCACTCACCTTAAATTTGTAACACAGCCGCTCTGTCTCTGTCTGTTGTCCTCTGGTGCCCACAGTCAAAATGAGAAAAAAGGCGGGAATCACGGACCTCAGAAGTTAGGTAGAAGATACATCCCAGCATTTTTTAGAGTGTAGAAAACGCTTCTGTACGACACCATAAATGGTTCCTTTATTGTTACAAATTTGAAAACAAAACAATAGAAGAACACTTTTTTTTTGTGCCGGAGAGAACCCTTTTCTAAATATTGCGATATAGAGCCATCAGCAGTCTGAAGAACACTTTCATAATACAAAGAAACCTTTAATCTTAAGGTTCTTCAAGTGTTTAGGGTTCTATAGAGAACCATTTTCCCCCCAGGTTTGGGCTGTCCCTTGGACCCCAGAATCCCCTCAGTCTGGGAGCTCACCTGCCACAGTGTTGAGGGAACGAAAGCTGCTAATCTTTAAGTATTACTCTCCTGTTCATTTTATTAAAATGTATCTCTAAGCTTTGTATTTGTATGAAATCTTATACAAACATTATATTATTTTTCTTATGATTTATATACACACACACACACACACACACACACACACACACACTATACTGACCCTAATTCTACTGTGTCTTCCGTCATCGATGACGTAGTCACCAGGAGCTAAGCTTCTATGGAACGCCGTTAGTCTCTAAACGTGTTGGATTCTCCGTGTTAACAAGTAGCGTATAATTTCGTGTTAACACGCTAAGGTATTTACGTGTTAACGCGTTATGAACGTGTTAACACGTTAAGTTTGTGTATTTCGTGAATCATGATTCTTTACTGCCACCTACTGGTGTATTGCGTAATTGCTGAAACAACATAAAGCCTTAACTTAGCAAATAACGGAAAAATTCCAGTGTTTAATGTTCTGAACAATGTTTTTTTTAATGAGATTTTGCATAACCATTATACATATTTAAATATAATACATTATATTGTTGAACGAGGGGTTTATATATATATATGTATAAACCCCTCACTTCAACCAACAAAATTTACTGCTGAAAAAATCAGTTTTTTAATTCATATTTTTGGGTTCAATTCCTTTTTGAAGGAGATTTAACCTCTCAAGTTTTTAACCTATATATATAAAAGTAGATATACATAATTAAATACAACATGAGTAAATTAATGTAACTTTAAACATATTATACATGTTTACAGAAAGAGGAGGATCTGGAAATTTCACTATGGGTTTGTATTGACACCGTATATTTTTTAGCAGTATGCTATTAAAAGAATGCACATAATTTATCAATGTGAATGAATTACGCCTCTATATGTGTCACACACACAGTGTGAGAGAATAGTGATGCTTGTTTGATATAAAATTATGAAAAGCTTTAGAGAATGTTATGAATGAAGTTATATAATAATATGCATGTTTATAAATTTTAAGGTATTAAACACAATATTATTTTATTGTGAAAAATAAACTTCCAGTTGCTATGGGGATCAGCTTTACTAGTATTGCTGTCTTCACACTGCTCACGTAGGGCTCAACGTAGCCATAGGTCAGTGCTTAGTTCACTATTCAGATAAATTCAGATAATTCAGATAAAGCGTAAAGACTACGTTCACAACGGATTTATGTTTCATGTCAGCTACAGTGTGTGATGTAAATCCTGTCATGAATATGTAAGTACGCCCGGATTTGAGGCCTCCCATTGGCGAAAACCTTAAGAAGCGTGTAAACGTGTCATTTTTGGTCACGTTATCACGACAAAGTTTTACGTGTTAACACGCACATTTTTAATAACGTGTTAACGCGCATGTGTTCACACGTTTAGAGCTCAATGGCGTTCTATAACTTCTAACCACAGACCTGAAGCTGTAGTTCCAACTACACAACTCAACGACAGTGTTGGGAACGTTCGGTGAACGACGGTTTTGAGAAACACTAGGGGTTCGTTTAACGATGGTTCGGACTGTGCAAGTTACCAACGTAGTTAGCGCGAGAGTTCCAACGACTGTTTTGAGAAACACTTGCAGCGCAACTGCAATGTAAACTGCTAATGTAGTTAGCAACTATGCTGTTGGGAAACGAACCCCTGGGTGTGTGTGTGTGTGTGTGTGTGTGTGAGAGGGAGAGAATGAAAGAGAGAATGAATGAGAGAGAGAGAGAGAATGAATGAATGAGAGAGAGAGAGAGAGAGAATGAATGAGAGAGAGAGAGAGAGAGAGAGAGAATGAATGAGAGCGAGAGCGAATGAGAGAGAGAGAGAAAGAATGAATGAGAGAGAGAGAGAGAGAGAGAGAAATTCTGAAGCCTCCATGTAACTGTGAATGCGACGATGGTGTTCATTGCTGTAAACAGAGTCTAGAAACGAATGCACTTTGTTGCAATGTCTAAAACGATCTGTGTCTTTAGCTATTGAAATAAATGTATAAAATGCATCGGAGGGTGCATAAAAAACAGTGTGCATTGTTCTCTGTGTTCGTACCATTCAGAATATGTGACACTGTGGCAGACAGAACCTTATTTTGAAAAGCTATTGACGCCGGAAACCCAAACACCTTGACCGTGGTCTGCTATGGATTGCTAGCTCATGGCAGCCCCAAAAGAGTCTATTCATCTATGTAGTTTCAATTACATACTTTCCCTCAACTCAGCTGTTCTACAAGACTGTAGCTCCGCCCATTTCTGAGTCATCAGAGCGGGAAATCACCACGTGACATTTTCCCGCGAAAGAAGTATAGAAGCTGTAGTTCACTCGTGTTCTTGAGCCCCGAACTGAAGATGGACCTTCAGCACTGCCGCCGGACCCGGAGTTGTGTTCTCCTAGAACAGTGCATTTATTTAATGAACCCAGAAGATGCTTGAAGAGGAGTGAGAGAAGTATATAGCATTAAATACAGGTAAGAACCTACACTTTTGGTGCACTTACTGAGGCAAGTAGATCCACTCTGTCCTCCATACACTGCATCTGTGGAGTCTGAAAAGAATAAATGAAAGAGATTCCGCAGATCTCTACTAGGAATGTATTCTATGTCTACTGTTTACATGATGTGCCAGATTCATGAGAGGTTAGGTTTATAACAGGTCATATTTGGTGTGAATGTTTCTGTATAAACCTGTTTTTATTTATTTTTTTCTTAATTCATAATTACTGGAATGAGTTAAAACGCTGAAATTCGCGATGAAAACATATCAAACCTCTACAATAGTATCTGTACACTCTCTCTATGGACTTTTCCACTCTAAATACCAATGTCCCAGGCCCCGCCCAATGCGCTGAAACCACGCCCCTTTAAGGTGGGCCTAGACTCGAAAGTTTAGCGGGAGAGAGAGTGACATCTCGCCATTTACAGAAAGAGTAACAACACTTCGGCTGTTAATAGTCGCTCAGTTCACTCGGTGATGTTTAACAACAGAGGTAAGAAATCAGCGACGACGGAGAGGGTCTGCTTCCTTCGAAGTTTGTAGTGGGCTACTTTTGGGTTGTTTTTCTACTCTCTGTAGTTCGCTGTAGTTCGCTAACTCTTAGCTAGCCGTTAGCCCGAGGTTTGGCTGCGTAAAAAACAGCATAATTATTAAATAATACAGCAGTTATCGAGTTGGCAGACTTTAGTAGCTCAAAAAGCTCAGTGTGAGAAGAGCGGAGTGTAAAACTGTCTTTAGTTTTTTTCGCTCGGACACGAGTCCGTTGTAACAGTGTGACGCGAGCTCTTTAATACAACACCAACTCGACAAGGGCTCGGGTCCAAACACACCCCAGTGTTTACAAGTGGAAGAGTGGTCTCAGGTGTTCTTCCTACAGAGGTTTATAAAGAGAAATCTTTGGGAATCACCCCTTAAACAGCGATTCCCTTCTTTACCGGAGCATTCAACTAGTGCCACCCTGTGTACGGTCGTGTTTACCTCATCTCCTCGGGTCTTTTTGGCCTGTATTTCCAGGTTTTTCCACGAACCTGTGGGAATATTTAGACTGAGATATAAAAAGAAAAACCTGAACACGTTACATATTAATAACATTGGACTAGTGAAACAGTCAGATTTACAGCTGTAAAACAGTACATATGCAAATAAAGGCCCTGCTGTTGCTTGTGTTATCTTTCTGCTAATTCATTTACCTGTAAATCTCTCGTAAACAATGACAACACAATGGTCTGTTGTTTTTAGAGCTATGGAAAGCAGTGAGGGACAGAGACCACATCATAGATTGTATCTTGTCCGTACACAACTCATGAGTAAAAACTAGGACAACTCGTTATAAATTTATTGGGGTTTGTAGGAAGTTGTGAAAAGATCACAACGTGATAATCCTCATCCAGTGTGTGCACAGCGCCGGACGGTGATTGAACATGAGGATGAGA
Organism: Hoplias malabaricus; assembly: GCF_029633855.1. NCBI lineage: Eukaryota > Metazoa > Chordata > Actinopteri > Characiformes > Erythrinidae > Hoplias > Hoplias malabaricus. Next base: position 33,931,845 of record NC_089812.1, on the reverse strand, counting down.
GGATTTCATTCTGCCGCGTTTGTCTGGACATGAATATTTCACATTATTGTAGTTACTGACAGATATAAGTATGAATTAAAATGAAAATAGCAGCTTAATTTGCTTTAAAACTGACAATTTTATTAAATTGACGGAAAAACCCGAGCTCGCTACGGAAATTCTCGAACGCAACCGTGACGTCACTGGTGGACAACAGCCGAACAACGCCGCGGTAAAACACCGTTATGACTGACTGTTATGACAGTATCTAGCTAAATAACCAACATTATTCATGACAATAGCCTAGCAATAAGCTAAACTCAAATGTAGAGGTACCGTTATTCTTGTAAATGTGATCGAAGTCGAACTCGAATTCATCCGACACTATAAACCTCCGTAATGCAGCTACGTAGCCGAGTATAATCTGAGCCACCGAGTTTAGCGAGTCAAGCTAACGTTAACTAACACCAACTAAAACAGGCGAAGTGAGTGTCCTTACCCTGTTTACCTCCATGTTACAGAGGCTCTTGAACACCTTTCGTTGGTGTCCTTACATGCCCATATTGTTGGAAAAGCGCCAGTGAAATGAGCTACAGATAACGGAGTGAGCGGAGGGTCCTTTCCAAAGTGCCCGTTTAAAGTTGACAAATTGAGTCCATGTTCTGGATATTTTGGGATCTTTGGGACATTTGTGCACAGATGTCCCACTGTACATTGAATGATTGCAGCCAAAAACAACTTCAAATATAGCCGCAAGCGGCAATGAGATGGTCCTAACACGTATGGGCCTAATTGGGACCTTTGGCCAGTCTGAGAGGTCAATGAGGCCTTAGGACACATGGGCCATTTAGGGCAAACAAGGCAAAAATGAATCTAAGATATTGTTGTATCTTCAACTAGCAGCTATCATTATGAACTGTCTCATGTACTTAGGAAGTGCCCCATAGACACACTGTAAAAAAAGGTCTTTATGATTGGGCCTTGTTGGGCCTTCCAAAGAGCTGCTGAAACCTCAGTGGCCAATGACAGCCATTGTGTATAGTAAATATCTAAATATCTACAGAGAGACCATGAGCAGTTTTGGTGAGTTTTTTAATTATGATAAATATTTTTGTTCATATGTTATGACCTTTGACCTGTACAGAGAAATAAGATCTCATGAACGTAGGTGAACAAAGCAATATGTGGTCTTAGAGTGCCACCTGCTGGTGAAACAATTTAACACCTGTCCCATAGTGGAGATAAGCTGTTACAAATGCACATGCAGACTTTTTATTCAGCTACTGCTCTGTGTATTTTTTAACTTTTATGGACATGTGTGGTATCAGAGGAATCCTAAGGACCTGAACTTTAATAATTTATAATAAAATGTGGAACTTACATCAGTACGTGGCTTACAGGCCCCTCCCAATTACAGAAATCCAGCATAAACACAGAAACTGCACATAACATGTAATTGTCTAATTGTAGCTCTCCCTTTTGATGGATTCGTGTCATATTATACATGCTCCTTCAGGGTAAGACTCTACATATGTATGTAAAGTGTGGTCTTGATTGGGCTTCATTTGTTTGAGTTACAGCTGAAAGAATGTAAAAACTCAGCACGCTTCGACTAATTGATTTATTGTTTCAACAGTGTGTCCAAATGTTGTACTTTTTTGGATAATTATTTACCTACAGACTGCAGATTCCAACAAAGTCAATTGTTTTGGAATAGAGCCAAATTCCACGGACTAGTTCGAAAAAGTTCAATTTCGAACAACTGGTTATTGAGAAAAAACGATGCATTTTTTGACAACACTTGCAATTACAAAGTTGTTAGGCCCTCTGCAGAGCATGGAAAGCAGCAAAATGCGTGTCTATACGCTTAATTTTTGCTTAGATATATCACATGTTCTTGATATAGCGCCACCTAGTGGCTATCGTAATATAACTTTTTATGCACTTAGGAAGTGCCCCCAGGAACATACCAGTCAAGTCTCATGATGATTGGACCTTGTTAAGGTAGTCAAACAGCTGCTGAAATTTAATTGGCGGATGACTATCACAATTTTGCCCGAATCGCGTTGTCCTTAATTTTCCACTTATAGCCTTGCTGATAGAAGCAGCATGCCAACCAGCGACACATATAAAATTCATTTTAGGATCCTGAAGAAGACAATTTAGAAAACAACTCTCTCCAGGGTGAAGTTATTCAGAACACGCAGGTCGTACTGACAGGAACGTTTTTTGGCTTATTACACTATATGAGGGGTCGGAAACCTTTACCACTCAAAGAGCCATTTGTACCCGTTTCACACAGTAAAGAAAACACTGAGCGCCACAAAACCCCTTTGAAATTCTAAGTGAAATAACACTGTGTTTAACAGTTTTTTTGCCTCTGTGCTCTGTATAAACAAACTATACTGTGTTAAATTTATGAAATCAGTGAACGACTGCAGAGAAAATGAAATAACATTTCTGCATTCAACAAAACATTTAAAAAAAAAAAAAAAAAGACGTGTTGACGGTTAAGTAAAATACTCAATGTCTATTTGAGTCCTTGTAGTAATGTGGGGAAAAAATGCTGAACTTAAATTATCCACTGGCAGCAAACAACAACGCTGTCCTCTCTCTGCGTGCCGTCATTATTTTACTGGCGCCGTGCAGTCAGCGGTCAGAAAGTTCCAGAAACCGCTCACTGACGGGTGTCGCACGTTGGAAGTTGTGACGTATATTAAGAGCGACAAAAATATGTTTAATATTAAAATATTTTAGATGTTGCAAGATCGCCACAATCTTCATAGAATTACATTTTGAAAATGAACGAACCAAAATAAAACATTTTAATTAAATAATCAGTAATTATTTTCAAAAGCTGAGCCGCATCAGAGGGATCAAAGAGCCGCAGGTTGCCGACCCATGGTCTATATTGTGTGCTATCATCTCCTTTGTTTACATAAGATATTGTGTCAGATTTCACTACAGAGTCCAATGCTTCTTGCAGCACGCTCATGACACAGACCCAGAAGCCTGTATTGCTGGACTGGTATGAGTCGCAGTTGGCCGGAAAACTGTAAACACGAGTGCTGTTGTGGTACAGCGTGTGTTTATGATTTCATGTGGACAGAGATTTTTTTTTAAAACAGCACTGGTGTGGATTTGATGCTTTTTAAAAATAGAGAAGGAAAACACAGGACTAGGCCTGATTGTATTTCTTCTTCCTTTTCTTCTTCTTCTTCTTCTTTTCTTCTCCTTCCTCGTCTACTTCTTTTCTTTTCCTCCTCCTTCTTCTTCTTCTTCTCTTTTCCTCCTTCTTCTTCTTCTTCTTCTTCTAATCTTATCTATTTGTTTGATACCAGTTTTAATTTAATGATGTAGTTTGTAGACATAATAAAGGACAACCAGGCCTCCTGATTCATCAACGGTAGTGGACAAGAATAAAGTATAATGTCCAAACACATTATTGAAGTCAAAGTTTTTAAATAAAGGATTTTCATAAAGGATTTGCCCTTAATGCAAATGATCATTGTTTTCCACCGCAGGCACCGCTGTCACGCGTCTTCTGCGTTATCTGCCTGCTACCATCAGAAGCTTCTTCACGTGTTGTGATTGCCGTGACTTATGTAAGCTCCACGATCACCTGGTTTTATTAGAAACCTTTTTTTTTTTTTCAAATGGTATTTGCTCTAATTTCTAATGTGTCCTCAGGGGACTCTGATGTGAAACTCTCAGTGCAAGAAACAACTCCAAGCCAACTTTCCATACATCCCTGGGCTTTTGGTGAACATGGGAACCTGGGGAAGATCTTACATGAGTTTCCTGATTTCTATCGGACTGTCCCGGTTCCTCCATGGACAGATACACAGGCAAGTGGCATTAAAGTGAGATTTAATTTGACAAAAACATGATTTGGAAGTTAAGCTTGTATTCGTCTGGTTGTCTGTGAGTGTTCATGTATGAAATGTGTTGTTGGAGCACAGCTAAACACAAGATGAAACAGCAGTGAGAGTCTGCATTTAACACACTCAAAAACTAATTAGTGAGCAATGAGGTAATCACAGTGCTCTGGGAGGTAAAAAGCGCCAGGGAGAATACTTTTTTATTTGAATTATTTGCATTCGTCTTTCATACACAATGACAGTGATCAGGAAGTGTATAGTTTTGGGGCCAGGGCAAAAATGGAGCAATTTAATTTTCAAAAACTTGTTTACATCCGTCGTTGTTGGCAATGATTTAACTAGTGACAACCGACATTCAGAGCACTATGTGAGCGCAGCATGGAAACATCTCTCTCATTTTCATACACGAAGAACAGCTTTTATTAAAATTTAGTTAAATCAGAAATAACTTGCGCAGACCGCCACAATAAAATATCATCTTCAGGGTAAGGAGGTAAGGACAGGGGCATCAGTTAAACCTGGAAATGGGGGGAAAAGAATGAGACAAAAGGATACATGGCTTGAGTAGATGGGGGTTCTATGCTTCTACATGTTGTGAGACTCTCTCCAGCACAGGGACATTAGCGTTGATTTCTGAAACCAGACAGTTGGTCCCCCATATGACACCCACCCCAAAAGAAATCACGTGACTGCAGCCCATGTGTAAACCTTTTTACTAAGGGTTACCACATGTAAGAAGTTACATTAGTTACCAGTTAGATGTATGGCGTACTGGCTCAAACTTACAGGAATTCAACTACATTTTACAGACCACATTCACTGTCTGCCATTGTACAGAAACACTATTACTGCTAGTTAATAGCTAGCATCATGCTGTTTATGTAATGTCTGGGTATAAATGTAGAGGCAGAGATGGCCTAATAATTAGAGAAGCATTTTGGGACTGGAAGGCTGATGACCAATTCCCAGGATTGGCAGGACATTTGAGGGTGTGGGGAGTGAAGGGACAGCAATGTCCTCCTTGATCAGTCCACGGCTGAAGTGCCCTTGAGCACATATATATGTTAAGTGCAGACGACACATTTCAATGTACATGGTACATTGGTACATTGACAAATAACACTGCTGCTAGGGCTTCTAACATCAACAGAGCGATCTTATCTCCACTGCTGTGACTGTTAGAGTGAGTGTATATTAACTGAGTTCATTTGAACCCCAATGATGTGAGCTGCTCTCTGGATGGCTACCTATTCTCACTCCTGTTGTCTGTGCTTTTCTGTGCTCTCTCTATTGCTGTGTTTTGTTTGTCTTTAATATTAGAGATGTATTAGGGATGCACTGATGTTGGAATTTAAGGATACGTATTCCGTTATCCTGTGTTCTTCATATATACACCGATCAACCATTACATTATCCACTTATGCTTCTACACTCACGGAAGAAACAGTGTCTGATCCACACACGCTAACACACCACCACTTCAGTGTCACTGCATGATAATGATCCACCACCCACAGGATACCTGCTCTGTGGGGGTCCTGAACATTGAAGAACAGGGTAAATGGGGGCAAACAGTGTATACAGATCAACAGATGGACTCCAATCCATCTACAGAATTTCCTCTGGACATTGGAGCTGAGCTGTAGAAACAAGGAGGGGGTCATAATGTTATGGTTGATTGGTGTATATGTCAATGCCGTAATATGTTCCTAATGAGCTTTTATTTAGCTTTAATTGCAGTTGTGAAGGTGTAAATGTAAAATGCCTTTTTTTATGTATTCCGGTGTTAAAACCAATTTTTTTTACCTCTGTAATATTGTCAAAATTCGATCAAGTCTCTCAGTCAGCTGCTGAATCTCTAATCCATGCCATTTATTACTAGCTGCCTAGACTACTGTAAGGTTCTACTAGATGGCGTTAATACTGCTCAATTATATAAACATCAAATAGTGCAGAACTCGCCCCCTCGCTCACATCATCACATCATACCTGCCTTGCAACATCTCCACTGGGTTCCCATAATATAACTCATTCAATTCCAAATCCTTGTGCCCACCTGCAAAGCTTAACACAACATTGCTACTTCTCATCTGTCTGATCTAGTTATTCTCTGCTGGATTACTCCACATTCCTCCGTCATGATGGCAGGGGTATGGTGATCGTGCCTTCTCAAGGCTGGCTCCTCGTCTCTGGAACTCCCTAACTCCACTTGTTCAAGAGGCCAACTCTATTTCCACATTTAAATCTGGAACTACTACTTCTCCATTTCCTTCAGTTCAGTGCAATACACAAGCATCACGTTAACCGGCGTTTCCAAAATACAACAAAGGTCTCCAAATTCATGTTTAGAATATTGGCCAAACCTTAATATCTGATAAAAATATAATTTAAATATAATGAGGCATTCCTAGGCAGCACAGACCTGCTCTAGGTTGAACCATAACATAAAAGCTGACAATCTCACCCTCCTGGTTCCCCAACACATGAACAACTAGCTTTGCTGAATTCTTTATATTTTGAAGCCCTTTCAATTCTTTTAGATTTGCAGACGGATATGAAAATCAAACTAATCTAAATTATTGTTGCAGTCACACAGCTCCAGGGGCCTGGAGGTTGTGGGTTCGAGTCCTGCTCCGGGTGACTGTCTGTGAGGAGTGTGGTGTGTTCTCGCTGTGTCTGCGTGGGTTTCCTCCGGGTGACTGTCTGTGAGGAGTGTGGTGTGTTCTCCCTGTGTCTGCGTGGGTTTCCTCCGGGTGACTGTCTGTGAGGAGTGTGGTGTGTTCTCCCTGTGTCTGCGTGGGTTTCCTCTGGGTGACTGTCTGTGAGGAGTGTGGTGTGTTCTCCCTGTGTCTGCGTGGGTTTCCTCTGGGTGACTGTCTGTGAGGAGTGTGGTGTGTTCTCCCTGTGTCTGCGTGGGTTTCCTCTGGGTGACTGTCTGTGAGGAGTGTGGTGTGTTCTCCCTGTGTCTGCATGGGTTTCCTCCGGGTGACTGTCTGTGAGGAGTGTGGTGTGTTCTCCCTGTGTCTGCGTGGGTTTCCTCTGTGTGACTGTCTGTGAGGAGTGTGGTGTGTTCTCCCTGTGTCTGCATGGGTTTCCTCTGTGTGACTGTCTGTGAGGAGTGTGGTGTGTTCTCTCTGTGTCTGCATGGATTTCCTCTGGGTGACTGTCCGTGAGGAGTGTGGTGTGTTCTCTCTGTGTCTGTGTGGGTTTCCTTCAGGTGCTCCGGTTTCCTCCCAAGGTCCAAACGTAGGTTTGAGTGAATGTGAGTGTGTGTGTTGCCCTGTGAAGGACTGGCACCCCCTCCTGGTTGTATTCCCGTCTTGTGCCCAGTGATTCCAGGTAGGCTCTGGACCCTCCGCGATCCTGAACTGGATAAGGGTTACAGTGAATGAATGAATGAATAAATGTACTGGTCTGAGCAACCACCTTAGCTCAGTTTTTGCAGGTTACTTCAAAGAAAATGTACTGTTTACACCAAGAACACCAGCTCTAGAACATAGACCAACAGGCATTAACTCTTCTTCAGCATAGAAGCAAGCAGCATGATTTTGGTAAATAAAGCAGAAGTAAAGGAAACCACATTATGAGCAGAAGCCTGAGTCAGTTTATATGTAGCTTGCCCTGGTGGTGACCATTTAACATGCATCTCTTCCTCAAACCCTTAAGAACATGCTACTAAAAAAAGGAAACACCTGACCAATGTTATTACATTATGCAGACTTTGTATTTCTGCAGGCCACAAAACAGTGGTGGATATTATTTCCAGGATCAACATAAATTATTTATATCCAGAATAAACATGGATATTTCAAGCTTGTTAAACATTCAAGTTAGCGATGCAGGATGATATCAGAATTATATCGGTAAGTAATTGCTCTTTTAAAGATTATCTGAACTATGCCTTGATTTTTACCAGCATTTCAAACCGATACATGCTGACACTTGTTTTCTGCCAGATAAAGACAGGATGGGAAAAAAAATAATAAATACAGATGCCTCAAAATCGCCTCAGATTCTTCCCCCTCTGACAGAGTGGAGAAGCACAAAGACAGTGCTGAAGCTCTTATTTCTGTACGAGTGTATTGCAGAATGGTTAAGTCCCTTGATTTGTTAACTTTCACTTATGTATTATTAATGTATGTATTAGTTTGACTTGTAAAGCTGTGACCAGCCTCTGCAAGGAACCATTGTTAAATATTAATGTTAATCTGTTGTGTCTTATCTTTCTGTAATGTATAGATGTGTGTTTTGGCATCGGTATCTGCATTGGCAGATATGTATTATATCGGATATCGGCATGGGACAGAATTCTCAAATCGGTGCATCCCTAATACAACTACAAGTCCAATAAAACATTAGGCAATGTTTGGTGATTTTTTTTGTTGTTGAGTTGTACCAGAAGATCAGTAATTTAAATACAGTGATCCCTCGTTTTTCGCGGGGGATGCGTTCCAAGACCACCTGCGAAAAACGAATTTCTGCGAATTAGAGGAAAATTTTTTTTTAATGTATTTAACGAGTATTTAAACCCCTCCCTGTTACTGTTAACAACCCTCTCTTTGCATTAAACAGTCTTTCTATGTTTTTCAGCTGGAACTACATGTGATATCCCACCAGTTTCTTTAATAGAGTCATTCCTAAGCTGTGATTTAGCGTCAGTAAATTTCACTCGGATGTGGATGTGGACTACATGTGCTGTACGTAATAAACACTTGTAAATGATACATGTTGTCACCTACAGACCTAGTCTAATACATGTAAATAATTAATGAAATATTTTGGCTATTTATCTTTTACTGTTGGCGGCACGGTGGCGCAGCAGGTAGGTGACGCAGTCACACAGCTCCAGGGACCTGGAGGTTGTGGGTTTGATTCCCGCTCCGGGTGACTGTCTGTGAGGAGTTGGTGTGTTCTCTCTGTGTAGTAGAAGTAGACCCGCGAAGTAGCGAATCCACGAAAGATGAACCGCGAAAAAGCGAGGGATTACTGTATAATGATTTATGTTAATTTAATGACCTCACTGTGACTATATGCTCTCTGCCCTGTCCAGGGTGTGTTCATGCCTCACACATGATGATTCGGGGTAAGCTCAGGAACCACCACAACCCTGATCAGACTTTAGTGTTTACACATGAATGAATGAATACATTATTTTATGCGTGACTGTGTAACCCTTGCAGTAATTGCATAGACATTACTGAATAATTTACAGAACACAAGACAATGACTTGACTTTGGTGCCAAATATAGGCTTTGATTGATCACAAAATGATGGTTATCAGAGGAATCATTTCCTAATGTGTATTAAAATGAGTGTTTAACCCCTGTGCCCTGTTTGTTTTTGTGATGCAGGCAGACTGAACTACAGACACGCTTCTCCAGTCAACAACTCGGCGTCTTCCCAAAATGAGTCTCCGTCCCCTCAAGGTGTCTTCCACAAATTCTCAGGAAGTCTGCACTGCTGTCCATCATCCATTATCCCAACAGCACTATTTTTAAATTGAGTAGAGTTTAAATTGACCAACATGTGTCAGTTGAACTTAAATTTTAATTTAACTTATTATGTAAATTGAAACATTATTATTTTTGTATATTTTTATTTTATGTTTGTTTCTTGTATGTGTTTGTTTGTGTCATATATATGTTTTTATTTCCCCTTTGTTCTAACACAAAAATAGAACCACTAGATAAATTAAAAAGACGACCATTCAGTTGGGATGCCAAAGACAGGATGAGGCAAAATATTAATTTGATAAAGTGTAAATAAATTTTTTATATCTCACAAAGACCCATATTTTATTCACAATAGAACATTGAACGCGTATCATATGTTGAAAATGAAACTTTTCCTGAAAAATATTAACCCAGTTAGACCTTGATGGCAGCAAAACATCTCAAAAACGTTAGGGACATGGGGTAACAAAAAGTGGCTAAAGTGGTAACTCTTGAACTACATATAAAAAAAAAAAGTATAAATATTTAAATAAATTAAGGTGCTAGACTGCTTCAAAGCTCTGGAACCGAACTTGAGGGAAGGAAATGCATTCTTCAACAAATGTTTTGATGATGATAGAGACAGCTGTCTAATGGTGATTTTACCACCGAATTTGTTTTTCCACTGGCACAATTCCCAGCAAAACAGACATATTTTAGACTATGGTATCTTAGTAATAGGCAGGTTAAAGGAGGTTGTACAAATTACTAACACCAGGGATGTCAATAATTGTGGCACACATGATTTTATTCGGGGCAGCACGGTGGCGCAGCTCCAGGGGCCTGGAGGTTGTGGGTTCGATTCCCACTCCGAGTGACTGTCTGTGAGGAGTGTGGTGTGTTCTCCCTGTGTCTGTGTGGGTTTCCTCTGGGTGACTGTCTGTGAGGAGTGTGGTGTGTTCTCCCTGTGTCCGTGTGGTTTCCTCCAGGTGACTGTCTGTGAGGAGTGTGGTGTGTTCTCCCCTGTGTCTGCGTGGGTTTCCTCCGGATGCTCCGGTTTCCTCCCACAGTCCAAAAACACATTGGTAGGTGGATTGGCGACTCAAAAGTGTCCGTAGGTGTGAGTGTGTGTAAAAATACACATTTATAAATAATTTATTAGAAGCCAAAGAACACTTCTTAACCAGGGGTGCCAATAATTATGGAGGGTGCTGTACATTCCTTACTGTTGTTTAGCTTTAGCTTAACCACCCCACATTTGCCAACCTGCACCAAGGCAACCGAGCTACACAGGTTTGAGCACCACTAGCAAAAGATGGGCGGGTTTGTGAGAGCTAAACGTGCAGCAGGTGATGAGTTTTCCAAGAGGAGAACAAGATGAGGCATATCTTAAAGCAATTTCATACCAGTCACTGAAGAGAGGAGGGGCTTAAACGTGTCATTTTTGCTGTTTTATATTTTGTTTTGTGGAGGGAAGCAATTTAGAGCAAATATGTTTAACAATGACTGTTATTTTATTGTTTTTTAATATGTATTTGAGGTAAATGAATAAATTCCAGTGGAGGCTGGAAGTAATAGTTGTGTACATGTGTCAAAATTTGGAACAACAATGTCAAAAAACACTGCTTTGAACGTTCATCATATTAGCGTCTGTTCTGCTGTAACTCTACGGCGTTGCTAGTGTCTGCGGATAACTTCCGGGAAAATACTGCGAGACACTCAGGGGTTGAACAGGACTTGTGAAAGATCTGCCTACTACCGTAAGAATCGGTACCGCCTCCCATAAGACACCACCAGCGCGTCCCGAGCGAATGAGAAGCGCGCTGCTTGTTGCTTTGAACTCTTCCTCGCTTTATCTCCTCCGTTCCCCACGGGTTTCTGATGGAGTCTAATAGAGGTAATGATTACTTTTACTGGACCTAATAAAAACAGATAATCTTATTCCATACCTTAAGATATCCTTAAGATAATATCCGCTTCTAAAAAATAAAACGCTGTTTGGAAAATTCTACGGGCTGCTTTCAGTTTAGATTCAGCGGCTCGAGAGAGTACTGAGACTACTCTTAAATCGTCCTCTTCATACGTTCACCTATCTATCCATCTATGACGTGAATTCTTAGAGTAGTATACATCAGTCAAGAGACAATAGTTTGACAATCAGTATCATCTCTCATTGTGCTGTGCCAAGCAACATTTGTTATCGCATCCAGCGTCTGAGACTTGATTGGCAGGTTTATAAGAATTTATGCTCGAATTGATTAAGCAGAACGTGGCGTTTCACGTGCCATAAAATCTTCGTTGGTTTAACACATATTCTGGAAAACAAGCTACGGTTCTGCACAGTGTTGTGAGAGGGACATATTTCAAAGCGGTAAGTTCAGGACACTTCAACTTTCTTTTACCCCACGGGAGCCGGGGTGCGGTTCCGTCAGCCGCCGTTTGAGAAAACACGGTTATTAGAAATTACCAATTTTATTAAACCACTTACCGCTGGTTTAAGTGAAAATGAAGTTTTAGGGCTTCACGCGCACTGAGTTTTACCGCTCAGTCACTAGTATCTGCGCACTAAAATCTGACAAGCAACTCTTCTGAAACAACGTGTGGTTAACCATGTTTCCTGCACACCTACCGCTATGGCCTGCGGATGAACCGATTTCTCTGAATAAACACACGCTTTCTGCTCGGAAAAGTGGAAAGTTAAAAAGACGGTTTCATGAACAGTATTTTTTTTTTTTTACCACTTTCAGTTCTGGAGTCTGTGTTTAATGTTGTGTTGTCTTGATTAGTGTAATCATTGTTGTAATGTTCATATTGCTACAATAAATAAAACTAAATGAACATTATATTTCCAAAATATCGACGAGCTTGAAGTTAATAGGTCGGTAAAGTTAGGTTTTTATTGGATATTCAGCGTATATTGGGGTTGCGCCCCTCCCACCGCTCACAAGCAACGTTCTAAAATCTCTGAAACTTCATTTTCTTAATCGTCGAGTATCAGAGAACAAACTACAGTTATTATATATTTCCCAAAATACCGCATCTTTCCATTTCGCGGAGTAAATTTACTGGAAAAAGCCGGAATGGCTGCAGCGGGCGCCCAAGACGCTAAGGGACCGTCGGCAAAGTGCGGAACCTATTTAAAAACGTAAACCATGCACATAGATGAGCAGCTAGGTGGTGATACTTACAAAGACTCAAAATATAACGTACAACAAACTTGAGGTACACACCTATATCCAACCTTAACCTAATCGATTTTATTTATGTATACATGTGAATATTTAGTTCAATAGCAATGTACACATTGTAAACATATACATGTAGGGCATTTATAGCAAATAAACAGTTACTGTGAAGCATCCATATTACTTACAAATTAAAAAAATATGGTTTGCAGAGATATGTGAAATGTGCCTCTGTTCAATTTAAATGATATTTTTCTTCATAAAATTAATTGATAGTCTCAGACATTCATTTGGCATACTGATCTAAAATCAGTTGTAGTCCACAGAGACACATCTGACCAACATACTACAGACTTTAATTTTTTAAAGTATGTTTTTGTTCAATTTTGATTAATTTTTTAAAGTTACAATTTGCTACTGTGAGACATCCATATGATATATGGATCTAAAACTGGTTGTAGTCTACAGAGACATATCTGACCAACATACTACAACCTTACATACATACATACATACATACATCTTTTAAGCTTTTCCATTTCAGGGTCGCGGTAACTGCAACCTTTAGTTTTTTAAAATATGTCTTTGTTAAATTTTGATTAATTTTTTAAAATTATGAAGTGCTACTGCGAGACATCCATATTTTTAGATCCAGTTTTAGATCCATGTATCATACGGATGTCTCACAGTAGCAATTTGTAATTTTAAAAAAATAATCAAAATTTAACAAAGACATATTTTAAAAAACTAAAGGTTGTAGTATTTTAGTCAGACGTGTCTCTGTAGACTACAACCATTTTTAGATCCATATATCATACGGATGTCTCACAGTAACGATTTGTAATATTAAAAAAATTTATCAAAATTTAACAAAGGCATTTTAATAAACTGAAGACAGTAGTATGTTGGTCAGATGTGTCTCTGTAGACTACAATGTATTTTAGATCTGTATGCCACATGAATGTCTGAGAAAATCAGTTAATTTTATGAAGAAAAATATTTTAACGTGAATAGAGGCACATTTTACGAAATATAATTTGTGGTATTTTGTTAAAGTATATCTCTGTGAACCACAACGTTTTTTTAAATTATGAATAATAATATGGATGCTTCACAGTAACCATTTATTTGCTATAAATGCACTAAATATAAATGTTTACAATTTAAATAATTTTATTAAATTATTTAAATAATACAATTTAAATGTTTACACTGCTTAAAACTAAATATTCATATGCATAAATAAATATGAATTAGGTTGTTAAAGTTGGATATAGGTGTGTACCTCCCGTTTGTTGTACATTATGTTTTGAGTCTTTGTAAGTGTCACCAGCTCGCTGCTGATCTATGTGCATGGTTTACGTTTTTAAATAGGTTCCGCACTTTGCCGACGGTCCCTTAACGTCTTGGGCGCCCGCTGCAGCCATTCCGGCTATTTTAAGTAAATTTACTCCGCGAAATGGAAAGATGCGGTATTTTTTGAAAAATATATAATAACTGTAGTTTGTTCTCTGATCCTCGACGATTAAGAAAATGAAGTTTCAGAGATTTTAGGACGTTGCTTGTGAGCAGGGGGAGGGGCGCAACCCGAATATCCGCTGAATATCCAATAAAAACTTAACTTTACCGACCTCGTTTTCTCGACTAACACTGTGCTATGGAACCACGATATAAACATATAAAAATGCAACACACGCTAAATACAGCGATCCCTAACTGCCTACGTTCAAGATGAACCCGAGACTGAAACCTCGTCTCCCCGTACGTGTGGCACACAGCTGCTCGAGTTCACTGACATTTTACAGATTTACTGTTAAAGCTTGATTTAGAATGCCTACACACACATTTACATTGACCGGGGGCTTGGAGTCATTCTCCAGGCGCTGCAGCTTTCATTGTAACACTCTTAAATATGAAGGTGCTATAGACGATTCCATGAGCGATGCAGGACAACTTCTGGTTCCATAAATTTGTAACCTTTTGAAACGAATGTACACCTGATACATACACTGTTTTTTGTGAATTATTATGTTAATATGAATATGACAACGGTATGATATCTGTATTAAACACTGTATATCTCTGTTTCTGTGTCTGAATGTTTCCTAAACTGAAAAACGTGGAGGGTATGTTTTTTTTTGTTTGTTTGTTTTTAAAAAAAAATTCTTCGTAATGTGCGTTTTTTTATTCTTTCAGATGCCTTTACCGGCTGCTTCCTACGCTTTCTTAGTGCAGTGACTCAGTTCTTCTGCTGTGGCTGTGGTGGGCCAGGTAAATCTAAACTTTCAATAATAAAGGATTTAACACATTGTTAACTGTTTAGAAGTTAGTGGTTTCAACTCCCCACCTCAAGCCCAATTTATATTTCAGCGTTGACCCCACGGCGCCTGACGCGTACCTCTCCAGAAACGTCGCGTCGACGCGTTTACCCCATCATGCCTCCTTTCTCTAAGGGAGAAATCCTTTAAAGGACAATGTCGATACTTTCAATTTAATAATTGTTCTGTTCTCTTCAGTGTTAACAGACGAACACGAACCCAAGCTTCCAGTGCAGGAAACACAAGGCAGTTATGTAACGCCCTGGTCTGAAGAGAATGGCAACGCGTGGCGTTTAAACAGCGTAACTTCATCTTGACGACTTCGAACGTCTGTACCATGAACATCAGAGGGAAGGTCTACGTTCTGTTGCTTCAGCAGCAAAGGACAAAAAAAATGGCAAGAAGCATCAGACCCGAACTACTCCAAAATACACTCTATTCTTATCTACGTGAATCCAGTAAAATACTGACAAATGTTGGGCTCATCGACTTAAATAATGAGCAAAAAAGTGGAGAATGAAAGGAAATGGGTGTCATCTTTAAGGCTTCGTCTTTTAACAGTCATTCACGGGGCAACACACACACTCATACATTCACTCACATCTAGGACATGTTTGAGTCTCCAATTCACCTACCAACGTATGTTTTTGGACTGTGGGAGGAAACCCACGCAGACACAGGGAGAACACACCACACTCCTCACAGACAGTCGCCCGGAGGAAACCCACGCAGACACAGGGAGAACACACCACACTCCTCACAGACAGTCGCCCGGAGGAAACCCACGCAGACACAGGGAGAACACACCACACTCCTCACAGACAGTCGCCCGGAGGAAACCCACGCAGACACAGAGAGAACACACCACACTCCTCACAGACAGTCACCCGCAGGGCTGCAACACTACCTGCTGTACCAGTGGTTCCCAAACTTTTTATCAGAATGATGCCTTGATAAAAATGGCCTCAGATTCTTCACAAGACAGTGTTGAAGCTCTTATTTCTGTATTACTGTATTTCCAAACAGTTACATTGCTATAGGTCTACTGGCATTAATTTGTGTACTGCGTATTGTTAACGTTCATTTATTTTTAATAGTTGTATTAGTTTGTGGAGATCTGTAATTTAATTTAACTAGTAAAGCTCTGACCAGTTTAGGAACCGTTAAATAAACGTGTCTAACAACTTTCTCAGGAGACTCCTTTTTATGTTATTGTTTGTGTACCGTTGTTAAGACGTTATGCTAATCCGGGGTGTCTTATCTTTCTGTATTTAATGAATGTGTATATCAACATCTGCATCGATATGTACATGTATTATACCGGATAGCGGCATGGCCCAGAAATCTCATATCAGTGCATCCTTAATACAACTCCATTTTCAGTAGAATATAAGGCAATGTCCAGCAGAGTTTGGAGATGTTTTCTTTTCTTAGTCACATCTGATTTAAGACATTTGTTAAATGTCAGATTTAATGAGTGGGTTTCAATAAGGGAGTCAACAGAATACTGGATACTATCCCTGCAGAAGCACAGCTGTACACCTCTGGTCTAGAGTTTTGAAGATACAGACCAGACCAGAAGATCGGGAACAAACTTAAATCTAATCATGTTAATTAAATGACCTTTTGTAATTTGCATCTTCTTTGTATGGTACACAGACTATGAAGAATAGCATGAGTCAAATTTTTCACAGGAATTAGGAAACCCCCCACACCCTCCTTCCCTCTGTTTACCCTGTCTGCCAGTTTCAGAGTCTGTGTCATAACCCGACACAGCTTCTTAAGTGAACGTGCGAATTCCTCAACAGTTAACATGCTTCTGCTTTTTGTCATGTGTTCACTTGCTCGGGTTATTATTGGAATCCAATAATAAATTGTGGGAGGTGCGATAGTGACGGCACAATTTCTATTTTTTTTACATTCAAAACTACTGTAAAACAGCTCCGTTTGTTTCCGCCTGATGGGACTTGTTTAAACGATTGTTTTACTAACGTCACTGGTTTGATGAGACTTCAGACTCATAAGGTTTGTCTGCTTGTGTATTTGTGTGTGTGTGTAACGCCAAACTATACCCAGGTGGTGTTTCTTAATACGGAGCGACATATAAAACGGTGATGAAGACGGGAGCACTTCAAAAATCAGACGGAATTATATTATTTTGTTGCTCTCTGCTCAAATGATGTAAATAACACGATTTTCCAGTGCATTCCCAATACATTATACGTGATGGAGTCTAATATTGAAGGTAAAGAGTGCCCCAGTAAACAAGGAACGTCCCTGGACGTTCAAAATAGGTCTAAAAGTAGTCTGTCCATCAAGGACATATTTTAAACGTCAATGGACGTCCAAAATCCATCTTAATAAGTTAGTTAAGTGGTGACCAATCGATAACGTCAGTGGACGTCCAAAACGCGTTTTATACAAGTAATTTATTTCGGGACCAATTAATAACGTCAATGGACGTCCAAAATACGTCTAATAGTCGTCTTTTCAATGTCTGTGTTTGGACGTCTTTTCAACTTTCATTTTCAACCTTAAGAGAACGTTGATTAGACGGCAGTCATTACGTTATTTCAACGTTGAATCAACGGCTAAATGTTTGCTGGGGCTGTTATAGTACCTATTTCACACAGAGAGGTGTGGTACCCTGCAAATCTGATCCTCTGTGGACTGGGAAAAGATGAAAATGACTCT
The DNA here is from genome assembly GCF_029633855.1 of Hoplias malabaricus. Taxonomy (NCBI): domain Eukaryota; kingdom Metazoa; phylum Chordata; class Actinopteri; order Characiformes; family Erythrinidae; genus Hoplias; species Hoplias malabaricus. The sequence continues at coordinate 33,914,355 of NC_089812.1, read as the reverse complement.
ACTGCCTGAGCCTCAGTATAGATACAAACATTGGCGTAGGAGCCGAGATGTGTCCTCCGCAAAATTGGATACACAGCAAAGTCACCAGTGTTAAATCAACACTATTAGTGTTATCACCGAGAGTGTTACATTATTACACTAACAGTGTTAATTTAACGCTAAAAGTGTTGATTTAACACTGGTGACTTTGCTGAGTACAGCTGCCTTTGCCCCGCCCCCGCCCCCCGAAAAAAAAAATTATACCACGCAGAGAAAAAAACTTTTACTTTGAATGTGCGCCACCGAGTCATAGTCAGAAACATCCCTGAAACGGGTTTCAGTAACAAAACCACAGGCTCCTGGTTTCACTGGAAAAACAAAGAAACAAAAAAAAACAAAACAAAAACCCAAAAAACTTTTAACCTACAAGAAAAATTCAACTGAATTATAACCAATTCTGATTCTATAATAAGATTAAATAAAGACATAGGAACTGAAAATTAGAGTTGATCATTTGTCAAGCCACTTTTATTTAATAAAAAAAATACACAAAAATTAAAGAAGATATGGGCAAATAATACAAACGCTGTTCAAAAGCATATCCTTCATTTAAATTACTATTGGTATTTGAGTATTTAAAATGTAGGTTAAAACCTTTTTACAGGTTTTAAAATATTTTTGAATTTATTATTTCGTGGCCTCGGTATATTGTTTCGTGGCTGTGACTAAAAAACACACCATGTCACCTTAGGGGCTCCGTAGAACAGTGCTGGGAATAAAATACACTTTCGCTGAAGAAAACCTAACCTTGTGCGAGGACAGTCGAGTCACTGCGACAAAGCGCCCGAGGGGAAGATTCTACGCTTGTGTTCTGACAGGGGGTAACCACTCCAGACAAAACACACCCGAACACAGAGGAAACAGGAGACTCACTAAACATATTATAGACTTGTTTTTTTTTCTCACGTTCATGCCGTCACCTACGTTCATTTCCCGTAAATGCATGTGTATGCGTGCAGCTGTCTGCGCTGAATGCCCCCAACGCTCCAAACCGCAGCCACCGTCAAACTCACTACGCACTTGGATAGAAAAGTGTAACAAATCCATATATTGAAGCAGTTCAGAACACAGCTCCAAAAGTTACTTAGTGTAGTTTCTGCAGTGCTGAGCCAGGAGAAGCAAAAACAGAAGCATCAAAATGATTTTGAGCACCCAAGAGTATTAAACTTACAACTTAATTTAAAATATTTACAAACATTATAATGTCAAAGTAAAATTGGGTTGTTTGATCTTACTGTGTTTATTCTTTCGTTCACTTCTTGGTTCTGGCGTTTTCTCGGTGCAGCAAATCAGTTCCTCCCCGTGCTGTGGCTGTGTTGGGCCAGGTAAGTCCAAACATTACGAAATAAAAATTATATATTTGGAATGCATTAGAAGTTGGTGTTTTCCATTTCCCCATCATTTCTCTATCAAGCCTCCCGCATATTTATGGGAGAAATATACTCACAGGGTGCAAAGATAGTTACTTTATAATTTCAATATTCTTAGTGGTGCCTATCCCTTCAATACGACGGAGTTTTAGGGCCACAGCGTTTAAAAAAAAAAAAAATTAATAAAAAAAGATTCCGAGAACAAAGTCAGAATTCTGAGAAAAAAAAATCTCGAAATAATTGAGTGAAAAATATCTGGATCCATCATTTTCGTGATCATTAATTGTATCCTGTGAAACTACATGCCTTGGGTTCGTGCACCGATTCAAGGTTTAAACACTAATCACACCATGGTCCTGATGTGGAAGAGAACTGAGGGTTTATTCAGGGTTTAAACACTAATCACACCGTGGTCCTGATGTGGAAGAGAACTGAGGGTTTATTCAGGGTTTACACACTAATCACACCGTGGTCCTGATGCGGAAGAGAACTGAGTGTTTATTCAGGGTTTAAACACTAATCACACTGTGGTCCTGATGTGGAAGAGAACTGAGGGTTTATTCAGGGTTTAAACACTAATCACACTGTGGTCCTGATGTGGAAGAGAACTGAGGGTTTATTCAGGGTTTAAACACTAATCACACTGTGGTCCTGATGTGGAAGAGAACTGAGGGTTTATTCAGGGTTTACACACTAATCACACCGTGGTCCTGATGCGGAAGAGAACTGAGTGTTTATTCAGGGTTTAAACACTAATCACACTGTGGTCCTGATGCGAAAGAGAACTGAGGGTTTATTCAGGGTTTAAACACTAATCACACTGTGGTCCTGATGCGAAAGAGAACTGAGGATTTATTCAGGGTTTAAACACTAATCACACTGTGGTCCTGATGCGAAAGAGAACTGAGGATTTATTCAGGGTTTAAACACTAATCACACTGTGGTCCTGATGCGAAAGAGAACTGAGGATTTATTCAGGGTTTAAACACTAATCACACTGTGGTCCTGATGTGGAAGAGAACTGAGTGTTTATTCAGGGTTTAAACACTAATCACACTGTGGTCCTGATGTGGAATAAAACTGAGTGTTTATTCAGGGTTTAAACACTAATCACACTGTGGTCCTGATGTGGAAGAGAACTGAGTGTTTATTCAGGGTTTAAACACTAATCACACTGTGGTCCTGATGTGGAATAAAACTGAGTGTTTATTCAGGGTTTAAACACTAATCACACTGTGGTCCTGATGTGGAAGAGAACTGAGGGTTTATTCAGGGTTTAAACACTAATCACACTGTGGTCCTGATGTGGAAGAGAACTGAGTGTTTATTCAGGGTATAAAACTGAGTGTTTACTCAGGGTTTAAACACTAATCACACTGTGGTCCTGATGTGGAATAAAACTGAGTGTTTATTCAGGGTTTAAACACTAATCACACTGTGGTCCTGATGTGGAATAAAACTGAGTGTTTATTCAGGGTTTAAACACTAATCACACTGTGGTCCTGATGTGGAAGAGAACTGAGTGTTTATTCAGGGTTTAAACACTAATCACACTGTGGTCCTGATGTGGAAGAGAACTGAGTGTTTATTCAGGGTTTAAACACTAATCACACTGTGGTCCTGATGTGGAAGAGAACTGAGGGTTTATTCAGGGTTTAAACACTAATCACACTGTGGTCCTGATGCGAAAGAGAACTGAGGATTTATTCAGGGTTTAAACACTAATCACACTGTGGTCCTGATGCGAAAGAGAACTGAGGATTTATTCAGGGTTTAAACACTAATCACACTGTGGTCCTGATGCGAAAGAGAACTGAGGATTTATTCAGGGTTTAAACACTAATCACACTGTGGTCCTGATGCGAAAGAGAACTGAGGATTTATTCAGGGTTTAAACACTAATCACACTGTGGTCCTGATGTGGAAGAGAACTGAGTGTTTACTCAGGGTTTAAACACTAATCACACTGTGGTCCTGATGTGGAAGAGAACTGAGTGTTTACTCAGGGTTTAAACACTAATCACACTGTGGTCCTGATGTGGAAGAGAACTGAGTGTTTACTCAGGGTTTAAACACTAATCACACTGTGGTCCTGATGTGGAATAAAACTGAGTGTTTATTCAGGGTTTAAACACTAATCACACTGTGGTCCTGATGTGGAAGAGAACTGAGTGTTTACTCAGGGTTTAAACACTAATCACACTGTGGTCCTGATGTGGAATAAAACTGAGTGTTTATTCAGGGTTTAAACACTAATCACACTGTGGTCCTGATGTGGAAGAGAACTGAGGGTTTATTCCTGAAACCTATACCATAGTATGACGTCAGCTACACACTGCGTTCCACAGTTACACTGTGCGTCTGCTCCATTACACATAACAAATTAGTCCGAGAATATTCTCAGAATTCTGTTTTTTTCCCCAACGCCGTGGCCCTAAATCTCCGTCGTACTTCAATGTTAACAGACTCCAAAGAACACAAACTTTCTGAGGAGGAGAAAAAAAAAACCCTGGTCTTAAGAGAATCCTGCCACCTGGCGTCTAAACAGCGGCAATTCAGATCGATGATGACTTTCAGTGAACTTACGTACCATGCACAATAGAGGGAAGCTGCAAACGACATAACACCTGGCAAGAAAATGTCATCAAGAAGAGGACACTGAACTGTACGCTGAAAACTTGCAGAAGGCCTGCATTATTAATTTTACCCATTTTCATGGTTATTTTATTATGTTTTTTTTAACCATGGTTCTTGATTTTCCTTCTCCCAACACACCCAATTAAATGAATATAATCAGAGTTGCTGTGGGTGTGTTAAGGCAGGGAGAACACTAAAATGTGAAGGGCAGGGTGAAATATATTTTTATAAATTATTGTCTCTGTCATTTTTAAAACATTTATTTTATGTACATATGTAAAAGTTTACTATAATAAACTCTTCAGTTATTGGGCCTAATGATGTCAAATATACAGAAACGTATTCCTTATATATTCATTCATTCATTCATTCATTGCCTGTAACCGCTTATCCAGCTTAGTGTTGCGGTGAATCCAGAGCCTACCTTGGCGGGAACACACCCTGGAGGGGATGCCAGTCCTTCACAGGGTGACACACACACACACACACACACTCACACCTATGCACACTTTAGAGTCGACAATCAACCTACCAACGTGTGTTAGTGGACAGTGGGAGGAAACCGGAGCAAACGGAATAAACCCACGCGGACACAGGGAGAACACACCACACTCCTCACAGACAGTCACCCGGAGAAAACCCACGCAAACACAGAGAGAACACACCACACTCCTCACAGACAGTCACCCGGAAAAAACCCACACAGACACAGGGAGAACACACCACACTCCTCACAGACAGTCACCCGGAGGAAACCCACACAGACACAGAGAGAACACACCACACTCCTCACAGACAGTCACCCGGAGGAAACCCACGCAGACACAAAGAGAACACACCACACTCCTCACAGACAGTCATCCGGAGGAAACCCACACAGACACAGGGAGAACACACCACACTCCTCACAGACAGTCATCCGGAGGAAACCCTCGCAGACACAGAGAGAACACACCACACTCCTCACAGACAGTCACCCGGAGGAAACCCACACAGACACAGAGAGAACACACCACACTCCTCACAGACAGTCATCCGGAGGAAACCCACGCAGACACAAAGAGAACACACCACACTCCTCACAGACAGTCATCCGGAGGAAACCCACACAGACACGGGGAGAACACACCACACTCCTCACAGACAGTCACCCGGAGAAAACCCACGCAGACACAGAGAGAACACACCACACTCCTCACAGACAGTCACCCGGAGGAAACCCACACAGACACAGGGAGAACACACCACACTCCTCAGAGACAGTCACCCAGAGGAAACCCATGCAGACACAGGGAGAACACACCACACTCCTCACAGACAGTCACCCAGAGGAAACCCACGCAGACACAGGGAGAACACATGTGGTGGTTCATGTCTGTCTGCAGTGTGTTTTTCAAAATGCTGTTAATCCATTTGTAACATGTATTTAAATAGAATAAAACTGATTAATAAAAGATAAACTTCACCAGCAAACACAAAATCTGTAGTACAGCACTGGTGTTTCCTGTTGGAGTCACGTCCACACTGTTGTAAAGACAGAGCGAGTTAGGAGCCAGAGCCAGTCAGGACTAGGCTCAGTAATGACTCATTTTGCTGCAGACTGATTCAGTAGTTAGGGCCAGGGATAGGGAGCGTAATGCTTTATTTCTGGAGTTCTTCAATGACTGTGTGTGTTTAATGAGACCATGTGAATGATTTCTGTTCATAAAACATTGTGCTTCATTTAGTTACCAACTAGCAGTTGTTGTTATAACAGTGAGTTTTATCTCGCTCATGTGGGTCTGTGGCATTCACACAACTGCTTATTGGGTGTTATGCTGTGTAGGTTTTGTTATAGTAATTTACTCAGGCAGCTTGTTGTTACTCAGTACTGATACACCAAAATCACATACAACACATGCCATATTCGCAAATATCTCAACAGTCAGTGAGTCATACACAGAGCTGAGTCAGTGCTCAGGGAATCAGTCATTTTGAAACTGAAACTATTATGCGTTTTCTGAAGCTAATACAGTTTGTCCCAAGTCCTGGAACAGAATAGTGATATAATAGGGTGGAGTTGGTTCTTTTATTTTGTAACAGAAGTCACAGGTTTTGTGAATATAGCTTGATGTTTGAGTATTGTGTTTAGTGAAGAAGCACGTAGGATAACAACTGTATTAGCTTCAGAATACGGCTAATAGCTTCAGTGTCAAAATCACTGATTCAGTGAGAACTGACTGCGGGACAGATATTTCGGAATGACACAAGTGAGCAGAATAAACCTCTGTTTACGTATTCAATGCCGATAAACGAGTCAGGGATTTATTATGGGCTCAGGGTATTTTCTTTCATTTTAAATTCTAAATGAGAAGTAAACTAAAGGTTCTGACAGAAACAGTATATCAGTGTAGACCTCCCATGTTTGTTGGATTTGTATATTTGAATAATGAGTAAGTCCTCAAAATGGCAACTAATATACATAGTGATGTCACATGAGAAATAAATCAAGACCTGACGTATTGAACAGGCCTGAGGTTAGCCTTAAAGTCAAATCAGTGAGTCACAAGTGAAAGGTGAACTGTCCCCATAACAGTCTTCAGTCAGTTCTCAACCTTAAATAGTGCAGCAAGTACATACTGGTGGAACAGGAAAACTGCAAGTATCGTGTGCTGTAGCTGTTCACTAATAATCTCTACAAAAACAGCACTACATTTGATCTAAAAGCTTCATGATAATAAGCCGTTTTCAGACTCGTCCTGACTGCCGAAGGTGGATTGTTTGCCAGATTTACTGCCTGTTATCAGTGCGAAGCTGATTTTGAAAGTCTGTAAATGACTCAGACCCCAGGGATTATGAGAGCATGTCTTACAGCTCCCTGTGTGAAAAATCACTTCGTAACCTCAGTCAGGCTCCTCGTGCAGTGATGAGTGACCCCTTTCTGGTTTGTTGCTCTTCTTTTGTTTATATATTGTGTATTATTCACATTATTCAGTTTTCATTGTTTATTTTTCTCTCTGTCCTATAAGTTATATCCATGTACTCTGTCCTGTTCGTCTCCCACCACAAGCTGTTTGTTTATATCAACCATGTGCTTGACTCCTTATATGACCCCCTTCTGTCTCCTGTGACTGCCACTCCCACTTGTTTGTGCACCATGGCTATCGTTCACGTGTCTTTTCTTTCCCTGTGTTTATATAAGATTTGTTCTGTGTTCTTTTGTATTCTGTGCACGTTAGTCTTGATCTGATTCTTGCTCATCGTATGTTCTCTGCCTTAGTCTTGTTTTATCATTGTGTATTATATTAAACTCCACCTTGCACCTGTATCCACCTCCTTGTCTCTTCATCACTACACCTTTGTAGTTACAATTTTATTTCTGAGGTGAACGAAACACTTAGAGAGAGAAAATGTCATGTTATAATTCATCCATTATCTGTAACCCTTATCCAGTTCAGGGTCGCGGTGGGTCCAGAGCCTACCTGGAATCATTGGGCGCAAGGCAGGAATACACCCTGGAGGAGGCGCCAGTCCTTCACAGGGCAACACACACTCACAACTTGTGTTTTTGGACTATAGGAGAAAACCAGAGCACCCGGAGGAAACCCACACAGACACAGGGAGAACACACCACACTCCTCACAGACAGTCACCCGGAGGAAACCCACGCAGACACAGGGAGAACACACCACACTCCTCACAGACAGTCACCCGGAGGAAACCCACGCAGACACAGGGAGAACACACCACACTCCTCACAGGCAGTCACCTGGAGGAAACCCACGCAGACACAGGGAGAACACACCACCCTTCTCACAGACAGTCACCCGGAGCGGGAATCGAACCCACAACCTCCAGGTCACTGGAGCTCTGTGACTGCGACACCTGTCGCTGTTATAATTCAGTAAACCAAAAATTGGTGTGTGGTTGTAATCTGAACAATTTCTAATCAGACAGGAAATAATTTTAATGTGGCACTCCAATAGACCAACAGCCTGGCTTTATTCACAAACATACTTAAAGTTGAAAACTCAAATATGGTTGTCTCTTTTTAGAATTAGTGTTCAGCAGTGCTCTACAAAACCATTTACCCCCAGACTTGTTCCATCAAAAAAAAAAAAAAAAAAGGAAATTATTTTAAAAAGGACTGTCCATACCATAATTTGATTTGTTTTTGTTATAGTATTTTTATGCATGATTACATAGAAATTACTTTATTATGTTTATTAAGCTTGTCACCGTGACCCTGAAATGGAGAAGCGGAAAAGAAAATGTATATATGTATGTATTAAGCTTGTCCATATGTCCTGTGAATGTTATTTGTATGGCCTGCAAACAGGGGCAAAATTGGCTTAACATTAATCATTCACTTTAAATAGCATGTGTCCAGAAGTAAATGGTGTGCATGTGCAGAAGGCAAAATATGACCTTTTAATGGGCCTTTACACCTTACAGCCAATCAGTGAACTCTAATGTGAATATATCTGCATGTAAATAAGGGACTGTGACAAAAGCAGATAATGTGCAATGGTTGGGCTTTCCATATTCATGAGACGCATACACCAGTGGCGGATGCTGGTCTTTCAAGGAGGGGAAGCTCAATTTTGGCCTACATCATAAAATGTGTCGGTTTCTTTATACGTAAGTTCTACCCTCCGTTCCTTTTCAAGAAAATGATCTGTGACCCTGTCGTACCAACAAGGCATCTTTTCCAGGGACTTGACTAGTGTCCTCTCAATGGCCAGCAGAGCTAGGCTGCTTAAACGGCCTTGGCCCATGTGAAGTGTGTCCGCCTGTGAGTGCTTTGTTACGGTGGAGGGGCTCAGCAGCACACGCTGGACAGAAACTGTGATAGAAGTCAGAAAGAGTGATAGAAGTCAGAGAGTGGGATAGAAGTCAGTCTCCAAACACAAGCAGCTACAAAAACCCACCAGAAATAGAAGCTCAATTTGTCACGAGTCGTTTTTAACAAAGAAAATGCCGCTAAGAGGATTAAGAAAGTCTCCGGTTCAACTCAGAACAGAATGAAAATGTAATGCTCCCACGGATCTTTACACCAAAGGATCATTTCGCTGTCAATCAAAAAGGGATTCAGCTTCAGACAGATCATCCAATCATCATGCAGAAGCTGAGCGTCCAGGCCAGCCGAGGCCAGCCCACTGCCCCATAGACCCCCAGAGACGCTGAGCGTCCGATGGGCAGGACAAAGCCCAGCATTTATCCAATGGCTCGTCTCATTTCGCTGCACTTCGCTGCTTCGCTATTGAACTCTGTGGACGCTCAGCTCAGCTGCAGGAATGATTGACAGGAAAGCCGCGTCTTTACCAGTGATAAGAAGCTGATTCTGAACAAAAGTTGAGCGTGTTGTAGTGCATATTTATTCAATGACACGTACACACAACAGTATATATTTGATCACTTATTTTTTGACATTTTAGGGGAAGCTGAGCTTCCCTTGCAGTCTTAGAGCAATTGCCTCTGGCATACACGTTACGTTTTGCCTACTAAGCATGACACACATGCAAACGTAGCAGTATGTCATTTGCAAGTGAGAGTACACACTGCATACGCATGGTGCTCCTAACTAAAACGTAGGTTCATGTGACCATGAAATATAGTTTTTTATTTGCTCTACCAAATGACTCTTATTATTAATTGGATCATTATTATTATTTTATTCATTTAGATTTGATGCATTGAAAGACTCACAATTGGATGACATTACTCCATAGGGTTTAATATGATGTCTGCCCTCCCTCTGCAGCTATAACAGCTTTAACTCTCCTGGGAAGGCTTATGTTCATAGGAATTGTTGACCATTCTTCCAGAAGCATGTTTGTGAGGTCAGAAACTGATGTCGAACAAGGAGGCCTTACATCTGGACACAGAATGTTGTTATGTGTACAGGTGTTAGAATTTTATAGAAGGCCATTGTGTTCTAAAAATGTTAACATGCTAGCCGTGATAACATGACCAAAAATACCACATTTACACACTTTTTAAGTCTCTGCTAATGGAAGGCCTCAAATCCGGGCATACTTACATATTCATATTAAGCATCATTATTCTCTCACACTATGGATGTGACACACTTTGAGGTGCAATTTATTCACGTTGATTTATGATGGACACAATCTTACCTTGACTTATGAGTTTAATTCGTTCTCTGACTGAATTAACAAAAGGGAATGTAAAGAAATAAACTGGTTCTGTTAAGTGTATTACCTTGAAGATCAGATGAAGATGCTGGCGGAGGTGGAGAAGATTGGTGGAGAAGGTTGAGGTAGTTTTTCATTTCATGCTCTGTCATTTAACATACTCGCTACACACTTAATGCTACTATGCTACAAAAAACAGAGATACTTGCACGGCAAGACAACCAAGTGAACTGAACGCTCGCTGGGCTATTTAGTGGCAGATGGCGTAAGCTCGCTCGTAACTCAGATTTCGGCTTGCATCATAAAGCAAAATATCGACTAAGCAACTGCTTGTATGTCGGAAAATGCATAAGTCGTTTCACTCGTAAGTCAAGGTTTCACTGTGGTTTTAATGGCATTCTGCCTAAATAATAGATTTTCAACACAAACCCATAGTGATTTGACTTTCCAGACCCAACTCTATCTCAAAATAATTTATTTATATCTACTTATATATCTACATTAAAAACCTGAGACATTAAACCTCATTGAACAATCTCAATTAAGAAAAAGGCAATTTTTTTGTACACTGTATGTTCATGATATATGTGAGTTATGCTTTATGCTTTAAAATAATTTATCCTTTAAACTGTTCAAGAATATCATGTATTTATATTTATATACAATCTCCCAAAAGACATTGTTCAGAACATTAAACACTGGATATTTTTAATTATTTGGTACATTAAGGTTATATGTTGTTTCAGCAATAATGCCATACCAGTAAGTGGCAACGCATCATGATTCACGAACATCATGATTCCCAGCGAACAGCAAAAAAATCCAAATACACAAACTTAACCTGTTAACACACAAAATATTACTGTGTTAACACATTCAAATGCATTAAGATGTAAATCTCTTTGCGCTTTAACAAGGTGAATACAACATGTTTTGAGGCCAATGGCCTTCCATAGAATTAAGAAAATTTTGGTCCTGAATGCATGCCATACAATGACATGCACTTTCACCTTGTCGTTACCCCATTTGCGCCACCTGCCCGTTTTGGATGGCACGTACGCATACTTTCACGCATGTAGAAACGTTGAACACACATAAACATTAGTTTGCCTTTTCTCACTGTCCTTTGCAGTTTTAAACAACTGGAAATCCAGAATGTATGGAGGCAAAATAGGGTTGTTTGTAAAACAATACTCACAAATGTAATGGACTTTGCAACTGTGTTTAAGCAACTACAGACACATAAAACTAAAATCCACAAATGTATTGGAATTCACAAACTAAAAACAACAACAACAATATGAATAATTTAAAATCACAAATGTGTAAAAAAAAGATTTGCATTTGTAAACCAAATGTTGTGAATGTGAGAGTCAGTACCTTCTCAAACGGCTTAAAATGTGCAAGAGCAAACCTTTTTAAGGTTCCAAATGTGACACTGGGAGTTTTTGAATGAGGTGGAAAAAATCCACACATTCGCCTTCTCTGCTGCGTGTGAATATCTTTTTTGCAGTTGTGGATTAAGCGGTTACAGATAATGGATGGATGGATTTAAGACCCTGTTTTAACGGCCAATTGATGGACCAATAGGAAACCTTTAACTGGACCAATCAGATCGCGAGGTTTGTTTAACCAATCAGAACACTGATTTGTTGCCGTCACCCATAGCGCTTTTACCTTCAGCAGCGGTGGAGAGTCGAATCTAAAGAACCGGTTCTTTCACTTAAATTTCCATAGAGTCGGTGTCGACTCTTGGAGACTGGCTCTGGGGTTCAAAGTGCTGTATTTATATGGACATTGTAATAAGTTTCAAATTACTGACCTTTTATTTGTCCCCCTGTTTACTTCGCTGAAACTAAGTGAACTTGGAGTCTATTTTAACGATTCCAGCGGCAGGGTTTCACTAGAGTCGATTCCAGAAAACACGGAATCGTGCATATCTCCGTTTACAGTTTTGAAGAGTCGAGTCTTTGAGCCGACTCTTCGTGAACATCAGGAACAGATCTCGGAGACGTTTCATTTTTTAAGGTGGAACAAGACACTGGCGAATTAAAAGCTGACTTAAGTCTCATGAGGCTTTGAAAAATGATGTTGTTGTACACACTTCTATTGCCGCTGTGCGCTGGTGATACTTTTAAAACATCTAACACCGCTGAATTAGACAAGAACCTTCTAAATGCTAAGCTACCTCAGTCGCGAGCTGTTTTCTGTCGAATTCTTCCACTTTTATCCCGATTTAAAATCAGTTCCTCCCCTTAGTCTGCAGTGCACAGAGTGACGTGACGTCATAAGCACACAAACACAAACACACACCCCTCTAAACTGTCTGTGTGTAGTTTGAGCGCCGCGGAAAAGTACGGTACAGGGTTAGAAAACGGTCCAGTGTCACGCGGGACTGCCGGTAGCAGCCACTTCGAAAAAAGCAATGTTTAATTACGAGGGTAAGACATCCGTTATGTTTGATGTGCTCATTTTCATTCGAAAATAGACATTTTTACTGTTTGGCGCGTTGTTTGTTTGGGTCGTATTTAGTGATGTTTGCTGATTTTCTCTTATAACAGACATAAACGAACAATTCGGACTCGTTAAATTCACCTGGGCGGTGCTGGGAGGTAGAGACGTTAGAGAGGGTCTTTAAAGTGCCCGCTGTGTTTAAATGTGTGATGTCTTAAATTCTGTTTTGCTATTTCTTGTTGAAGAATCCTGACTTAAACCGCGCGACACTTACAATCTCCCTTTTTATACGGCTTTTCAGTACAGTTCAGTACATTAGTCTCTCAGTAACGGCCCCTACCTACTGAACACTGGCAGCACTGATCAGTACAACACACTTTAACGAGTCCTGTGATTGTTTACCTCTCTCATTGTTGCTGACGATTTCATTTTGCTCATTCCATGAATATGAAATAAACTTTCCATTATACGGTAAGTGTTTTTTAAATGTTGTTTGAACGTGTATCTGGATTTAAATATGTAGTCTGTGCAATGGCTGAGCATTGGGACATTTGTGGCATTTTTGGTCTCAAATGGGCAAGTTCAAGCCTTGAGGGTTTCCATCATCCATTATCTGTAAGCGCTGGGTCCAGAGCCTACCTGGAATCATTGGGAAACCCACACAGACACAGGGAGAACACACCACACTCCTCACAGACAGTCACCTGGAGGAAACCCACGCAGACACAGGGAGAACACACCACACTCCTCACAGACAGTCACCCGGAGGAAACCCACGCAGACACAGGGAGAACACACCACACTCCTCACAGACAGTCACCCGGAGCGGGAATCGAACCCACGACCTCCAGGCCCCTGGAGCTGTGTGACTACCTGCTGCGCCACCATGCCGCCCCCTTGACGGGTTTCTTATGTCATAAATATAAGAAACAAACCCCATTGGGCATGTGTGGTGGGACACAAAAGGAGATGTGTGGACTAACAGAATATGCTTAACTCTGGGCATAGTGAGGGTAAACTTTGAACCATATCAAACCCATTCTATAGTATTGTGATATTAGTTTTTAGAAAGATGACGGGACAAAATGAGTTTAATCAATGAATGGATGGCACTTTTTTAAGCAATTTAATAATGTTTTAGGTTTAATACAAAACAAAAGTAACCGTCTGATAGTATATGCTTTATAATAGTATTCAGATGCGAACTGGGCCCTCAGTTTATTGTTGGAACGTTAATTCTTTTACCCACAAGCTCTGGCATGATTGTGCTGTTAATAGTCAAACCCAATAATAATTTTTATCTGTGGTTATTTTGATTTGAGAGATTTGCCTTATTTCTGATGTGTCCTCACTCAGGTTCTGCTCAGGACTGGGATGTGATTGAGGACGAAGGAGGGAGGACACTTCTACTCACTGTTCATGACTTTATCTACGCAACATGCTGCATGTGCCTAGATGGATGTGTTGGCAAGTTCCTTTGATGTTAAAATACAATTAAGTTATTTACCTTTTTTTTTTTTTTTTTTTTTAACCAGAGTCTGTATGGAATTAGACTTGTCCTGCATTTCAATTAGCCATTGTCTTGGGTCACGGTTTTTGCTTCCAGTGTTTGTTTAGAAGAGTCTTTCATTGATCAGTGACAGCTTATTTTTTTTGTACAGCTGTGTGTGCCATGTCGGCCTGGCAAAGAGATACTATTAAAGGCTTAAAGTCTCATTGATTTGTGCGCTGCATCGCTCAACCCTTTCTTGCCCTGCTTTCTCTCGCATGCTCTCAAAGGAACATATGTGAATAATGCCTACTCTCACAAGGCTGGCACACTGTAAGTAGTTGCTAGTGGGTATAGAGTCCTCGTGTCAGTGTTAATTCAGTAGTTGTGAGGCTGAATGTTTGCTCCGTCGATTCAGATGAATGCTAAAAATTAATTATCAAGAATCTATATGAATTGATACGTGAATATTTATCCTAACAGTCCTTGTTTGCCACTACAGGAACTGTGTTAACTTGTCTCCAGCGATCCCTCTCTTCCACCTGCAGAGTCTTCAGGTGCTGTGGTTGGCGTGAGACAGGTAAATCAATGGAGGTTCAAGTGTTTATTATTATTATTATTATTATTATTATTCCTCTCCCACCTCTCATTATAAAAGTGGGATGCAGAGATAAACATCACTGATGTTATACTAAAGATAACTTATGGTGCAGTCACACAGAGTAGTGTGGTGTGTTCTCCCTGTGTCTGCGTGGGTTTCCTCCGGGTGACTGTCTGTGAGGAGTGTGGTGTGTTCTCCCTGTGTCTGCGTGGGTTTCCTCCGGGTGACTGTCTGTGAGGAGTGTGGTGTGTTCTCTCTGTGTCTGCGTGGGTTTCCTCCGGGTGACTGTCTGTGAGGAGTGTGGTGTGTTCTCTCTGTGTCTGCGTGGGTTTCCTCCGGGTGACTGTCTGTGAGGAGTGTGGTGTGTTCTCCCTGTGTCTGCGTGGGTTTCCTCTGGGTAACTGTCTGTGAGGAGTGTGGTGTGTTCTCTCTGTGTCTGCGTGGGTTTCCTCCGGGTGACTGTCTGTGAGGAGTGTGGTGTGTTCTCTCTGTGTCTGCGTGGGTTTCCTCCGGGTGACTGTCTGTGAGGAGTGTGGTGTGTTCTCCCCGTGTCTGCGTGGGTTTCCTCCCACAGTCCAAAAACACACGTTGGTAGGTGGATTGGCGACTCAAAGTGTCAGTAGGTGTGCGAGTGTGTGTGTGTTGCCCTGTGAAGGACTGGCGCCCCCTCCAGGGTGTATTCCCACCTTGCGCCCAATGATTCCAGGTAGGCTCTGGACCCACTGCGACCCTGAACTGGATAAGGGTTACAGATAATGAATGAATGAGTTACAACATGAACCAATCACACAACCCCCACACGTGGAAGTGAACCCCAGACCGTTGATTTCAAAAGGACCAATGATTGGAGCTCTGAATCGCTCCCAGGGTCAAAAGCAGCTCTCAAACTTGACCAAATATGTAGACCTTGCAGAGCAAATGGACCTGGGTCTGGAAAAAGACCTTGTAAAATGGTGATACAGAAACTCAATCTGAGTCAACCATAAACACGTGCTTATGTATTGTTAAATCCTCAAATTGAACCTGCTTTTACAGCTATGTTTGTCTTCTTTCAATATAAAGATTAAATTATGTTTAGGACGATTTCACTTTTGCTTCATCATTTGTCACACTGTCTCGGATAAAATCAAATGGTGTCGGTTCAGGACCTAAAAGATATTGTGGAGTTGTTTGTCACATACTGGCAGTGTGTGGGTTTCTGATAAAAGCAAAGGTGTAACAGGTGAGGTCTGGTAAAATATCGGCAGGTTATTTAAGTTGTGTTTATGGGATGGTTTTTGATTTTTACTCCAATGGTTTGTCACATTGACAGTGCACGAAGAGGTTAAACTCTCTGTGGAGGAGTCATCTCCCAGCCGAGTGTCCACAGAGACATGGGGTTTGAATGAACCATATTGGTACCACGTTCATGATGACTTCCGGACTATCCCAGTGTACCCCTGGATGGACACACATGTAAGTTATATTAATGAAGTTGCCAGGTAGAGCTTGTTCGTGGGCAAGGGAAGCTACACTATTTGTGATCAGGTATAGAGTGATAAGGATTATAATGATAGTTATACTTTAATATACTTTTTATTTTTATTATATAATGTTTTTAAATAGTACCTAACAGCTGACCTATTGTAGTGACATCAAATGGGGAAAAAAAGAGTAATTTGTATTTGTGGGTGGAGTAAGGTGATGTCAGTGAACGAACTGAGGATTCACCAAGGGGGAAAAGAAAAGTGAAGTGACATGGATGGAGTTCAGGGGCCCTGCTACAGAACTGAGTTAGTTGGCTGATGTTCAGTGCTGGTTTAGAGTTTGCAGGATATTAATATCTCTGTTTACTATAAAGGCAAATTCCATCACAGATAAATGGATTACATCATGCTGTTCAGTATCTCACAGTACTGTAGCGTAGGGGTGGGCGATACGGCCCTGAAATAATATCACGATATTTCAGGGTATTTTGGCATGAAAAAAAAAACAGTGAAAATAATTGTATTCATTCAACATTCTATTACAACAAAGTTAATTTTATATTTATATTAATATTATTTTAATAATATATATAATTTGTTATTTTAATTATATTCAATTACATTTTATTTTAGTACAAATCTAACAATTTCAGACATTCAGAAGAAACAACTAATACATGTGTAAACATTTGTGTATTTTATAAACAACTGACTGTGACATTGTATGAAAAAATGTAGAATAATCAATCATTCATTCATTCATTATCTGTAACCCTTACCCAGTTCAGGGTCGCGGTGGGTCCAGAGCCTACCTGGAATCATTGGGCGCAAGGCGGGAACACACCCTGGAGGGGGCACCAGTCCTTTACAGGGAAACACAAAGCTTGTAAAGTAGTGGTTAAGGGAAATTAGAACATGGTCGAGTGAATTTTGCTGGTCTCTGTGTGTAACCCCAATGATTGGGTGCAGTATCATTTCACTTGTTATATATTTTTTAGCACGTAGCAGTGCTGTGATCTTCAGGATTTGATGTTGAGACGCTCATCCTGGCTTAAAGTGTTTTTTTTCCCCATATTTCCCTTAAAGGCTGATTAAACGGGATGGATTCACGGGATTAAAGAAGAATGTTGCACCCGGATACGGAAATGTTGAAGGAAACTGTCGAACACACGAAAAAAGACTCATCTCTTCTTAAATTGACTCAAGTTCACGTTGTTCAGTTTCTCAGAGTAAGAAATCAAACATAGGATGAATGTTTAGTTCTTTGCTGCTTCAATGACCAGTGGAGAATTTCACCAGCGTACTAACGGCACAGCAGTGATGTCCTCCAGCCCAAATGTTTGATGAGGATTTTGGACTTAAAATAGAGTAAACCTCACCAGTGTTCACCCCTCAGTGCATGAGCCACTACTTAAATAAACCCAGATTTACAGAGTCTAATCCAGCCCACTGGAGATGGAATCATGAGGCCTGGCCGTCTTCTTTCTCTCAGGTAATTGACAGTGGGCCTTAATTCAAATTAGTGCAATTGTTTTTCAAAATTTATATTATTAAAACTGGACAAATAGTGGTAAATCTCCAATTTAATTTTAAAATATGTTTCACTATTGCCAATGTGGACATGCACATACAATAAATCAGATAAAGCCAAACTATCAGAATTTGTTTCTATGACTACAATCAGCGGATCGTTCATCTCAGGGGAAAATACTGTAGATAAATTATTTTTCTTAAAAGGTACAAAAAGTGTAAATGTATATTTTAAAAAGGCACAACAGTTGTTTTAATTCCTAGTTGTTTCCTAATGCTGTATTACATTCTCCAGGACGAGTGAATTTGTGAATGTAAATATTTCAAAGCTTTTATTATAGAACTGTGTTTTTCAAAAAAATAAAAAATAAACAAAGAAAAATAAATCTATATTTTAGAATGTTACAATTATGTTCTGTAACTGAACGTACTGAATGTGTACCCGTCTTGAGAATGAAACAGTTTGCGCTAATGCTGAGGTCTTGTTCTTTTTTACATGTTCTTTTCTTTTTCCTCCTCTTCTCCCCGTATCAAAATGTATTAATCTCTGTCTTAAACTCTGTATGTCGTTATGCTGCTGTCACTTTTATATTTTTAATAAACATCTTTGACCAAAGTTTAAACTGGTTTTCGTGGCTCTTTTCTGTTACCCTCCTCTACATTCCCCATCAGCTAGAAGAAAGAAGAAAAACCTATCACTGTATTGATTTTTTTAACGATTTATCTGCATAATTGATGAAATTTTAAGATTCCAGATGTTGTTAATTAGGTCTATTTCATTAAGTTACTAAAATGAACGAAGAAGCTGTGTAGCTTCAGCAATGTTACTTAGCATGTTACAAATATAAGCTAATCTATTAGCTAGACTGCTAGCTTCATATGTTTAAGTTATATGTTATTGCTAATTGTTTTGTTTGCTTTATAGACACATCATCAGTGACTGAGGATCCCAGCCCAACACTAGCTAAGATTTCTTACCGTAGTTCTCTTTTTCTCTAAATTTTTTTGCCGTTTTACTGTTATGTGTTCTTTAAACCAGTGTTCTTGATGCTATTGTAAATCAATGCTAGACTGTTGTTCATGCTAATTAACTAAGTCTCTTATGGTCACGAGTCCAGTAAAGTCATATGTGTTATATGTGGGGATTTAGAAGAATTAAATTCACGTTTGTAATTAATTATAATCGTACACAAGATAAGACGTAAAATATCCTCACACACACACCTCAACATTAAGATTGCTGTGGCCGTTTATGATCCAATCAGCAACTGGTTATCCTTAACTACTACGATTACTCATTGAGCCCAGCTCATGAGTACTCAAACCAGCCACTCAGGCACCTCCTCTCTATTTCGCTGAATTAAGCCCAAAACACTTCCGGAAGGCTCAACAGTGAAGTCTGGCGTCCCAGACCCACCCCCTCCAAGCCAGCTTTACAGTCCTACCTTACCCTTAAGCATCAACAACCGTAAATCCACACTGGCCTCCCTGGTGACTAAGGCTGTACCCAGCCCCAATGGCACTGTTAATGCATGCTCAGTGCCACCAGTTCCATGTGAACGTTACGTGCTACACCACCAACAACCACAATAGCACCTCTACACTGCATTTCCACAAGTTATCTGTGCTCTCCTTATCCACAACCACTGACTAAACATTTCTGATAACTGCTTTACAGCTACCCTTATTTTCCGGCCCCTTATGCCGAACTGCACAAAGAGGGATGTGGCCGATTTGGCTACAAATACTCTAACACCTATCTTCACTGGTCTTACGTGTGCCTGCCACCTACGTTCCTTAACCTCAGCTTCTTCCTTTCGACTGCTTCATCGACTGCATCCTCAAATAGAACAGTTAACTTTATGAAATAAACTATCCATTTACTTTCAGAGTACAGCACCATGTCTGGCCTCAGTGTAGTTAACACAATGCATTCTGGCACTTTTTTCCTCCATCCACCAGCAAATTTCTCATGCTTCACCCCATCTACCAATATCTGTAGCCTGCACACTTTCTCTAAAGCATTCCCCCTCATGCACAGAGCTAACTATTTTATTACTACAGCTACTCGTCAATGCATTAACCTCTAGCCGTTTGCTTTCCAACAAACGTGCTAAAACCCTTAGCACTTGATCACTCAGCACTAGACCTCCCCTGTGACAAACTAGCTTTCCAACGTTTTAGTGTTGTAAAGATGGCCACTTAATGAGGCAGTAAACCAAACTGCAGACGCCACAATTTCAATTTCCCTGGCAAACACGATCTATCAGTGCTATTAACAGCCTTCACCAGTTCAGCTTTTAGTCCCACAACTTTTTCTGTATCGTTTAGCGCTGCACTATACCATCTACCTACACTCTTCACTGGTCTCTCTGGTACTGTAGGAATTCTCCTCCCATCACAAAATTTGTGCACATGTTTTAGACTTGCTTGGTTTAACTTTCAGCTTAGCGAACCTTAGACTACCTTTCAACTTCTCCAGCAACTGCCGTGTACAAGGCACATTAGCCGTTAGCATCATCTAATTGGGGGGAGTATTGCCAAGCAGCCTTTCTCTGCCTACAACCCACTTAGAGCCCCTAATTACTACCTCCATTGCCACTGTAAATGCTAATGGTGACATCGTACATCCAGACATTAAACCTATTTCTAACTGCTGCCATGATGTAACAAATTCCCCATGAACTAAAGCAAAACCACTCAAAATCAGGTATAACTCAGAGATCATAGTCTTATTAATGCTCAGTGTATCTTTCATTATCATGTGTCATAAGGCAAAAAAGGGGATAGTCCTGTAAATAAATTAAAAATGAATGACCAGCACCTGTACTTTGCTGCACATTTGTGTTTCAACTGCAGGCTCAGAGGAAGCAGCCTAATGTTCATTATCTGTAACCCTTATCCAGTTCAGGGTCGCCTACCTGGGGTCCAGAGCCTACCTGGAATCATTGGGCGCAAGGCGGGAATACACCCTGGAGGGGGCGCCAGTTCTTCACAGGGCAATACACACACTCACACACATTCACTCACACACACACACCTACGGACACTTTTGAGTCGCCAATCCACCTACCAACGTGTGTTTTTGGACTGTGGGAGGAAACTGGAGCACCCAGAGGAAACCCACGCAGACACAGAGAGAACACACCACACTCCTCACAGACAGTCACCCGGAGGAAACCCACGCAGACACAGAGAGAACACACCACACTCCTCACAGACAGTCACCCGGAGGAAACCCACGCGGACACAGAGAAAACACACCACACTCCTCACAGACAGTCACACGAAGGAAACCCACAGAGACACAGGGAGAACACACCACACTCCTCACAGACAGTCACCCGGAGGAAACCCACGCAGACACAGGGAGAACACACCACACTCCTCACAGACAGTCACCCGGAGGAAACCCACGCAGACACTGGGAGAACACACCACACTCCTCACAGACAGTCACCCGGAGGAAACCCACGCAGACACAGGGAGAACACACCACACTCCTCACAGACAGTCACCCGGAGGAAACCCACGCAGACACAGGGAGAACACACCACACTCCTCACAGACAGTCACCCGGAGGAAACCCACGCGGACACAGAGAAAACACACCACACTCCTCACAGACAGTCACCCGGAGGAAACCCACGCAGACACAGGGAGAACACACCACACTCCTCACAGACAGTCACCCGGAGGAAACCCACGCAGACACAGGGAGAACACACCACACTCCTCACAGACAGTCACCCGGAGGAAACCCACGCAGACACAGGGAGAACACACCACACTCCTCACAGACAGTCACCCGGAGGAAACCCACGCGGACACAGAGAAAACACACCACACTCCTCACAGACAGTCACCCGGAGGAAACCCACGCAGACACAGGGAGAACACACCACACTCCTCACAGACAGTCACCCGGAGGAAACCCACGCAGACACAGGGAGAACACACCACACTCCGCACAGACAGTCACCCGGAGGAAACCCACGCAGACACAGGGAGAACACACCACACTCCGCACAGACAGTCACCCGGAGCGGGAATCAAACCCACAACCTCCAGGTCCCTGGAGCTGTGTGACTGCGACACCTACCTGCTTCTAACGTTATAAAATACAATTTGGCTGCCTGTGTGGCAGATTCTAAAGAAGTACACTTTGCACAATAACAATCTTTCAGAGGCGTCAGTGATGAATTAAGTTTGCAGGAATGTACCCTATCTGAGGCCGCTGAGCGTTACAACATCCTGCAGATTACATTACCCTCCATTCAAGTCAAACCAAACTCAGATTTACACCGCACTTTCAATAAACCATGAAACAGAACAATAAAGTAAATGATATTGGACGTTTATTCCTCCAGAGTCATTTCTGGCAGTCAGAGCCATGTCTGTATAACCTCATTATCACTGAACACACTCAATCAAACTGAGATATATATATAGCTTTGGGAGATCAGAGAACATAAGGATGAAAAAAAATCAGATGTATCTAAACTCACCAGGGGCCTCTTTAAATTCTTCAATTTTTCTCGTTTTTGTTTTTTGGTCCTCCGCTGTCTCCACTATTGCACGCGAAAAAGAACGGGGAATTCCATATTTAAATATTCACGAGGTTGTTTGCATTGACCGTAAATGTGAGCGTCACGGAGGCGCAACATAAGGCTGGTTCCTTTGGGAGAAAATTGTTATTAACAAAGAGAGAAAAAAAGCGTTCAGTCGTGCGTACGCACGGTTTTACTAATGTGACTTTTCTGGGACACACGCAATTTTCTGGCTTTTGTTCGCACGCACACTTTCAGTCTGCACATAATACACGGTGTTATAAATGAGGCACCAGGGCATAACTTCAATTCTCCGTCACCGCCACCAGGGGGAGACATTTCATTATAAATAAAAAGGGTAGGGAGTGCGAGAGATCCATTTTTTTACTTTCATGTTTGTGATTTTTTTTTAAACATTTACCTTTAAAAATCACAAGCTTTTTACACTATATTTTACTTTCACGCGGAACGGACTAATAGAGATGGTCCAAAATTAGCGGAGTAATTCAGGTTTAAATTTATGAAGGTTTTTCCTTGAGCTAAAACAGACACAGCAGACCGTTTTGTTGTTCAAGAGACTAATGCTGGATTACAGCTTCCACTCACAACAATATTTGTCTGAATCAGTTTCATTGAAACCATGATCTCCAGTTCAACTCAGTTCTGATTCACCTGAGAGAGGGCCTCTAATTATTTTGATTAAATGGTGCAGTTCCCTTGATATCTGCCTCCTTCTAAACCACAAGTAATTAAATCACTGGGGCAGCTGTGGATGAGATGCCAAATGACTGAAAGTATTAATTTCTTAAAGTGCGCACGTGATAAAAATTGTAGTCATCCCTCTTCATAATAACACTAAAATTATTTTTGTTCTGAATAACACTGAATATATTTATTTATATATATTATTACGATTCACCAAACCTCCGGGTGACTGTCTGTGAGGAGTGTGGTGTGTTCTCCCTGTGTCTGTGTGGGTTGCCTCTGGGTGACTGTCTGTGAGGAGTGTGGTGTGTTTTCCCTGTGTCTGTGTGGGTTTCCTCCGGGTGACTGTCTGTGGGGAGTGTGGTGTGTTCTCCCTGTGTCTGTGTGGGTTGCCTCTGGGTGACTGTCTGTGAGGAGTGTGGTGTGTTTTCCCTGTGTCTGTGTGGGTTTCCTCCGGGTGACTGTCTGTGGGGAGTGTGGTGTGTTCTCCCTGTGTCTGTGTGGGTTTCCTCCGGGTGACTGTCTGTGAGGAGTGTGGTGTGTTCTCTCTGTGTCTGCGTGGGTTTCCTCCAGGTGACTGTCTGTGAGGAGTGTGGTGTGTTCTCCCTGTGTCTGTGTGGGTTTCCTCCTGGTGACTGTCTGTGAGGAGTGTGGTGTGTTCTCCCTGTGTCTGCGTGGGTTTCCTCCGGGTGACTGTCTGTGAGGAGTGTGGTGTGTTCTCCCTGTGTCTGTGTGGGTTTCCTCCCACAGTCCAAAAACACACGTTGGTAGGTGGATTGGTGACTCAAAAGTGTCCGTAAGTGTGAGTGTGTGAGTGTGTTTGTGTGTGAGTGAATGTGTGAGTGTGTGTGTTTCCCTGTGAAGGACTGGCGCCCCCTCCAGTGTGTATTCTCGCCTTGCGCCCAATGATTCCAGGTAGGCCCTGGACCCACCGCGACCCTGAACTGGATAAGGGTTACAGATAATGAATGAATGAATGAATGATATAAATGTGGGTTGGTTCTGTGTACAAAGTGTCATGGACGAATTGTGGTTTCGGTTCTAGCTTTTGGTCCTAAGCTAAACTAAAGTTTTCTAAGCTGTATACAAAATCAAATCCAGACGTCCAGACACCCATGGTTTTGTTTTTAGCTTTATTTATTTTGATTTGGCTTTAAATTAAAAAAAGTAAAAATACTGGTGGTTAGGGGGAGCCCATATTCTGCTGAAACCATTTCACTCTGAGATGGTTTATGAATTAAGCAAAAATAGTGACGGCGCTCTGTGTCACAGCCGGGTAAATGGGGAGTCCAGCTGTCTGTTTTGCTGGTTGGACATGGTGGGTAGAGAGAAGTGTGGAGTTAAGGGTGTGTCTCCCTAAGGGACTGCTGTCTTGGGCCAGCGCACCACTTGCCATTTTTAGAGCGCTGAGGTTTTCACTCTATCACTCTGCTCTGTAAGCTCCCATTACACATTGTATCCACATATGCTTTTGCAAGTCTCACACTGAGATGCAGCTCACTATAATTTGCTGAATGGACATCTTAGACGCTAACAGCCTCGCTGAGATTAAAACAAAGCAGTGTGTTCCAAGGTGCTGAGCAAGTTTGTGGTTAAAATCTATTGCAACATGAACAAACAGTTTTACACAGAAAAAAATCAGCCTCACATTCAGCTTTCTTCATATATTTTGGTCTTAGGTGGTCTTACAGGCTGTTTGTTTTGAGTATTCAGTGAGTACCCTCCACATTTAGAGCCTGTTGGACACAGCCTGGATGTTTACTCCACTATAACCACAAGGTCTTGTTAAAAAAAAAAAATAAAAAAATAAAATCTCAGGCTTGCGCAAAATGATGGCTGCTGGTCACTTATTGCAGAGGCAACATCCTGCAGAAGTCTCAGTTAGAAACCTAAATTTATACTGAGCTATAAAACTCAGACAAGTATTTTGCCATGCTAAATATATTATAGCACTTTGTTTCTCAAGACCAGTGTATCATTACCATAGGACATTTGTAATAGAAGGCAACTACTTCACCCTTAGTTTCTGGTGTGTACCACAGACCTCATTTATTCATAATCTGTAACCCTTATCCAGTTCAGGGTCACGGTGGGTCCAGAGCCTACCTGGAATCATTGGGCGCAAGGAGGGAATACACCCTGGAGGGGGCGCCAGTCCTTCACAGGGCAACACACACCCCTACGGACACCTTTGAGTCGCCAATCCACCTACCAACTTGTGTTTTTGGACTGTGGGAGGAAACCGGAGCACCCGGAGGAAACCCACGCGGACACAGGAAGAACACACCACACTCCTCACAGACAGTCACCCGGAGGAAACCCACACAGACACAGAGAGAACACACCACACTCCTCACAGACAGTCACCCAGAGGAAACCCACGCGGACACAGGGAGAACACACCACACTCCACAGACAGTCACTCAGAGGAAACCCACGCAGACACAGGAAGAACACACCACACTCCTCACAGACAGTCACCTGGAGCGGGAATCGAACCCACAACCTCCAGGCCCCTGGAGCTGTGTGACTTCGACACCTACCTGCTGCACCACCGTGCCGCCCATATTTATATCAATGTCTTATAAATATCAATATAATTTTCATAAAAACAAAATGTAAATTATTTATTTCCCATGTACAATATCACACAGAATACAATATAAATATAACAAAATATTCTTAATATATTTAACATTGACATAACACTGTTTCTCTGGCATAGAGGGAAAACACCACGTCCTTATAAACCATATAATGGTGGTCAGGAGTCACTAATACACATTTGTAAAATAGTCAATGTAACCAATAAAGAGATCCTTTGGAGTTACTCTTACTTGAATCGAGGTGTCCATTCTTATCCACAAAGGACTGGTTTAGTTGCAGGATTCCAGTCCAATCAGGTGTCATTCTGGTTGTTTAAAATCTCTATCTACACTGGCCCTTTGTGTAAAAGACTGCACACACCCTGACACTAGAACATAAACAAAAATATAAGAACACTGTTTAAAATAATAAGATGTTTGTGTATATATATATTTACCAAAAAAAGTTATTACTCATTGATATTCACTGTAACATTTGGTGTATAGATTCTGCAATAGTTTGGTAATTATAGGGTAAAAACACCCGTCCTTTCCTTCCCAATACAAACCAGTGCTGAGGCTGAAATAGGCCAAAGCTGGAGAGTCGTGACCACGACTATTTTACAACAAACCAGAACCACACTGCAATTCATGCAGATGACAGCTGAGCATTGAATTGAAATAAAACCTGCAGTAAACGTTGGTTTCAAAAGTCATTTTGGTGAGAGATGGGACTGAAGATTCAGCAGTGGGAAGGAATCTGAACTCAGCCCGTTCCGTCTTTAGGAATAATACAAAATATCTTTGGTGGATGTGACTAATCTGTTGCTGTATGATCAATAGTGAGAAATCTGCCTCAAATGAAAACCTTTCAAAAAAAGATTTTTTTAGGGAAAGTGAGTGCTTTTTTTTCTCCCTTTGGTTTAGAAACAAACGTTAGGACTGTGCCCGTGTCTGAAGATTTCAAACCAGCAACATGAAATCAAATCTCTGGTTTGTCCCAAAGCCCAGGGCTGATAACGAGGCAGACGTTCTCCGTCTTCTGCTACTTCAGCATGTGGTGATAGAGCTCCTGCCACAGGCTTTTGCTTCGGTTTTGGCCACCAGCAATCTGAGAGAATCTCCTGACGTCCGGATGATCTCCCTACCACTGTGACAGACAGAGAGGGAAGCAGAGCATGAGAGGGTTATTTTGGGTCTGGACTGTGGTAACTGAGCTACAGTGCCAGGAACGCCTGCCAGATCTCATCTGTGAAACCTCAGACTTCCTACTTTATGCTTTTATCTGGACCAAGGGACTGGCCAGAAGGACAGTGTCTCACATGTTTTGTCACAGGTTCTGTCATCTGTTCAATTTAAACTAATAGTTGTCCAAAGCCAGATTACAAGGACCTCTAAAGCAGCCATATTTTGCTCCATCTCTGGTTGTTGGTATGAAGCAATAATGGAGACCACCTGAGACCATATCAATGCTTTAAAACTCTTCCAAATTTACCAAAATGTGAGATGTAGACTGTATTATTATTATTGTGTCTAAAAGGACCACACCGGAAAATCTCTGGACTTGACTCACCAGAGTTTTCCTGGAAGTGCATATGTGAAAAATACTTAATGTTACATTTATATAGCGCCTTTCTAACACCCAATGTCGTTTTACACAAGGAGGAGTGGGGGGAGGGGGACACTTATGAGCAGAGGAGTGCAGAAATACTGAGAGAAAACGAAGAGCAGAGGCAAAGACTTTGTTGTAGAGATTTCCAGAGCGTTGGTGCCGTAACACTGACTGATCTACCACCAGCTTTAACTAATCTGAATTTGGGTACTGAAAAAAGGCCGCTCTCAGAGGACCTCGATGATCTTGCAGGACACTAGGGGTGTAAACGGTAAGAAAGGTAGGTACAGAGATTTAAATGTGAGCAGGAGAATTTTAAACTGAATACAGAGCGAGACGGGGAGCCAGTGGAGCTGATGAAGGACAGACGTGATATGAGCTGATTTTATTTTTTGAATAAGAGAGAACTCTAACAGCAGAGCTCTGAACTCACTGAAGGGAGTTTATGGTTTTAAAAGGAAGGCAGATGAAGAGAGAGTTACAGTATGGTCACCACTCTAGCAGGGGATTTTCAGCATCAGATGCATTCTTGCAGCTGGAGATGTTCTGCATGCTTTAGGCATGGGGTGATCCCTGAGCTGTGCGTGCAGTAGATCAGAGCATGCTTCTCTGGAACATTAGCAGCTGTATTCACACATGTTCATTCCGATATTCCCGACTTTGTACTAGGGCCCTAGGGTACTATAATGTCTGGGACAAATGTTACAGATGTTTGCATTCACTCAAACAGCTCCTCTGGGTAAAACGTTACCATGCATGTATGTAAGTGCCCTGCCACTGGTCTCAGGCCAGATACAAGCTACAGTGGAACCTCTACCTACGAACTTGATCCGTTCCGTGACCCGGTTCGTAAGTGGAAAAGTTCGTTTCTCCAGTCAATTTTCCCCATTTAAAATAATGGAAAAGCAATTAATGTGTTCTAGCCCCCCCCCCCAAAAGTCACCCTTTTTGCACTGATATATGTTTACAACACTCTCAAATTAGTAAAAAAAAATACATGTAGCGTTACTAAAAATAAAAGAGAAATACGGTGGTAACAGTAATAAAAAAGAAATAATAAAGTTGTAAGTGGTTACACATCGCTACCTTGAAGACGTGACGACTGGCTGGAGGAGTAACACAGGCACTGGCTGTATGACGGGAGGTGGGTGGTGGGGGGAATAACGGAGAGTAGGCGGTGAATGTGGGGAGACGAAGCGTAGATACGGTTTAACTTAGCACGAATTTCGATGTCTGCTATTTACACTAATGCTAAATTGCTAAAGCTACAATGTGCTAATCTTAAAAGCTCACTCAAGTCTGGACGCTGGGAGACTCGCCTATTGGGGTCAGTGGCCATTTCCAGCCGCCGGCTCGGGGGAGGCTCGGGTTCGTTTCTAGAATCGTGGTTCATTGGTGGAGGCAAAAAATATTCAAATGCCCAGTTTATGTCTTGGAAAGTTTGTTAGTAGAGGCGTTCGTTAGTAGAGGTTCCACTGTACTTCTTATTTGAACATGACAAGCCAACAACTACTATATCAGTTATCCTGCATCGTACTGTAGTTGTTGTTCTGTAAGCCTGGAGATAGGCTGTTTGAGTCTGAAATGGTATACTCACGTATGATAGTCCATGCCCACTAGACTGACTCCATTTACAGCGAGGATACGGTCACCCAACCTGAGTCTGTGGCACTGGGCAGCAGGTGAATCT
The DNA here is from genome assembly GCF_029633855.1 of Hoplias malabaricus. Taxonomy (NCBI): domain Eukaryota; kingdom Metazoa; phylum Chordata; class Actinopteri; order Characiformes; family Erythrinidae; genus Hoplias; species Hoplias malabaricus. The sequence continues at coordinate 33,885,490 of NC_089812.1, read as the reverse complement.
GGCACCACAGACTTTACATAAATACCACTCATCCTCAGTGGAGTTTTCTACAAACAGAGCACACAAACACTCAGTAACAATCAATACACAGGAAGTCAAAACACATCTCATTTGTTCCTGCTACTGTGCACAACTGCCCTTAGGTAACATAACTGAACAGGAAAGGAAATGAATAAAAGCAAAGAATCCGCACAAACAATGCACCGTCACATGCTTCAGAGAACAAATTTGATGAGTCACTCAAAGACAACATAGTTTTATTGTCCTTTTAATGACAAAGCATAGTTTCACATGAAGTGCACCAGCAGAATGCACCCGTACCACCTCACTGTCCACTTCATATTCCTCATAGTCCTCCCAGAAGACTTAGAGGTTCTGAGAAAGGTTTGGGGTCACTTCACTTTCAGGTGTGATTACAATACCGCCATCATTAATGTGTTCAAAAAAGCCTTGGCTAGGCCAAAGCAAAGCAATTTACCTCCTGCTGAGACATTTCCAGTAAAACCTGACACCCCTCCACTCCTGCCTCCATACCAAGTGCCTCAATCAGCAACCTTGAACATTTTAGAGAGCCAAACACAGCAGGGGAACTAAACAATGCACCTTTATTGTCTCCAAATGCACTCTCACTGTACGAGCTCAAACAGGCTGCAATTATATTTAAGACAACAGCTGCTGACTGGCCTGCTTTTGGAACGTTTAAGATAGGTCATGCAGTGAGACACTGCAGTTCACACTGGATTAACACACTGTTCCGTCCGCATTGACTGTACTGCTGACAAGCCTTATATAAAAATAGCAATTGAAGTTATACTGAGCTATAAATAAAAAATAAAAACAAGCTTAGGCAATGGTTTCCTTTATCATCTGTGATTTATTTACATCTGCTCTTAATTAGATCCATCTTAGTGACAAAGCAGTATTCAGCTGAGCACTAGGAAGCATAACAAGACCTTTAAATCTCAAGTGTATGAGGTAGGTAGAGTATGCTCACAACTTCAAAGTTATACCCCCATTAATAAGAACTTGTGGCCCCTGGAAGAAGGACGTGAGCATAAACCCAACTGTAAACCACGATTTAAGGCCATAATGAAGACTGCAGCCAGAAAAAGAGTGAAAACTGCATATTCTGCTAGATCAGATCAGAAGGGTTGAAGTCAAATTAAGAGACAGTCCTCACCAGTCCATCCACCAGTGCCAGGCCAAGGCCATGTGGTCCTTTGAATAACTCTATGGTGAACACTTCATCCCTCTCATCCTCATCATCCTCTTGTTTTCTCTCATCCCTCTGATCTGTAGCTACCACAGGATCATTCCCTACAGCGGAAACAAAACACAGGCAAAAGCTCAGTCATCGCACCAGTTCTTTGTGTAGTTTTTGTTATAATAAACCATGTACTTGTCAACATCCTTTTTATTTTATTAAACAAATGTTTGCACAAGATTGCTTGTTATTGCTTGCACACTCATCTTCATCTTCAGTATATATTTGTGGACAGTTTTTGTTTGTATTACATTAAGCATTTAAGCTGTAAGTGACAAGTTATTGTACTGACAGAATAACCATTTAATAACTGAATCTTAATCATAAGCATTGATTTCCATGCTACACCAGGACTGCAGGACCACAGGGGGTCTTCAGTGTGCTATATCTCTGCATGGTCTGCTGCTCTTCTGATGTTACCCCCATCCCAACAGAAACAGTAACACCCCCATCCCCCTAAACTGTTCACACCCCAGATCAGTACCCCAAACAATGCCAGTCCCGATTAAGATTCCATCCAGCTACCCAACTGTAAATTCCCATGACGCTTTATCCACCACTCTTTTCTCTCCTGACATCACTACCTCGCTGTAATTCTTGCTCCAGATTATAGGATTAGCCCAGCTACCAAAATAGTGTGACGCATTAGCAGGGAAAACATGGGTGGTTAAACTGGAGTCTTGTTGATTAGAATAGGGGATTCAGACTCACTCCATATGAGGATTTCTAGTGAGTGTTTATTTGTTATAGAGAGCATTTCAATAATGAATTACAAGGGTAATGGCAGTGTTCAATTTGAGCAGAAATCCATTTTGGGAGGATACTGATCCATGCATTAATCTGGAGGGGCGTTAAAGGTTAGGCACCAGCTCTATGAAAATGTCAAACAAATAAATACAGTGGAGTTTGAGTTCCTAACTTGTGTTTATTGACAGTCAGAAACATGTTATTTCTTACTAATTCAAGGACTAAGGTTTAAAATACCCCCCCCCCCCACCAACGGTGTTCGGAAACTCTAATAGGTGTCTTGCCTGTGACGTAGATGGTGGACAACAACTCTAGAAGTTAATTTAATGCAAAATGACGAAAAGGTGTGTTGTTTTTGGCTGCAATCATTCAATGTACAGTGGGACATCTGTGCACAAATTTGTCAACTTTAAAACGGACACTTTGGAAAGGACCATCCGCTCACTCCGTTATCTGTAGCTCATTTCACTGGCGCTTTTCCAACAATATGGGCATGTAAGGACACCAACGAAAGGTGTTCAAGAGCCTCTGTAACATGGAGGTAAACAGGGTAAGGACACTCACTTCGCCTGTTTTAGTTGGTGTTAGTTAACGTTAGCTTGACTCGCTAAACTCGGTGGCTCAGATTATACTCGGCTACGTAGCTGCATTACGGAGGTTTATAGTGTCGGATGAATTCGAGTTCGACTTCAATCACATTTACAAGAATAACGGTACCTCTACATTTGAGTTTAGCTTATTGCTAGGCTATTGTCATGAATAATGTTGGTTATTTAGCTAGATACTGTCATAACAGTCAGTCATAACGGTGTTTTACCGCGGCGTTGTTCAGCTGTTGTCCACCAGTGACGTCACGGTCGCGTTCAAGAATTTCCGTAGCGAGCTCGGGTTTTTCCATCAATTTAATAAAATTGTCAGTTTTAAAGCAAATTAAGCTGCTATTTTCATTTTAATTCATACTTATATATGTCATTAACTACAATAATGTGAAATATTCATGGAGGTCCATTAAGTGGTGCTTAGCCTTTAAGCCAAAAATACCCTATGAATACATTTATTCCATATCCAGTAAAGATTCTTTTGAACTTTTATTTGGCTTTAATTCAATTTTTTTTGGGTATATTTTGTAAATATAAACAAATTGATACCACATCATGGGGGGACTGCATTTGTGTAAGTACCATAGTCTTGTTGGCAGCATGAGTCTCTAGAGAATGCCAAGCATTTATCCTGCATGTGCTACAACAGCATGGCCTAGTGCAGTTCCTGTAGTGCAGGGCCCAGAGTAGCAATGACAGAGTGTCTGTTCTCCTTATTCCAGGACAGTGAAACATCACAATGATTTTGAAGCTGCATTTTTAGGGACAAATACCATGTAGAGTTCCTTTAATAGCGATTTAAGAAAATGAACAAATTACATTCTTGTTTTAACTGAGTCACAGGGAGTTCAACCTGTGGTGATAAGAGCTAATTGGACTTTCCTTACACCCTCTCCCTCCTCAATCATAAGACCAAATCAGAGCCAGAGAACACAAAGCAGCACTTTCATGTCCACCCTTTGGCCCGCACATGACTTCAGCACTTTGGCTTCCAAAAACAATAGACCTGGGGAGGAAATGGCCCATCCTTTGAACTTGTGGAACACCCCACAGGGCGTACATGACTTAGGCATTTCCTTAGCTCCAAAGGAAAATGAAAAGCGAGCTATAGTGAGTGTTGCAGATTAATCCATATCATTCACATTAACTGTTAACTCAACTATGTGTTGAGAACATCTTTGACTAGCCACATCCCTCAGGCTATAGTCCATGGCCGTAAGAAATCAATGTGGAAACTTTACTGACTGCAGGAGCAAGTCTAGTACTTCAGACAAGAACCTGTTTTCCCTACAGCATGTCTGCTCAAAACACAGCAGAGAACGGATTACCTTTCTTGTGTTGCAGTGCCAAATGCTGTACTGCTTCCTCCTGCAGGCTGGCCTCCAACTCAGTTAGCTCAAGGCCCTGAGGTGTGTTGGGTGGTGTGAGCAAGCAGGAGGGGTCCAAGGCCAGGGTTTTGTGGTAGCCCCTGTCTGTTTCACCTGGCAGATTACTCTGGAGCTCCAGGTTCTTCAGCTTTTGAGCCAATACTGCTTCACATGAGCTCAGATCACCATGAGACCCCTTAACATGGCAGGGCGATGCAGACAACCGTTGCTGTTCTTCTGCTTCAGAACAAAGATGAAATGCTCTAGCAGAGGATAGATAAGAAACGTGGTACTGTGGCTCTGTCCCAGACAGGGAAGATACTGAGTGTGAATCCCCCATTAACTCACTGCTGGTGTCCTAATCGAAAAAAGCATACAAAATTTATTTATCACACTGATCTACAAAAATTAGCACCAAATACAGGGAAAAGGAAGCAGATGGATAGATAGGCAGAGTGAACCAGGAGAAAGGCACCTTTAGAGGTTGTAGTTCATTGTGTGTCTGGCTGGTGGGAAGTGTCGCGATGAACTCCTGTAAATTTTGCAGCTGGGGGAAGAAACCTGGCTCTGTGATGGGTTTCCCGAGCTCCAAGTGAAAAACGTTGTTGGGAAGGATGAGTGGAGGATGGTTGTCGAAACTCTCCAGGATTTCAGCTAAAAGAACACATTAGGTATATTAGCGTGTGTGTGTCAAAATATTGCTAATGAGAACCAACTGGAGCTAAAAGTACAGAACGCATTATTCACATTGGCTAAGAGTCAGTTTCTATGTCTAAGCCCTTTATGATGAAATAATTGACCTCTTTTCCACAATTTTACACAGTTCCCTGGGTTCTCAATGAAACCTGTGTGACATGCTTTGGTCAAAATAGATTTGACCACCTGTTTAAGTGACAGACTCATGACTCACCCTTTAAGAGACAGCCCAGAAGTAAGAAGCAAATATGCAGAAGCTACATTTTTTAGCTGTTATGGCATTTTTGCTTAGTACACTTACTTCCTTGCTCTGGGTAGGTTTTGCTTCATTTAAACTTGTGTTTGTGCTTTGGGCTGAGGAGGTGAATACACTCTAAAGTTGATTTTCCCTTAATAAATAAACAAACAAACAAATATATATATGAGGAGTGTGGTGTGTTCTCCCTGTGTCTGCATGGGTTTCCTCCGGGTGACTGTCTGTGAGGAGTGTGGTGTGTTCTCCCTGTGTCTGCGTGGGTTTCCTCCGGGTGACTGTCTGTGAGGAGTGTAGTGTGTTCTCCCTGTGTCTGCGTGGGTTTCCTCCAGGTGACGGTCTGTGAGGAGTGTGGTGTGTTCTCCCTGTGTCTGCGTGGGTTTCCTCCTGGTGACTGTCTGTGAGGAGTGTGGTGTGTTTTCCCTGTGTCTGCGTGGGTTTCCTCCGGGTGACTGTCTGTGAGGAGTGTGGTGTGTTCTCCCTGTGTCTGCGTGGGTTTCCTCCGGGTGACTGTCTGTGAGGAGTGTGGTGTGTTTTCCCTGTGTCTGCGTGGGTTTCCTCCGGGTGACTGTCTGTGAGGAGTGTGGTGTGTTCTCCCTGTGTCTGCGTGGGTTTCCTCCGGGTGACTGTCTGTGAGGAGTGTGGTGTGTTCTCCCTGTGTCTGCGTGGGTTTCCTACTGGTGACTGTCTGTGAGGAGTGTGGTGTGTTCTCCCTGTGTCTGTGTGGGTATCCTCCGGATGACTGTTTGTGAGGAGTGTGGTGTGTTCTCCCTATGTCTGTGTGGGTTTCCTCCGGGTGACTGTTTGTGAGGAGTGTGGTGTGTTCTCCCTATGTCTGTGTGGGTTTCCTCCGGGTGACTGTCTGTGAGGAGTGTGGTGTGTTCTCCCTATGTCTGTGTGGGTTTCCTCCGGGTGACTGTCTGTGAGGAGTGTGGTGTGTTCTCCCTGTGTCTGTGTGGGTTTCCTCCGGGTGCTCCGGTTTCCTCCCACGGTCCAAAAACACAAGTTGGTAGGTGGATTGGCGACTCAAATGTGTCCGTAGGTGTGAGTGCGTGTTGCCCTGTGAAGGACTGGCGCCCCCTCCAGGGTGTATTCCTGCCTTGCGCCCAATGATTCCGGGTAGGCTCTGGACCCACCGCGACCCTGAACTGGATAAGGGTTACAGATAATGAGTGAATGAATATATAAGCTGATATTGATGTGAATGCTATAAAAGAAAAAATAATAAGCAATAATTAAAAACCAACTGCTGGAGGCAGGTCATGGCAAAGATGTGCCAAAGGTGGAAAACTGATTAAAACCTTGATGCATTATTTCTTTACTCACATGTTTGAAAAGCAGCTTCTGCTTCCTCTGGAGATGGGGTCCAGCCAGAGGGACATGCCCTGCCAGCATTGTATTCCCTCAACATGTGATGAAGCTGTGCTGGATTGAGATGTGCAAACTCAGCTCTAAGATATGGCCAGGACGCCTACACAAACAGAAAGATAAACAGTGTGATGTAAATGACATACATACAACTTAAAATACAAAACTCTCACCAACAACAATGAGAAAAAAAAGTTCTCATTGTCCTCTCAGGTTATTTTTGGCAAAACAAAATCACATACAACCTGCCAAGCAAAAAAGAGACAGATAACAATAAATAATTCTTTATACTTAATATATCTCAGTATGTTTTTGATGTATTGTAAATTTAAGCAGTCTCCTAACACATCTGTAATCAACCAGCCTCTTTTCATGGGTCACATGACAAGTTACCATTGCACAAAAACTAAAATGTGGCCATGAACAAAATACTTTGGGTGTGTTTAGAGCTCTAATCAAACAGAAACACAGTTTGGACTGGGCCACTTAATCAGAGAAGCAGAACCGTTCTGGGAGGAACTTCAAGTTGCCCCTGCATGCCAGCTCATCAGCCAGAGGTCCTCTGAGGAAAACTCCCTTACGGTACAGCTGTACGCAGAGAGGGGGAGGCTGGTGGGAGGGAGCTTTTTAAACACAACCTCTCTCTCTCCCAAAACACTTTCATGTGTATCTCCAGTGTGTTTATGAGCTTTATAACTACTAGTTCCAACAACTGTTTATGTGAAATGCTTACACCGGACAACAGTGAGCAGCCTATGGTGTTGTGCTGATTCAAGTGCAGTTTTGATTAGTGCCTACAAAAGTCATAGTTAAACCTCAGCAATGCCAAAAACAGAGCACTAATAGACTGAGCAAAGCAGGCCCAGAAATGACAGACCGAGAAAGGGGGAAAGTATAAGTCAGTATAAGAGCACTGCTGGCTTCTTCCAAAACCACAAAACTGTGCCATTTTGCCATGGGTGGAACAGTTGAAATCTTCCTAGCGATTGTCCCACTTCTTTTAAAGGCGTAGTTCACGACTGGAATCAAAAAAACACTTATTATTAAATTCAGAAGCTGTTTCCTAGCTCTCTGGTCTGTTTACATGCTGCAAACCAGTCTGAGGTCTTTTATGAAATTCCAGTGTCTGTAAATGAGTGGAAAAATAAACGGGCTCATGACTGCTCCATAGGTGAGTAACAAACATATTTGTGCTGTGTTGGATCACATAAGTTGGAAATGTCTCTAAATTGGGAAACATTTCCAGTAAAAATAGCCATTAAGCAGGTTATTCATATTTCATTTTATTTTTCTGGGCGACACGGTGGCGCAGCAGGTAGGTGTCGCAGTCACACAGCTCCAGGGACCTGGAGGTTGTGGGTTCAATTCCCGCTCCGGGTGACTGTCTGTGAGGAGTGTGGTGTGTTCTCCCTGTGTCTGCGTGGGTTTCCTCCGGATGACTGTCTGTGAGGAGTGTGGTGTGTTCTCCCTGTGTCCGCGTGGGTTTCCTCCCACAGTCCAAAAACACACGTTGGTAGGTGGATTGGCGACTTAAAAGTGTCCGTGTGAGTGAGTGTGTGTGTTGCCCTGTGAAGGACTGGTGCCCCCTCCAGGGTGTATTCCTGCCTTGCGCCCAATGATTCCAGGTAGGCTCTGGACCCACCGCGACCCTGAACTGTATAAGGGTTACAGATAATGAATGAATTAATTTTTCTGAAGGGATTAGATTCAAGATAATTTATTTGAAAAAGTTGATAAATTGAAAATCTGAAAATCAGATTTAAAAAAATCTTAACAGATCTAGAGAAAACAAGATGTCTAACAACCATCGGATAAAAAGAGTTCATCTCTGAGCAACAAGAGGACATCTCCGCTCATGATTTAGGTCCATGTAAAAGTTTTCTACATTTATGACACTGAATAATTAAAGATGTTATTAATGGTAGTTTTGAGTGGTAATTAGAAACTGTGGTAACAGAGAAAAAGTGGACTTTCACACATTAATGTACATTATCAAACATAAATAAAATTATGAGCTAAAAACTTGGCTGTTTTGTGCATAAAATCTAAAGAAACACAACTCAATTTAGATACTGCACTGAAGTTCTTGATGTGTGTTTTCCCCCCAATCCTGAGGCTGAGGAGTGGATCATCAGGTGGTGATGAGTCACAAAAAACGTCCAGCGTGTGGTCCGCATAAGAACATGAGGAACTACATGAGGAACTGCACAAGGAAGTACACAAAGAACTCTACAAGATCAGTGTCACATGAGCTCATTTTATAGCCCCTCCCTGGCTGACAGTGAAGGAGAGACAGAAAGGGCTAAAAATACCAGTGTCACTCCTGGGTGTGATATTTTAATGGGTTTACATTTAATGAGCCAAAGCTCTCTTACTTTTACTCTCTCAATATGAGCTTCTGTGTTCCTGCTTTGTTCTTAATGCGGTTGGCAGGTGATCTGCTTTACAGAGCACAGTCTTATTAATCTTGAGCTATACCCATTCCTTAAGGTGATATTTCATTCCAGGAAAAATAATGCCGCTATTGGACAAGCCCTATAAACTCTCACAGCAGAGGATGCGTCGAGGGGGCGATGGATAGTTGGATCATAAAATGGATAGATAAAAGCTACAGCGAGATTCTTATATTGTGGTCTGTATAATGTAGAGGCAGATAAATGGAGTAAAATTGAAAACAGTATTCATCAAGCAATATACCTAAACAAGTGTGTGCCTTTGAGTGGATTACAGAAGGAATAACAGGCTTCAAACAGGATTAACATGTTTAGTATTACTGTTAAAAGTATAAATCTCCTCTGTTGTTAATTTACAGGGATTTCGTCACCCCTTTGGTTTATTTAAGAAACGAATGAGAGGTGGTTCAAACGAGTCAGAAATGTTCAGGTGTAATTACATCACCCAAAACATCTTGATTCAGCTTTTCAAGTGGAACTATATACACAACATGCCACAGCATGCCTGCTGGAGTTTCGTTTGATGACGTCAACTTAAACAGACTGTTGACTCTTAGTTTTGGCTCTTTCAGCATATATGAGGCTGTCCTGAAGTGAACAAAGGACCTACAACAGTCATAAGGAAAGAAATATGTTATCAGATTAGGACTCTGTCACATTAGACCTAACATGACACCTTAAGCCAGCCCCTTTGTTGGTGCAACATAATTCTTGAGTGCTGCCCAAGGCATGATGTAATTTATGAGCAGCCTCAAGGACTTTGCAATGGTTTGTCAAGATTATATATTATATACAAAATCTAAAAATAAGGGCAGCACGGTGGCGCAGCAGTAGTGTAGTGTGCAGTCACACAGCTCCAAGGTCCTGAAGGTTGTGGGTTTGTTCCCACTCCGGGTGACTGTCTGTGAGGAGTGTGGTGTGTTCTCCCTGTGTCTGCATGGGTTTCCTCCAGGTGACTGTCTGTGAGGAGTGTGGTGTGTTCTCCCTGTGTCTGCATGGGTTTCCTCCAGATGACTGTCTGTGAGGAGTGTGGTGTGTTCTCCCTGTGTCTGCGTGGGTTTCCTCCGGGTGCTCCAGTTTCCTCCCACAGTCCAAAAACACACATTTGTAGGTGGATTGGCGACTCAAAAAGTGTCCGTAGGTGTGAGTGTGTGTCTCCCTGTGAAGGACTGGCGCCCCCTCCAGGGTGTATTCCCGCCTTGCGCCCAATGATTCCAGGTAGACTCTGGACCCACCGTGACCCTGAACTGGATAAGGGTTACAGATAATGGATGGATATAAAACTAAACCTTACTGCATAAGGTCCACCAGCCACAAAAAAAAAAAAAAAAAAAAAAAAAAAAAAAAATTGCTGACACACACAAACATAGCATTCTGTGATCCAGTGCAAATACCTACTGAATACAAAAACCTCTTTCAAAAACAACTTCTAAAAACCAGATCGATAGGTTTATCAAGTGATTTAGGACAGACATATTTGCTTTGCGCAAATACTACACTCACAATGTGTGAGTCCATTTGCCATTCATTGGAAGCAAAAGCCCCAAAGCGTATTATACTAGACCTACCTGTAGTAAAGTCTCTTTAGGGGTGGCCAGCAGATTGACTGCTGATGAGAGCTTCTGAAAGAATTCAGCAGCCAGGTCACCAAGTCCTATGCTCTGGGTCCAATCCATCAGCAAATCAAGGTTGGCTCGAATCTGTACCCCTCTCGACCACTGGTAGAACCCTCCACCTGAGCCTTTAAAAAGTCAAATTGACATTGGACACAATTATTTTCAAATATATAAGAAGTCATTTATTTGCTGGAACAAAAGAAAACGTGTAAGTAGTGCTCACCTCTTTCCATAAGTATGTTGAAAAGAGAGGCATTGGTAAAGAAGAACAAATACGCCAAGAGCTGCGAGGATATGTCCGTGTGCACCTGGAAGGTGTTAAGTAGCTGTAGTGCCTCCTTCAAAACATCCAGGATGTTGCTGACACCATCAGGCATACGCAGTTGTCCACTCTCAGAAAAAGGGTTGCTGTCCAGAAGTCCTGGCAATACCGCATACAAACTCTATGAAGAGAGGAACACGGCAGCCATTTTAGGCTATAAACACATTTGTGTTGTAGGAAAACACAAACTTTTACTGGTACTTGTCTCAGTATATAGATAGTCACCATCCAAAGAAAACAATGTATCCAATGTATTTTTTTTTGATTATTAGTTTACTATGTCGTTTGAGTAGCTGTCTTTCACACTGTGTGGAAATTTCATGACTAATGGACCAACAGAAATTCATTTGTTCATTCATTGTCTGTAACCCTTATCCAGTTCAGGTTCGCGGTGGGTCCAGAGCCCAGAGGAAACCCACGCAGACACATGGAGAACACACCACACTCCTCACAGACAGTCACCCGGAGGAAACCCACGCAGACACATGGAGAACACACCACACTCCTCACAGACAGTCACCCGGAGGAAACCCACGCAGACACAGGGAGAACACACCACACTCCTCACAGACAGTCACCCGGAGGAAACCCACGCAGACACAGAGAGAACACACCACACAGACAGTCAACTGGAGCGGAGCTGTGTGACTGCGACACCACCATGCCACCCTCCAACAGAAATTTCAACAGTAAAATGTAAGCATACAAAAAGAACCCTGAACAGCCAAAGAGAAGTGTACAAGCAGAATAAGAGACAAAGTAGCTGTGTCTGCAGTTATCAGATATTTGGAACACTCTCAGCAGTCCAGTGAGATACAGTGGTGTAGATCCTGTACGTTCTGCCTGAGCCCACAGGAAGAATAACAAAAAAAAGTCTGGGAATGGGCTATCGAAAATGTCTCAGCTGAAACAGTCCATTGTTATACACTTACTTAGAGTTTTGGGAATTAGTGAGATAAGATGTGACTCACAGCCACACTTACATGTCCCATTGGCTCAATTACTACATTTTATATTGAACAGATAACATTCATACCTATTTATACTGCTTTAGAGATTATGAAAATAAACAGAAAGGACTGTTATAGGACTCATATAGTAATAAGTATATTTTAAACTATGTGCAGTTATCAAGGTTCCTGCTAATGAGAGATTTCAAAGCAAACAGACAGCAAACATGTCCTGTGTTTTAACACATGGCTGTAGCACATTGTGATCTGACCTACAGCAAAACCCAAGAGTCTGAGCTGTTCCAAATTCAGGCATTTCTAACACCTACCCAAAAATGTTAATGTCATTAAATAAAATCTATTTAAGTGATGGGAACACAGCTGGAAAAATCCAAATCCTTTTGACAATTCAGATTAAAAACACAGCATTTAGGAACCTCTTTTACACACAGACATTTTTAAAAGTGATGTGACTTCTAGGAATTCCTCTGCCATTCCTCTGGTTGCACTGAAGTCATAAGAGGTCAATGAGTAATCTATCCTGGACAAAAGGTCTCAGCCCAAATCACTTCTCCTTCGCTGACACATTCCACTGCTTTTGTCCAGGACCATGACATCACTACCTTTGTCACTCGGGTCAACAGAGGGAAGGAATTACTGAGACAAGACCTGCAAAGTTTTTAAATGACTCTTCAAGCACCATCATCGAAATCACAATAGCTACACAATTCAAACCTGGGAAGTGACATATTCCTTTTCCGTTTACATAAAAAGAGAAGTGAAAAAGTTGAAGTGCTTAAAATATGTCCTAAGCATGTGACTGAAATATCTTCAGTGGAAGCACATGTCTTTAAGAGTATGTGTTTTGTGAGAATATGACATTTTATGTGTCTTTTACGAGGAAAATATTATCATAATCCTTTCATTGTGTTAATGCGTAACTGCTTTAACTCAGCACCAATAAATATTAAACACTGCATACATAAAGACAAATATCTGAAAGCACAAAACCTGCATTTATACTCTAATCTATACTCCTTAGACAAAATAGCTGTGCCCATATCTCTAAACGGGCTGTCTGGTGACGACAACTCCCCTTTTCCTGAACAGGAAACAGACTGTAGGCTCAGGGCACCATTCCGGCTCCACATTCAAAAGCCACAGCTGCTTCCCCATGAACTCAACAGCAGGCAACTGCTGGGTCACTCTGTCCTTCCTGCTCACAGCAGGTGTGAGGTCTCTCCACCCGCTTACACTGTCTCCGTGCTACACGCCTCACCACTCAGGACAGACCAGGCTGACGTGTTCGCTCACACACATAATGGATATTTGAGAACCCTGTTTTAACTCTCGACACGGCAAGGCACAAACAGAGCGGTAAATATTGTAGTGTCAACACCTAGAGCTCTGCCAAATCTTCAAATCAGACTTCCTCACAATAATAACAAGGTTCAGTAGCAACCAGGGCTCGTCATATTCCACTGCAGAATGTTTTGGTCTGTAGCTAAATGTCGCATAAGAGGCAGCATTATATATACATTTATGATCAGTGTAATATCTGCTTATAAGCAAATCTAACGAAGGGACTTAACGTAGGAAAAACACCAAAATGCCACTAAGTTTTCCAGGTGATTACTATTTAGTGAGTGAGTAAGTAAGGAAAACAGTTACTAGACAGTTTCCAAACACATTCTTTTTATCTCCATTATTGCACTAATGCGGTATTTAATTGTTTCTTAGTAACAGACTGTTTACTGAATTGAAAATTACAGATTTTTCTTACTTGAATTACGATAATATACCGTAAATAAAGTTCCTAAAGTGAAATTTTCTTTGTTGTCATTAAACTACAAATAGGTAACAGTCTGTGATACAACAGGACTACCACGAAAGGATCAAAGCCAGATTTTGGGGAAATTCCAAATATATATTTATTTTTTCAATTCCATGGAAAGAAAGAAGGGACAAATAACCTCACACTGTGTCAAACAGCTTTCAACAGGCAAATCTGTGTTTCCCTTGCCTCGTTATGACTTCTCTGACATGCTTATCGAAAGAAAAGAATGGTGTTTACACTTAGATGTCCTGTTTCTGATATTCTGCACACAGCAGCTACTATATACTATCAGATCTTCACATGTAGGGCTGCGCTCGACCAAACCATTAGTATCTGATTTGACAATAAGTTTAGGATTTACCGGCACTAAACTCAAGCAGTGGTTCTGTGCGTAACTGCGTGTGTGTGTGATAGATAGGAGCTTACTTTTGTAAGGTAATAGACAGTCTGCTGAAAAGTAAACATGATGACTTCCTCTAAGACAGTCATGGCCTCCTCACTCGCATTGCGTGTAGAGAGGATCTGAGAAGTTAATTCTGTGGGGGAAAAGAAGAAAAACACAAAACACAAATGTGTTTAAATTATAAAACTCTAATCACGATGTTGTAAGTACACAACTGTAAACAGTAGTAAATAGATGCGAGCACCTTTGCCCTGATCTTTCTCATCCTGCTGTGTCCATGGTAGCAGCAGGGGTACTTCATGCTGGATGAAATGTAGCAGTTCAATGGAATTGGACATCCACAGCACCAGTGGCTGCAGGCCTGGGATGAGTTCAGCCATGCTTAGCAGATGCACCTCCTCTGGCTCTGGTTGTCTATCATCAGAACCTCTGCAGAACAGAAAGAACGTTGTTAGATCTTCAGGCTAGACATACAAGCAGTAAACCACTTATATCACACTGTTGTGTGGTGTAGAGCACATTTCATTTCCTTCTATTTAACTCTATGACAGTATAGGAGCATTTACTCATTGCTGCATCAAAATAAATATATAAGGCATGGTGTTTGTTGGTGTAGATTAAGAATTCCGAACTTATCTATCAATCGGTTCACAGCACTGTGCCAAAAAGACAAGAGGGAAGACGTGTGCTGTGTTTGCATTCATTTCCATACATATTAAAGTAGATACAAGTAGATATAAAATAAATATTGTTTCTGTATTTGTCTCTAATTAACATAAAAAAAAAGCACACTGAATCAAAGGAAGTTCAAATCCTAAACACATTGAAATTCTTTCTATCCACTGAGCTTCCTGCCTTTTGAACTTAGCGCCAATCTGGAGGGAAATGTAGCCACACAAAATGTCTGATAAAAACTGTTAACATTACGTTATCTCACCACTCATCGTTCTAAGGTGGCAGACTGATTTATTACTACAATATTCAATGGCCAAAAGGTCCGGGGCATGTTTTTGTTTGTGCTCAGAGGATTGGTTTCAGAAGTGATGACACTCTAGTGACTCATTATTTCTGTTACTAATAAGGATCATTAATGCTACTTTAGGGTCAAGTGAAATAATCAAACAGGTTCTCACGATTCTGGTTGAAGTGCTGCAAGCTCTTTTGTGTTTTCCTGTGAAGGAACAGAAAAATAAACAAACTGTTTGTCTCAAAATGTGGCAAATGATTAACAGTTAAAAGACTATGCTTTAAATGTGGTTAGAGCTAAGAATCATATGTTTAAAGATGCTTTACGCTTTGAATTCTAACTTACCCACATGGTGAGCTGGATTTGGTTGGCGATTTGCAATAACAACTTGCGAAAATGCACCATTTCGAAGTTGGCAGCTGAATTTTGGATGCACAAACAGAGCAAAAAAGCTGGAATTAGCTTGGGTTCCTCTCCTCTTGCGTCCCCCATCATGAGAATCTTCTCCAGAACCTGGTCTTCTTGGTGTAACTGGTAGGTAAGATAGAGCACTCTGCCCTCCAGGTCTCTCCAGTGAGCTGTTACTTTCCTGTTGGCTCTATGCTTTGTCAGAGGAGAACCACATGTTTTACAAAGTGAGGGTTCAGCTGGTGGATGCAGAGTAGCTATCCAGGAGGGCATCTTCTGAGCATCAGGGGCTGTGGGGTCTTTGAACATGAAGAGGTAGTGCTGACCCAAGCCCACCAAATCTCCTGGGAAAAGCTCAGCCTCACCCTTTAATTGAACACCGTTGTGAGTGACGGCTGCTCCGTGAAGAGGTTGCAGTAAAGTAAGTGTCCTCCTGCTACTCTCAGAAGTAGGGCTTGGAGCATCCAGACGTCGCACACAGCAGTGCTGAGGTAGCACATCAGGGGCATACAGTAACACATCCACCTTCAATTGTTCCATATCCTTACTATGATCACTGAAGCAACCAAACATGCAGCTGTTCCCGCTCATCAAATAGATCACAAAGTCCTGCAAAGAAACAGGAACAAGACACTTTTAAACAAAAATTACTTCAGGGGACACTTCAAGAGACTGGACATAACTTTAATAAGCCAGCAGCAGCCACTGTGATACTGATTAATTTGTTTGATTTTGTTTTTCCTTTATGCAAATTACTTATGTTCTAAACTCAGGAAACCAATAAAAAAATAAAAAAATAGAGGAACCTGTGGTACATGCATTACATATTTACTAAACCAAAAGTTAATCATCAAACTCAGTAACCAAAGGAAACATTCGCTTACCAGCCAACTGAGACGAAGAAACTGAAAAGTAACAATAGTAAATAAAAGACCAATAATAAGAACGAAAAAGAAAGAAAGAGAGAAAAAAAAGAGAAAAAGAAAGAAAGAAAGAAAAAGAAAGAGAAATAAAAAGAAAAAAAGAGAAAAAGAAAGAGAAAAAAAAAGAAAAAAAGAAAAAAAGAAAGAAAGAAAAAAAGAAAGAAAAAAGAAAGAAAGAAAAAAAGAAAGAAAAAGAAAGAGAAAAAAAAAAGAAAAAAAGAGAAAAAGAAAGAGAAAAAAAAAAGAAAAAAAGAAAAAAAGAAAGAGAAAAAAAAAAGAAAAAAAGAAAAAAAGAAAGAAAGAGAAAAAGAAAGAAAGAAAGAAAGAAAGAGAAAAAGAAAGAAAGAAAGAAAGAGAAAAAGAAAGAAAGAAAGAAAGAAAGAAAAAGAAAGAAAGAAAGAGAAAAAGAAAGAAAGAAAGAAAGAAAGAAAGAAAGATCCTACATTACAGGAGAATGAATGAGAGCTGATTATAGCTTGGTCCAACCTTAGCTGACCTCAGTGTAAGTACAGATATCTACCTGTGTAAATTACAGCACTGAGTGTGGTTTCATACCTCTGGAATGTTAATTCCTGTTTACAGTTTCATCAACTTTCAGACAATACTCTCACACACGATCAAAAAAAGAAAAACAGAAAAATTCATGCACTTTATAGCTTTTTCTTCAAAGAATGAAGCACTAACTGATAATGAGAAGGATCCAAATGCAAAGACTATTATATTGGGTCAGTGTAAACATACGCTATTAACAACGTGCACTGTTTTAAAGTGGAGTTGAAGTGGCTGTCGAAACCACAGGTTGTGTATAGCACATAACCTCACTCAGACTCTCACAAACACACCCAAATTCACACACCAGCACACTACCCTGCACACTCAGCAGCATTCACAATCAAGAATAAACAGAGCAGCAGCAGTTTCCTGCTCCTGGAAATGGGCTTGGCAAGTCAGAGGCTGTTGTTTTAGACTTTATTTAAAAATAAACAACATTCTGGAAACAAATTAATCAAATTTAAGATTCTAATCAACAGTAAAGAACATGTGGTTAAAAACATAGTATATATTTTTTAAACGCGACTGTTAGATACTGTTAGACTGTTAGTGCAAGTACAAGAGTACTGTCTATCATTACGGTGGGAACAAAACATGTTTGCGCACATGCTTTTTGTGTTCTAAAGCTTTTAAGCTGATAGATCTCAGCGTGAGACCTAATGTGTACAGAAAGTCCCGCTAACAAGTTCTGCCAGAAGACAACTTGGTATTGCTGGCAGCAGTGGTATTGGTTCAAGCTGTTCTTCCCAACTATTAGTGACAAGTCAAACCCAGAGGCCCAGAGATCACCTTTCCCCATCGCGGCTGCCTGTCAGCTCCAATCTACTCCAACATGGGATAAGCCAGCAGGAAGCACCCTCCCCCAGCTCAGCTCCACAAGCCTTACACACTACAGTGTGGTAGCCCAAAACTGCAGGATTCTCTTCACCTGATTAAGCTCAATTAAAAGCTTTACCGTGCAGTTTACATGGTGGAGCAAACTTGCAGACAGTTTGTGGTGTTGAGTAAGCCGAAACACCTTCACTGACCTTGTGGGACCGCTGATTAATGCTTGGTAAACCAATTAGAAAGGCAATCTCCTAGTGTCTTGCATTTCCCCCTGTCTGATCTAGAACTTGAAAGGCTTTCTAATATAATCAATAAAAAGACAAGAATAAAAATAGATTTGAGTTTCCAGGACTGGGGCTTAGCAAATACTATAGTAACATGTAAATAAGGCTGACAAAACAGACTTACCTGTCTTTGGCTGTAGCCCTGCAGCAGAAGGAAATATGGGTAATCAAATGGCGGATGTATAGAGTACTGTGTTGTATTGTCATCGCTGCTTTCCGTCTCTTCTTTCTCGGTGCTGAGACAGTGGGTCTCTGCATCAGCCTCAGCTTCCAGGTCTTCCTGAAGGGTCACTGCTTTATGGACCTTGCAGGCTTCTTTGCCCATAGCGGAGACGTCCATATCACTCAGGCTTCTCCAGATGCCGAAGCTGTCCATCTCCCCATTGCTCCCGTCGACAAAGAGGGAGGTGACCCGGGAACGTACTTTCTGCAGCTTTCGGACTTGGGAGTTGAGGCCTGAGAAATAACAGATCGAAGAGGTGAGGGCTTTATATGACACTGAAGACACTGGGATTATTTGTGTTTTTTTATTCAGCCATGCTTTTTTTTCCTGATTAACACTCCTAATTGATTTTAAAGCAATGCAGTTATCCACGAAAATGCCTCTATCTCTCTTTAGTGAACAGTATTCCAGGCTAATACACTCTTTCACAGTTAAGATGAAGAATGAGTGAGACAAGTGCAGGAAATCCAGTTGTTACTAGCATTTAATACCACCCATGGCTGCATGGGTCTGATGTAACACAAACACCATTCGGCTAGTTCCAGGGCTGTTAAACACTGTGGAATGTTCAGAGACCAAGCTTTCACAACCAGCAGATCTCTGGGCGTTATCAGCTGTGGAAGTGGGCGTCTGTCCACATTGTTCTGCACCAAGAAGGCATGGGCAGGGCCAAGTCTCCACCAGGGAACCCTGAGAAAGCCCAAAGCCCTGTTCCAAAGTCAACAGTGTCACACATTCTCCAGAGTGCTAGAGGAAACGTGCTCATATGGAAAGAAAAACAAGCGAGGGCTTCACATGCAGGAGGTGTTTCAGCACAATCAAAAAACCCAGCAAGAGGGCGGATGGGACCGTTCCAATAAAACACACCTATAACTGACCAATGTGATCTTTCTTTATCCTTTCAAAAGATGTTAAACTGGATAGTAATATTCATCAACATAAACCTTAAAATTAACTCCTACCTGCAGTGATCGTGTCTCTGTCTTTGGCACTACGTTCTTCAACGCTTGTTCTTTTCTGGATCTCAAACCTTCTAGAGAATCCTTCTTTGGGCTTCCAAAGTGACTGGAGCATTAGAGGCTTCTCATTGTCTCCAACAATTCGAAGGCACTCTGTTTTCCACTGGTGGTCTGCCCCCGTTTGGCCAATCACATCACATAACACATACGCCTCGGGATCTTCCATCTCCAGGCAGTATCTGTAAAGCACCAGCAGAAGTCAACTCATATATTCCACATTCTGATTCAAGGAAGTAGCAAAATTCAGACTTAGTCATTAGCCGAGCTAAAGCACCAGACGTAGAGTTAGTCACAACCAAGAATAAAAATGATAAGCTTTTACAAATATAAAACAGAGAGATGTTCTCATTACTACGTACAAAAGGCCAGACACACTCACCTCTCAAGGGCCTCTTTAACCAGATCTTTTGCACTGGACCGTGTTGTAGCTAGCACACTCTTATAATTGGTCCCTTGGCAGATGTCACTCCCGAATATTTTAAGGATCCCTGGGGCAGAGAGTTGGCTTGACAGCTCAGAGGGGTCATCGGATACCTGCAGATCTCTTGACTGGTTTCTGGTGCCTTGGTCTTGCCGATTATCCCGCAAGAGAGGACTCCGATTAAACACGGTGGCCAGTCTGTTATTGTGGCGACGGATCTTACTTTTGGCTGGCTGCCTGACGCCTGTGCTCTCCGTGGACTGAGTGGTGATATCAGATGCATTGGACCTAAGTGAGGGAGAGAAGCGGAAAGAGGGGAATAACCTTTAAAATGAGCTGCACCTATGCTCATCTGCTCAATGCCCATCTACGAGACAATAAGGACAGTATTCTTTTAAAAGCATTCCATAGACAGTGAAGCAAAGAAAGATCCTTTGGACTCATGAGCAGACCTTATGAAAGAGCACTTTGCACGCTGTGCCAAGAGTAAATAAAAACAGAATGCAATGATGTGCCGTACCAAGACATATTTGAAGAAGTTGAAAAACAGAAAATGTATCCTTTAATGAATGCCCATATTGAATTGAATATTAATCTGATGTTAGAGACATATATATATTCTAAATGTTTGCCAATGAGTTATATCACCTTTCTTTTAACAACACTTTTGGGAACTGAGGAGACCAACTGATGTAAAATTTTAAATTTCACAATGTTCCAAAGGTTTTCAGTAATGTAGCACCTCTATTTTACCATGGGACAATACTGTTGTAATCCACACAGAATGTGAATGATCCTAGTCCTCACAAAATAAGCAAGGCCTTCCAAGACAAAGATAAGGTCTGGATGTTGGCACGAACCCCTAACATGTTACAATATCATTCAGCATTAACGGTGCCTGCACAGACGTGCGCTAATGCACTCCCATACCATAGTTAATACTGGCTTTTGAACAGTACGCTTACAACTCTCTTCTCTTTAGCCCAGAGAATGCAGCATTCATAAAATTTATTCCAGTGTTTGACTTGTAGGACCATGGGAAACATTTCCAATTCTCCTCAGTCCCTCTTAAATGAGCTCAGGCCCAGAGAAGATGGTAGTGTTCCTGGGTCCTGTTTACATAGGGATTCCATGATTGAGTTTTAACTTGCATTGGTGAACGCAGCGAAGAACTTTGTTCACAAACAAGTGTTTCTGAGCCTGTGAAGTGATTTCCACCACAGGAACTTTCCTGTTTTTAATTATGTGCCATTTCAGGGCCTGGAAAATCACTATAGAAATCATGCTATATTAGTGAATAAGGCTCTCCAAGATGTTTCTTATGAAACCCACGTCACTGACCTGTTCCCAGTGAGCTTAATTTATTGTTTTGTAGCATTACATAACTTTACCGGTTTTGTTGCCTTTTAAAAAACATTTTCAGATGTTTCACATTTTTAATTCAGTATCACAAGTATATACACCAACATAGAGCAGGTATAATTTGGTGGCAGGTCATTCTCAGTGCTGCAGTGACACTAACGTGGTGGTGTTAGTGTGTTCCACTGTGTGTGGCCAGAGTGAGCAAGTTGTTTATAACCTCTAGCAGCACTTCTGTGTCTGATCCAGTAGAACCAACGCAACACGCACTCCCACCAAAATAATACAGGCTCTTGTTCTTAAAACATATACCTTACTGTAACATGGTGATAAATAGGAGTTATTGTAGTCAGAGAAGGGCACTTCTATCCCGAGGGAATACTCACTGTAGGGATCCATTGCTGGACTTTCTCCCCAGCTTGGCGAGGCTCTTCTTCGGGGAGCGGATCAATAACCCAACGGGAAAGCCGAGGGCTTGTTTGGTCAACTCGTTACTACGCTCCTCCGAGATCATTTTCCTCACGACGGGATACACCCTCTCCTTACTCTCCACCTGACTAAACTCCAGTACACAACTCCGTATAACGTAAAAAGTAAGCTGCCCCTAGACGACCCTGCGTGTTCTCTACATTATCCGTTAAACACAACCGTTAGAGCAGCTTCTTCCGAGCTCCTCCGTCTACTCCGTCCCGCCACAGCGCTTCTCAACTCCTGGAGTCCTCTCCATTTCCTCAGGGAGTTTGCCACCTGTTAAAACCCCAGTCACATCGCTGAACAAACAGCTCCTTTCCTTCCTTCACCGACGACTCCTGTACAGAAATGACCACAAACGTCGGCGAATCCTGCAGCTTCAGACCACGCAGACCAGGACAAACCGCGTAAAAATTAATATAGGGTCCGTAACGACGAAACAAGACTGGTTTAATCCGAGACGTGAATTTGTAGCTTTTACGTTGGACCAATAGACCGTGCGCTCGAGCTCCAGCGCGTGAACTCCGTTTAAAAACTCACTCAAACTGCGCCAATAGCGGGCAGCGGCCGTGACGTCACAGTGGAGGGGTGACGCCGTTTACAGACCGCGGTGAAGCCAATTGGACATTAGGAGAATCCGCGAGCCGGTGTCATTTTACAATAAAATTAAATTCATAATGTTTTTTTTTTTTAAATGGATTAAAAGTGTTTCTTACATGGTTATTAATTAAGCTGTAAACACCCACAGAAGAAGTGGGACATTAACCTATTTTTACGTCTAATAATAAAAGTATCACAGAACTTATTGAATATGTAAAGGTAAAAAATAAGCTAAGACCTGAAAATATGAATTTAGTTATTTAACATGTTAGGGTCCACCACATTATCATCTGTGTCTAAAAAAAACACTCTGTTGGTGGTCCATTCATTAAATAGTTAACGTATTATAATAGGTAACAAATATGTGATGAAGCCAACATGCTGACTGATGAAGATATGAGGTTTAACAATATAGATGGATGTAGGTTCACTATATGTCAAACAACAGGTCGTTCACCTTGCCCTGTCTATCTGTGTTACAACTGATTATTAATTACTATCAACGTATTAATAACATAACTATTAATAACTGCTTTTACATTATAAAAACTAATGTTAAAAATATATTTAATAGTTATAACCCTTTAAAAGTGTAGTCTTATTCTGGTACCTGCAAGTCTTTTAACCCTGTACTAATTTATAGCCCATATTCAGGCCTGTCTCATAGGCTTTATCACCTAAGCCTGGGTTAAAAACCACATTCTCAACATCAGTAAACAGTTAAAGAGACAGGGGAAATCAAACTAACAACAACAACGTGGCTGGTGCCAAATATATAGCACCTTTTCAATTATTTCCTGTATGTTAATCTCAACAAATAAGTACATTATGAACACTCAGAATACAGAACATTCATTCATTATCTGTAACCCTTATCCAGTTCAGGGTCACGGTGGATCCAGAGCCTACCTGGAATCATTGGGCGCAAGGCAGGAATACACCCTGGAGGGGGCGCCAGTCCTTCACAGGACAACACAGACACAGATTCACTCACACCTACGGACACTTTTGAGTTGCCAATCCACCTACCTGTGGGAGGAAATGGGAGCACCCGGAGGAAACCCACATGGACACAGAGAACAAACCACAACAGACAGTCACCCAGAGGAAACCCACGCAGACACAGGGAGAACACACCACACTCCTCACAGACATTCACCCGGAGCGGGAATTGAACCCACAACCTCCAGGCCCCTGGAGCTGTGTGACTGCGACACCTACCTGCTGCGCCACCATGCCGCCAAAAATAGGGAACATTCACATTTAAATACAGCCTCCAGCGAATACTATTTTAACATAAAATCTTTTTACATGTGTTTTTTTTTTATACACTAAAAGAATACACTGAAAATATCTGTCCATTTCTGCCTTGAAACTTCAGTCTCCCAAAAATCAATCACGTCCACTTATGGGGCAGAGTTTTCGAGCTACATGTGAGCGGTGGAGGGGTAAGTGAGGTGCAGATTGTTGCCTCTCCATAGACCTGCACATGAATGATGCCAAAAGATGCAAAAAATTACATTTTTATTTATTTAGTAGATTTTGTGGGACTTAAATCAATGACAGGCTCAAGACACATACCCTTTAAAAAATTGGCGATATTTTCTAAGAATGTCAAGAGAATTAGACAAGGTTTGCATGTTTCCTAAGAGTTGAATCAGGGATATGTTTGCGGAAATGGGAAGGGTGGGAAAGGATATCCCTTGACCTGATTCTGCTAAAAAGGAAAAAAAAAGAAAATAAAATAAAGAAAGGGAAAAAAAAACCCTGCAAAGAAATACCATCCAACTCAGTCATAATCAAGAACAATTCAAACTCATGACGTAATCGTACAGTTGGTAGAGCCCCTCCCAGACCCTGAGTTCTTTTCAGTGTATTATTTTGTGAAGCACGCCACCTAAGGGCAATATAAAACAACTGCATTCACCCATTGAAAGACTAACCGATGTGTAATAGTCGAGAAGTTGCCTTATCTGTGAGCAAAGACATTATTATTATTATTTTATTTTTTTTTTGTAATAATTTGTGAAGGTGACTTTAAAAAAAAAAAAGATAACTAGAGCAAAGGCCTTTTTTTTTTGGAAACCCACCATAATTTATATTCCAGTTAACATTTATTTCACTTGGAAATTCATTAACAAAAATGTCAAAGAAGAACAAATACAAAAACAAAACACTGAACTAAAATGGAACCCGTGAACATTGTTTAAAATGTATGCTACAGAATTTTTAAAAGCTGATTTGAAGATGGACTTTTAGGGACTTTCAGTGTGATCAGACGTGTAGCACGAGTGCAGTAACCTGAAGACAGTGAGGGTGTGTAGCCATGCTCAATTTACAGAGGAATAAAGATAACAGTGATGTGTATTAAAGGAAGCATTATGACAAACTGAATGGCAGAATAGTACAGTTTCTGAAGAGTGATTTTACAACCTGATCTATAAATAACATCCCCGTAATCAAACATAGGCTGGATTAGTCGAGTGAAGCACGCATTTTGTATAAAAAGCCAATTTTAGACTTAACCTTAGACTGTAATCAATTAATGTTGGTTGAAATTGAGTGTTATACCAAGGTATTTGTTTTCTGTGACTCTGTTTACAATGCTGTCAGGAGTACTGTAGTGATATCTTGGTCTGGTTGGAATACTGTGCCCTTCCTGCCAAACTACATGGAATTGGTTTTTGCCATGTTTTTGAGGTGTAGTGTCGAAAAAGCTGGTTAAACCCTGAAAAAATAAAAAAGCTGTTCTGAAGTGAACTGATTGCTGCCTCTGGGGAGGGACCAGTGGCATGAACAATTATCATCAGCATAAAGAATAAATGAGTCTACAACAGAGGGTGCAATGTCATTAATATATATAGAAAATAATGTCGGGCCTAAAAATAGAAAGGGACTGGTGTTGCAGTCTCAAAAACAAGAGCAAAGAGAAACTGGGCAAGCCTAGTTTAGCTGGACCGCCATTAGCCATATAGCCACTGTCTCAGAGGTTTTTCTGGCATTTTAAAAACAGGAAAGTCCCAAATACATATCTACCTCTGTCATTGGAAGGTCTGGAGAAGCTTTGGTGCTTCGTACCAATGTCTTCGTTTACAATAATAACTATAAAATTAGTTTACTTGTTTTTGAACATTTCTAAACCCAAGCACCTTAACATTATTAATTATGTAGGCTACTGACTTACTTTTCTGTAACGTGTTGTAACAAATTCAATTCACAGCGACGTTTATTTTGAGTAACACCTCGCTCTGGCTTCAGTAATCTAGAGATTTTGTCCATTTTCGATTAAAGTAAAAAAAAAAAAGCTGTGCAGATGTAATTTACTCGTCAGAAAGTCAGTAACGTGAGGTGTGTTTGTGTATTCCTGTCGTTATCGGGACAGACATGACTTTGTTTGTTAAATATACAGTGGAAAAAAGTCTGTGTCACAGAAACATTCTCCAAACATAAAGAAGAGACTATGATAAATATTTCCTCAAAAACGTTCAACACATTTCAACGTTCAACACTGAGCTGCACCGTGGTGGATGGTGGAGCTACAGCGCTGAAGAGGCGCGAGTGTGTCCCAGTTCAGCTCTCAACTCTCTGACCCCTTGAACATTTAATAACAGATATTTTAGGGCCCCAAAAAGAGCACTTGTCCAAGGAAAAGAGGACCTCTGTTCACCATCGAACGATTCCAGATTTAGTTCACGAACTGGAATGTGAAATAAGGCTGAACTAACAACAGAGGGTGCAGTGGTGCCACCTTTAGTTCTCTCTGTGAAATACAACTGAATTATTAATTCATTCATTCTCTGTAAGCTCTTATCCAGTTCAGGGTCGCGGTGGGTCCGGAGCCTACCTGGAATCATTGGGCGCAAGGTGGGAATACACCCTGGAGGGGGCGCCAGTCCTACACAGGGCAACACACTCACACATTCACTCACACCTACGGACACTTTCGAGTTACCAATCCACCTACCAACGTGTGTTTTTGGACTGTGGGAGGAAACGGCTGAATTAATAGTTCTTAAAAACTAAATAATGTACGAAGGTTTAAGAAATGCATCCCTTATGTAGTGTTTTTTTTTTTGGCTGAAGTTTATGATCAAACCAAGGGCTATTTTGTGTTTATTAACAACGTCAACAAACGTGGCAACAAAGGTTTAGTGTATCATTTACAGCAGGGATTGGACTGACTCTAGACACAGAACAATTTGTTCCAACACAGGCAACTACACAGTGATGACTAAGATCACTGCAGAACACAGCAGACTGATATAGAAATATCTAACAATCAGACCATAACCACAGAAAACCCCAAGCTCAAAGGAATATTATAATTAAGCAGTAATGTAGGATATTTTTTATGTTTCATTCACTGTGCAAAACCACAAAGTTCAAGTAACACTTCGGTGAATTCATTTTGACTTTTTATTCAAGACAAAATACAGAATTTTTAAAATAAGAACAAAATGAAAATCCACTTTTCTAATCTAAAAGTGATCAAACATTTGGGATATAGCTTACAGAGAGAGGAGAAATTATGAAAGCGAATCCAAATACTGTACATTATATTCCAAAACCGCTCTTTCAATTTGAAAATGTAAAAGGGAGACCCAACTGCACAAAGCAAATGTGTCACAGGTACTTTATTAAATGCATACTAACAGAAAAAAAATGTACCTTCATGTACTTAAAAGGCTTAAGCTTATAACAAGTATGAAGGAACATAAACATCGTAAAAACAAGGTCCTGTGAAACTGCTGGAAAAGGGCCACAGAACCATTTTACATGTATTCCTTTTATTTATCTTATTTAGGCCACTACATCTGTGGTTCACCTTGTTTTAAGCAGCGGAGTTGACAATGTTAAAGATTGGAAGTCTTCAGGTCTTCCTCACTCAGCTCTCCCAGCGGCTCCTGATGTGCACAAATGGTCAGAGAGTAGAAATTAGTGGCTGAAATCCCACTGGCTCCCATCTGTTTTTACTCAAACTACAGAAACCATAAAATCTCCCTCGTCATAGTCACAGTCACTTAAGGAATGTTAATTATAATAGCATTCAGCTACAGTAATTATTATAGTATTAATCACGGAGGTATTACTCTTTCCAATTAAAAACGTATTAGCACAGCAACAACAATCGGATAAAGGGCATTTGAATAAGTCCTCACTTTTCTTCCTGTGTAAACATTGGCTTTTGCTGTACTACAGATATCATGACAAATCTCCAGTGACTGTGCAATTAAGACTAAGAGAAAGCACACAAACAAAACCTTTGAACCATAAAAACCTATTTATGATGGACTTGTTTTACTTTTTACCCCCCCCCCCCTCCTGTAAAAGTAACCCATTTGACACCCCTTTTTCCATTTACTGATAAGTAAAATTAAGAGCGTGTTGTGATTCCCAAGAAAACAGGTGGATCACCTGTTCATTAAACTGTCGATATAAAATATACTTAAATCAGGTCATAAATGTACAAAAAAAATAAATACAAAAATTTAGAAAAAAAATCATTTTTTAATTGGACCAATATGCTATTAGCCACATAATATTAACCTGCTACTTTGGGATATCAACCGGGTTCATTTTTAAAGCCCAACATTTTGCTTCATTTCCTTCTAAGTGCAGTAGGCATTTGTCATTTCAAAAAAAAAAAAAAAAAAAAAAAAAAAAAAAGGAAACCAAAAGCCTGAGGATTTTTAATAGTATCTGGAAAAATAAATAAAACAAACAAACAAACAAAAAACAAACATCAAGCTCTGAAACACGTTCACAGGCAACAGCATTCAAATGGATGTGGGTAGAGAAAGGAGTACCTTGGGTGAGTACCTGCACAGTTTGACAGTATCCTTGATTTTTAATTTGGCTTTTCATGGGGTCGCTCACAACACCAACGCTGTGTGAGGTATGGAAGTCAGCTGCAATAATTCATTAACCCTACACTTCCATCATCCCAATGCTATCGGCTCTCGACTTTAAGAACAGACTGCATTAAAGTGCAAGGCAAGGAAGCACACATCCATGAAACTGGAGAACAGAATCAATACTGACTGCAGTTTAATGAACTTTAAAAGAAAGTTCCCTTCGTGAACACCTCAAATACATTACAAATACAGCTAAAACTGCTGTGTGCTTATATATGTGTATGCATACATAGGCACACTATTTTATATATTTAATATATCAAACAAATACCACAGCATTTTTTTTTTCACTGCGAGCATTGAGTTAACAAGTTGAGGATGAAGTAATATAGGTAGAGGCAGGAAAAACAAATTAAAAAAATAAAAAATCGTAAATTTGGAAGATAACTTGTCTAAGAGACAAATGTTTATGACCGATACAAAACAAAGTACCTCCAGGCATGTTTTTCAGGGCTACACTGGCTTTTCCCTCTGGGTTTGTGTTTCATTCTACCTTCTTCTGTTTCAGCCTCTAGTCCCATCTTCAGTGCATACTTACGATGCACTATTAAAAAACAGGAAGAAAAATCACAGACATAACTGAAAGAAAAGGGGGGTAGGGAGAGGGGAGGGAGGGAAAGAGCGAAGCTGGAGGGGGAGAGTGCACTTACCTGGAGCTGATCTGAGGTCCTATCAGATCAGTTTTAATTGGACTGAGTGTCACCTTCAGATTGGATGTCTTCAGTGGTGCCATTCACCTCTGTTTTGGGAGGCGCTACCTCCATGGGCTCAGGCTTCAGGGGCTCACTGGACTGCTCATCACCTGAGCCCTTCCCACTAGTTTTCTTCTCTTCTGTGCCCTTGCGTTCTGAGAGGACAGGGTAGATTAAATGGATATCGATTTTACATTTATATTAATTCACCAGGGTTGCAGAATGTGGTCGGCCTACATCATTTTAATAATCATATGAATGAGTGTAATTCTTGACACATGATCTGTTCACAAATACATTTTTTGCACTGTATCCTTCAGAATAACTAGTGCATAAACAAAATCTACTGCAATGCATTATGGTATATTTGGAAAAAAAAAAAAAATATATATATATATAATAAAAAGAAACCCCAAACTTACTGAAGATTCTCTAGAATAATACATTTATTGATTTAATTTAAACTTTAAAAATATTCAGAACATATATCTTGCAGACATTTAAAGTACAACAAAACGTTTTACCTTTCATTAAAAAGTTGTACACATAAATAATCAAATCATTTATTGTTAGTAACAGCTTATCCAGTTCAGTGGGGGGAAACACACGCAGACACAGGGAGAACACACCACACTCCTCACAGACAGTCACCCGGAGGAAACTCACACAGACACAGAGAGAACACACCACACTCCTCACAGACAGTAACCCGGAGCGGGAATTGAATCCACAACCTCCAGGGTCCCGGAGCTGTGTGACAGCGACACAGTGCTGCCCTAACAATCAAATCAAATAAACCAAATTATTCTAGAGGATTTTAAAGATTCACTTCAGTGAGTTTGCAGTTGTAAGATTAAAACGATACTAAAAACATGCTATGCAGAATTTGGCAACACTAGACACACACAAGTATAGGAACGTCCTCCTGTCCTGGAGGATTCTGGAAGAAGAATCAGCACTCAACAGGTAGAATGAAGTGATATCAAGCCAAATTAGCAAAGCAAAATTCACTATCACAACGTCAGAATTTTCTAGATAGCCTAATATGTATCTAGATAGCCTTGAATACGTATGACAAGATTAATCTGTGAACCGATGGTACTGCTTTACTTGCCATGGGGTAACTTTACCGTTTGAGAGGGTTTTTTTTCCTCTTGCTATGTAATATTACACTATCATAATCCTTTCATCGTGAAAAAGTTGTTCTCTTTTTGTCATGCAATATAAGGAAACAAAAAGAAAAGGAAAGGGAAGATATGTTGGAAGTAATGTTCAATAGTTGCAGTGACCTCTCTAGTTGTAAATTCACTTGATCTAAGGCCAGTTTGATTATTTTTAAAGGCAATTAAAAGTCTGTTTACCCATGTTTAAAAGAACAAATTGGACAAATTTTATAGAAGGAATGAAAAAGGAGAATGAAAAAAGCACCATTGGTTGCTTCACATAAATTTTTATGCTAAACTGATTTAAAACGCATGTAATAGTGTCTCAGGCATTGTCAGTGCTGCCTGGTATTTACACTTTGCTGATGTAAAACAGGGGTCAGATGTAGATGTAACACCTCAGCAGTATAAATTGTGTTGTGAAAATTTAGGCCAAGGGGTACGAGTAAGTTCTTCAATTCTGGGTCGTTAATAGTATTACTCATAAAATCGAGAAATTCCGGATGTTATAATTGGTTGTGATTTTTAAATATAACTTGGCTTGATACACCCCTGATTCTGACATAGGTTTTTGCCTAATAAATTGGAGAGGTGTCTTTACCTTTGTCTCTGGTAGACCTATCCTTCTCTTTGTCTCTATCTCTGTCCCGGCTTCGGCTGCGGTGTCGATGGCTCTTGCGCTCTGAGCTGCGAGACCTCCTCTTCTCCCTGCTCCGGGATCGTCTCTTCCTGTCTGCTCGGTCCCTGCTGCGTCTCCTCTCTCTATCACGGCTCCTGATCAACAGCAGACAATATAACATTACCAACACGGTACATACTGTAGATAACTAAATTCCACTACATTGTGTCATTGGGGTATAAAAAACATTTTTGGCTGTCAAGGTACCTGAAACACTAACATAACACTGCAGTAACTAATCACACAAAGATTAGCTTACCCATACTCAGCAAGAAAAAAAAAACCTTCAATATTTAGTATGCATTGGGTGTTCTTTAAGAATCACTTATTTTGCTTCCTTATTTAGAGTGGCAGTGTACTTGTATACTTAGTAGGGAAACAAAACTGTGGGAAATAAACAGGGGCATAGGCAAACATGCCTGCTACGTTTTCTCTCCCGCTCCTTGCTCCTGCTCCTCCTTCGGTCCCGCGAACGGCTTCTGCGGCGATCTGACGCCCGGCTGGAGTGCCGGCTGTTGGAGTGGCTACGTCTGTTGCGCCTCTCACGCTCACGTTCTCTGTCCCGGTCACGCTCCCGTTCACGTTCGCGCTCACGCTCTCGTTCACGTTCTCTTTCTCGCTCCTTCTCCCTTTCTCTCTCCCTCTCCTTTTCTCGCTGCTCCTCCTCTTCTTTGCGCCTCTTCTCACGCTCTTCTCTCTCACGCTCCCTATCTTCCCGCTCTTTCTCCCGCTTATCTCGAGTGTCTCTTTCTGGGTCTTCTGAGCGTCGACGAAGTTTCTCCTACAGAATTTCACTTAATTAGTGCGTATAAACAAACTTACCCCACAGTCACTACAAGTGGCTGACAGTTAGCCTACAATAAATTGTCACACAAAAACAGAACATGTAGACATCACTCACCTTGAGCTCCTCTACAGTAGATTTGATTTTAGCGTATCCCATATGCTGTTTGCCCATTAGATGGTCATCTACTCTGGACTGAGCATCACCAACAATGAGGAAAGCACCACATACTTCACAAACCTCCATCTGCTTCTCCTGAGCAGCAAAGCTCTCAATTGTCTGAAATAAGAAAATTGAAACACAAAAGAGATTTGAAAACTGGATTTTCTACAATCTTGATACAAAGACTCCAAACTGATGGCAAAAAGCAGATGGTAACAAATACTGTTGAGTGGTTTAGAACTCACAGACGGTGTTGAGCTTAGCTGCTCCCTCTCTTCCTTTAGCTGCTCCACCAGCTTCATCATTCCTTGAGCTTCCTCTACACGGCCCTCTGAGCCCAGCTCTTCAATCTGAGAAAACAAGAACAGACTGATCTAGAACCTTGAGCCCTCGCTATGCACCTGAGCATTTTACAAACAGAACTCAACTCATTCCCTCGTTTCTATGAAACTAAAGTCTGTCCAAATCCCTATTAATGTGAAGGATCACTGATCAACACAATCTGACAGCACTGAGGTTTTACAGAGTCACTGCTGACTTTATAGGCGAGATATTTAGAAAATTTCACTTCGCGAGACCAGCAAAGATTAGGTAGAATTATGTTAGAACTAAGTATGGTGTATGGTCTGTTGTGGGCTGCACATTCCAGCACAAATCAGCTCATTCCCTCCCATCCTCAGTCAATGCAAAAGGTGAGATGATGTTATTTTTGACGGTAACTTCCCAACTACATTTTGCAACAACCTGCATGTGTGCTAATCACTTAATGTTTGGCTGCTTTACTAACCTCAGTCAGTACAATGAAAGACTGGCTCTGTGATTTATTGCCATTAAGCACTAGCAAAAGCTAGCAGCTGAGGTAAAATATTTAGGTTAGTTTAAAAGGTTAGTTTAGGGTGAGCAGTGGCTCATGACTATTTAAAGGAGCAGGTGCTGAAATCAGCTGTTGTGAACGAGGCTGTTTTGACAGAGGGAAACTTATGCTGTGTAGTTTGACCAAAGAACGTCAGAAAAGTTGAACTGTGTTAACTTCAGTAAAATGAGGTTTGTTCCCTTTATTGTTTAATCTGTCTTACAAGTCTGCAGCTTACAATTCTAACAAAATTATACTTTGATATACAACTACAGGGGGTCCTCGACTTACGACGTTGATCCGTCCCTACGTCGCGTCATAAACCGATTTTCGGTGTAAGTCGGAACATACGTACAAACTGTACGTAAATAACATACTGTAAGCACTTATCGTATTCTAACACTTATCCTCCTCTGTCCCGAGCCGCGTAACCGTGTATTCTTCCGCTGCGCACACCACACACGTTTACGACGCAAAACCACTTAAGTCGAAACAAGGCTTTATACAGTAAATGGGAGATGTGTCGTAACCAGGAAACATCGTAACTCGGGACTGACGTAACCCGAGGACCTCCTGTATGTCATAACTACAACTCTCAATAAAATGCTTAAATCAGATGTATTAAAATGTTTAGCCAACGTTCATTTTTATTTCTTGGCATATCATTGTTAATACAAAGAAAGCTCAAGCTGATTTTAAAACACAAATCATACCTGGACGACAAGTTCTTCAATTTTCTGCGTGAGCACCTGGGCTTTTTCCTCATTTTTCCCAGTTGGGCCAGGTCCCTGTTAACACAGGCAAATATTAGCACCAGATTAATTCCTATTTTCCTAAACAACAACAACATTTGCTATGCAAACCCTTAGGCAAACAAAGCAAAACCTCAGACTATTAAATATCAAGAATTAAAATATTGTAAAGCTTATATTTTAAATGTTTACATACTCCAGAGTTCTGCTGAGCCTGTGACAGTGCCAATCTGGCATGGCCTCTACGGATCCTGCGCTCCACTTCAGCTAAAAGACTCTGGAGGTATCTCAGGAAGTCTCTCTCATAGCCTTCCTTCATGAAACGTGAACTCTTCTCATACCTGACCCACACAGAACCATATAATTACAAACTATCAAAGCTACTACACATCATGATGGACTATAAGTTTAAAAAGGTGTCTCACTCACAGTTTTCTAAGGTTTTCATCATGAATCTTTTCACAGGGACCTAGGAAAGTAAAACGATTACTTACAAGAATTTCCATTAGCATAATTTTTAAGAATCATAAAAAACATACTTACCCAAGTCAGAGCGTGTGTTGGTGAACAATTCCGCTGGACAAAAACCACATAAATAATACTTGCAGACCTGTAATAAGAAGACGTCCAAAACGAAAGAGGTATTGTCAAATGCCAACAAGCAGTGGGTCATACATAGGGTAACTGTTGAGATGTAGACAAACACTTTCAGCGACATGATGTACATACAACAGAGTCAGATGACAGATTCATTTCATTAGTGGTGTTGACAGGAAATATGTAAAAGTGTGTTTACAATTTGAAGTACTATGACCCTTGGTATAATATACAGTAGGCCAAAATGAATTCATAACTTGTTTGTATAAATGCTCTGCGAGATCATTTTTAAAGGTATATTGGCCTGAGCTAATGACAGCATCAGAGCAAAGCCGGACATCCTTAGACTTTTATTTTGTTGTTGACATTAACTGTCATTTTGAACATGAACATATAATGAACATTATCACATTTATCATCCCTCTGATTAAACACAACAGGGATCAGCACTCTGCTCCACATTAAAACAGAGCCTCCAACGCGATACAAAGGCTTGTGCCTCATTTCTACAGTGACAAAAGAGAAAAAAGCACACAGAGAGCCCTGACTGAGATATTTAACTCTGTACAGCACAAAACGGCACGTGCCATGAATACTCTATCCATGGATTTTCAACAGATTTAAAAACCACTGGAGGAAAGGCCACTAGGTTTCCTGGGGTAAGAGGGCATAAAGAAACTTTAGGTAAAATCCAGTTTAGTCCTTGACTAACACGTCCTTGTTTTTATACGCCAGAAGACATATCAAATCAAATGAGCAATCGTCGCGGCTGAGCATCTGCACTCAAACCACAGAGTCTCAATGACTGTCTCAAACAGGTGAATCCTAAGAGCCAGCATTTCTTACGTCATAAAACAAAGGAACCATTCATTTATTCATTATCTGTAACCCTTATCCAGTTCAGGGTCACGGTGGGTCCAGAGCCTACCTGGAATCACTGAGCGCAAGGCGGGACTACACCCTGGAGGGGGCGCCAGTTCTTCACAGGGCAACACACACATTCACTCACACCTATGGACACTTGAGTCACCAATCCACCTCCCAACGCGTGCTTTTGGACTGTGGGAGGAAACCGGAGCACCCGGAGGAAACCCACGCAGACACAGGGAGAACACACATCACTAAGGAACCAATCATGTAAAACTGCAGGGTGGGGCTTTTGAGCTAAAGGCCAAGTGCAGAGGTGACAATGGAGATAGAGCTAGAGAATAATTGTATATTAATCCATCCAAGTTTACTAATGTCAAATGGAGGCAAAAATGTAGGGTTACATCTAAAGCACTTAAATCAATATGCAGCACAATGAATGGAGGTGTAACAATTTACACGTCTGGTTCCCCTCACCACGACTGTGAATTAATCGGAATCTTTAACTACTCATTCCTAATTTGGCCAAATTTAAACAACATTGACTTCATTTTGCACAAGTGTTGAAAATGGTGTTTATATCTAACGGGCTCAGTTAAATCCGGGCTTTTATTTGACAACTAGATAAAAAAAAGCCACAACGCTCCTGTAACACAGTAAACATGTTGTGTTTCTTATAAACCCTCAGTGTTGGCCATGACCTCCCAATAAGGGCTGGATCACTAGAGACCTGAAAGGACCCTGGGCTATATTTAGCTTGGGAAACACAAACATCTAAAGCTAACCAACTGTTATATAAAGATAAACGTTGTCAGTTAATAAAAGTCACTGCAACTGTCTAAACAGCCCACGCCGTAGAAGAAACGACCACCCCACAATAACATCGTTATTTTACACACAACTACGATTTAACAACTAATCTACAATTTAACCACCAAACAGACGACCTCACGCACTAAAGAGGGTATTTTCGTTCCACCTTAAACAGTGCAGTTCCCCCCTGAAACGGAAAAAACCGGGATGCCTAATAAGCAGCAACACGCTGCGTCCTTTCCACCTTAAAACGGTGTAGCATGTGCATTCTGGCGCTTGGCAACTGCTGCACCATTTAAGGTGGAACGGGGAAATTAGAGCGACAAGGCTAGGAAGCTAACTCCAACTTCGAGACACAAACCGTATCACGGCCGAATGTAAAGGCGTCTACGAGGCGTATAAATTCGGCCTTATATTCAGTGCGAATCCCAGGCTTAGAAACGCAGTGTCTGGTTTGAAGCCTAATCTCCGAACCGTTAGTGACCTCTCCGAAACCTGACAGCAACGTCAAATAACGTTTCCGCGCGCACCGCAACGAGAATCTGTAACTCGATTTTAAAACATATCTTCATACCACGTCACTAAATACAAACGCTCTCTCCTAAATAACGTTTTCGTGAATGTATTAATATAAATTACTCCCTCCCCTGGTTGTTACTGCCCTAGTAGCTGATCTGAGCTGTGGTGTGGTGCGGTGTGTTTTGTGGATGGTCTTACGGTCTCGTGGTCCCAGCGGACGTTACTGCGCTTTTCGTCCGGAGCCAGGTTTCGGTCTCGGCCCATTAACTCGTCAAGGAGTTGCGCGGCGGACAACATCGTGCCTCCGAAGGATTAACAACGACTATAAAAACTCCTTCCTACTCATTTACAAAAAACAAGGAGACTCCAACGTTCTCGGGATTCCTTTGCAGCAACAAAATGGCAGCGGCGCTCTTCGCAACAAGGCGCTAAGAAAACCACTAAGCAGAGGACAAAGAGAACTAAAAGTGCGCCCTCTGCCGTTTAGGAGTGAAACTGACCCGACATGACACACCTTGTCGCAAACGGCGATGTGCCGTTTGCTAATGAATCGATTCATTGAATTCACGATTACGTGAAAGTTAGGAGCCGACTCGCCTTATTAATGAATCAGGACGATACGGAGCCAAAAACATGTATTGATTAATACTGCCATTTTATTACTTTTATATTACATTAGATTAAACTTTATTGTCATTATGCGAAGTAGATTTAAAGAGCCAATTAAATGCAGTTATTTAATGATTATTATTCAAAATAATAAAAGTAATGTTCTGCATTCTTCAAAATTACCAGCTGATGGAGTCTTTTGATTACAAATACCTGACACACACAAAGATATGCTAGAAAATTGATGTTAGGTTAATGTTGCACAATATGTAGAGGTTTATTTTTTAAATAAAACATGTTCTCAGTCCAAACTGGTTGTTCAGACATTTCTGATATCTTTTTATTTTATAATATTACAGAACAGTTCATATACCACAACTGAAAATAGTATACCTTTCCTCTCTTTATTTCTGATTTATTGATTTTAAAAAAGCTTACAGGTTTTTACCACAAGATGATACCACTGACATTTTTAAATATATATATTTTATTTTTAAAAATGATGCCACCTGCCAATTATAGACTAACCCTCCTTGCACAGGCTTTAATGGCTGACTGGTAGTTACTTCCTGTCAGGTGCCACTTCTTGTCACTGGCAGCCATAGCTTATAGTCACCTATAGGTTCCACTAACTAACTGGCCACTTTTGTTTACTGGCAACTGTCACTATCTGGTCATAGTTCTGCTACCAGTTAGAGACTGAACCTCCTTTACTATTAAAAATACCTTTCATCACTCAAGTATTTTATAGTTCAAACAGCAAATCTAGTCCTTTACTTAAACCCTTGCTTAGACACTACCTCCTTGTTGTTCATAAAAGGAGAGGATGCAACAGCAGTATTTAAAAAAAGAGGTAGATCAAAACAATAAACTGAAAATGAAAGCCACATTGCTAATTCACCCCTTTGTTAAGGGTCTTTCATTTGCCGCCTTTCATGGAAATGAACCTAATTTAAATGATTGAAGCTGAGGATCTGTGTGCGTCCTGGCTGTTTTTGTATTCTCATGCCCTCAGTAGCACATACAGAGATACTTTACTGTTTTTTTACACAGTTAAGGGTCAGTTTGTCTGAACAAAACAAGGCTGTGTAGTATGTAATTGGAACTTTGTAGATTCATTATTTATTCTTCTGATTAGAACATGAAGTAACACGGAAAATAGATTCAAATATTGACAACAGAATCAAAAAAGCATATTGAGTTTGAAAATATCTATAATTACACCACTACTGTATAAGCTTGACAACTGAAATGCCAACAAGTAAGTAATAAGGGACCTTCTCTCCTGGCTTTTGGTTCTGCCAGAAAGATTTGGCTGTTACCACTGCTTGCCTTTGAGGTGTATTATGTGTGTAATTAATGTAAACAATCTCCTTGTGCCCAGTGTGTGTATGTGTATGTGTGTGTGTGTGTGTGTGTGTGCAGTGGGAATATATGATATTGTGGTGACCAAAACTGTATATGCATTCATATTGTGCAGACATGTCTTTCATATAAATTATACTATTTGAAAGTGAAGACTTGTTTGGCCTGTTTCTTGTTTTAATATTAGGGTTAAAGTAGTAGTATTTATGGAAAATGAATGCCAAATCTCCTCAAAATGAATGGAAGTCTAAAGCATGTCACCAAAATTCATAGATACAAGTATATGTGTGTCTGTGTGTGTGTGTGTGTGTGCGTCTGTGTGTGTGTGTGTGTGTTTCTATGTGTCTGTGAGAACAGTAGCATTGTCCATCAATGTAAATACTGCTCCCTGCAGTCCAACATTACCCAATGCCCTGAGCACAGGCGCAGCTCTGTTCTGAACAAGGCCAAAGAAGCAAACGTCACATTTCTCCAGCTTTCCCAGTCACACTAGCTCAGGCATGTGTCCTGAATGTTTTATTAACCAAGTGCACCATGTACACAGAATTTATCCTGTTAGAGTCTGTATAAATGCAATAGGTAATAGCAGCAGGTTAGTGTCGCAGTCACACAGCTCCAGGGGCCTGGAGGTTGTGGGTTCGATTCCTGCTCTGGGTGACTGTCTGTGAGGAGTGTGGTGTGTTCTCTCTGTGTCTGCGTGGGTTTCCTCCGGGTGACTGTCTGTGAGCAGTGTGGTGTGTTCTCTCTGTGTCTGCGTGGGTTTCCTCCGGGTGACTGTCTGTAAACAGTGTGGTGTGTTCTCCCTGTGTCTGCGTGGGTTTCCCCCGGGTGACTGTCTGTGAGGAGTTGGTGTGTTCTCTCTGTGTCTGCGTGGGTTTCCTCCGGGTGACATGTCTGTAAGGAGTGTGGTGTGTTCTCCCTGTGTCTGCGTGGGTTTCCTCCGGGTGACTGTCTGTGAGGAGTTGGTGTGTTCTCTCTGTGTCTGCGTGGGTTTCCTCCGGGTGACATGTCTGTAAGGAGTGTGGTGTGTTCTCTCTGTGTCTGCGTGGGTTTCCTCCAGGTGACATGTCTGTAAGGAGTGTGGCGTGTTCTCACTGTGTCTGCGTGGGTTACCTCCGGGTGCTCCGGTTTCCTCCCACAGTCCAAAAACACACATTGCAGGTGGATTAGCGACTCAAAAGTCAAAAGTAGGTGTGACTGAATGTGTGTGTGTGTCTGTGTTGCCCTGTGAAGGTCTGGCACCCCCTCCAGGGTGTATTCCCGCCTTGCGCCCAATGATTCCAGGTAGGCTCTGGACCCACCGCGACCCTGAATTGGATAAGCGGTTACAGATAATGAATGAATGAATATTCCCCATTACTGCTATAACAGTTTATACTTCCTACACTATAGTTACCCCTGCTGTGAGAATCTGATGCCATTCACCGAGAGTATTAGTGATGTCAGAGATGTATTAATGTCCAATAATCAGCTCTGGATCACAGATGCCTCTTCAGTTCATCCCAAAAGTACTGAATGGAGTTTCACTGCTCAAAAAGCCTAATGCTGGGGGCTTTAATACCCCTCTTTTCTTAATTGGCATTTGGACATTGTGACTGTAAACTCACGTGTCACTGCTCCAGAACATCCCATATTGTAATAGAGTGTATTTCTATGGAGTTTACAC
This sequence comes from Hoplias malabaricus, assembly GCF_029633855.1. NCBI lineage: Eukaryota > Metazoa > Chordata > Actinopteri > Characiformes > Erythrinidae > Hoplias > Hoplias malabaricus. The sequence continues at coordinate 33,846,124 of NC_089812.1, read as the reverse complement.
AAACTTGGTGAACAATTAAACACGTGTATCAGCATCTGGTCACCTGGTCATCTGGTCAAACTGTGAGAAAGCTACAGGAATAGTTCACTCTCCAGGCACCAGTCATTGCCTCCTGATTATTTTGTATTTGAGTGCTGGCGTGAGCTGGGGAGCTGCCTGAGAACATAGAGAAGAGCAGAGGCAGCTTCAGAGAGAGAGAGAGAGAGAGAGAGAGAGAGAGAGAGAGAGAGCTGTGTTATCTGAGGTGCCTCTGGCTGCTCATATGGACGAGGTGGATACTGGCTGGCAGAAGGCAGGCTATACTGTGTCAAGCCAAACATTTTTTTCCCCCCAATTTTTTCTTGTACACACGTAATATCATTTGTAAAACTGCAGGTTTAATAAGGGTTCTTTGGAACAATGCCACGCAGTAGTGTTAATAAATAACAGCGCACAAGTGAAAGGTCAGATTAGAGAGAGGGTTTACTCTTATACAAAAGGCATAACTTGTTTCATGGCCTTCAGCATCAACATTGTATTTGATAACAATGTTGCAAACCTTCACATGGAGGAATGTGAGCTCAAACAAGCGGAAATGCCTTAATTCAGATTTAATAAACACTGACATAAACTTAATAAAGCTTTTTTCACTGCAAATTTTTTAAAACTTGTGGTGACTACTTTTTGAGTTATTATGCATTAATAACTAGGAAATACATGTTAAAAAATCTGGTCTAAATATCATTCCTGTCTATTTAACCCCTCATTAATGCAGTAAATATAAAGCAGCTCGACAGAGCACAGACATGATATTTCTCTGTTCAGTGATGACTTATTGTTAAATATTAAATCTACAGCGGTTTAATTTGAATGGAGGTGTTAAATGCATGTATTCTGTTCTGAGGTCAATTGTGGGTCAGATCTCTATTGATTTTTGAAAGATTATGCTTATTCAGGGTTTGTTATCAGCCAGACTGCTCTGTATTTGCAAATTTAAAGGAGGCCATGGTCATGCGAGACTCAGCTCCACGGCTGTTGTTTTCTTAATGGCTTTCTGTGGTAGATTTTCAGACTACAGATCTATATTACAGAAAAATACAAAATAAAACTCTTCCTAATATCAAAGAGATGATCAGAATCAAAGACAAATGTGATGCTAGCTTAAGTCTTAACTTATAATATCTATCAGGTCCGGGTGGAACGGTGGTGCAGCAGGTATGTGTTGCAGTCACACAGCTCCAGGGACCCGGAGGTTGTGGGTTTGATTCCTGCTCCGGGTGACTGTCTGTGAGGAGTGTGGTGTGTTCTCTCTGTGTCTGTGTGGGTTTCCTCCGGGTGACTGTCTGTGAGGAGTGTGGTGTGTTCTCTCTGTGTCTGTGTGGGTTTCCTCCAGGTGACTGTCTGTGAGGAGTGTGGTGTGTTCTCTCTGTGTCTGTGTGGGTTTCCTCCGGGTGACTGTCTGTGAGGAGTGTGGTGTGTTCTCCCTGTGTCTGCGTGAGTTTCCTCCAAGTGACTGTCTGTGAAGAGTGTGGTGTGTTCTCCTTGTGTCTGTGTGGGTTTCCTCCAGGTGACTGTCTGTGAGGAGTGTGGTGTGTTCTCCCTGTGTCTGTGTGGGTTTCCTCCAGTTTCCTCCCACATTCCTAAAACACACATTGGTAGGTGGATTGGCGACTCAAAAAGTATCCGTAAGTGTGAGTAAATGTGTGAAGGACTGGCGCCCCCTCCAGGGTGTATTCCCGCCTTGCACCCAATGATTCCATGTAGACTCTGGACCCACCGTGACCCTGAACTGGATTCAGATAGGGTTACAGATAATGAATGGATGGATCTATCAGGTCCATTTTTCCTTTTGTGTACTGGATTTTTACTCTAGCCAAGTATTTGTACATATTTTACTAAAAAGATTCCTTCAGATGAGAGCACATTTTGAGAAATAAAAGTTTTCTCTGGGGAGAATTTCACTTGCTCTGGCTTTCTGGGTTTTAATCACAAAAAGGACAGCTGAACACTAAAGAGGAAGGAGATAAGGGTCATCAAATTCAGAGGTCCCCTGTCTTGAAAAGCAGAGCTGATTCAAAGTATCTTTCATTGGCTTCAATCTTATTTCAAAATCAGTACAACACTGAAAAGGGCAGAACAGTCACTTGTCCTTGAGTGGGAAGTGTGCACTGCAATGGGCTTTTACCTATGCACAAAGAACAGAAAGTCCTTCATTTTCTGGGAAATACATACAGTAAAATATCCACTTGCAATTGAGTCTACATTCTTCCAGCAATTACACACACACTGTTACACTCACCAAACGAAACGCCTACCTTGTTTGTGCACTCAGTGACCACTTCAGAGGCCCACTTTTTCCTTAGGCCCATTGTATAGGTGAACACCTATCGACTGTAGTCCAACTACTGTCATTCACAACATGGTCGGCCAAACTCCACATCACCAACCAGAAATATTTTGGGTGCTGAACCACTCAAAACACTGTAGAAGACACAAATATTGATGTGGTATATCATAGTGCTGATATAGTTAGGACTGATCCTATGATTTCCCCATTCAAGAGCAGCCAAGGTCAGTTGTAAGCAAGAGCGTATTGGGGGGGGGGTCGATGTCAAGAGGAAATCTACACTCTTGACGTTTGCCAGTTTTTTCTTATGTGGTGTTTTCTCTTTGCTCTGCGATAAAACGATTAAAGACTGATATCCTACATCGGCTATTCCATGTGCTTTTAAACAATTCTAAATAACAATTCATAATTGAATTTACGAATGATATAAAGTTAAATTAATGTTAAACTAATGACTGACAAAGAAATAGTTCAGACTTCAGTTTAACTTCCGCCAGAGTGCAAATGAAACAGGTCTCATACATCAGCAATAATAAAAGTAGATGGTAAATATGCGTCTCTCATATTTTCATCCAGATCCTTGCCCAAGACTGCTGTTCAAGTTCAAAGAGTTTATTGTCATTTTCACAGTAAGGAACAAGTTTTGTGTACAATCAAATTCTTTCTTTGCTCCTCACTAAGAATGCCAAATGGAGAGAAAATACAACAAATAACTAGATAACTAATAAAGTGCAAAGTTCACTGAGATATACACATAGGTGAACGGTAAAGTGAACGAGGGCTACTATCACAACAGCAGTAAGTAGACACAACAGTAAATGACAGAGGCATGTAAACATGTTGACAGTGAAGTGCAGGGTTATTTCTGAGGTAGGTTCAGGAGTCTGATGGCAGTGGAGAAGAAAGAGTTCTTTAACCTAGTGGTCTTGCATTTGACACTTCTGTACCTCCGGCCTGAGGGCAGAAGTGTGAACAGTCCGTGCTGGGGGTGGATGGGGGCTTTAAGGATGGAGGCAGCTCTCCTGCAGACTCTCTGGTGGTAGAGAGGGTAGTGGAGTCCTGGTGATCTTCTCAGCAGTCTTCACCACTCTCTGCAAGCGTTTTCGGTCCATCACAGTCGTGCTATCGTACCACACGGTGATACAGCTGGGTGACATCCCAAATTTTTCTCTGACATAGAGAGTTTCAACCAACGAGACACCGTAAGGGAACTGACAGTGCAGTTAATTTCCAAACCATGTTATTCATATCTACAGATAATTTTAGACTGCCTTATGCTGTGTGCTAAAGCCTAGCATTGCTGTTATTATGATGGACTCAATTCATTAGCGAACTTGACACATTTCTTTGAAAAATAGCTCATGTCCACCATTTTTTTTTCTTTTTTTTTTGCTGCCATCCTCACTCACTTCTGACACCCATGTGTCACTCACGTTGCGCATAGGTCTTGCACAGTAAGTCTCACATATGGCTGGAAAATTTTCCTTCCAGTTTTGGCGCTGCTAACAACCAAACGTAGCTACAGAGTCTTACATGACAGCAGGGGAAGGCACAGACGCTCACACTCGCCATATGTGTTACTGGGGAGGTAGGATAAGTAGAGAACGTGAATTAACCCTTTCTGCACCTCTATGTTAATGATATGTTCACAGATTGAGGTGTGTTTTGTTAGGGACAAATCAATAATCGCTGGATATTGAAGGGGATACATCACTTCCGTCCATGCTAATCCTACACCCTTGGTTTTAAGGTCAAAAGATCACAGTTGTAAGGGGGCAAAGGAGAGCTGTAATTAACTGTGCTTGGAAGCAGATGGCCCACAGTCTCCAGCTGTGTTTCAGCATGGTGCACTCACAAAGTATGTATTAGAATGATACTTATACAAAGTACAGAGCCATTGAAGGAACACTAGGTAATTAATATAAATGTAATTAGTTTTAGAGCACTGCACTGATATCAGTTGGGAGAGTGAGACAGAAATGTGGCGTCCTACCCCAGTTACATGCTGCAGTTTCTGTAGTGCTGAGCCCAGAGTAACAATGATAGAGGTTCTATTCTCATTATAATAGGTCAATGAAGCATTACAAGAATTTTCAATCTGTAATTTAAAGGTAAATATTACATCATTCATTCATTCATTCATTATCTGTAACCCTTATTCAGTTCAGGGTCGCGGTGGGTCCAGAGCCTACCTGGAATCATTGGGCGCAAGAGAGAACACACCACACTCCTCACAGACAGTCACCCGGAGGAAACCCACGCAGACACAGAGAGAACACACCACACTCCTCACAGACAGTCACCTGGAGGAAACCCACGCAGACACAGAGAGAACACACCACACTCCTCACAGACAGTCACCCGGAGGAAACCCATGCAGACACAGAGAGAACACACCACACCCCTCACAGACAGTAACCCAGAGGAAACCCATGCAGACACAGAGAGAACACACCACACTCCTCACAGACAGTCACCTGGAGCGGGAATCAAACCCACAACCTCCAGGTCCCTGGAGCTCTTCAATCAGCATCAAGGGAACTGCTCTACAAAATACCCTCTGGTGATTATTTTACACCAGCGTTGAATAAAAAGCATGAATTTTTGAAACTGTCAGATCCTTGTGGTGGGGACACAGTGTCCAGCCAGTATCTGTGCTGAAACCTGTGGGCTGGGATAAATGTAAATACAGAATACCCTGCCAGGGGATGTTTCACCCACAGCACAAAAGGTACAGCTAGGACTAGAGTATTTCAAGACAGTCTGGTGAAACTTATTTCTAGGATTCAACTTATAGGTGTGGGGCGGCACGGTGGTGCAGCAGGTAGGTGTCGCAGTCACACAGCTCCAGGGACCTGGAGGTTGTGGGTTTGATTCCCGCGACACTACCTGCTGCACCACCTTGCCGCCCCAAGTTAAATTAAGTCATATATATTTCTATTTCCCGCTTAAAGGAAAACAAGTGTCGGTCAAAGTGCTGCGCAATAAAATCAAAACTGAGCAGGAGCATGCCACAGACACACAATAATAATGGGCCATGATGAAGGCCTCATCACATGTGTCTTCTCACCCTCCTCACTGTTCATCAGCATGACAAGCAGCTCTTGTGTCTCCAGAAGAAAGGAATTATTGTCTCTGTCATTTTCTCATCCTCTCTCTCTCAACTGCACGAGGTCTGTGTATCAGATAGAGATCAGCTTTTAATGAAAGGAAGGAGTCAGGAGCATCCTGACTTCTAGTTTGTGCTTCCTCCTGCTGTAGTTTGTATGCATATCACATACGGAGCAACTATAATCCCCCAGAGCTCATATTGGCAGAATGAAAGATGTGGCGTGGCACTAATAAAGACAATATTAGTATTCTGTCTGGTAAGCCACAAGCTGTCTAAGGACTGGACTTCCAGTTACAGGGCAAGAAGCTGAGAATAAAGGGTTGCCTGCCTCATTCAGGCACAAGGTGCATTGCCTATACAGTGTATGTGCACACACACACACAAACACACAAACACACACACACACACACACACACACATGAAACAAGGCTTTGTTTATGCTCACTCACATTTACAGGAGCATGCCCACCCCCACACACTAATTTATTCTCACTCACATTTGGCAGAGGTAAGTACACATATGCACTCAGCTAAAAGCCTATATAGCTTACTGTACGATGTGTTCTGTGCCATCATTTCCAGTCATAACCTTGTGTACTTTACAAATGTTTAAAACCAGCCAGGATCATTTTTTTTAAACACTTAAAAAAATATCATCAAATGCTTTGCTCATCTGCATATCCAACATTTCTTTTGAATGCAAAGGTTTCTTTTGGATCTCATTTGGATACACACTGAGACTGAATGAATACATCAAGGAACTGATTCTGTATATGCTAAAATCCCATAACCATACAATGTCTCTTAACAACTTTAAACACATTCTTGTTGATTCAACACAGTTTGCAGTTCTGCTGCACTTATTTTACAAAACTCTGAGCACACATTTAAGTTTTCATTGGGAGCACATCTTAGTCGTTTCCCTAATCACTCGCATCACCAATCAAAGCTCAGCTCTAAACTAACGGTGGGTCTGGAGCCTACCCGGAATCACTGGACGCAAGTAGGGAACACACCCTGGAGGGGGCGCCAGTCCTTCACAGAGCGACAGATACACACACACATTCACTCATACACTCACACCTACGGACACTTTTGAGTCTCCAATCCACCTACCAACGTGGGTTTTTGGACTGTGGGAGAAAACCGGAGCAAGCGGAGGAAACCCACGCAGACACAGAGAGAACACACCACACTCCTTACAGACAGTCACCCGGAGGAAACCCACACAGACACAGGAAGAACGCACCACACTCCTCACAGACAGTCATCTGGAGGAAACCCACGCAGACACAGGGAGAACGCACCACACTCCTCACAGACAGTCACCCGGAGGAAACCCACACAGACACAGGGAGAACACACCACACTCCTCACAGACAGTCATCTTGAGGAAACCCACGCAGACACAGGGAGAACACACCACACTCCTCACAGACAGTCATCTTGAGGAAACCCACGCAGACACAGGGAGAACACACCACACTCCTCACAGACAGTCACCCGGAGGAAACCCACACAGACACAGGGAGAACACACCACACTCCTCACAGACAGTCATCTTGAGGAAACCCACGCAGACACAGGGAGAACACACCACACTCCTCACAGACAGTCATCTTGAGGAAACCCACGCAGACACAGGGAGAACACACCACACTCCTCACAGACAGTCATCCGGAGGAAACCCACACAGACACTTGGAGAACACACCAAACTCCTCCCAGATCGGGAATCGAACCCACAACCTCTAGGACCCTGGAGCTGTGTGACTGCGACACTACCTGCTGCGCCACCAAGCTGCCCAAGTGAAAACACAATTTATCGTAATTATTCATAAAGCCAAAACAAAAATGGAGCAGGAAAGATCATGAAGAGGCGGAGGAAGATGAAGGGGACAAGGAAGACAAAAGAATATTTGCTAGGAAGCTCGAGAAATTCTTGGTGACAGTGTCATAAATCATGAAATAAGCATGAAGAAGAAGGCTAGGCATGGAATACAATCAAATTTGAGTCATTACACTGTGGCTGGAGTCATAAGGACCTTTTGTCTTGAGGACAGGTAAGGATATGGACATTCACACATTGTCTTTCAGGGGTAGGACATGAACACCCAAGTTTACAGTATTAACTGTACTTAGCTTTTTCTTACAGGATAGAGGCAGGACCATCAGGTGGTGGGAGTTCATGATTGTTTACAGAGACCAAGAAAATGCAGTTGTGGACATGGTTTTGGCAAACAGCATCATCACACTCCGGGAAATCCAAACACGTATCATAGAGGTACAAAACTTAATGTGGTTACAGATTTTACAGTAAGCATTGTATTTTCTTCAGAGAATTCTTGAGCTTGATGCAAGTCCCCACCCTGTGAAATATTTGCATGTAGATGAGGCTGGCTTCAACCTCACTAAAAGGCGTAGCAGAGGAAGAAACATCATTGGGCAAAGGGCAATTGTGGAGGTCCCTGGGCAAAGAGGTGGGAATATAACCGTCTGTGCTGCAATCAGTGTACAAGATGATGCCAGACATTGTGGATTTTTTAGTTTGTTTTATTTTATATTTTCATTTTTCTGTAACAGTAAAATGTATTTACTTTGTGTTATGTAAGTAAACTCCATATCTGTATTTCCCTAGTGAACTGATGCGATATTGTGTCAGTTTATTTTTTACAGAAGGTTTATTTATTCATTTATTTATTTTATTTAAAGCAGTGATGATTTTGTGACTCATCATAATTCATGAATAAGTTTGAGAACATTTACTGTTCTGTGTCTGCGTGGGTTTCCTCTGAGTGACTGTCTGTGAGGAGTGTGGTGTGTTCTCCCTGTGTCTGCGTGGGTTTCCTCCGTGTGACTGTCTGTGAGGAGTGTGGTGTGTTCTCCCTGTGTCTGCGTGGGTTTCCTCCGGGTGACTGTCTGTGCGGAGTGTGGTGTGTTCTCCCCGTGTCTGCGTGGGTTTCCTCCGAGTGGCTGTCTGTGAGGAGTGTGGCGGGTTCTCCCTGTGTCTGCGTGGGTTTCCTCCGGGTGACTGTGTGGAGTGTGGTGTGTTCTCCCTGTGTCTGCGTGGGTTTCCTCCGGGTGACTGTCTGTGAGGAGTGTGGTGTGTTCTCTCTGTGTCCGCGTGGGTTTCCTCCGGGTGCTCCGGTTTCCTCCCACAGTCCAAAAACACACCTTGGTAGGTGGATTGGCGACTCAAAAGTGTCCGTAGGTGTGAGTGTGTGAGTGAATGTGTGTGTGTGTTGCCCTGTGAAGGACTGGCGTCCCCTCCAGGGTGTATTCCCGCCTTGCGCCCAATGATTCCAGGTAGGCTCTGGACCCCCCGCGACCCTAAATTGGATAAGCGGTTACAGATAATGAAAAAAAAAAAAAAAAAAAAAGTTTGAGAACATTTACTGTTCTGTGTCTGCGTGGGTTTCCTCTGAGTGACTGTCTGTGAGGAGTGTGGTGTGTTCTCCCTGTGTCTGCGTGGGTTTCCTCCGTGTGACTGTCTGTGAGGAGTGTGGTGTGTTCTCCCTGTGTCTGCGTGGGTTTCCTCCGGGTGACTGTCTGTGCGAAGTGTGGTGTGTTCTCCCCGTGTCTGCGTGGGTTTCCTCCGAGTGGCTGTCTGTGAGGAGTGTGGCGGGTTCTCCCTGTGTCTGCGTGGGTTTCCTCTGGGTGACTGTGTGGAGTGTGGTGTGTTCTCCCTGTGTCTGCGTGGGTTTCCTCCGGGTGACTGTCTGTGAGGAGTGTGGTGTGTTCTCTCTGTGTCCGCGTGGGTTTCCTCCGGGTGCTCCGGTTTCCTCCCACAGTCCAAAAACACACCTTGGTAGGTGGATTGGCGACTCAAAAGTGTCCGTAGGTGTGAGTGTGTGAGTGAATGTGTGTGTGTGTTGCCCTGTGAAGGACTGGCGCCCCCTCCAGGGTTTATTCCCACCTTGCGCCCAGTGATTCCAGGTAGGCTCTGGACCCACCGCGACCCTGAACTGGATAAGGGTTACAGATAATGAATGAATGTTTACTTTTGAGGTGTGTCTGTAGGGTTTTTCAGTCAAAAGTGAGTGTTTCTCTGCTGATATAAGGTTTTGAGACTAGTGTGTATGGGTAAGAGCTTTGAGTTTTTAGTTTGAAGAAGAATGTGTAGTGTGTGTATCCAACTGAGGAAAGCTGTAATGGATACTTTATTAAAATTACTGCAGTAAAAGACTGCGTCTACTGCTCTGAGAAGGCTTTACATAGACATTTCTGTGAGAACTGGATTGGATACAGAGTGAGGTCAGATAATGATGGATGATCAGTTCTGAATCCCAAACCCTGATCTCACCGTGTGCTGAATGGTACTCTGTCACTTCAGAGAACACACTCCATCACTTCTCCACAGCCCAGGGTTTAGCAGGCTTTGTTTGTCCTCATTGTTGTAATAAAAGCTGTGTATGCACAGTTCAATATCTGAGTTTGAAATTAAAGTGTACTTTAAACCAGCATCATTTAATGATTACAAAGAGAGATACAAATGTAAAACTACAGAGAACTTCAGACTAGTAGCTGCTTTTTCTTACAAAAAGATACATTACACTAAACTCAATGATGTAACTTCACAACTTCATAAAATGATTGTGATTACTGAGATTAATAAAGGCCACAATTAACATGATTTCAAATCACAGTTGATGCAGTATTTAGGGTCCAATCTTGTCTTGATTTCTTAACAACATCGTTTTATTATGAAAAGGCATTTTACTGTGAAAAAATGTTGTTAAAATTGTTGTAAACTCCTGGCAGTACTCCACAGGGTCAGACAGAAAGTAGACTGGAGAATAGAGACCACCTGTGTAGTCAGGTCACTCCATTTTATGTGCTCACATGCTCGATGGCAAGCACGTGCGGCCCACTCCCTCACTACTGCTCACGAGCCTTGAGGGCAGCCGTTACCATAGCGCCGCCGCTGCGCTCTCTCTGCACTCTATTTGTGCATAAACAACTACAACTCTACCAGGAGGTGGGAGTGGGTGGGTGGGTATGGGGAGATGGGTGACTATTCCGTTAGAGTGGATTGATGTCTGTTCTGTCTCACACGTGAGCCCAACAGGCAGCAGGACCTCCAGGTGTTGATAGACAATACTCTGTCAATCTGCCATGAGTTACATAACCCAGACTTGTGTATTTTTCTAGCTCACTGCTTTCGTCTGCCATTAGACTTCCACAATCACTGGAGCAGGTGTTGAAAGTGGTTTTGCCTCAGGATTCACTGATTGTTTTCTACATTCCCCATGGGGAACTTTGTGGAAAATATTGTGTGTCTGTGTGTGATTATTTATATTTATTTATCTGGGGGTTTATAGCCTGCTCTCTAATGATAGGCAATATTTGGCAGCATTATGTATTATTTTAGATCCATATTCAATGTAAAATTACATATAATATTTGGTAGATTTAGGTATTTGTAGATTAGCATGCTAGTAAGCTATGCTAGCTTAAAGCTAGTATAGGTAATTTGTCATACAGTTATTATTATTTCTTGAAATTCTCTTTACTGCCATACAATCAGTAAATCACATGCTCCGATGACATATAAATAAAGATTCCTTTTCTGTATAAGGCAGAGGAATGTATAAGTTCCGTCCAATCATTTTATTCAGAACAAACAGAACGACTGGATGGCTTCTCTGCCTGTATGCTACATCATCCTCAGAGACTACACGCACGCTGCATGTAGGCTCTGGAAGAGAAAAGAAGAGAAAAGGACAAAGAGAGAAGCCTTAAAAAGAAAAGAAAGGCTGGGTGAAGATGGGGGAAACCAGAGTGAACACTGATGTAGTTATTGTGTGTTTTCTTACATGTGAATGAAACAAGATGTAGGTGGATGGTTTTGGAAGACAAGGCGTTCTGTTCCTCCTTCTGTTTGATTTTTCAGACAGAGAACATGTAAATGTTTTAGAGACATGTTTTTGACATTCTCGATTAGTCAAAAAATAAATAAATAAAATGCCTCACTCACAGGTTATTATAGAATCAACTATTCTATTTAGCATTTAGCATCTAGTTAGCATTTGGCAACATTGCATGGTTAATGCTATATAATCCTGTGTATTTGAATATAACCTATATATACACATTTTACACCTGGAGTCGATTTTAATTTACGATTTTAATTCAAAATAAAACATTTTTATTCATTGCTGGCTCTCCAGTCTGTGTGGTCAAAATTAGCTTCTGAATGTTCTGAATTGTTCTCCACAATTGTAGTTGTTCCCTTTAATGAAATTAAGTCTGTGACATGCCTTGGTGAAAATACCAAAAGGATCAGACAAAAAAAAGCTTCATACAGCCATGGTCAGAACAACCAGTTGCAGCATTTCTTTAAATGAAAGTGAGCCTCTATTTCCTCCAAATGCTCCAAAGAGAAATGCTCTCTCTGGTTTGTTTAAGTTCAGAAGCTCCACATCTTTTTAAGGTGGAAAAAGAAAATAATGACTGTTGTTTATACGTGGCTGAGGTCTAATGTGTATGTAAGGGTATATTCACTGTTTGAATTACCACAGAAACTTGTTTGTAACTTGAGTAATTACTGGGATTCATTATTGTGTCTGGAGGCGGAGTTTAATTACCATAAATATGTGTGTAGGAAACAGGGAGCAAGGCAGCTCACTAGGAATTGAGACACACCCTAAATTGGTCTCTAGAATGGCTGTATGCCAAGTAACCTTTCCCTCTTTTACCACATGCCTGCCAATGCCAACCCCATGCCATATCTGTTAATCGCAAAGCACAGCCACAACACTGAACACTCCACTGCCCTGCTGTGACTTCTCCGCCTGGCCGACATTAGCCGACATGCAGTTATGTAACTGGCTATGTTTACTTACAAGCATGTTTACCAGATCCTTCAAGAGGCAGCGTGGAATGAGAGTAGGTGTAGGAGATAATCTAAAGGGTCATCTTTAAGAACTAACTGATAGAAGGAGATGGGTACAAAAGACATAATGTACAGTGATGAACCCAAAAATTACAGCATTAGCCAAAATAATGATCCTATGATTCAGTGCCTTAAAGGTACCCTTCTTTGGCCTTTTCCAGAGGAAAGGTGTATATTTTAATGTTTTAAGGTCACAATATAAAATATACAAAACTGAAAACAGCCTGAAGATAATGTATGGAATCAATGCATATGTAATATGTAATAAAATGCTGCATGGTTCTGTTTAGCAAGAGAACTACTGTTTTATGGCAGGAATCTGCTTATTCTTGCAATATTTTCTGTCAAACACATGGTCAGTCAGAAAGGTCAGTGGAGATTAGAGACCACCTGTGGGGCAAATTGTGGCAGGCACATGCAGAGCATTCCCTCACTAACCCCCTACAAGCTTGTTTATATTTCTGCAGTAGAATACAATGCTTTCATTATACCTAGAAAAGGATTCTGAATATTAACTGCCTTTGTTTTGACAGAGTTAAAAGCCCATTGCTTGTTGGAGAAATGAGAACCTGTGGTTTGTGCACTGCTGAGAGGACTGCAGTCCTCCTGAGAGAGTGGGGCTGTCAGTTTTATCCCTGGAAGATGGCTCAGAGACGGTGATGAGCTTTGACTTTCTGTCAGAACTGGTCCTTCCGAGTGCAAAGGTTTGCCAGATGAATCATCATAATTCAGACAACAGCTGAAAGCCACCAGTTACCTGCAGCGTAATAATAACCATAATTAAGATGTACCTAGCTGTCATAATTCTGAGTGAGTTATGGAGTGATGGTCCCTGTACCAGTTTAATTCTAGTTCAGTAAATCCACATTAGAAGCAGTTATGCTCATTTCATCACACACATGGTGAGAGTGAGAGTGTATGAAGATGTCAAGGTATGCATATCAATTAGCAAATCAATATGGCCGCTTAACCGTCAGCAGTAATAAAGCACCACATCTCCATTTTGAAATAAGATTATAACAATATTGGCTTTGCATTAGTCAACATTGACATAAATGTCACTTTACTGAGAAGGTAAATGCATCATTGACGTTAAAGCTCTCAACCTTTTCGTTTACAGTGTCTAGATCATTTGTTGCTAATTATTCACTTACACTAAGGCCTTTGTTTATTTCTCCATGTTGTAGCTCAAATCTATGGAGGAAGGAAGTGAAATAATTACAAGTTCTGAACTCCCTTTTCTGTGTTAAACTGAATGTATTATTAATCAGAGAGCAGTGGTGATTTATGTACGACCAGGTCCCACCATTTACTGAAATCTCAGCAAAATTCCATGGTCCCTAAGCCATGCATATTATTCTATGCCTTCTCCCTTTAATGTGGTTTTAAAACACCAGTAGGTGCTTAAAAAACTGTAGTAGGCCTGTAGTTGGTTGTGCATATTCTAAATGCCTGGGAATGCAGACTAATTAATTATTCATTCATTCATTATCTGTAACCGCTTATCCAGTTCAGAGCCTACCTGGAATCATTGGGCGCAAGGCGGGAATACACCCTGAAGGGGGCGCCAGTCCTTCACAGGGCAACACACACTCACACACACACACCTACGGACACTTTTGAGTCGCCAATCCACCTACCAACGTGTGTTTTTGGACTGTGGGAGGAAACCCATGCAGACACAGTAAAAACACACCACACTCCTCACAGACAGTCACCCGGAGGAAAACCACGCAGACACAGGGAGAACACCACACTCCTCACAGACAATCACCCGGAGGAAACCCACGCAGACACAGGGAGAACACACCACACTCCTCACAGACAGTCACCCGGAGGAAACCCACGCAGACTCAGGGAGAACACCACACTCCTCACAGACAATCACCCGGAGGAAACCCACGCAGACACAGGGAGAACACACCACACTCCTCACAGACAGTCACCCGGAGGAAACCCACACAGACACAGAGAGAGCACACCACACTCCTGACAGCTAATGAATTATTGTTTTAGATATTTTATAATGTTTGTGTATTTTGAAATACATAACCTAAATGAATATGGTCTGGATATAAACTTAACTCTGTCACAACATGGTAATTGGATTTGAATAGCATACTTTTGACAGATACCTTGTCATTAGCCTAGAGCAGTCCAGATAGGAAAGAAGTCTTTTACAAAGCTAAACCATTATTGGAACCACTGCTCCTCCAGACAAGAGACGTATGTGTTAAACAATGATTGTGTTTGAAGGTAGTGAACACTTGCACTCAGGGTTAATACTGCTCTTCAGGAAGATAATTAAACACAATGTAGAGGGAGAGAGAAAGAGAGAGAGAGATGGACAGTACTGGTAGTAGCTTGAGTAGGATCCCATCATGAACCTATATATACACCTTGTATGAGATTAACCACTAGAAATATAGAGAGGCTCTGTGTCTGGATTCAGAATTTATTTTCAGTAAATGCTTACACACGCTGTTGATTTTCCAGTGTAAATTATACTACCACAGGGCTCTTGAGTTGTGCAGCAATTTTTCAGTTAAAAATATGATTGATATAAAATGTGTACATTGGGGTGGCACGGTGGCGCAGCAGGTATTGTCGCAGTCAGAGGTTGTGGGTTTGATTCCCGCTCCGGGTGACTGTCTGTGAGGAGTGTGGTGTGTTCTCCTTGTGTCCGCGTGGGTTTCCTCCGGGTGACTGTCTGTGAGGAGTGTGGTGTGTTCTCCCTGTGTCCGCGTGGGTTTCCTCCGGGTGACTGTCTGTGAGGAGTTGGTGTGTTCTCCCTGTGTCTGCGTGGGTTTCCTCTGGGTGACTGTCTGTGAGGAGTTGGTGTGTTCTCCCTGTGTCCGCGTGGGTTTCCTCCGGGTGACTGTCTGTGAGGAGTGTGGTGTGTTCTCCCTGTGTTTGCGTGGGTTTCCTCCGGGTGACTGTCTGTGAGGAGTGTGGTGTGTTCTCCCTGTGTCGGCGTGGGTTTCCTCCGGGTGACTGTCTGTGAGGAGTGTGGTGTGTTCTCCCTGTGTCCGCGTGGGTTTCCTCCGGGTGACTGTCTGTGAGGAGTTGGTGTGTTCTCCCTGTGTCCGCGTGGGTTTCCTCTGGGTGACTGTCTGTGAGGAGTGTGGTGTGTTCTCCCTGTGTCCGCGTGGGTTTCCTCCGTGTGCTCCGGTTTCCTCCCACAGTCCAAAAACACACGTTGGTAGGTGGATTGGCGACTCCAAAGTGTCCATAGGTGTGAGTGTGTGAGTGAATGTGTGTGTGTGTGTCTGTGTTGCCCTGTGAAGGACTGGCGCCCCCTCCAGGGTGTATTCCCGCCTTGTGCCCAATGATTCCAGGTAGGCTCTGGACCCACCGCGACCCTGAATTGGATAAGGGTTACAGATAATGAATGAATGAATGAAATGTGTACATTTTTGTAGGTTGTTTAAGCTTTGAAAATAACCTATGTACTCTACACAGAAAGCTCTGTATCCATCCTTTGGCAGAAAACTGTTGCTGGCTGGAGGGCTATGAAAAGAGTGTGTGGATGCAATCAATAAATGTCTGCAGCTAGTTAACAGCAGCCTATTTCTGCATGTTATTTTTCTTCAGTGATCTAGTAGAGACCAGAAATGTACACAGGACAAATACAAGAAGAAAATCTTGGGAAACTCAGATAATAAATACGTATATGTTGCTTGAAAAATACTTTTATCCTTAATTTAAGAAATGTGCAACAGCTCTGGATTCAGTAGGTTGCCTAGGTTACATGACATGTTAAGTTACCATTTGATTGACAGAATGTGAGTATGATAATAATTTGTTCATTGCCTGTAAGCGCTTATCCAGTTCAGGTCTCTGCGTGAACACTTTAAACAGAGGTTCTGAAGAGACAAGTAAGATCCAATGCCCAGTTGTTCCAGTCCGGGGACAATAGACTTTTGTTATCATTTGTTGTTTTATTCCTACACATTAGTCTTTTCCTAAACCGCAATACCTAAGGGTGAACACAGTGTTCTGTGTGTGTGTGTGTGTACGTGTCTTGTTGATTTCCCATGTGATTGCCATGGTGAAGGATATTTGTCAATTTGAGCTCTGAGGAGAGGTCCAGTGGACCTTGTTATTCAGATTTCAAGGGAACTGATTAAACAGTGCTATCAAAAAAATAGTTCTCCAATCTTATTTTAACTCATAGTCCCCAGAGCAGGATTCATAACAGTTCTCAATGTGTTTGAATAGGATTCCCTGGGATGCTAATCACAGGAGACGTTTGCTAAGCCTGAGCCTAAGCTAACAACACTGTGGCGCATGCTTTATGGCAGTAATTTAAGCAGGTTGCATCACTGAGGCCCACAAATCAAGCTTCATTTTTAATTAAATATAAGACTATTCTGGCTTCCTTGGCTTAAAATACATTTTACGTGTTATTCACAGTTCCATAGTGCGTAAAAGGAACCATCCCGTCTCACTTGAGGTAAATCCAGTTTCGATGAATAGTCTAGCAATTTGCCACAGAGACTGCATGGAGTGGAGTGATGATTCGGGGTGGGGGTGGGGGTGGGGGATGATTTAGCTCCAGGCTAATCAGTCTTTACCAAAACATTTGTGTGTGAGTATAGTGCCAGCAAGAGTAGTCTACTGAGTGAACCTGTTGAACCTGTGAACCATTGCAAAAGACGTGTAGTCTATAAAGCATTTTAACAAAGTCTGTAACAACCAGCTACATCCTCTGTGGAAATTCACAGCCTTTTATTGATTCCTCAGAGAGGATTGAGAAATGTTACTGCATCACCCATTTGTGCTTTCACAGCTCATTGATCGTCTCGCTCAGCTTTACACAACTGTGATCGCTGTTTGTCAAACACAAAAAACATAACACTGACCAACCCTTTTTTTTACTGAGGTATTGAGTATGTGATATGATTTATTTTTATTTTTAAAAACATGTTGTTGAATTGCTTGTTAGTGGGAAGAAGGCTTGTTTGTCCCAATTGCACTTCAGGTGTATTCTTGCTTTTAGTCTTTTTATTGAATTTCAGAGTTTCAATAATAACATTTCGATTTCAGGCCTCCATTCAATGCATGATGCAAGAGACAGTGCTTCATTCAATCATTCATTATCTGTAAGCGCTTATCCAGTTCAGGGTCGCGGTGGGTCCAGAGCCTACCTGGAATCATTGGGCGCAAGGAGGGAATACACCCTGGAGGGGGCGCCAGTCCTTCACAGGGCAACACAGACACACATTCACTCACACCTATGGACACTTTTGAGTCGCCAATCCACCTACCAACATGCGTTTTTGGACTGTGGGAGGAAACCGGAGCACCCGGAGGAAACCCACGCGGACACGGGGAGAACACACCACACTCCTCACAGACAGTCACCTGGAGCGGGAATCGAACCCACAATCTCCAGGCCCCTGGAGCTGTGTGACTGCGACACCTACCTGCTGCGCCACCACGTGCATCTATTTGGCAAATTAACATAAATGTGTTAGAGTTAACATGAATAACTGCCTGCTAATTTACAGCAATGAAGCACACAAATAAGTGGATAAATTAGTATGTATATGTGAAAATGTAATTTGTGCACAAAATTGCAAAGTGTATATCTTTTCTAATTGCACCTATGCTTTATTCCCAATGTGTTTTTATTTTTTTTCTATGCTAATCGAGCCTTTTAATGTCATTTGTAGAAACCGAATGGCTCCAGTGTGACAGCAGAATTGTTCTTCTGTGAGGCCATGTTCCTTGCTCAGTTTCGAGTTACACCGGCTTCGTTTCATAAGGGATTTTATAATTAGCTGCCAAGTTGAATCAGGTGTGATAAGAAAAAAAAAACCTTGCAGTTGTTCTACTCTTTAAGTAGAGAAATGCTCCAGAGGGACCACACCAGGGAATCCCAGCTATTTAAAGAAGAGAAACACAAAAACAATGCCACCTCCAGGGATATGCACTTTTAACACTGCGTGTTTTTAAATCATAACAATATTTATTCCATATATATATATATAGGGCGGCACGGTGGTGCAGCTAGTAGTGTCGCAGTCACACAGCTCCAGGGACCTGGAGGCTGTGGGTTCGATTCCCGCTCCAGGTGACTGTCTGTGAGGAGTGTGGTATGTTCTCGCTGTGTCTGCGTGGGTTTCCTCCGGGTGATTGTCTGTGAGGAGTTGGTGTGTTCTCCCTGTGTCTGCGTGGGTTTCCTCCGGGTGATTGTCTGTGAGGAGTGTGGTGTGTTCTCCCTGTGTCTGCGTGGGTTTCCTCCGGGTGACTGTCTGTGAGGAGTGTGGTGTGTTCTCCCGGTGTCTGCGTGGGTTTCCTCCGGGTGCTCTGGTTTCCTCCCACGGTCCAAAAACACATTGGTAGATGGATTGGCAACTCAAAAGTGTCCATAAGTGTGAGTGAATGTGTGTGTGTGTGTTGCCCTGTGAAGGACTGGCGCCCCCTCCAGGGTGTATTCCCGCCTTGCACCCAATGATTCCAGGTAGGCTCTGGACCCACCGTGACCCACCTGAAATGGATAAGTGCTTACAGAGAATGAATGAATGAATATATATATATATTCTTGGTCGATGGACTATTCTTAGTTCAATAGTGACACTGAAGGTCTTTAAAAACTCCAGCAGCACTGCTGTGTCTGATCCACTCTACACCAGCACAACACACACTAACACACCACCACCACGTCAGTGTCACTGCAGCGCTGAGAATGATCGATCACCCACATCACACCTGCTCTGTGGTGGTTCTGACCATTGAAAGTGGGTGAAAGTGGGCAAAAAGTATGCAGAACAAGGACTACAGTCCATGACACCAGGGGTTTCTCCTTGAGCCATCCAGTCCTGGAGCTCTGGACCTCTGCTCCCACTCCACTGCCAGCCACCATTGATATTTTAACAGTTTTCTCATATAGAGCCATTCATTGCTGAAATATTTTACAAACCAAACTAATTGCTCACCAGATGATATTGGTGTGTAGTTTGTAATCACCTGCCCACTCAATACAGATGAAATTAGCTTATTAGCTAACTCTGGCACATTTATATTGATATGGAACTCAATGTTGATTAATGCTTGTTGTAATAAATGAATGAATGAATGAATGCTCCTTGCTTTCAGTCCCAGTGTCCAAAACAGTCCTATGGGGAGCATGCTGTGAGGTCTCCCATAAGCCCCTGCCAGTCCTGGCCCCTTCTTAGTCCACTGGCCATCACAGCAATATATCCACTACAGCCCTGGGCTTAATTAATTACTTAATTACTGCCGTAACAGTGTGTTGGGGCATTTCCAGACAGTAATGTTTATTCGACACTGTTAGGTTTTCAAGACAATTTGATTAATTGATGAATCAATGATTAAAGGGACTTTGTCCAAATCCCCTCTAATTTATAGACCAGTGAAAATGGAAGCCATTTATTACAGCTAATCAATTCATGTACATCAGGTGGATTTAACATCAGAAACGTTTTTAATACTCAGTCATTCCAGAGAAAACTAATACTGCTCCAGTGTCCACTGCTGGACAAACACTCTACACCATTTAGCAGATCCTTGGCATTTGTGCATGACGACCTTACCCAGTAAACATTTAGCCGTTGATTCAACGTTGAAATAACGTAATGACTGCCGTCTAATCAATGTTCTCTTAAGGTTGAAAATGAAAGTTGAAAAGACGTCCAAACACAGACGTTGAAAAGACGACTATTAGACGTATTTTGGACGTCCATTGACGTTATTAATTGGTCCCGAAATAAATTACTCGTATAAAACGCGTTTTGGACGTCCACTGACGTTATCGATTGGTCACCACTTAACTAACTTAACTAAGATGGATTTTGGACGTCCATTGACGTTTAAAATATGTCCTTGACGGACAGACTACTTTTAGACCTATTTTGAACGTCCAGGGACGTTCCTTGTTTACTGGGTAGGCTTGTGTTTAGCTGCTCAAGAGTCTCGCGTTTTGTTTCATGCTTTAATGGGCCATAATGCGTGAACCTTAAAGTACTGAATTGTTTCTAAATATTTTGGCCCTAATTTACATCTCTCTCTATGCGAGTGTGTTGCAGCTGTGTTTATGGGAGGATTCAGAGCTGGAGAAATCTGTACGGAGACAGAAGCCCACCAACATCGACTTATTCCGCCGCTCTCTCTCGAGTTTAGCTGCTATTGGTCAGCAGCTCCGGAGAGGCGTGTCCTTTCTGTCTGTTCTGAGCAGCGATGTTTTTCCCTTCTGTATTCAGTCAAAGCCCACCCCCTACAGTGATTGGCTGTAGCGGTTCGCCTTCTGCGCTCTGATTGGCTACGGAGCATAAACTGCTTGTGACTAACCAATTCTAGCGCAGAAGACGTAATAACGTCCAATCAAAGTTCACTAGACAGTAGCGTGATTAAATCTGAATAATTCTGACGTTCATCCTAAACTCTTTTTTTAAAAATGCCTTCCAATTTGTACAGAATTGTACAGATTTTTTTTATTTATTTATTTTTTTCACTTAATGTGTGACGAATTGTCACATTTAAAAGATTATGTTTTTTGTTTCCACAGTTTAACTTTGCTGCTAATTATACGATGTAACTGTAAATAAAAATGTGTGTTCTCTAAATAATAAACATGTTCACTTATTTTCACGAAGCAAAACCAGGAATTGGACCAGGGGTTGCTCAAACACTTGCACACGACTTTAGGCTCATCATTATCCAATCCGTGCACAGGAGGGTGGACGCAGCTATTCACACCTAGCGCAAGCGGGCGGGGCTTAACGGAAAACGGGTGGGGAAAAATGCCCATAACGCTGCATTCACAGCAGTAAAGACACAATAGAACTCTGAGCTCAGTGGCCAGGGCGCAGCAGAGCATCAGCTGCGGAGCATCCTTCCCACAACCCCAAGCTTTCGCTGATGTCCACATCGTAATTCAACACAATGAGGACTGGAGCTTGTGCAGCCAGTGCGTTTTAAAAGGTAGTCTGCTTGTTATTATCTTTGGCTTTGTTTGTGTGTCCTTTGCGTGCATACAGCTTTGAATGGGATTTTACACGTAATAAAGCATCCTCTTGTTATTTGAAAATATTCCAATCGGTCTTATTTTGATCTGCAAGTACCCAAAGTTTAAATCTGTATTTCATTCTGTTTCTGCTGATGCTGCGTAAAGCATGCAAATAATAATAATAAAAATAACAGTGCACTGGACTGTTTTCTTCCCCTTTTCCTGTTAATGACATGCAAATTTCCATGCAATTGTCCCTTTAATGGTGTATTTCCATGGGGTGACGACCACTGATAGGAACAATAGGTGGTCATCTGCTGTCTGCAAGCCCTAGTGGCACCCAACGTGATTTGGACCTTTGTGTCTCTGGCAGGATTACAGTCCCCATTACTAAAATACTGATGTAGATTTTAATGCATTTCTTACAAATCTATAGCACAGGTGTGAGTGCTCACACAAACAAAATATACGAATCTACGTCCACGCTGCGTACATCAAGGTGTGTGGTGATATAGATGTCTAGTATCATAGAGAGCACCTCACCTTTCTGCATTGTTTACATTATTATTGTTATAAGAAAGAAATATGGATAAGGTAATGCAGGTATTGCACATTTCCTGAATGTCATTAACAGAGGCTCTGTTTTGTGACTCTTTGTGTAAAGACACGCTGCTGGAATCTTGTTTTTTGACACTCTTTATGAGGATGCTTGTCGTGGCGGATCGGGAAGATATTCTATCCCCATCCACACAGCCAATAAAACCTTTTTAAGCTGTGTTTTCATCGATTGAGCCGTTCCCCCATGAGAAAAAAGTTTGGGAACCCTGTCCTGCATTCTCTTTCAGGTCTGAGTGTTTGAACCCTTGTACTCTAGATAGCACACTGATTAAAAAAAGAGAGCTACTTTACCTTTACCACTCAAATCTAAACACACACACACACACACATTCTCTGTTACACAAAAAACCCTCCACTGTGGATATACATACAGATATACAAACACAGATGGAGCTTGATTGAAGGTTCTAGACTCTCTGGATACTCATTTTCAAACACACACTCACACACACACAAACAAACGTATTCACTGCTCTAAACATACACCTCGGAGCTTGAATGAGACACACCTACACATGAAGAGAGTGGCCTTCCAGTAGTTTATTAGAATAGTCTTGATGCACACTTGCAAACACACACACACACACACACACACACAAGGTGTCACCCATGGAGGGTTATTTGGGCTTCTGCTGTATTGTCTGGATATACACCTGAACACACACACACACACACACACACACACACACACACACACACACACTCACACACACAAGGTGTCACCCATGGAGGGTTATTTGGGCTTCTGCTGTATTGTCTGGATATACACCTGAACACACACACACACACACACACACACACACACACACACAGACACACACACACTCACACACAAGGTGTCACCCATGGAGGGTTATTTGGGCTTCTGCTGTATTGTCTGGATATACACCTGAACACACACACACACACACACACACACACACACAAAGGCACCACCTATCGAATATTCCTCAGACGTTTGCTCTATTGTCTGTGAGTGTTGATGACAGCTGGTCAATGTTCTTGATTGAAAGTAGACGGTGACTTCATTTCCAAAATCACCAAGAGGAGGGGAGTGCAATTTTGAGTGAGGTATAACTCCCACTTTTCCCTTCTCTGATGTAGCTGTGTACATTAGAGCATTGGTGGTTATCTGAGCCCTAAATATCCACATCCTGTGCTCTCTGTTCCTCAGTGGCACAAAGTGTTTGGAGAACAAGCCGTATTTGAGTTCACACCTCATCATTATTGCAGCGCTGACTTTAGCCAAGCATTTGGCTGAGAGGGAGGTGTTATGCTTGTAGTGTGCACTCGCTGTTGGAGTTTGCTTCACTGAGCTGATACACAGAGCTTTCATAACAAGGTCTTTTGTAGACTTTCAGTACCAGTCAGTACCAAACTTTTAGCTCACATCACAGGGTTTGAAGTGATCCGGGCAATCCAGTTTTCCCAAAGCATTGTAGGTTTAAGATTAAGAGCAAGTGGCCTGTGTGTAAACAGTGGAACATGTATTACACGGGACACTTGCCCTTAATATTAAACCTATATTGGTAAAGCTGAAAAAAGCCCAAATCATTTTACAATTACACAAAGAGAGTAGTGCATTAGGGATGTGCAAAACTTTGCCAAAATCAGGTTTATTTAGAGCTGTGTGAACAATTAAATCAGTTTTTTTTTCAAAGTAGGACTGAGCCATTTTTATATCTATATTTTGTAAAAATCATGAGGCTAATTTGATGTTAAAACATGGATCATTTACAGTGTGAACAGATGTCATCCCCAAGACAGAATACATGGATCTGATTGGTCATTGAGCCTTGTAATATGAACATACTTGATCGTACATACCAGCTTCCCCTCTGTACTCGCTGGAGGATTGAAATCTGCATCCACTAGGGGGCAGGCTAGGGCCAAAGCAACCCTATCTGGCACAGGAAGAGTTGTTGATTTTGCCCAGTATGTCCATAATAAGCAGGGAGACTTATCTTGTTCATATTGTAAAGACATTAAATCCTGGCTCTTGTAGCAAATTGTATGCTGCCTACTCTGTTTATTCTTGCAGCTACATTGCATTCATTCCTGAGGGTTGAGTACAATCAAAGCTCCAAACCAATGTAGTGTTCAAAAGAAAACCTTTGTTAAATCTTAAGTATAACACAAGATTTAGCTGAGCTTAGCCAGGATACGCCCCCCAAACACTGTATTGAATCAAAAGAGCTGCAAGTGAGATTGAAAGTGAATGAAATCACTACAGTGGCCAAAGTCCCTGAACTGATCAGCTTTCACTGTGGACACTGTGTGGCCCTGCAGCCTTTTGAAGTGCTCAAAGGCTCTGTGAACACAGCAGTTTGCACTGTGTATGTGTCTGAATGGTGACAGCAGGAAACCCACGCGGACACAGGGAGAACACACCACACTCCCTACAGACAGTCACCCGCAGGAAACCCACGCAGACACAGGGAGAACACACCACACTCCTCACAGATAGTCACCCAGAGGAAACCACACACAGACACAGAGAGAACACACCACACTCCTCACAGACAGTCACCCGGAGGAAACCTACACAGACACAGGGAGAACACACCACACTCCTCACAGATAGTCACCCAGAGGAAACCCACACAGACACAGAGAGAACACACTCCACTCCTCACAGACAGTCACCCGGAGGAACCCCACGCAGACACAGGAAGAACACACCACACTCCTCACAGACAGTCACCCGGAAGAAAACCTCGCAGACACAGGGAGAACACACCACACTACTCACAGACAATCACCCGGAGGAAACCCATGCAGACACAGAGAGAACACACTACACTCCTCACAGACAGTCACCTGGAGGAAACCCAGGCAGACACGGGGAGAACACACCACACTCCTCACAGACAGTCACCCGGAGGAAACCCACACAGACACAGAGAGAACACACCACACTCCTCACAGACAGTCACCCGGAGGAAACCCATGCAGACACAGGGAGAACACACCACACACTTATGGCTTATTACTATCAAATCACAGAAATGCTCTCAGAAGAAACACTGCGTGAGCTGGTGTCATCACACAGCAGTGTATTAGTACGATATCATACATTTTGTTAAATATCTTAAGATATTTTTCGCTTCCTTTCAAAGCAGTCTGCTAAGACCGGTCGTCTCTTTACCTAGCATTCATGACACGAGTCTGAGTACAGGTTGCATATTGCCATCAAATGAATAAGAATGGCTTTTTCAGTTCTGCATTGTACATGTAAGGTAGTCTAAGGAGCAGCTGAGTTATCAGTGTGCACCCAGCAGTCTCATGCTTAATCCCATTGGGCCGATTTCACTGCAGCAGGAGATGTGGTTTTAAGAGCATTTTAAAAGCTTCAGGGAGGCAGACAACCAATGACTCATTAAAGGTTTTGGACCTGGTATTGTTCTGCTTTCAGTGCAGGGCAAATCCTGATTACTAGAGAAATGGATTTCTAAAGGCCTTTTCTTTTTCTGAAAAAGCAATGGATCTTGACAGGGTTCTTTGTGGGGATTTAGTGGCTCGGTTCTGATCTAAAGAGCTAAATGTTGTGATCAGTGGGACAGAGCCACCGGCCTTATTTTCGGGTCTCCCGGCCTCACTGGAGATGTCTGCTTGTTACTGGATTAGCTGTTCAGTTTCAGAAATGGAACATGTGCTCACGAACACACACACACATAGATTATAGACCAAGCCACAGATCACTGAACAATCTTCATACTCTGTCACTCTGTCCATTGCGTTTTAGAGTGAAGAGGAATCAAGGCTTGACTCAGAGCTGTAAAGGTCAATAAATCAGCAGAGAACAGAGCACAGCAGAGCAGTAGCTTCAAAAACACTCCAACATGATGGGAATGGTATACTGCTGTATAACATTACTGTAAAAAGACATCAGAAACATTTGAAATAATCTGATTAAAGTATTGAACAAAATCAATAATAGACTAAGGTCACACAGTCACTGTATACTGAACAAATCAAAAGTCAGGAACCACCCAACCCATGTCACAACAGATAAATAAAAGACCTCTAAAATCATTCAGGGGCAGCACGGTGGTGCAGCAGGTAGGTGTCGCAGTCACACAGCTCCAGGGGCCTGGGGGTTGTGGGTTCGATTCCCGCTCCGGGTGACTGTCTGTGAGGAGTGTTGTGTGTTCTCCGTGTCTGCGTGGGTTTCCTGCGGGTGACTGTCTGTGAGGGGTGTGATGTGTTCTCCCTGTGTCTGTGTGGGTTTCCTCCAGCTGACTGTCTGTGAGGAGTGTGGTGTGTTCTCCCTGTGTCTGTGTGGGTTTCCTGCGGGTGACTGTCTGTAGGGAGTGTGGTGTGTTCTCCCTGTGTCCGCGTGGGTTTCCTGCGGGTGACTGTCTGTAGGGAGTGTGGTGTGTTCAACCCTGTGTCTGCGTGGGTTTCCTGTGGGTGACTGTCTGTGAGGAGTGTGATGTGTTCTCCCTGTGTCTGTGTGGGTTTCCTCCAGCTGACTGTCTGTGAGGAGTGTGGTGTGTTCTCCCTGTGTCTGTGTGGGTTTCCTGCGGGTGACTGTCTGTAGGGAGTGTGGTGTGTTCTCCCTGTGTCTGCGTGGGTTTCCTGTGGGTGACTGTCTGTAGGGAGTGTGGTGTGTTCTCCCTGTGTCTGCGTGGGTTTCCTCCGGGTGACTGTCTGTGAGGCGTATGGTGTGTTCTCCCTGTGTCTGCGTGGGTTTCCTCTGGGTGCTCCGGTTTCCTCCTACAGTCCAAAAACACACCTTGGTAGGTGGATTGGCGAATCAAAAGTGTCCGTAGGTGTGAGTGAATGTGTGTGTGTCTGTGTTGCCCTGTGAAGGACTGGCGCCCCCTCCAGGGTGTATTCCCGCTTTGCGCCCAATGATTCCAGGTAGGCTCTGGACCCACCGCGACCCTGAACTGGATAAGCGGTTACAGATAATGGATGAATAAAATCATTCAATTTTAGCAGACTGTCCCTTCCTCTATTAGAAACTCAGAATCTAAACAAATGTAATGTGTTATTAATGAGTATTTTCGTCAGTACAGCGAGCGACCGTGTTTGTTTGCATGGAACTCTAATCAAATTTCATTTTCTAACCTTTTAATTTTCTCTCAAGTCAGAGGATCTTGTAACATTTGGTGAAAATATCTCAAGAAACAGCAGAATGCATCAGTTTTGGGACACTCCTGTCCGCCATGTAGCAGAAGCAGCTGTCAGAACACACATAACACACAATACATAACAGACACTGACCAGAGAAGGTCTACAGTGATGACCAATTTATCTGTCCATTTTGTCACTTCTGTGAATTAAAGTACAAGCTTAAAGCAGCCAGATTGGACGGTTGTTTGTTCTTCATCCTGACTATCCGCACTTAGTGGCTCCTTACTGACGACCGACAAGGCTCCAGCTGAAAAGATCAAACATGACTCACTGCAGACCTCAACACTAAGGCGTCAGAATTTAGAAATATTGTTGTTTTTCAACCAGTCACAATAAGTGCTTGATCTGATTTAAATTATTCACATATATTTACCTCAAACACAAGCTCATACCTCGGGAAAAGCAATGTACTCAGGTTAAATAACCACCGTCCGTTAATTGTAATACATTTTGATAGACATTAATGGCTCTGTGAAGTATTTTATTCGTATTCGTTCCATAGATAATTGTAATAAATCATTCATTCGTTTCTGTAACTGCACACGATAAAGTAGTTAAGTGCTCCATCAAAGGGCACCACACATTCACTCACACACTCAAACATATGGACCTATGCTTGTATACCAGCATGTGTTTTTGGATTGAAGGACCTGAGCACCTGGTGGAAACCCATGCAGACACAAGGAGAACACACAACAGACCTTCCTCACAATTTCAGACCGAGTCTATTGGTCTATTTGTCATGAAAAGATTACACACACACAGTGTTTCAAACTATTAAAAAGGCTTGTCACTTCTGAACCGTTTCTACAAGCCTCCATTTGTGGGTTCATATGCTAAACTTTATAAGACCATCACACGCTTCATGGTCATCATCTTGTCCACTTATAAAGTAATTACATGTGGATTTCTTCCAGTCTGAAGTGAAAGTGGCTGCGCTGCACTGTAAAGTGCCACTATAGCATCGATTAAGCCGTTACAGTCATTATTACCTTTAAAAGCCTTAGCAAAGGCTTCGGTGGACAGCATTAATTTATTAGCTGAGAGGTCCTTGCAGCATCTCTTCCAAAGTTCCTTGGGGGAGGTGAGAGCCAAAGGAGCAGCCAATGGAATAAACAGCACCTTCAGTGATAAGCAGTGGAGGAAAAGAGCCAGCGTTGCTCAGCAGATTCGAAGAGTGGAGTCGCATAAAGCAAGCTGTTGTACATGATTGCACCATTCCTCAGGAGACATTTGCCTGTGACTGTTCATTGGTGTGTGGCATTTTCAGGAGAATAGGACATGTTCACCTCGGAGAATCACCGCTAGAGTAACAGTGGTTGTCGTCAGTGGACAGTGATAGAGAGAGAGAGAGAGAGAGAGAGATTGATTGCCTCTGTAAATACATTATGTATTTTCCAAGCACTGGAACCCTTGGTAAATAGGAGACTATGACATTCTACCTTTTGTAATTTATCATTGTTTTTTTTAATCAATTGTACAAAATATGTTTTATAATAACTATTAATAATAAGCATTTCATATGGCAGCAGTTTATATAAATATATATGTAACTGAGGGAGAGATGACAAATAGATAGAGGCAGGGTGGAAAAGAGAAAGAGGAGGGGAGAAGGGGAGGACATAGAGAGGATAAATAGATACAGAGAGGAATGAGGAGAAAAGGAGAAGGAAGGGAGAGGTTGAGGACAAAGAGAAAAGAGAGGGAGCAGAGAAGAGGGAAGGAAAAAAGAAAAATGTTGTGCTGCATGAGACTGCGCCAGGCAATCCTCCCACCGAGAAGGAAATGCAGATGAGTCTGGTTACTTTGAACTGCTTTGTAGAAGGACAGGATGCGCTGTTCTGGTTTTGTGTGTGTGTGTGTGTGTGTGTGTACTTCAGAGCACTCCGAGAAGGGGCTCTTGGGAGTTGTAGTTAACTGAGAGATGGAGAAGGGCTGAAGGGAGCAGGTGGTAGTGAAGGCCACCCTCAGTTCCATGGAAGCGTGTCTCCTCATTAGTTTGTTTTGATCCCTTTTCATCTGTCTCTTGCATATCTTCACTGTCTGAATAAAACCTCATATCTCCAAATTTCTTGCTTTACAGGAGATGGAAAATAACATTCCTATGTTTAATTGAAGTAAGTGGAGCAAGTAATTATTTCAAATCATTACGGAGCATTACCACACACACACACACACACTCCCTCTCTCTCATTACTTATTGCACAGATTCCCTTTTTTTCATACCGGGCATACTCGATTTTTAGACTTATTTCTCATCTTATATGCCCCTTGAGACAAATTCTCACACCCTGAAGCAATTTTCCAGGTCGGAGGCTTGACCTGAAGTGATAAATTCTTCATTCTATAGTTAATGTTATAGTGTGAGAGGAGAAACTTTAGGTTTTAGGCAGACAATCTAGCTCTGCAGTGATCAGCCTTCATTCATTCATTGTCTTCAACTGCTTATCCAGTTCAGGGTTGCAATGGGAAACCCACGCAGACACAGGGGGAACACACCAACTCCTCACAGACAGTCACCCGGAGGAAACCCACGCGGACACAGGGAGAACACACCACACTCCTCACAGACAGTCACCCGGAGGAAACCCACGCGGACACAGGGAGAACACACCACATTCCTCACAGACAGTCACCCGGAGGAAACCCACGCAGACACAGAGAGAACACACCACACTCCTCACAGACAGTCACCCGGAGGAAACCCACGCAGACACAGGGAGAACACACCACACTCCTCACAGACAGTCACCCGAAGTGGGAATCGAACCTACAACCTCCAGGTCCCTGGAGCTGTGTGACTGCGACACCTACCTGCTGCACCACTGTAGTGATCAGTGGGCTCAATCTTCATTAGAGTCCATTAGTGTGAAATAATCAGCCATTCAACTGGATGGTTGATTCAGGTAATAGCCAATGAGAAAGCAAGGAAGATACAGAAAAAAAAACACATCCAGTGGACCACAGTGATGGAGGACCTATTCAATAATACAACCGAGAACCTTTGTTAGCTGCTTGAGGTATGAATTTACCTCCAGGTCTGTCTGTCAAATTATGACCACTCTACCCCCACCAAATCATCGCCCCCACTGTTGTTTGTTTGTTTGTTTTTGTTTTTTTGTACATCCTGCCTGTCCATAGGTATATACAAGACTAATGAGGTACAATATTTCCAGCTCCAACTCTGCGGATATTTGTAGCTTGTGCTGCTGTCTGTGAGTGTCTGTCTTTGGCTTATTGTCTAGCGGGTGTACCTTTAAGACAAAAGAAATTCTGTGAAAAACTGACAGCAAGTGTGAGATACTCCTTCTTCCAAACCAGTTAGGATTGTAAAAGCCATGTATTGTAGGCCTGGTTTCAGACACAAACACACACACACACTCTTAGATCTCCACAGATGGCATCTATAGAGAGGATGCGCCACACACACACACACACACACACACAGGGCTCCTAGGGGAAGCACTGGCAGGCCAATGGTACTGTGAAGTCTATTCAGTCATTCACAAATCACACCCGTGTCTCTGCTGAAGAAGAGAAACTGTGCAGCAAAAAATATCCCATCAGTTCTGCATAGTGTTATATCAGCATGCAGTCTAGCCAAAATTATATTTAGATGCAAAGTTCAGTCTGTTCTGTAATGTTCTTTTGTGTGTCAACATGTAAAAATAACAGCAGTGATAATAATATATTGAGGGAATAAACTGTCCAACCTGTAGATCTCAGATGTTCTAAGACTTAGGAACTAGGTTTGAAGGTAAGAGTCAGAGAGTTGCAGAGGTCTAGGCATTGACCCCCTTTAATCAGGAGACAGTGCCAGCAAAGGCGGGTGTCTGTTAGCTAACGTCATAACCACGCAGTTAGTGTCCTCCTCCGAACATTTCAAGTTCTCCAGTGATGTTGTGTTAGCTGCAGTTTGGTTTGGAGGACGTATGTCATAGCCTTTGCCCTCCTTGCTTGGTCGATCTGTGTGTGATTTGGGAATTTGCAAACTGGAAATGGTAAATGAATAATTTGGTGAGAAAATTGATTAAAAATGGGCGGCACGGTGGTGCAGCAGGTTAGTGTCGCAGTCACACAGCTCCAGGGACCTGGAGGTTGTGGGTTCGAGTCCCGCTCCGGGTGACTGTCTGTGAGGAGTGTGGTGTGTTCTCCCTGTGTCTACATGGGTTTCCTCCGGGTGACTGTCTGTGAGGAGTGTGGTGTGTTCTCCCTGTGTCTACGTGGGTTTCCTCCGGGTGACTGTCTGTGAGGAGTGTGGTGTGTTCTCCCTGTGTCTACGTGGGTTTCCTCCGGGTGACTGTCTGTGAGGAGTGTGGTGTGTTCTCCCTGTGTCTACATGGGTTTCCTCCGGGTGACTGTCTGTGAGGAGTGTGGTGTGTTCTCCCTGTGTCTGCGTGGGTTTCCTCCGGGTGCTCCGGTTTCCTCCCACAGTCCAAAAACACACGTTGGTAGGTGGATTGGCGACTCAAAAGTGTCCGTAGGTGTTAGTGTGTGAGTGAATGTGTGTGTGTTGCCCTGTGAAGGACTGGCGCCCCCTCCAGGGTGTATTCCCGCATTGCGTCCAATGATTCCAGGTAGGCTCTAGACCCACCGCGACCCTGAACTGGATAAGGGTTACAGATAATGAATGAATGAATTGATTAAAAATAGAATACTTTTAGAATACATTTAAAACAACTTTCCAAAGCACAGATGATTGGTGGAGTAAATCTATGCTTGCTTTATAAAGAGCAGGCGGTGGTGGCAGATAGCATTTCAATAAGTTTGGCACAAAGCAGGACCATGAAGATTAGAAAACATTTACTTACTTTTATAATCGTATCAGTGTCTGATAACCTTCCAGCAGTAGGCATCCAGGGGGCAGATGCTCCTATCATTCAGGCATCTTTTGTTTTTTATTCCTTTAAAATACGGCAAAATGTAAAGGATGAGGCTCTTCACGAATATATAAACCATCATAATATCTCCTCTATTACTGAGAGTCACAAATGTGGCATGGAATGAAAGAACACTTTGTCGCCAGTGATAACTGACTTGAGAATCACATATAAGAGACATGCTCTAGGGCAAATTATTCCTCCAGTTCTGTTGTCTCCAGTCCTGTGCCCTTTCCTTCATGATAACAGCAGATTCCTTTCTCCCTCATGTTAACACTTCTCTTAGCATTTCACTGGTTGTGGAAACCTGGGTCTGTGCTGTCTCTGTATGACAATATCTACTGGGTCTTTGTTGGGAGCCAAATGTTAATGAGTGTTATGCAATGTGCGAAAACTTTGTCTGGTGACATTTGTGTGTGGTGAAAAAGTAAACAGTGCACTGTGTGAAGGGATGTGATTTTGTGATTCAGGAGGGGATTCTGCTCCCCTCTTATCTTTTGTTCTACTCTGTTCCCTGCTTCTGTTCCGCAATCGGGAAGCGGGCGTTTGTGATCTCCAGAGCATGTAAGGGGATGCAGGGAGCAGAAACTAGATCAGTGTTTTCTGCAGAATGCAAGGGGTTATATAAGATCTCGTTTGGCGTAGACACGGAACCCACAACAACAACCCCCCGAACTTTGTGACTTTGATGTTGGTGATATAGGGATTGGATTTCTGCTCTCTGGCTGAAGGTGAAAACACCAGAACAGCCTAATGGCAACTTCATTTTGTAACTGGATATGAAATGGGTGTAATGTCATTACAGATGATACATGATTCTGTAGTTATAGGCCAGTTCCATGCCATTATTGTTATTATTTATTATTATTTTAAATATATGTTACAGATTTGACACATTCTCTCCTGAAATGTTTGTGAAAAGGACATTAGGTGATTATAATACCAACCAATGCACAATATTGGGTTCCCAAATGGTGCAACAATCCAAGCATTTGCCCTAGAGTTGGGGTTTAAAGTTCAATCCCCAGCAATGATTCTTCTCCCTTTTCCCACTATCAGAGCAGTGCTAGCCAATACAGGGGTCTGTTTTTGACATAACCTCTAGTGATCTTCGCCAAGTGTGTTATACTGTAATGGCATTAAATGTCATTGAATTTCATCCATCCATCCATCCATCCATTAACCCTTATCAAGTTCAGGGTTGCGGTGGGTCCAGAGCCTACCCGGAATCACTGGGCGCAAGGCGGGAATACACCCTGGAGGGGGCGCCAGTCCTTCACAGGGCAACACACACACTCACACACATTCACACCTACGGACACTTTTGAGTCGCCAATCCACCTACCAACGTGTGTCTTTGGAGCATGGGAGGAAACCGGAGCACCCGGAGGAAACCCACGCAGACACAGAGAGAACACACCACACTCCTCACAGACAGTCACCCGGAGTGGGACTCAAACCCACAACCTCCAGGTCCCTGGAGCTGTGTGACTGCGACACTACCTGCAGCGCCACCGTGCCGCCCGTCATTGAATTTATGGCAGTTAAAATATGCAGTAATTGTTCTGTCATAATTATCAGAAGCAAGAGTTTGAACAGTTTTCGTTCTTAATTTAAAATGGGACTCTTACCTCTTTTCCTTTTCTCATTTTCAGAACTACGTGTACACACATCTCCTGTGGTAACTGGCCCCTCCCACTAGAAGAATGAGCTCCTCCCCCCTTGTGTCCCGTGCCTCCATCGACATCCTGGAGGAGCTACAGCTTATTGCAGCCCAGAACCTGGAGAAGTTGGACATCAACAAATATTATGAAGTCATCAGGGAACTGGGCAAAGGCACCTATGGCAAAGTGGACCTGGTTGTTCACAAAATCAGAGGTAGGTCTGAAGAACAGAAACACAGTCCTGCTCACAGTTTTATTTCTTGTACTGATCTTCCAAATGGTCTACATGTTCTACTAGTTGTTTGTATACAGCAGTTGTTTTTTTTCCCTACCAGGTTGGTTCCAAAACCTAGACCTACACTCAGAACTATGGCTCTTATGGCATACAGTTGTAAGAGGTTAAAAAAAGGGGTACTTCAGGTCCAGAATTTGGGAAAGAAAAACACTGTAAACATATCCCAAGCCACAACCAACTCATTCTGACAAACACACACATACTTGTCATTGTTAATGGAAACTCCTTGCTTAATTGTCTACGATATGCAACTTGATATTGTGTTAATCACATTCAGTTCGCCACACACATCACGTATCCTCTAGGGCTTTCATCTTGCCCTTTGTCCTCAACTGTACATTTTCTTACGGCTTATGATACTTGGTCAGCTTGCTATTTTAAGCATCTAGCCACAGATGTCAGTTCCAGGAACCAGTATATCATAGTCTATAGTGATCAGCAGTAAAATACACCACATGATGCACTGTCCTTCAAAATGCCCATGCCTAGAATATCTGACTAACCTGCAGCAGAGGCCAAACACCAGCCATCTGTTCCTGTCTACAGTATTAATGCCTGTTTATGGAGCATCCTGAGTTGAATGTCACGACTGCCCTGGGCTGAAGCCTACACGTGCTTTCCTGCCTGTAAAATGCCCCCTGAATAACTCTTTGGTCCTGACGTTTTTTTAAAAGCCCACAAAAGAACATACCCTTCTTGAATTTGTTGAATTTCCCCTGGGGATCAATAAAGTATCTATCTATCTATCTACCCTCTGTTGGCTTTAGGATCACACTTCACTCTCACTCTTGTTCTCATTTATTAACACTGGAGCTCAACCATTTCTCAACATTTGTGTTTCTCAAACTAATATAACCATTTGTTTTGGGCCAGAAATTAATCTTCTTGTTATTTTTCTTATGGAATTTGAAGACAACATTTCAGTCTCCTCAGACATTACAAGAAAATTTTGAGCAATGAACTTATTCTCTTGGTTACGGTGATAGACCTGTTCTAAGAGTCAGAAGAGTGTGATAAATGGTGTAGACACTTCTGAAAAGCAGTAATACCTTACAGAGCTCTATTACAGTCGCCAAATTTAGATTATTTTGATGAGAAAACAAATAAAAATAATGGACAGCTCATTTACATTAGCTCTTTCAGTATGGTCTAAAAATGACACAGACAGTAGTAGAGCCAGGGAAAACTCCAAGACACTTTAGAAAAACATTTCAAGTACCAGCTTTAATATGCTCTTATCCACTTTGCCTCATGAGCTCCTCTTGAGGGGAGTCTTAAGGACCGTTCCATTTCATTATTAACTCATGTGGCATGTGCTAGATAAGGTAAGAGTGTACACAGCTGTTGACTTCAGCAGCAGGCATTTCCTTTTTCAGACCCACGAAACAGCTAACAAAGCTGTGCATAAACAACAGCACTGAAACTCATGCTTCCTAAATAATAACATTCAGTTTGATACGTCCTTAAAAGATTTTAGGTTGCATCCTATTTCAGTAGGCTGAAACCTATGATAACAGAACTTATTTTACAGTGATAGCCTGCTAGTTAGCGAGCTAAATGCTAACCCTTTAAATAGTTATTTTCTAATCCTGGCAAAGTAGGTTAGTCTAGTTTTTATCTGGTTTCTCACACAGCATGGATATTGTTCTGAAAATGTACTATAAAAAGACTTCATATGCATTTTTTTTGCATTTTTACCTGCATTGTCAGTTGCTACCAAATGTAGCACTCATACCTCTAAGCTAGTGTTGTCATAATGAATAGTGCCACCTTGAATCTTCTTTAGTACCCTGGAGGCTCTGCTTCTATCATTCTATAAATATTCCACTGACATGTAATTAGATATTAGATATTAGTGTGCAGAAATCAAGTGACAGGAGGAGAGTGGTGAGGATTAATCAATCTGAAATATTAAAATTTTAGACAGATTAATATTTTAGCGGACTAGGCGCAGAGGAGGAAAACCAACTTGCATAAGTCTGCATATATTAATCTCGTTCTCATTCTGATATATACTATGCATAACCCTCTGCCTACATTTAGTGCAAACTGTCATCAAAGCAAGCTCCCAATCTGATGGCATTAATATGTATCGTCTTTTACTTTGTTCAGTTTCTTTGCTAGCAGCAATGGCGTGCCAACTCTCAAAACATTGTTCCAGCTCTCTGCCCTTCAGACAGACTGACAGATCTGCTGAGACAGATGCCAATGGCTGAGAATTTGATGGTTGTTTCAAGCTTTAGCTTGAATAGGGGAGAATAGTGGAAAGCAGACTTTTTCTGCTGTTACCGTCTTCATACATGCGTAGCAGCTGCTCTCAATAAACAATTCCCTATGGAAAGAATATCTTGGTGACTGGTGACTTTCAGCATAGATTCTTGTTGTTTCATTGAACTAGTAAAAGTAAAAGACGTTGTAGGAGATAACCTGTCCAAAATTGTCCATACATTTTTAGAGCCTCTGTCAAGGATAGATATGCATATTGGATCAAGAGAGTCCTAAACTCTCCTTGTGTTCCCAGCAGAATTCGAATCCATTTCAGCCTCCCTGCATGTTTACGTAATGCATGAAATCTCAACACTCATTATGTATATCCCTTGATCTTTGCCGTGAAATATTCAGTACCATCCTAATAGATTGAGGCCTATAGCCTGTTAGATTCGGGATTCTGTGGCAGAGCTAAACTCTAACCCCACTCATCCTTTCCCACAGGCACAAAGATGGCGCTGAAGTTCCTACGGAAGAAAACCACAAAGCTGAAAAGCTTCCTGAGGGAGTATAGCATCTCGCTTTACCTTTCACCATGCCCTTTCATCATCAACATGTATGGGATCGCCTTTGAGACTGATGAGTACTACATCTTCGCCCAAGAATACGCTCTAGCTGGGGATCTCTTTGACATCATCCCCCCTCAGGTAAGCTCACAAATGTTGGCATGTTTTAAACATTTTAACTAGTGAGTGACATTTTACAGTCTCTGGGTTTCTTTTAGGTGTTCCTGCTCCTTAGTTAGGCAATGGTGATATGTTATGACTTGGGATCCCATTGCTACTGTCGTCAGTAGCTGTAGGATTGGCTGCAAATTCAAACACACTTACAAATAACAAATAGATTGATAGCGAAGTACCTGAAACAGTATAGTGACAAGAAGCTGACTGGAAGATTTGGGTTTTGTTTTTTGGCACGGCCATTTTGCTTGTGCTTTGTGCCTGTTCACAAGCCTGATAGACACTTAATATTTTTAATACATGTTGTGTATATAATATAATGCACATTGCCATATTGCTCTCCCATAAGTAAACGTATGTAAAAGCATAGCTTTAGCTGCTAACCCCCCATTAATATGCAGATATTTGCCAAATTAAGAAACGAATAGAAGGAAGGCAAGTAGGCCTCTCGAGTAGTGAACCGGTCAAAGACATTTGATCTCTATTGATGCCTTAGTTGTCTGAATCCCAAAGTCCAAGAGAGCTCAATTGACTACGCTCTCTGGGTTTATCCCCACCTCTTCTTTCAGTTCGAAAAAAAGTAGTAGTTGGTGTTTCAGAGCTAATACTCAATTTTGAAAAATTTAAAGAAGAAGGAGAAGAAGAAGAATGACCTTAATTAATCCCCTTGGGGAAACTGATTCTCTGCATTTAACCTGTGGTAGCAACCACACAAACACACACCAGTGAGCAATTAATTTAGCCACACACACTAGAGGCCACACACACAGCCAGAGCAGCGGGCTGCCAACCAGTTTGGTGCCCAGGGAGCAGCTTGTGGGTTAGGTGCCTTGCTCAAGGGCACTTCACCCGAGGATGAATGTTTTTTCGTGCGAGCTCTGGGAGTTGAGCTGGTAACCCTCCGATCTCAAGCTCTGTTTTCTAACCTTAAGGCCACAGCTGTCCCCCTAAAAAAGAACAAATACATAAAGGCAATTTGCCTCTTTCCAAAACTACAAAACAACGGAAAGGCATTGCTTATTAACACATGACTAATGCCACAGACGAAAGGCTAATAGAGATTTTGAAATTAGGCTTAATTTATACTTAACATTGGCACTAATTATTATTTGAGAGTACAGTTTGTTTCTCAAATGGGGAGATAATGATAGATTTGACTCTAAACAGGTGTCTGATTTAAGCTGTCTATTTTAGACAGATTCGTTTATTTTATAAGCGCTTCGTTTTTATCACTTTCACTGAGTCACCGAGGCATTTAGTGTTTGTCACTTCATTTTAATTACGGTTTGAGAGCCCTTATGCCTTCTTCAGTGTGAAAGAAAATAATGAGGTGGCTGACTGTCTTTATTACCTCCTTATTTCCAACAACGACGATCATGGTCTGACCTTAAAGAGAGCTCAGATACGTGTAGTTTTGAAGTATAAACCTCTGGTGATATTTATAACTGGGCTTTTGAGAAATGTCAGCTTTAGTTTCAGATTTAATGAGGATTTCATGTTCCATAGCATTTTGCTGCCATGGCGCAGTAAGTCTGCAGTTCATTGCTGATGGAGTTTGTCTGATGTGGGGGCTTAAACTTGCCTACTGTCTTGGCTGCTTTGTGTGGATTCTGATTCTGCTGTTGTGTAACGGCTTCGTGTTTGGCCTCTCATTCCATCTTCTCTTTTCTTGGTGTCCTGTGTAGGTGGGGCTCCCGGAGAGCGTGGCCAAGCGCTGTGTGCACCAGGTAGCTATTGCCCTCGACTACATGCACTGCAAGAAGCTGGTACATCGTGACATCAAGCCTGAGAACATCCTCATCTTTGACAAGGAGTGCCGCAAGGTCAAGCTCTCAGACTTCGGGATGACAAGGAGGGCCGGCTCCCCGGTCAAAAGGGTGAGCGGCACGATCCCCTACACTGCGCCAGAGCTATGCGACCCCAGTCGGCAGGAGGGATTCCGCGTGGACTACAGCACGGATGTGTGGGCTTTTGGCGTGCTGCTCTTCTGCATGCTGACCGGCAACTTTCCATGGGAGAAAGCCCTGCCGACAGATGCCTTCTACGAGGAGTTTGTGCGTTGGCAGCAGCAGAGGCGGAGAAGAACAGGTACAGCGCCCTCCCAGTGGCGCCGCTTCACAGACGAAGCTCTGCGCATGTTCCGCCGTCTGTTGGCCATCGACCAGGACTGTCGCTGCTCTGTCAAAGAGGTCTTTGCCCACTTCAGCCACTGCTGGATGCTTGACACAGAGAACGGAAACACAGCCACCACACCCGGAGACACCAACATTAATAACGGTGTTGTCAACGGGCACCTGGCGGAGCTTAGCTCCTCTTCCTCAGACGAAGACGAGCTGGTGGACCGTCTGAAGCAGCAGAGCCTCTCGCCCGCTTGTGTTGTCATGGAGCCGGTAGTAGCACACTATGCCAACATTTCCAACAACGGTTCACCCTCTTCCACAGGTGGATACGAACGTGTGTCCCGTGACAGCAACGCCAACGGTGGCCGGATCCTCGTAGCCACGCCCATCGAGATCTGCGTGTAAGACTGCAGTAGGTACACATTTTACTGGGCCGCACTGAGGATTCAAAGCCCTTGAACGGAAGGCAGAAATGCTCTAGGCTTGAGTCAAGTGTAGAACACTGTGAAAGCTTTCAACAGAGAAGTTCCCAAGGCAGGCTCCAGGCTGTCGACTGTTCCTAATGACGAGTGTCTCTGAGGGAATGATGTGAGTAGAAGACAATCATATCCCACCGATTGTGTCCGAGGGGTTCAGATCCATAAGTTCACATGTAACCAGTCCAATGGAAACTCAAAGAAAATCTATAAAAATAACAATAAACAGAGACAGAGAGGCTTCTGTTGTGAAAGACCTAGAACACCATAAAGCAATATGTTTTTGCAAAAACAAAACCCCAACAAGGACCATGGTCAGAATGGAACTAAACACAAACAAATCTGAACGAGGAATTGTGGGAATGTGGAAGAAACTCATTTCAGAAAACACACAGCGACATGTGGTCTTTGGAAGTGGTCTGTTTTTGTGCGTCCTTTTGGTCGGTGGTTTAGTAGAAGAAATGTAGTTTCTGTTATATTTGTCACGTTATTTATTTCGGTTTTGTGCTCCTGATATTTTGCTGTTTATTTGATACTGTAGCATTATAGAATAATAATCATTCCCAGTTGCCATTACAGCGATCGGAATTGTAAAGACTTGTTTACTTCCTCTAAAACCAAATCGTTGCCCATCTCCAAGACGGCACCTTAAAGGAATCCGAAGAGCAGATGCATGGCTCTATCTCTGTGGTGCGTTTGTGAGTCAGCAGACTGGATTGGTCTTCAATGGGCCCTCTCAGTAAGAGCGAGGCCGGTGCTGATGATGATGTTATGGATGTGATCACAGTGCATACAGATGCCTGTCGCCACCCTCAGCACAGAGGCTGTTTAGTGCAGGCTCAAAATAGGGCTGTGTTACGCCACCAAGCAGCAAGTGATTCAGAGGCAGTGGCGTACCACGTGGTTTAGAAACACTTGACTACAGCTTGAGACGAAGGATGCTACTGACTGTTTTATGAAGAATATTTTCTGAAAAGAAGTATTTTTAAGGCATTCTCAGGTATATGATAGGTCTATACTCACAGCGGCCCTGTTTGAGTCTTGTTATTTGAAGAACACTTTACTAACCTTCGTACATCAGTGTACCATTGACAGAGTGTCAGAGAAACTGTTACAAAGTGCTGAAATCTAATTACACCATAATTACACTCTGTTATCACTCGCAATATGTGATTCATTTGGTTTCAAAACTAGATACAAAACAGTCTTGGAAATCTCAGCCTTTGCTTAAATTGTGACTGAAGTCAAAGACATTGCATAATAATAATAATAATAATAATAATAGTCTAAACCAAGGCCTGTCATTCAGCACCAGATGGTTGTGCTTATTCAGGTCCAACCCCAAACAACTGCTACATAATAATTTGGACTTTTAGAGCATGGTTCTAGATCTCGTTTGGTTCATATATTTAAATTAGATTGTTCTGTTTTGATAAAGTCGTAGCAAAAAAGGGTATTTTATCAACTCAAGTGATTTACAAAAATGAAGTGAGCGACTGCATATTTTGTGCTGTTTACGGGCAACAGCTTTTTTTATGAAAAAAAAAAGGGTGTGTCTGAAACCGCATGGATATAAACCTATGTACAAAGGTGATCTGTGCTCATTTTTAGGTTTGTGAAAATAAATGTGTTGTGATATTTTGCAGGAGCACAAGTTGATGTTGCAACGACGTCAAAAATCTCAATTTTGCTAAAAAGGAAAATCATACCTAGGCTTTCTACAATGCTCTATATGTGGTTTAGACATATATATCTGCATTCGAAATTGGAGGGTCCTGAGGATTTGTGCTGTTTATCAGATGGACTTTAATAATGGTTCAAACTCCACAACTTGGAACAGAAGGATATCTTTCTCTGCAGGTGGAGATTAAAAAAAAGGGCCAAAAACGATCACTACTCCACAGATATTCCGAAACTGATTATGTGTTGTGACTTCCAGAGATTTTTGCATGTATAAATATTGTTCTGGAGAGACATCGTTGAAATAAATACATATCCTTGGTGCAAAGGCTGCAGATTTTTTTTTCTTCGTCTTACGTCCAAAAGTTTCTGAATATGACTCATCTTTGGCTCTTGTACTTCCAAAGAGTGTGGGAAGACTCCAAAATGGTTTATGGCTTTGGCCTGTGGGGCTGAAGAAGTGTTCTTAGACTCTGGTACTATATAGAGACCATTTTTAATTCTTTTAAGAATCAGGTACAATAGGATTTCCAAAGAGAATAACCTTTTACTCAGAACTCATCTTAAAAAACTAAAGAAACCACTCCTTAAAAAGTAAATTAGAAATTCACAGGTCTGTACGTACTGCTTTGCTTTGAGGAATCCATTTTGTTACCTCCATAATGTATAAGATATTCACCCTATTAATGGAAACACCTTCCTGTTTGTGTACTTGGTCATGAACTTTGACCTGCTAGTTGTGAAATAGCACCACTCCGTTTCTCCTTGTTAAAGTGATGGCCTAGTAACCTTTTGCAGTCGCTGTGGATTGACTTTGGGGCTTCAGTCACTGATTAGGCCCAAAATTGTGACCTTTTTTGCAGAGTTTTGAAATGTAAGAAACTTGCAAGCTCTGCATTAAAAATGAAAGGAAGGCAGTGGAAGCTTGTTCTCGGTTTGTTCTGCCTGTATTAAGCATGAGAGCC
Source organism: Hoplias malabaricus (assembly GCF_029633855.1). Taxonomy (NCBI): domain Eukaryota; kingdom Metazoa; phylum Chordata; class Actinopteri; order Characiformes; family Erythrinidae; genus Hoplias; species Hoplias malabaricus. The sequence continues at coordinate 33,804,030 of NC_089812.1, read as the reverse complement.
AAGCGGAAGGTGAGGAGGAGGAGGAGGAGCCAGCTGCCTGCTGCCAACAGCAGCGGAAATGTACTAGCACACCGCCCTCAAAAAAATGTCACTAATTATATCACAAACAACACTATGAATTTTCATAAACACGAGCCTGACTGATGTTTATAGAAATGACATGCAACGAGGGGCACATGACATGCACTGAGGCGTATATTACGGCAGTATGGTGCATTGTGGGTACCATCAAAGCTTCTACAACACTGAACAACAGCATGGATCATACGCAAAGGTTTACACATTCCTGAAACTGCATAGTAACAAGCTGAGTCCATTGTCTTACAATTTATATTATATATTTTGACCATAGCATTCACCCCTACTGGAAATAGACTAGTATTCAAACACATTTCTAAACCTTGACTGTGGCATGTACACTGTTGGTCCTGTAACCAGCATGGCAATGCGTTTGATCAGCAGAGGGAGGCTGTCAGCTCACGCAGTTATAGAGTCAGGGAGGCAGAGGGAGAAAAGGCTAGAGAGGGAAAAAAAAGAGAGAGGAGAGTGAGTGAGAAGAATACGAAAGCAGTGGAGTAGAACACCTCAGAAACTGCTGGTGTTCAGAAAAGAACAATTGTCTTGAGAATGGAGCTGTGTCACGTGCACAGCCCCGTGAGCACATTCAATTACTAAACCCGGTCCACAGAAACGTGGAAAGAACATCCCTGATGGAGACTATATGAGCATCACAGAGGAGAGTGAAGATGTAAAGGAAAGACATATCTGTTTTTGCAAAATGCTTATCCTACACTAAAGTAGGTCATCGTCACTACAGCAGCAGAGGTACGGCAAAAGAAATGTTTTTTTCAGTACAAAGACTTCAGTTTACATTTTATCTATTCATTTAGAAACAAGCTCTGATAACACTGCCATGGCAGAGTACACCGTATTAGCAGTCTCTTCTATCCCTACTTTCCACGTAGGTGCAAACAGTACTTATCTTAGTGAACTAGTGAGGAGGAGCAAGCTGTGAGGCATTGAATAACCTTAACCAGGCCTTCATTGTCTGTAATCACTTGTGGTTGCAGTGGGTCTGGAGCCTACCCGGAATTACAGGGTGCAAGACAGGCGCACACACTGGACAGGGCGCCACTCCAACTCATGCATTTGCTCACACACTCGACCACTGGAGGAAACCTGAGCTCCTGTAGGAAACCCATAGTGGCACAGGAACTACACCCCAAACCCTTCACAGACCCAAAGAGGGGCTCAAACCCACAACCCCAGGTCAATAAGGTGGCTGCAGCATGGTGCCACACCCTACTGGAACAGGACTTTGTTAATGCATATGAATTAGAGTACTAACATACACAATTATACTGTAACTGAAAAATAACTCATGAAAAATGCTTGTGCAAGGTCCCGGAAACTCAGAAAAAGCATATTCCATACTTCTAATGAATAGATACGACACAAAATGCAATTGCAAAGATCACATATGCCGGGAGGGCGGCATGGTGGCGCAGCAGGTAGGTGTCGCAGTCACACAGCTCCAGGGACCTGGAGGTTGTGGGTTCGATTCCCGCTCCAGGTGACTGTCTGTGTTCTCCCTGTGTCTGTGTGGGTTTCCTCCGGGTGACTGTCTGTGAGGAGTGTGGTGTCTTCTCCCTGTGTCTGCGTGGGTTTCCTCCGGGTGACTGTCTGTGAGGAGTGTGGTGTGTTCTCCCTGTGTCTGTGTGGGTTTCCTCCGGGTGACTGTCTGTGAGGAGTGTGGTGTGTTCTCTCTGTGTCTGTGTGGGGGTGCTCCGGTTTCCTCCCACAGTCCAAAAAGTAGGTGTGAGTGAATGTGTGAGTGTGTGTTGCCCTGTGAAGGACTGGCGCCCCCTTCCAGGTAGGCTCTGGATCCACCGCGACCCTGAACTGGATAAGGGTTACAGATAATGGATGGATATATGCCGGGTCCGTGCTAGATAGTTCTGAATCCTAATCCACTATGTGTTTCATATTGAGCATGAAGTGACAAAACAGGTTATACTTTACTCTTCTGAGGATGGCATGTCCTTGGTTACTATTATCCACTGATGAGCTTCAGATAACATTAGCACGATGTCTAGAGCTCCATTTAAATAAACCCCACATAAAATGGCACCTTCTTTTCACTGTTATTTATAGAAGGGTTTTGTCAGCACAAATGAGAAAATAAATGTGCGATCTTTCATTGCTATGTTTAAGGTACATGGTGTTATTTGTGATCCTCCATGGGCGTGGCCTTCCTAAGACAGCTCTCTAAGGACAAGAACGGCTAATTTCCACATGGAGCTGAGCACAGACATTCCGAACAGAAAGTGCACGCTGCTCAAATCAGGTAGCATGTGCAACAGACTCGTGATCTGCTCAACAAGCTCCCAGGGCCAACCCCACACCCCAAAGCTGTCATCTGCTATTAGACTACAGTGTATTCCAGCTTGAGACAACACAATGACAGCTTACTTGGACGACTTGAATAGGCTCCAGTGGAATGTGTGCTAACTGTGCACAATGCTATTCATCATCAGACAGTGATGCAGGCGATTTACACACGATAACATAAGGTTTTAAGTGATTCACTACCAGCACGTGTCAGATTGCTGATGGGTGGCCTCTGTAGAGCCTGCTCCAAAAAAGCTTTCCTCACTCATTTCTGTGTGCCTTGTTGCTCTGGTAACAACCAGTTTTTTGCCTGAGCACTATTTACAATGGGTTTTTAATAGGTGGATAGCTGGAAGATGGTGGGTAAGCCTGTAATTCCAGCATGATTTAAGGTTTACATTGTCTTCTAGAGTACATTTATATCGTATTAACAAGGCTATGCGCTGTCACATGTGAAGCATCATTCTGCAGAAAGTACCAGTTAAAATAAGAATGTTTCCACGTTCACAATCCATTTCCTTACCCTTCTGCTAATGTTCCCTGTATTTTTGAGCAACTTGGGACATCTTGTGCCATGAAGTTTATAAGAAAATGTAATCCAGATTTAGGTGATGCTACCAAGTGTATTTTTTTTAGGGCTGGACGACACGGCCAAAATTTATATTACGATATATTTCTTAATTTCAGCTGATACAATATATTTCCAATATCAATATGAACAATAAAAAAGCCAGAAAAAATGACCAAGAACCAATAAGAATCATGACATCACCGTCAAACATAAACATCTTAGGTTTGTCAATCTTAATAATTTTTAAAATATGAGGAGTGTGGTGTGTTCTCCCTGTGTCTGCGTGGGTTTCCTGTGGGTGACTGTCTGTGAGGAGTGTGGTGTGTTCTCCCTGTGTCTGTGTGGGTTTCCTGTGGGTGACTGTCTGTGAGGGGTGTGGTGTGTTCTCCCTGTGTCTGTGCGGGTTTCCTGTGGGTGACTGTGAGGAGTGTGGTGTGTTTTCTCTGTGTCTGCGCGGGTTTCCTCCGGGTGACTGTCTGTGAGGAGTGTGGTGTGTTCTCACTGTGTCTGTGTGGGTTTCCTCCGGGTGACTGTCTGTGAGGAGTGTGGTGTGTTCTCTCTGTATCTGTGTGGGTTTCCTCCACGTGACTGTCTGTGAGGAGTGTGGTGTGTTCTCTCTGTATCTGTGTGGGTTTCCTCCACGTGACTGTCTGTGAGGAGTGTGGTGTGTTCTCCCTGTGTCTGCGTGGGTTTCCTCTGGGTGACTGTCTGTGAGGAGTGTGGTGTGTTCTCCCTGTGTCTGCGTGGGTTTCCTCTGGGTGACTGTCTGTGAGGAGTGTGGTGTGTTCTCCCTGTGTCTGCGTGGGTTTGATACCAAGTATTAATCTCCAAACATCAGTACCAGACTGCACTAATGCTCTTAGGGCTAAAAATCAATTAAATACTGTAAGGTTTATAGTGAAAATCCCACTGGGTTGTGAGGTCAGAATGGGGCGGCAAAAAATAAATAAATAAAATAAAAATCGGACAATACTGAAGCAATGTAGGATGAGCAGGTATCAAACATCTGGACTAATGAGGACTATCCTGTTAACTGCAACAGCATACAGGGTACAGCTAACGATTTTTAATTGGAAAGTGTTACTGGCCTGTTTTTGTGTTGGGAGAGGTTTCAAAAACCTGTCTCTGCTCATTGAGCATCTAAAAGTGAGCGAGGTTCAAGAGGTGCATCGCATCTAAAAAGCTGCTGCAAGAATATTCTTGCTAATACAAAGAGAGAGAGAGAAAAGAAAAAAACACTCTTCGATGATTTGTAGAGAGATGGTGGAGCGGAGGCAAGATTGCACCTGAAATGGGGATCACATTAGCATTTCTTAGAGTTGAGTAGCATTAAGGCCTGGATCTAGAGAAGCTCACGTTGGCTGCCAGAGGCATCAGCATCATTATAAAGCAACCTTGTACACATGACAGAGGTATGTCTCGTATCTCTCCACTGTGTGTGGTGGAAAAAAGGAAAGATTATTTTAACCATGAGCGATTACTCAACACACCGTGGAAAAAGGCACTTAAAAGCAGGGCTTCAGTTGGGAAGCTATTATGTATACTGCTCAGTTGATGAGCTGCTGTGGAGCTGGTAAGGGCTGAGTCTCACTTACTGCAGCAAAAGCCAGTCTCCTGGGTCAAATAAGAACCCAGACACGGGCCTCCTTTTCCTAAAGCTCATTTCAGTTTGAATTCCTCTGAAACTGCTGCTCAGGGAGGTACTGCTGTTTTAAAACCAGTTGAGTGGAAGAATGATGTGCTTTTAAAAAATTGCTGTCTTCAAACCTGATGGTGGGGCAATGAATTAAATGCTAATACAGAGTGAAATTATTATTTTATGACACGTATTAGTTATGGGCAGCACAGTGGTGCAGCAGGAAGTGTCACAGTCACACAGCTCCAGGGACCTGGAGGTTGTGGTTTCGATTCCCGCTCCGGGTGACTGTCTGTGAGGAGTGTGGTGTGTTCTCCCTGTATCTGCCTGGGTTTCCTCCGGGTGACTGTTTGTGAGGAGTGTGGTGTGTTCTCCCTGTATCTGCGTGGGTTTCCTCAGGGTGACTGTCTGTGAGGAGTGTGGTGTGTTCTCTCTGTGTCTGCGTGGGTTTCCTCTGGGTGACTGTTTGTGAGGAGTGTGGTGTGTTCTCCCTGTGTCTGCGTGGGTTTCCTCCGGGTGACTGTTTGTGAGGAGTGTGGTGTGTTCTCCCTGTATCTGCGTGGGTTTCCTCAGGGTGACTGTCTGTGAGGAGTGTGGTGTGTTCTCTCTGTGTCTGCGTGGGTTTCCTCTGGGTGACTGTTTGTGAGGAGTGTGGTGTGTTCTCCCTGTGTCTGCGTGGGTTTCCTCCGGGTGACTGTCTGTGAGGAGTGTGGTGTGTTCTCCCTGTATCTGCCTGGGTTTCCTCCGGGTGACTGTTTGTGAGGAGTGTGGTGTGTTCTCCCTGTATCTGCGTGGGTTTCCTCAGGGTGACTGTCTGTGAGGAGTGTGGTGTGTTCTCTCTGTGTCTGCGTGGGTTTCCTCTGGGTGACTGTTTGTGAGGAGTGTGGTGTGTTCTCCCTGTGTCTGCGTGGGTTTCCTCAGGGTGACTGTCTGTGAGGAGTGTGGTGTGTTCTCTCTGTGTCTGCGTGGGTTTCCTCTGGGTGACTGTTTGTGAGGAGTGTGGTGTGTTCTCCCTGTGTCCGCGTGGGTTTCCTCCGGGTGACTGTCTGTGAGGAGTGTCGTGTGTTCTCCCTGTGTCCGCGTGGGTTTCCTCCAGGTGCCCCAGTTTCTTCCCACGCTCCAAAAACACACGTTGGTAGACAGACTGGTGACTCAAAAGTGTCCGTAGGTGTGAGTATGTGAGTGTGTGTTGCCCTGTGAAGGACTGGCGCCCCCTCCAGGGTGTATTTCCGCCTTGCGCCCAATGACTCCAGGTAGGCTCTGGACCCACCGCGACCCTGAACTGGATAAGCGCTTATATATAATGGATGGATGGAATATTTTCTAAGTAGAGAGTCCGTTATGTGCTTTTTACACAGGGTTGCTGTTGGAGATATTTTTATCCCTTATATTTCCTTCCTTTTTTTGTAGACCAGTAGACCATGTATTCAGTTTTTTGATGTCAAAAACCAACACAATATATAACTGGCCAGGCCTGACCCGTTTTGCACACAACTATATTTTCCTGGAACCCATGAACACATATCTGTTTTTTTCCAGAAAGGAACACAATGCACTGTCAAATTAACAGCGCCATCAACTCAGCAGTAACAACCAGCCTGACACATCTGGCTGCAAATGGCTGTTGTTACTATTTTTCCAACTCTAACAGCAGCTGATGTGGGCACATGGCATCTTTTGGTGGCACTGTAACAATTTGCAACCCCCCCCCCTTTTTTTCTGGCTTATCCATCAAAATTGATGCTCCTCCAGACAAGCCCACATACCACAACCCAACACAGCATCTCATCTCACAGCATCTCTTGGCATGTGACGTACAGTGGAGTCCAGCTGGTGATGCCATATCATCTAATATCATCTCACATGTTCACACTTCATGAGCGAAGCTGAGTGTATTCATCTGAGCAGGAAAAACACCAGCTGTTCACTCAGGCTGAGGCTGACCTGCTGAACTTCCGAACATCTTTGGTTCAAAAATTTACATGAGCTCACCCAGTAAACAAGGAACGTCCCTGGACATTCAAAATAGGTCTAAAAGTAGTCTGTCAGTCAAGGACATATTTCAAACGTCTCTGGACGTCCAAAATCCATCTTAATAAGTTAGTTAAGTGGTGACCAATCGATAACGTCAGTGGACGTCCAAAATACGTTTTATACAAGTAATTTATTTCGGGACCAATTAATAACGTCAATGGACGTCCAAAATACGTCTAATAGTCGTCTTTTCAATGTCTGTGTTTGGACGTCTTTTCAACTTTCATTTTCCACCTTAAGAGAACATTGATTAGACGGCAGTCGTTACGTTATTTCAACGTTGAACCAATGGCTAAATGTTTACTGGGAAGCCTTCAAAGGAGGCTGGATCCTACACCTCAAAACAGGAGAGATGTTCTATTCTGAGCTTGAAAACAGGACAAATAACCACAGGTCAAAATAACACCAGTGCTATTATGTGGAGCTGATCACAAACAGCAGAAATATAAGATTGTTTTGATTTCTCATATTACACTTGACCCTTCAAAGCACTGACTGAAACTTTGGCCTAAACAACCCACAACCGGATGAAAACTGATTGGAAGGTGGGTTTGGAAAAGAGGCTGAAGAGAAAGAGTAATATATTCTCATCCAAACGATATTATCTGAACACGACTCACCAAATATATACATATAAGCCCTTAAACTCCACAGGAAGCAGTTTGTGTATAAACCCCACTTCCTAAAACGTTGGGATGCTGTACAATATTAAAACTGACCATGACCTTGATCAGGATTAAGTGGTTACAGCAGAATAAATGAACGAAAGAAACATTTTGGCGCAATTCTGCAAACTGACTTAACTATGGAACTATAGCTCATGGAAATATAAACAGTTCTACAGCACCCTCTGCTGGATAAGATCAACACAACAACTCTTTCCGAATGAGAGCGTGTCCAGTGTGAGGCTCACTTTACCACTTATGAATCTTCATTGTTCTAAGATGGGCGACACGGTGTTGCTGTCACACAGCTCCAGGGTCCTGGAGGTTGTGGGTTTGATTCCCGCTCCGGGTGACTGTCTGTGGGGAGTGTGGTGTGTTCTCTCTGTGTCTGCGTGGGTTTCCTCCGGGTGACTGTCTGTGAGGAGTGTGGTGTGTTCTCCCTGTGTCTGCGTGGGTTTCCTCCGGGTGACTATCTGTGAGGAGTGTGGTGTGTTCTCCCCGTGGGTTTCCTCCGGGTGCTCCGGTTCCCTCCCATAGTCCCGAAACAAACAAACAAAAAAAAACAAAACAATCCCTGCTGAATAAAATTAAACATTGAAAAATTATATATTTCTTAATATATATCACTACTCAGGATACAACCCATTTCCCCTCCTAGGCTTTCTTCCTCAGATCTCTTCTTATGTAGTTTGAGTTCCTGAACGTTGTTCTATTGTGTTTTGGAGGATTTGAAGTCTGTACAACGCTGAAATGTATTGTGCAACACATTTAATGAAGGAGAACTTGGTTACAGATGGCAGCCTCATAAAACGATTAAGCAGGTGACTGTTGGCACTGTCTGTGTAACCTCAAATGCATGTTTAATAACCATGTATCTCCATTGTTTACAATTTTTAATGTATGTTTAATATTTTTAAACTGTGCTAAAATTTCATGCTGCACACGTGAGGCCTCCTGCACTGAACGGTGATGTGATTTCTGTTGCCAGATGTTTCTGAGCATGACTAATAAGCACCTATTGGCAACCAATGTACTGTTCAGCTGTGGAGGTTAATGTCTTCTATGACATACCACCAAGTAGCTGTTACACAGACCTACCTCCAGTCCAGTTGGGGCTGAGCGAAATAATAAACAGTAAATCTACAGGGGGTTAGACAATGAAACTGAAACGCCTGTCATTGTAGTGTGGGAGGTTTCCCTCTGACCACTGTGCAGGACTTGTGTATGTCATTCCCAAGACGAACTGACGCTGTATTGGACGCAAAAGGAGGCCCTACACCGTACTAATAAATTATTGTGGTGTAAAACTGCTGTTTTATGGTTAGCTAAAAATGGCTGTAATTTAGCTGTAGGCAGAAGGTCACAGGAAATGAGCGCAGTGCTGGTGTTAAGAACATGACTTTGAGTGCGATATTGATTTCTTCTCCATAGTTTTGAATTTTAATATTTGTATTTTTAAAGGGAATCTGAAAAAAAATAAATAAAAAGATTGCAATGGCATACAAATATTCTTAATGCATTTTATCTGACCAAATATTTGTGTGTGTCTACACACACACACACCTTGTATTGAAATGTCTTACCCACAGCAACAACATTCAGACTTCACTGTCTCAACAGGCAAAGCACCTGGAGGCTACAGTGAATATGTGCATTTTATTAATCTTAAAGATTAGTCTGTTTTTACTGAGGGAACATGAATAAGCACAAAAAAGCCCATCATAATTCTACTCATTTATTCCATTTTCTTAATTCGTACATATAACTGTAACAAAATCGGGTCTAATTCAGAAATATTATACAGACTGGACTCCACAAAACAATCCTGCATTCACTGAATTCTTGATTTATAAACAGCCTGGCGGACACTGCTAGGAAATTACAGCTCAGCAATAGGCTTGTGTGGCCAGTATGGATGCTTTTCCTTGTCCAGCTTGGTCTCAGGGAAAGCATGATTAAGATCTTCAATGGTCATCTGGTCAAAAGGAATCATGTTCTTGAACATCTCAAGCTGTGAAAACCAGGTAGAAGAGAGGTTACTTTTTTGATCTTGAATTTTAAGACGTTGGACTGAACTGCAGTGTTAATGCTGAATCACTGGACATTCTGGATCCGGGCAACTGACCCCAAACCACAAGTAACGCTATAAAATTGGTGTGTATGATATTTAACACACACTATACATTTATATAAAGACCTAGTTTTAAATCCTCTGTTAGTGAAATATTATTTACAGGGGTTGGACAATGAAAGTGAAACACTTGGTTTTAGACCACAATAATTTATTAGTACGGTGTAGAGCCTCCTTTTGCGGCCAATACAGCGTCAGTTGGTCTTGGGAATGACATACACAAGTCCTGCACAGTGGTCAGAGGGATTTGAAGCCATTCTTCTTGCAGGATAGTGGCCAGGTCTCTACGTGATGCTGGTGGAGGAAAACGTTTCCTGACTCGCTCCTCCAAAACACCCCAAAGTGGCTCAATAATATTTAGATCTGGTGACTGTGCAGGCCACGGGAGATGTTCAACTTCACTTTCATGTTCATCAGACCAGTCTTTCACCAGTCTCGCTGTGTGTATTGGTGCGTTGTCGTCCTGATACACGGCACCGCCTTCAGGACACAGTGTTTGAACCATTGGATGCACATGGTCTTACTGGTGCAGTATGGAGTTAATGAAGATTGTCCACCAGGCTCCTCCAATTTAGCCATGAAACCTCCCACACTACAATGACAGGTGTTTCACTTTCATTGTCCAACCCCTGTAGATAAAGGTGACTTTCACAAACATGCTCTTTCATTATCAAATGTTTCATGTTTGGACAAGCTGTGTGACATTAATATTCATGTGAAACAGTGTACTATGCAACATACCTCCTGCTCATACTGGGAAATGCGAGCTCTGGATGCCTGAATGTAGTCTGCAGCGTTTTTGCTCTACATCATTACAGGAAAAAGAAAACACAGTCAAGACGTTATATATGATGTCACAAAATACACATGCGTAATTTAATAATATTGAAGGCAGCTATCACTGTACTGGGGTCACATTTTTGTGGGCAATTTTAATCCAATAACCTTTTGTTCATTAGCTATCTGTTCTCTTTTTATGCGCTGGGTAAAAAAGTCAGGGGTAAGTCATTCTTATCCCTGTCTGTGTAAAATAGAAGGAAAATAAACAAGTGGCTCAGACTGAGAAACACCAATCATATCAGCCAATCAGCAACAGGATACAGGAAGGGAAAGGGCAGGGCAAACTGTATGTGGCACATGCTACATGTCGGACTACACCCTCTGTCGAGGAAAGACCAAGACACAGTGAAGACACTAAACATTGGTGAAGTGTTTGGACAGAGGAGACACCTCAGAATGTTGAAAGGCATGAAATTGTATGAGAATGTTGCTCTATTTCCTGCTCAATAAGTAGCTTACAGTAAGTTATTTTTGTTGTTTCACAGAATTAGCCACGTTTCTTTTCCTGTGCCGGTGCGCGCATGAACCTGGGGAAAACTGAAGTGAGGTGTGTGATTGTTTGCTGGTGATTTTAAATAACAAATAATTGTTCCCCAGAATCATATGCATTGCTTTTTAACCCAAGTAAATACTGCAGGATGATGGTAACTTTGTAACATCTAGGAAAAATCTAAATTATGGAACTGCAATCTGAGCAAGTGTCTTGTCTTAAAGCCCTGCTTTTTCACATCTCCACTTTCCAAGATTTCCTCTGGTGTAACTACAAGTTGGGGAAAAATCTCCCAACAAAACAATACTATGTAAGACATTCATTCTTAGAGCAGACTAATACTGTTAGCAGTGAAGAAACATGGGTTCATTAACTTTACAAATTGAAAGAGCATCACTCACAGACTCTTGTTCCTGTGCATCAATCTTAGCAGTCTGAGTGTCCACAGGCTCAGGAACAGTGAGAGCAGCAAACTGAAGGAGGGAGGGAGGGAGGGAGAGAGACACAGACGAGACACAAGAGAGAGAAAGAGAAAGAAAGAGAAAAGAGACGAGAGAGAAAGAGAAAGAAAGAGAGAGACCGAGAGAAAGAGAAAGAAAGAGAGAGACCGAGAGAAAGAGAAAGAAAGAGAGAGACCGAGAGAGAGAGAAAGAAAGAGAGAGACCGAGAGAGAGAAAGAAAGAGAGAGACAGAGAGAAAGAGAGAGATCAATACAGCAAACATACTTTGAGGTCAGAGATTCCAACTGTACGGAACCACAGGCCACTAGAACTAACCTTTTTCTCAAACTCATCCACCATGCCTGCTTTAACCACAGCTTTCCTGTAGTAACTCCAGTCAATGGGGGACGGCTTCTGTGGCAGTGAGGCGAGTCTGCAAATAAACAACAGATTAATGTCTGTCTGTGGAAAAAAAATGATAAAAATACATTATAATAATTTTTATTATTTTAATGGTTTTGTTCTCATTAGTCATTTAAACTTGAGAAAAAGTATATGGAACAAAATAAGTCATTTATTTGAATCATTGTTGTTAAAATGTGGACCATATTTCTGACAAAGCATCTTCAACTTTTCTGTAACGCTTATCCAGTTCAGGGTCGCGGTGGGTCCAGAGCCTACCTGAAATCACTGGGGGCAAGGTGGGAATACACCCTTCACAGGGTGACACACACTCACACATATGGACACTTATGAGTCACCAATCCACTGACCAATGTGTCTTCCCACGACCGTGGGAGGAAACCGGAACACCCAGGGGAAGACAGTCACCCGGAGGAAACCCACGCAGACACAGGGAGAACACACCACACTCCTCACAGACAGTCACCCGGAGGAAACCCACGCAGACACAGAGAGAACACACCACACTCCTCACAGACAGTCACCCGGAAGAAACCCACACAGACACAGAGAGAACACACCACACTCCTCACAGACAGTCACCCGGAGTGGGACTTGAACCCACAACCTCCAGGTCCCTGGAGCTATGTGACTGTAACACTACCTGCTGGCCGACTCTGTCACCTCTTCAATTTTTCACGAGGGTTAAAAACTCTGTTGAAATTTTCATTTCCATATCTTTTTTTAAACCGAACAAATCAGAAGACTGAATAGACTATGCAAGCATTCATCTATTATAGAAGTCAGTCATAAATTGTTTAGGCTGTATGTATGTGGTCACTGTTTTAGTACTGTCCCAGAGTACTTTACAAAACTCCTTCACTTGCACCTTGACTACAGCATGATTTGTTAAAGGGGACATATTATACATCTTTTTAAACAAGAATAGGAATAGGTTTACGGGCTATAAAAACATGTTCATGAAGTTCCTGGCCCCAAATCACTCACACAGAGATATCACCAGCTCTATTCTTGCCAGTTTCAGTCCCTTTTAGAATGACCTGTTTAAGAGCTGTCAATTTTATGCAAATAAGCTGTTGCTGGCCAATCCCTACCCATTCTATGTTTACACTGAGCCTTTACCACACGTGAAAATGACAGAAAACAGAGGTGCTCTCCAACCCTATAAGTTTGACCCTGAGTCAAACCCAGAGCAACGAGAAGAGGAGCTGTCTGCGCCGGTCCAGACTTTCCTGGGGCCCTAAACAAAATTTTGAACTTGTGAACATCTTTGACAACTGCACCTGACTCTCCACTAGTACTCTCCCTCCTTTTTTGGTTTAAGAATAAACAGCCAGCCATATACAGAAGAATATGAGGCATAACAAACAACTTACTCAAAATATACACACACATATACATACATTTTATATATATATATATATATAAACAGTTTTAACATAATTAACTTCGTGATCAGTCCTCCAGCATCCAAGTCATCATTTATCTGATTCCATTCTTAAGGTGGAGTAGAAGAAATAGAAGGAAACGCAGCTGTTAATTCTCCAGCTTGCAGCTTTGTGTCACATTAAATGAAGCAGTAGTTTTGTCCAGGCGCCTGTAACTGCTTCACTGTTTAAAGGTGTTTAATGAATATGCCGGTGTTACTGTGATTGTGTGAATATAGCGGCAACATTTAGGGTAGAACTCAACTTAGAACATCTGGAAATAACTACATTCTTTATTAAAGTGGAATGAAAGAGTAGGCAACTTTTACACTGTACTGGTGCATTCTGGGAAGTTTAAACGAGTACTAGACAGTATAAAAACATCAGTATAGACAGGGGGTCCTCGACTTACGACGTTGATCCGTTCCTACGTTGCGTCGTAAACCGATTTTCGGTGTAAGTCGGAACATTCGTACATACTGTACGTAAATAACATACTGTAAGCACTTATCCTATCCTCACACCTATCCTCCTCGGTCCCGAGCCGCGTAACCGTGTATTCTTCCGCCGCGCACACCACACACGAAGTTCACGTTACGACGTTTACGACGCAAAACCACGTAAGTCGAAACAAGGCTTTATGCAGTAAATGGGAGATGTGTCGTAACCACGAAACGTGTCGTAACTCGGGACTGACGTAACCCAAGGACCTCCTGTATATTTACTTTTCTGCTTCAAAGTTTGGTTCATGACACTGTGGCACTGCAAGGCGTTTAAAGCTGTGGAGAGCAGCTGAGCAGTGCACGCCACATCGAAATACTTCCCGCAGCTATGTACGTAGACTACTATTTATTAGCAATCCAACCTAATTGGATTTCCCTAGCGTGACATTACAATAAGGGAGCCATTCAAACGGCTCGTAGAAGCATATGATTTCTGACACCAAAATCTTTCAAATGACTCACACGGATGGACGGTTATTTTTTCGCACCTGGAGTGTTTACAGGGGCAGTAGAGACCCAAGTGGAAATGCAAAAGCACATAAAAAGTAAGTTTTGTATAATATGTCCCCTGTAAGCCTCCAAAACCAGTTTTCTTTTGCCGTGACCATTATTTGCACAAAACTATTTTTATATTTAAAGCTTTATAATAATCTGAAAAGTCTTTTGCTATCGGATTCATATTTTTAATACAGCTTTGTCATATTTAGAAATGCTTTCACACAAGTGAAATACGAGGTGGATACATGCATACAATTATATTTGATAAACAAGTAATGAATTAAAAAATGATGATTAGTAGTAGTAATATCTGAAGGACGTGATGGCACTCACTTGGCAGCGATGGCATCGCTGCGTGTCTTCAGGTTGTTGAACATTGTTCTCTGATTTGGGGGGACCCTCTCTGCAAACACCAGCCAGTCAATGGCTTTTACAGCAGCTCGTCTCCCTGCCATCTTTCAGCACCTGTCCAAACACGCAGTCGGTATTCAGCGAACATTTTGATCATAACAATACATAATGAACTGAGATTATGACCTCTGTTTACAAGCTGGGACACACACATGAAATTGATTCTTGAACATAAAATCGTATAATGGCCAGGGCTGATATTTGCAATTAAATTTGCACTCTAACTTTCACCAGCATTGTGACAAAAAAACAAGGACATTACTTCAGTCCATGCTGTGGCTGTTAGAGCAAAACCTTGAATGCCTATATCTGTCTCTGCATTTGTTCAGCTGCCCTTTATATTGTGATAATATGATGAACCAAACATGTCATATCAACAAATTATTTTAATTAACATTCACTGAATATGAATAGCAGCAGGTAGGTGTCGCAGTCACACAGCTCCAGGGGCCTGGAGGTTGTGGGTTCGATTCCCGCTCCGGGTGACTGTCTGTGAGGAGTGTGGTGTGTTCTCTGTGTCTGCGTGGGTTTCCTCCGGGTGACTGTCTGTGAGGAGTGTGGTGTGTTCTCCCTGTGTCTGCGTGGGTTTCCTCCGGGTGACTGTCTGTGAGGAGTGTGGTGTGTTCTCTCTGTGTCTGCGTGGGTTTCCTCCCATGGTCCAAAAACACATGTTGGTAGGTGGATTGGACTCAAAAGTGTCCGTAGGTGTGAGTGTGTGAGTGAATGTGTTGCCCTGTGAAGGACTGGTGCCCCCTCCAGGGTGTGTTCCTGCCTTGCGCCCAATGATTCCAGGTAGGCTCTGGACCCACCGTGACCCTGAACTAGATAAGGGTTACAGATAATGAATGAATGAATATTAATAATATTTGACTTATCTTGTAAATTTGTTTTTGAAGATGAACGGTTTTACACTCGACACTGATTATCTAAAGTGTACTATATATACCTTATGTAGTATGACGTGTTATGATACTGAAAAAATCCTGATCAGTCCAGGACTAGGCACAAACCCCTGTTGGAGAATCCAGGCTTTGAAATACGGTGTTATTATTGTTCTGCAATACGGCCCTCTGAAGTCTCTGTGGTCTCCAAATCATGTGAATTATGCTATACTAAATGCTAAAAAAAGGATTTGATTGTATTCAGCCACAATAACATTCATATAGTCATATAAAACACGTTTAATGATTTTATTCTTGTATCACAAACTCCACTGTAACTCAGTTGTGGATGGCTAAAACTAGGGTTTGTCTTTGGGCATTGGAGACCTTCAACTCATACACTCCTATCTGTGAAGATTATATACTTTAAAAGGGACAAAGAAACGCCCGTTTAAAACAATAATTCCACCTTAAATATAGCTGAGGTAACAAAATATGAGCCCTGTCAAACTGAATGTGCTCCAGTGGAGAAGGTCTCACACGGCGGCTTCAAAGGTCAGAACTGGCGCTCAGAGAGAGGTCTCCGGTGAGAGAGTGAACCCCGAGCGGTAAAGCGCTATAGTGCGGAGTGGTGGAGGCGGGAGGGTATTTAGTTTAGTTCAGAGAGAGAGAGAAAGAGAGTCCAGTTCTGCTCACCTGATCAACACCGAGCCGCCGGACACTCCGATGCGTGATGGCGGCGCTGAGCGGAAGTAGCGGCTATTTTTGTGCAGAGTTTATAAAAACCCATACAGCGTTACTGCCGCCTAGCGGCTCGGTCCTGGAACTACGACATAGTCCCAAACTTGAGGAAATCCAGGGTGTGTCAGATACTTTTGGGGATACAAATGCCTCACATAATTCTGAAATGAAAGAAATCATAAGTGTTTCGCCTTAGAGACAGACTTTAAAGTGTAGGGCACTGGTAACTCCACTGGCACCATGTGAGAGACCTGGGTTCAATTCCCAGTCTGTGCTGCACCAATAATAGTCTATGGGCAAGACTCCTAACTCCTACCTGTGATACTAGTAACTTTGTAAGTCGCTCTGGATAAGAGCGTTTACCATAAATGTAAACGTGCTCCTGCCTTGCGCCCAGTGATTCTGTTTAGGCTACGGACCCACCGCGACCCGGAACTGGATAAGCAGTTACAGACAATGAATTAATGTCATTATTATTATGTGGTGAAAATGTCATGATTATGACATCTTGTAATTATGATAAAGTATGTAATTAAGAGCTGTCGTATGACATTGTCATAATTATGACATACAGTATCTTATATTAACGACAATGTATCTTGGTTTATTTAATTATTGTTTTTACTATGGGCTAATGCACTAAAGAAACTATTTGACTCAACTCAATGTCAATTATAAAAAAAGGAGTATGCTCTGCTTAAAACACAGAGGAGTCCAGTGACCAGCAGAACACCTGTGAGCAGATGCATAATAGCTATTATATTAATATAATTTGTTCATGCCAATCTTATGCTCAAGCTGATACAAACCGGATTCCAGAAAAGTTGGGACACTAAACAAATTGTGAATAGAAACTGAATGCAATGATGTGGAGACGGCAAATGTCAATATTTTATTCGTAATAGAACATAGATGACAGATCAAAAGTTTAATCTGAGTAAATGTAACATTTTAAAGGAAAAATGTTGATTCAAAATTTCACAGTGTCAACAAATCCCAAAAAAGTTGGGACAAGTAGCAATAAGTGGCTGGCAAAAGGAAATTGAGCACATAACGAACAGCTGGAAGACCAATTAACACTAATTAGGTCAATTGACAACGTGATTGGGAATAAAAAGCTCTTCTCAGAGTGTCAGTGTCTCTCTGAAGCCAAGATGGTAAGAGGATCACCAATTCCACCATTGTTGTGCAGAAAGATAGTGCAGCAATACCAGAATGGTGTTACCCAGTGTAAAATAGCAAAGACTTTTAAGTTATCATCATCAACCGTGCATAACATCATCAAAAGATTCAGAGAATCTGGAACAATTGCTGTGTGTAAGGGTAAAGGCCGTAAAACTCTACTGGATGCTCGTGATCTCCGGGCCCTTAAACGTCACTGCACCTCAAACAGGAACGCCACTGTCAAGGAAATAACAGAATGGGCTCAGGAATACTTCCAGAAAGCATTGTCAGTGAACACAATCCACTGTGCCATCCGCCGTTGCCAGCTGAAACTCTACAGTGCAAAGAGGAAGCCATTTCTAAGCAAGCTCCACAAGCTCAGACGTTTGCACTGGGCCAGGGGTCTTTTAAAATGGAGTGTGGCAAAATGGAAGACTGTTCTGTGGTCAGATGAGTCACGATTTGAAGTTCTTTATGGAACACTGGGACGCCATGTCATCCGGACCAGAGAGGACAAGGATAACCCAAGTTGTTATCAACGCTCCGTTCAGAAGCCTGCATCACTGATGGTATGGGGTTGCCTCAGTGCTTGTGGCATGGGCAGCTTGCATGTCTGGAAAGGCCCCATTAATGCAGAGAGCTATGTTCAGGTTCTAGAACAACATATGCTCCCATCTAGACGTCATCTCTTTCAGGGAAGACCCTGCATTTTTCAACAAGATAATGCCAGACCACATTCTGCAGCAATCACAACATCATGGCTACGTAGGAGAAGGATCCGGGGACTGAAATTGCAGCCTGCAGTCCAGATCTTTCACCTATAAAGAACATGTGGCGCATCATAAAGAGGAAGGTGTGACAAAGAAGGCCCAAGATGATTGAACAGTTGGAGGCCTGTATTAGACATGAATGGGAGAGCATTCCAATTTTAAACTTGAGAAACTGGTCTCCTCTGTCCCCAGACGTCTGTTGAGTGTTGTAAGAAGAAGGGGGGATGCCACACAGTGGTAAAAATTGGCATTGTCCCAACTTTTTTGGGATTTGTTGATGCCATGAAATTTTGAAACAACATATTTTTCCCTTAAAATGATACATTCTCTCAGTTTAAACTTTTGATCTGTGATTTGTGTTCTATTCTGGATAAAATATTAGATGTTGTCGCCTCCACATCATTGCATTCAGTTTTTATTCACAATTTGTTTAGTGTCCCAACTTTTTTGGAATCCGGTATTTATAAGCACACAGTGTACATGAATCAGTGCAGTCCTCTGTGGTTTTTTTGATGTTGTTCCTGTGAGTGATCCTGAGCACAGGACGTTCCCCTCTGGAATGCAGATAAGTTTTTCCTTTTTTAAATGCACTTTATCCCTACCCCCAGCTCATATTTAGATGGTAAGATGTAGTTTATGGCTTTGAAAGTCATAAATAGGGCTCATATCTTTTTTTATTAATTTCATTTGCCATGTGTCAAGCAGAGAATTGCAAGTCATATCTGGTCATGTTACTAAATGACTGTGTTAAATTAATATGCATTATATTAGTTTTAACCCTGATGATTATGACCTCATTAGTGACCTCATTTTTCTGTCTGACAGTGATACACTGGTTTCCTGCAGGTCATTTCCTGTGATTAGCCATTTTACTTTTTAATAAACGAGTTTGTTTGGAGGAAAGAACATCCAATTTTCCCTACACTGCGTCCACAAGGTGGATCAAGGTGTGTCTAAGTGGACAGTGAGCAGGCACCATTTGTAAACACTCCAGCAGCCCTTGATATGATTCACTCACACCAGCACAGAACACAACAACCATGTGAAATGAATGGCCCTATGGTGATTGTAACCATAGTGTTGAAGTTTTTTTTTTTTTTTTTTGGCAGTCATTTTTAATCTATTAATGATTACACTCACATTTTAACATATTCACTGTGAATGAATGGCAGTACTGATTTAGATCATGTATTTACCTAGTTTACAGTTATTCTACACTTTTACTAAAAATATTTGATCAATTTTAGTAGTTAAATGTGATTGTTAATAGTAGAATAAGACACTGTTAACCAAGAAAACTAGATTTACTTGTAGTTATTCCACAGTATGGAAGTTGTGTTCGTATTTTTCCCATCTAGCGGCGACAGAATGCAACTACTGCAGCATATAACATGAAACTCATTCATTCATAATCTGTAACCCTCAGACACAGAGAGAACACACCACACTCCTCACAGACAGTCACCCGGAGGAGACCCACAAAGACACAGGGAGAACACACCACACTCCTCACAGACAGTCACCCGGAGGAAACCCACGCAGACACAGGGAGAACACACCACACTCCTCACAGACAGTCACCCGGAGGAAACCCACACAGACACAGGGAGAACACACCACACTCCTCACAGACAGTCACCCGGAGGAAACCCACGCAGACACGAGGAAAACACTAACGTGAAACAGAAAATCTTAATAAGAAACTGGCAAATAAGTAAACACCTTCAGGGTCGTGGTTGGATGTTGATGTTTGATTGGAGACAGAATCGATTGCTTATCCTTAGTGTCCCTGATGTGTATCTGAATTTTTAACTTGTATTTTGGCAACTGAAACTGGCCTATTGAGTTTAAGCAACTTCAATATTTTCAAAATTATATTAAGCTTGATTATTTGTACGATTATTATGATTATAATTAAGCTTAATTATTTTTTATATTTAATTATTAACCTTGAATAATAACAGTGAAAATGTGTTCTTGAAAATTCACAAGTTTAATACAAGAGCAATTACATTCAGGTGCATAATTGCGAAGCGAAATATTCAGAAGTGGAAATCTGAAGACTTAAATTCAAAAGCAAAAAAATTCAGATGCATAATTTCAGTGCAAAAAAATACTTGGACACAGAGTTCTGTGAACAGCCGGCCTCTTTAGCAATGACCTTTTGTGCCAGACCTACTCACAATCAACTATAGACAATACAACTACACAGAATACGGCACTATATCTATGAAATTAAATAACAGCAGCACGGAATGGCAGTGTGTACAAATAAATAGGTATACGCCTAGAATGTAATATACATATGAAGCAGAAAAATATTGCACATCAAGTAAATAAATGAATGTAAGTTGTGCCGTATAAAATATGAATATATTGCACGTCTACATTATTGTAGTATACATGGGTTTATATGAAGATAAGGGTGATGCGTTTTTTTGTGTACGGTGTCAATGGTGGTCTTTTAGACATCTGCCAAGTCAGCAGTCTTCCCCATGAGTGTGGAACCTACAGAGAGACCCTTTAAAGGCCTTTACAGGTGTTTTGAGTTAATTATCTGATTAGAGAGTGGCACCAGGTGTCTTCAACATTGAACCTTCTCACAATATTCTAATTTTCTGAGACACAGAATTTGAGGTTTTCATTAGTTGTCAGTTATAATCATCAAATTAAAAGAAATAAACACTTGAAATATATCAGTCTGTGTGTAATGAATGAGTATAATATACAAGCCTCACTTTCTGAATGGTATTACTGAAATAAATCTACTTTTTCATGACATTCTAACTGTATGACCAGCACCTGTATGTAGCTAATTACTATAGTTTCAAAGCGGAAATGCCCAGCCGTGGCGTTGGCTGTTGCTTTATGGAGTGACCTACAGTGTTTTTCACCGCTGTGTTTAACAGGTTCAGGTTGTCGTTAGTGAGTGAGGACTCCCCTCTGTGTTACGTAGCTGTGCTCTCAACGCCAAGCGCTCAGGGGTTGGTTTCCTCTGATCTATCACTCAGGGCTGCTCCATCTCAGAACGACCTGACCACTGCTGAGAGAGCAGTTCAGAGAGAGTCCAGTGTCCAGTACAGATGCCATCTTCATGAGAATGAGAAATGAGGAGAAACAAAACAAAGGTAGGACTGCTACAGCATGCGCTACGATTTTAAAGTTGATTCTGGAGGCAGTGTAAGATGGATGTATCTGTCCTTCAGACACAGGAAACATGTCTCACTGTGTAAGCTACTGCGGTTAAAGCCAGCCGCCGTTTGAGAAAACACGGTTAAAGTAGCCGCACGTCAGATTTTAGTGCGCGTGTACTAGTGACAGAGCGGTAATACTCAATGCGCGTGAAGACCTGACAGTAAGCCCTTAATTTTAACGGAAAATAACCGCCTTTAAGCGGTTTATATATTGGTCATTTCTAATAAGTGTGTCATACAACCAACAGATATAAGTTCAGTGTTTACTACACTATGTACCTATAAAATGAGGTTATTTTACTGTGTCGTTTTTGAGTAAATGATATTAAAAATCCCCTTGTCATTTTTTTAATGATGACTCAAGGTTGCTGCTTTATAAAATGGTTATTTTGAATAAGTAGTTCATACAACCAACAGATATAGGTTCAGTGTTTGCCACACTATGTACCTATGAAATATGAGGTGATTTTACTGTGTCGTTTTTGAGTAAATGATATTCAAAGTCGCTAACAAGTATCTTGGGCTGAGCTTGATGACAAACTGGAAGGGACAGAGCTGGCAGTATTTCCTGAGGAGACTGGGGTGAAAAATTACTTCATATTTTATAGGTACATAGTATGTTCATAGTTTGATAAACACTGTACTGATATCTGACAGTTGTGTGGACTACTTATTAAAAATAACCATTTTATAAAGCGTAAACTTGACTCATGATAATTAAAAACAATGGAATATTATGGGGAGTTTGAATGTTATTTACTCAGACTATACAGTAAAATCATTCATTCATTCATTATCTGTAACCCTTATCCAGTTCAGGGTCGCGGTGGGTCCAGAGCCTACCTGGAATCATTGGGCGCAAGGCAGGAATACACCCTGGAGAGTAATTTCCCCTGGAGACTAATACGCCGAAACACGACGCGTTTTAAACACGAGGTTCACACCTGTGAGGAGTCAGTGAGACAGCTGTCCAGAGGCTTTTGGCTTATAATTCAATATTATGGAGTTAGCATAAACGGGTGAAGTGCAAGAATACACGTGGCCAAAACCTCATTTATCCCTCACAGAGCCAGAAAGTAAAATGTGATGCGTCACCCCAGTGTTTCAGCCTAGCTGTATTGATTTCCATTCACCAATTCCTCTTACTTTCTGATCCATGCAGAAAGCAGCTGGACCAGGAGCTCCTCCGGCAAGCAGAATGACCGAGGGTGTGGAGGCTCCTCAGAGCCAGAGTGTCACTTTGAGTAACAACTTCAGCAGCCGCCAAGTGAAAACCTCTCCTGATGCCAGCCATGATCCAGGACAGAGCCAGAAAGACAGCTGTGAACCTGAAGAGCAGGATGGCCAGGAGGAGGAATCGGCCTGTCTGCCCGAGAACGTGCAGTACTCGGCTGTTGAAGCAGCGGAGAGGTGCAGTGGGCATTTGGCTCCAGACGGAGGGTGGGGTTGGGTGGTGCTGGCTGCCACTGTCCTTGTCCTGGCGCTAACACTAGCGTTCCCCTCCTGCATCGGGATCTTCTACACAGATCTGCAGAACCAGTTTCAGGCAAGCAACACGGAAACGTCCTGGGTGCCGGCCATCATGACGGCGGTGCTACACGCAGGAGGTAGGAATGGCATTGTGGTCAGAAATGGATCTGAAAACAGCAGTTCATCTCCAACTCTGTAAATGCCGTCACAAAGCACTCTGTACTGTACCACAGAGTAAACAGTGATAGTTCCCTTAAGAGCCACCATTTTAAACAGATTTGTGAGGGTAATAAATATATAAAAAGCTTACAGTTAAGGGCTTTTCCTGGAAACTCTACATTACAGTCATGTGGAAAGGGTTGGGTTCCTCTGCTTAATTATATTTTGATGATTTTGTCCGTTATGAAAATACGTTTTGAAAAAATAAGTGAGATATTTATAATAACGCGAACATGAATTCATGTATAACATACAATTTGGCACAGAGTGATGGACCAACAGTTGTTCTTCACTGGTACAGTTTCATGATGGAGAACATTGCTGGAGTGAGAAGGTCCGATGCTGTAATTTTATAATCATATCAGAGGAGTTGCTGATATGAGATCACAGGCAAGTTCTTTCTGCACCCTTTGGGAGATCATCAAGTTCCTGACAAAACCGAGCGAGGCAGGAGGGTGTTCTACCTGCCGTCACGGCCCATTGTTCTACTGTGAGAACGTAAGATCATCTTTCCACTGCTGTCTCTGCTGGAAAAGCCAAAGCATTGGCAAAACAAACGTGATCTTCCGAATCAATCTACGCACAGTGCTGCATCCTGCAAGTCTTTGTTTTTAACAGGGGTGGTGTTCACTTCTGGGTTGAGATTAAAGGAGATAAAGACACTGGTAATTTATTATTGGACCTTGTAAGTGCTTTGATGGCCACAGAAATGGCAAAGACAGCAGTGATTAGTCACGACAGTTTGAGCCTCATTTGCAGTCAGTACAGCGAATGAAAAGGTGATGATATACCGTGGAACTCTTAAATAAATAATTAATAAATATTAAAAAATAATCAACATTGGCGAATATTTTCAGGAAAACACTGGATATAAATAAGAGCTCACGGTTCCCGATATTAGTTCAGCTTTACTCTAAACAGCTTGATGAGATTAAGAATTAAACATGTGCCTTTATGATTTCTAAGAGAATATTTGGCGCTGTAGCAAGTGCGATGTTTAATATTCGCTTACGACGTACAGTGCCTTTTGAGCGAGGAAAGAAAATCATCGCTAAAAGAACGCTACACCGGTGTGACATCGTTCCTTAAGTATAAAGAGTAATTGGAGCTCATTTCACCCCACATCAAAGAGCCTTTGTAATACTGAAAGCCCAGTTCATTAATCTGATTGTTCACACTCAGCTTTGATTTGAGGGATAAGGATTATTTTGTTCATTTTAATCTGGCACTATGAACAGAGCAGGGCAGAGTGCCTGTGAAAGCTCAAGTTCCCTTTTATATTTATGACTGGGGATATTCATCATTGGTGCGAAGGACACCGAGTGCTGACCTTCCATTGCAACTGTCATCAATTGTCTTTACAGGGTTAATCTCCATATGTGTAATGATGCTAAAACGGATGATCTGTAATTCAAATACGTCCATTGTCATCTGTTAGTGTTTGGGTATTTGGCTGTGGTTTGGCAGGGTTTTTCTAACAATACCAGTTCTCTTCTCCAGGTCCTGTCTGCAGTGCCCTCGTGGAGAGCTACGGTTGCCGTGCGACTGTAATGGTGGGTGGGATCCTGAGTGGTATAGGAATGATAGCCAGCTCTTTTGCGCAGACCATGATGGAACTGTACATTGCTTCTGGTGTCATCACAGGTTTGTCTGACTCAGGAGTCAATGTTTCTCTTACCCACTCTTGTAGTAAAAGGTGCACATTGCCACGTATAACAGCAATTACTACACTGAACAACCACTGGATCATGAACACCTACCTTGTACCTCATTGGTCCACCTTGTAAGATGTAAAACCAGACACTGTAGTTCATCTGTTGCTGCGCAGATTGTTTGTCGTCCTTTAGTCCTTCATCAATGGACAGGATGCCGCTCACACGATGCTGTTGGTTGGTGGATAATTCTAAGTTCAGCAGTGACAAAGAGGGCTTTAAAAACTCTAGCAGCACCGCTGTGTCTGATCCACTCGCACCAGTACAACACACACACATCAGTGCCACTGCAGCGCTGAGAATGATCCACCACCACATCACACCTATTCTGTGGGGGTCCTGACCTTTTGAAGAGCAGAGTGAAGTAGGGATAAGAAAGTATGCAGAGAAACAGGTGGACTACAGTCTGTAATTGTAGAACTAGAAACGTAGACTTTGACTTGGACAAACCTTATTATCATTCTTTGTACACAAGTGTTTTCAGAATTTCATTGCAATGGGCTCACAAATGTACAGCAGCACAGGTTTTAAACAATAAAGTGTATAAGTGAGAGTTAAGATAATAAGATATCATATATAGGAAGTACAATGTAGGGTGTAAGATATATATTTATAAAAATAAAATAGTAAAAGGACTGGAGCCCCCTTCAGGGTGTATTCCTGCCTTGCACCCAATGATTCCAGGTAGGCTCCGGACCCACCGCGACCCTGAACTGGAGAAGGGTTACAGACAATGAATGAATGAATAAAATAGCAGCATTGGATAAATATGAAGATACAGGGGTTGGACAATGAGAGTGATGGCTTCAAATCCCAAAAGCCTGGTTTTAGACCACAGTAATTTATTAGTACGGTGTAGGGCCTCCTTTTGCGTCCAATACAGCGTCAGTTGGTCTTGGGAATGACATACACAAGTCCTGCACAGTGGTCAGAGGGATTTGAAGCCATTCTTCTTGCAGGATAGTGGCCAGGTCTCTACGTGATGCTGGTGGAGGAAAACGTTTCCTGACTCGCTCCTCCAAAACACCCCAAAGTGGCTCAATAATATTTAGATCTGGTGACTGTGCAGGCCATGGGAGATGTTCAACTTCACTTTCATGTTCATCAAACCAATCTTTCACCAGTCTCGCTGTGTGTATTGGTGCATTGTCGTCCTGATACACGGCACCGCCTTCAGGACACAGTGTTTGAACCATTGGATGCACATAGTCTTACTGGTGCAATGTGGAGTTAATGAAGATTGTCCACCAGACTGCTCCAATTTAGCCATGAAACCTCCCACACTACAATGACAGGTGTTTCAGCTTCACTGCTCCTGTACGGTCAGTGGAGCTGATAAAATGGACAATGGGTGCAGATACAAGGTAGGTGTTCCTAATCTAGTGATTGTTCAATGTATAACCAGCGGTGTAAAACATTCATGTCGGTATTCAAGTTAAAACAGAGTTCTAACAGGGTTCAATTGTGAAGCCTTCTCCAAAATGCTTGGTGAATGTCATCTAAGATTTCCCTCTCACTCCACAGGACTGGGATTTTGTTTGTGCTTCCAGCCCTCCGTCACCATGGTCGGTCACTACTTTGTGCGCCGCCGTGCCTTCGCAAATGCGCTCTCCTCCACGGGCACAGCGCTGGGCCTGAGCACGCTGCCTCTCCTGGCCAATTTCCTGCTGTCCCAGTTCGGCTGGCGGGGTAGCTTCCTGGTGTTAGGTGGGATCCTACTGAACTGTTGTGTGTGTGGGGCAGTGATGAGACCCCTGAGGGCCAAACCAAACACGAAGCAAATGCCAATTAAGCCTCCCCCCCAAACCAGCGGTCTGTATGACCAGAGGGAGGGGCTAAAGAGCCGTTTGCAGAGACGCATCTCTGGATTATTGCCTTTCTTGCGCAGGCACATTGCCTTGGACCTGATTCACACCCATCCCCGTTATCGTGCCTTTGCCCTGGGTGTGTCGTGGATGATGCTGGGCTTCGTGGTGCCGCTGGTCTACTTGGTGCCCCATGCTACCGCACATGGGATAGAACAAGATGATGCAGCCTTGCTGATGGCCATACTAGGACTGGTCAACATCTCAATCAGACCGACGGCAGCTTTGATCTTCGGACATCCACGTTTCCGGGGCAGCCGCTCCTTCGTGTACCTGTTTGCAGGTGCCCTCCTCCTCAATGGCCTGAGCAACTGTGTGTGTGGGGTAGCCACAAATTTCCATGTGCTGCTGGCTTATGTGCTAACATTTGGTGTCTCCATGAGTGTTGTGGGTTCATTGCTCTTCACTGTGTTGATGGAGACGGTAGAGATGAGCCGCTTCCCTGCCGCTCTGGGTCTGATCAGCATCATGGAGAGTGTCACAATACTGCTGGGCCCGCCTCTAGCAGGTGACTATGTCTATATCTATATCTATCTATATATATATATCTCCAAAATAGTAAGTTTATAGAAAGGTAAAAAACCCTTTAACTTTCAGTGGAAATCAATGTAAAATGATTTATTTGAAGAAATTTCAAAGCATTTTATTGCTATTATTTTGATTAACTTTGGACAGCAATAATATGTGATTTGTTTATTTCATTCATTCGTTGTCTATAAGTGCTTATCCAGTTCAGGGTCGCACAACCTGGGTGGGAACACACCCTGTAGGGGGCGCCAGTCTTTCACAGGATGATACACACTCACACCTACAGACACTTGAGTCTCCAATCCACCTACCAACTTGTGGTTTTGGAGCATGGGAGGAAATCGGAGCACCCAGAGGAAACCCACGCAGACACAGGAAGAACACACCACACTCCTCACAGACAGTCACCCAAAGGAAACCCACGCAGACACAGGGAGAACACACCACACTCTTCACAGACAGTCACCCGGAGGAAACCCACGCAGACACAGGGAGAACACACCACACTCTTCACAGACAGTCACCCGGAGGAAACCCACGCAGACACAGGGAGAACACACCACACTCCTCACAGACAGTCACCCAGAGGAAACCCACGCAGACACAAGGAGAACACACCAAACTCCTTACAGACCCCCTGGAGTGGGACGTGAACCCACAATCTCCAGGTCCCTGAAGCTGTGTCACTACCTGCTGTAGCCGCCCCATTTGTTTATTTGCTAGTAAATAAAACAGCTGGGTGTACGTCCTCTAAATGTGGTTATTCTATCATTTTAGGTTTAGTAAACATGTTGTATCTCAATGACTGAAAATGTAGAGGAGAGCATCCACTTGTAAAAGGAATTTTACATCTTTTATCAGTGCATGTGTGAGTGTGCACACGAGGGAAGGAAGCGAGGGTTAAATGCTGTGTGACTGGGTCCTGGCTCAGGGCCGATTTCATCGTAGGTTAATAGACATCCAGCAGACCACAGACTCAGCATGATCCTCTCAGGTTTCCACTGTCATGGCAACTCAAATGTCACTCTGATGGGGGAAGGCCGTGTCTCTGTGGCCCATCAGTGATCTCGCTGCTGATCTCCTAAACCACTATTAGATTATCTTCTCATCCTAAATCACCTCTTTCTGCTGTCCTACAGGGGTGCTGGTGGACTTCACTGGACAATACAGCTACGTGTTTTTCGCCTGCAGTGTCTCTGTCTCTACGGCTGCTCTCTTCATCATGGTGTCTTTCTACTGGTTGGACAGACACAGCTGCGTTGAAAAGAGGCCGTTCTCAACACAATACAATCATACCCAGACGCCTGACCTCAACCTCGGTATCGATGGCGGTAGCTGCCAAATGCCTTTAAATGTGATGATGGATGAAGGTGCTGAGACTGACGTGTGAAGCAGGGGTGCCCAGCTTTGATTGTGGAGCACCAGGTGTCCACCACAGTTTGCTGATTTCGCTGCTCATACACTGTTTTTAGTAACCAAATGTCATTTTAAAAAGAAATCAACATAATTGGAAAAATGAATATTGCAAAGCACAGAGGAACCTTTAAATACTGGTAGAAATAGAACGTCTCATTGTCTTGCGTAGAGGTCAGGCAGCCATCCACTTTGACTCATTCTTGAAGGCTATGGCTCTAGAAATGATGGATTGGAGGCTACTACTGTCCACATCGATGAAGTTCTCACTAAAGGCCACTCATAAGCACTCACTCTAAACACTAAAATAAGGAGCACTGGAAATGGTGGGATTAGGACATTATTTTTGAGTACAAATGCACCACTGAACAAATCCCTTTAAGGCTAATCACTCTGGTTCCATCAGGTGTTTGAGCAGATAAATCACTCAGTCGTGCTGCACTAAGGTTCTACAGGACACCACTTGTTTAATTGTATTTCTGCACATGCCATGAGCAATAATACACCCTTTTATCACGAGAGACCGTAGCTGTTAAAATGTATGCTGGTAACAGTTGGGATAATTTGTCTCAACACTATTGCTAACATTTCACTCTTATTCATTTTCACTCCTCATTGTATCATCTCCTCTCATCCCTCTGGTGCCCTCTTGTGGTCAGTTAAGGTCTTACACTGTGGAAAGTTGATTTGCACATGGACAAAACTGAGCTGAATATGAAGTAGCTTGTAACATATTCACTTACTCATGGTTAAACGCCTATTTCTCACATTCTCACTCAGTTTGTTACGTCGCCTCAAGGTGGTGCTATTGTACTTTGCATCAACGGCTTGTGCCCTTGTTTTACCAATCAACGCAGTGCAAGGAATGGATCATGTTTAATATATGGATCTTTCCATTTGTTTTTGTACACAAGTGCTTTACACAGTTCTGTCACCTAAGACGTTGCCCTTTACTTGAAGGAATGCTTTCTGATACAAGATAATCTGCCCGAGAGTACACCTGATATAACTGTACACCGTGTTCATTAAAGAATACTGTGAGGAATGTTAAGATACACTTGTGCAATAAGCTGTTTGCTAAATTCCGGATATATTTTTATTTAGATTTGATTTTTTAAAAAATTACATCAAGCTTTAAAGAATGTCGGAGATACTGCTTCTACAAATCAATGACTAATTTATACGTATTAATAAAAGTTAAAATTTAAAAGAGTTTGTTTGCATTCAAATGTATTTTTATAATTCTGGTGATTTTATTTAATAAATACTGCTGTTGATTCCAAAATGTGCTTCACACTGTAGATTCTCTGAGACTAACTCTGAGGTGTGAATTAACATCGCTGGAGACCCTTGTCTGTTATTAAAATTAAACATGTCTTTACCACTTTTTTAATATTAACCATTAGTAGCTCATTTTTTTTCATAATGTAGTTTAATGCTCATTCAGTGAGCACGGCAAGAACAGCTTGTTTTAAGGGTAATAAAGGTGGGTCTTTGGGTCTTTTCGACCTACATTTTCTAGTCTTTAAAGGCTAAGCAGCAGCGATATGAAAGTGTCAAACAAATAAATACAGTGGAGTTTGAGTTCCTAACTTGTGTTTATTGAGAGTCAGAAAACATGTTATTTCTTACTAATTGAAGGAATAAGGTTTAAAAGACCGTTGGTCACCGCCCCCCCAACGGTGTTGGGAAACTCTAATAGGCGTCTTGCCTGTGACGTAGATGGTGGACAACACTCCAGAAGCTGCACTTAATTTAATGCAAAATGACGAAAAGGTGTGTTGTTTTTGGCTGCAATCATTCAATGTACAGTGGGACATCTGTGAACAAATGGCCCAAAGATCCCAAAATATCCAGAAATTGGACTAAATTTGTCCACTTTAAACGGACACTTTGGAAAGGACCATCCGCTCACTCCGTTATCTGTAGCTCATTTCACTGGCGCTTTTCCAACAATATGGGCATGTAAGGACACCAACGAAAGGTGTTCAAGAGCCTCTGTAACATGGAGGTAAACAGGGTAAGGACACTCACTTCGCCTGTTTTAGTTGGTGTTAGTTAACGTTAGCTTGACTCGCTAAACTCGGTGGCTCAGATTATACTCGGCTACGTAGCTGCATTACGGAGGTTTATAGTGTCGGATGAATTCGAGTTCGACTTCGATCACATTTACAAGAATAACGGTACCTCTACATTTGAGTTTAGCTTATTGCTAGGCTATTGTCATGAATAATGTTGGTTATTTAGCTAGATACTGTCATAACAGTCAGCCATAACGGTGTTTTACCGCGGCGTTGTTCAGCTGTTGTCCACCAGTGACGTCACGGTCGCGTTCGAGAATTTCCGTAGCGAGCTCGGGTTTTTCCGTCAATTTAATAAAATTGTCAGTTGTAAAGCAAATTAAGCAGCTATTTTCATTTTTATTCATACTTATATCTGTCAGTAACTACAATAATGTGAAATATTCATGGAGGTTCATTAAGTGGTGCTTAGCGTTTAACAAGTATTGTGTGGCTCATGGAATAACAAAACAGATTCTAATAACATTTCTGCGGCTCCCTCTGAATGGGCAAGTGCTTTAGACTGAGATTGTTGGGTGCATTATTGGCTGTAACCAGGAATGTATTTTGTTTAACTGTTGCAGTGTTGTCAAAGCATCGCAGAACTCCCCTTCATCCAGACAAGGAAACGTCTGTCCAGAATGTGGAATATCATAAATAAAATGCTTACTATATTGAGTTGAACTATATTGAGTTTGTGCTAAACGAAAGTAGGGAGGTTGAAAACGACACTGGCAAATCTATGCTACCATTAGCTCAACTACGTGACACAAGTATGGAATCAGTCCTAACACAAAGCATTTGGTTTTTCAATGTGCGAGCTCTTGGTGTCATTGCTCCTTGAATGCAGCAGGGGGCAGCAGTGCTCCGGTAAACTGTACAGAGGGGCGCTCACTCGAATATAGCGTAATGTTATTCATAGTTTTGTCGTCAGTGTAAAACCTGCAGGAGGTTGTTTTGAAAGATGAGAGTCTGAGCGAGCAGTTTTTATCTGCAGAGGGAGAACACCGAACTGAGCAGGATATTAGAGACAGCTCTGACCACTAGAAACTCTCCTCAGAAAAGACCACAGTCCTGAGGATAAATCAACCAGTCTTTTTTTTGATAAACTCCACGCATAAGCTGAGTCTCACACATTTAACTTGAAGTCTATGTGTACGTCTTTCTCAATGACAAACTGAAATATTGATTTATTTAAACTGCTTAATATCAAACTGAGTTTGTAAGACATCTTAAAAGTTTCGTGTTCCTCCATTCTGCCTTCCTCAACGCAGATAAAGAGACCAGCAGTGTGCATACATTACCCACTTTCATATATCAGCATGTTCTGCTTGTATTTCTTCTGACACCACCCTTGTACATTTAGCCATAACATTAAAACTACATTCTTGTCTGTTTTATCAGAGAGGTGCACATTGTTGCACTACAGTTACAGACTAGAAATCATCTGTTGGTTTTTATGTTAGTTACCTTTAACCCTGTTCTTCTGTGGGCAGGACTCCCAGAAAGCAGCTGTTATTTGGGTTGTGGAAAAGGTCAGAGTGGGGCCACATTTCAGCCAGAGTCCCATACACAAGCCTGGCCCACTACTTCCGTGTTGGGGGGAGAGGTGATGAGGTCACGCCCCTCGCTGCCGTTGTATGCTTAGCTATGTGTGCTTTTAGGTCCTTTACACCTTTATTTGCTACACAAAACATGGGAATTTCTTTTTTACTTCTTCCGAGAACTTACATTTACGTTTCGACACAGCTGCTCGAGCTGAGGGTGGGTACATGAGCTTTGCCTCACGTTAACAAGGACTACTGACGTGCAGACTGACCAATTAAATGTTTACAGAGAAGGTTATCGACCAATAACGGTAGCTCTACAGTCAGACCGTCCAATCAGAAGATTGTAGGCTACTTCACCACGCCCCCTTCTCGCTCAAGCGAACCAAACGGAGTAGGGGAGGGCGGGACTAGTTTGTGAACGAAACTTCTCGAAGTTCTATGTAAGCTCTAGAAAAACAAAATGCCGGACGTTTGTGAAATTCCGCTCGGACATTTTTTTAAGTCTAAAAAAGAGGACATGTCCGGGTAAAAGAGGACGTCTGGTCACCCTAGTAAATAGAGGGACAATACAGCTCTTACGGCCCTATTTTAATAGTCGTAATATAACGTGTTAAACCATGTGTAGAAGATAACATTTCCATCAACATTGATTATGTTTTTTGTTTTAATATTGCAGATATGATTCTGACCCTGGAACAGAGTGAAAGTGCAAATAAAATGTGAACCTTTACATGTAGAACAAATGTGTGCTCCTGTGCAGTCAGTGGAGGAGAGAATGGACGATGTGAGTAAAAAAAAAGTGTTCACAGTATTTTGGCCGCTCAATGTACGTACAATTTCACATTCCAAAATGATCACCACGTTCTGCAGGTTTTGTTTATTTATTTGCACATACTGGACAACTGTTTTAAATCTTATGATGTTTAAACAATGTACAATATGTAAAACTCACTCCTCTTAAAACATGCCGTAAAGAATCTGAAATAAATTAAATTAATGAAATGTAAGGCCCGATGTTGGTATGTACAAATTTCCTGGGCAAATTCTTACAAACCTATATACACACGTGACAAAGCAAACAGTGCTCAATAACTTAAGATGTGCGAAAATCTAACACTAAAGGGGCAAGAAGATAAAGCTAACGAATGCTCCAGAAGTGTGTTTTCAAAGTGCTGGTATAGGTGAGCCTGAAGTTAGAAGAGTAAGGAGGAGCACTGTGAGAAATGTAAGCAGACGTTCTCCCTGTGAGTCAAATCTACAAATGGTGAATGTTCAAATCACCCGCAATAAACAAAAAAAAAAAAAAAAAAAGCACATGGGACAGAGATGAATTCTGAGCAGCCACTAACAATTCTTTAACCGATATACTTCAAGTGACAACGGTCACATTGCACCAAAACAATTTACATAACCATAGCATATAAACAAACAGTATATTTTTTTCCTTTCCACACAATAACCATTTTAAGGATGCTGGTTGGACAAACACGTACTACTGGAAATAGTTGTGTTGGTAGCATACTATACCCCAAGGTAATGGCCTGTGTGTAATATGCTAAAGTAGTGTTCTCTAAGCCAGTAACCATCAAACCACTGAGGTAAAGCAGTGTCCAGACAGAGACAACAGATGGTTAATAATTTATAGGGTCACTACTGAGAGCAGGTGTTCTTTCCGTGCCATTTTGTAAGACCCTGCCTATAACATTCTTAATCAACCACCCTCTGCTCTCTGTATAAAATACTCTAAGGATAATGTAACTCTGATTCCTGGATCACAAAATTCAGTCATTCCAGGCCTTGGAAAGGAGCTGCATCGCTTCCAAACCGTTTCAAGCTTTTTCCTCAAAATGTAATGCAGCTCAAAAAAAAAAAAAAAAAGAATCCCTTTTTTTTTCAAAGATTTTCTAAATCAGTCTTTTCATTGTGCAACTCATCAGACAGAACCAAAAAGAAGCAGTGGCCTGTTTGGGCCCTTTGTCGTTTTGCTGGCTTTCAGTAAGAAAAAAAAAAAAAAAAAAAAGGGGGGCAAAACGTGAAAAATGCTGAGACCTCTTTGGACCTGGGTTCAACTTCAACCAACACATAATAGCATGTGCTACTGTGTCCGACGCGTACTTGTCGAGACACAAACTCGCGAGGCACAACGTTACTGTAGCCCGGTCTCTCAGCCTCTTGCTCACTCACACGCACGTACACGCATACACACTCAGTCATGCACACAGAGCGGCAGGGTTTTCAGATGTCCTTTTCCGTTTGTTTCCATGGTGTCTGGCGGCTTGTGTGGAGGCAGCAGATGGATCTCTCACACGCTGAGGGGCAGCATGCCAGGAGGAGACACGGCTCGAGGGGATGCCATAGCGGTCAGGGCGCCAGGGTCCAACCCATTCACAGTACTGTACAGAACACAGGACAATCAATATCTGATGACATGGTTCAGAGAAAAGCATCACCGTTTTTTTACAGGAGATTTCAGCCATAATTTTTAACCGTAAGAAATCTTTAAATGTAGAGCTTGTGAATATGCTCACAGGTAAAGGTTGCACAGACATCTTTACTTTACATATACACCGTTGGTGAATGAATATTCAAACAGTGTGAAACTAGGTAATATACTCCTCACAGTCACCCGGAGGAAACCCACGCAGACACAGGGAGAACACACCACACTCCTCACAGACAGTCAACCAGAGGAAACCCACGCAGACACAGGGAGAACACACCACACTCCTCACAGACAGTCACCCGGAGGAAACCCACGCAGACACGGGGTGAACACACCACACTCCTCACAGACAGTCACCCGGAGGAAACCCACGCAGACACAGGGAGAACACGCCACACTCCTCACAGACAGTCACCCGGAGGAAACCCATGCAGACACAGGGAGAACACACCACACTCCTCACAGACAGTCACCCAGAGGAAACCCACGCAGACACAGGGAGAACACACCACACTCCTCACAGACAGTCAACCAGAGGAAACCCACGCAGACACAGGGAGAACACACCACAC
The DNA here is from genome assembly GCF_029633855.1 of Hoplias malabaricus. NCBI lineage: Eukaryota > Metazoa > Chordata > Actinopteri > Characiformes > Erythrinidae > Hoplias > Hoplias malabaricus. The sequence goes on along the minus strand of NC_089812.1, from coordinate 33,768,988 downwards.
TCCTCACAGACAGTCAACCAGAGGAAACCCACGCAGACACAGGGAGAACACACCACACTCCTCACAGACAGTCACCCGGAGGAAACCCACGCAGACACGGCGAGAACACACCACACTCCTCACAGACAGTCACCCGGAGGAAACCCACGCAGACACAGGGAGAACACACCACACTCCTCACAGACAGTCACCCGGAGTAAACCCACGCAGACATAGGGAGAACACACCAAACTCCTCACAGACAATCACCTGGAGCAGGGCTTGAACCCACAACCTCCAGGTCCCTGGAGCTGTGCGACAGCTATATTCTCTGTTGCGCCACCGTGCCGCCCAAGCAAATTTCAGTCCTATTTAAATTAATACTTAAAGACTCACAAAGACACAGGTTTGAACTACTCACGCTTTGTCAAAATATGTCGTGTGGAGTGAATGAGAGAACTTGGTGGCGTTGCTGTTAATCAGGTTGCCGTTTCCTGTGCTGTAGGGTTTCCTCGCTGCCTGATCCTTGGCAAAATTCCTACATGCAGCCAGCTTGGACTCAAGAGCCTGTGAATGATGCAGAGATGTACATATGCGATTACACCTGCCCACTGAAGACACCTGGCTCTCACAAGCAAGAGGCATGAGGTGGAATGTAAACAATATGCAAGCTGAAGCTTGAAAGAACATGGCAGGAATTACCCCGACTTTCCGTAGCAGGTCACCAACAATGTTGAGGGCAGAGATTCTGGCCGATGGGGTAAGTGGAGAGCTCCCACAACCGTTGGTCAACACTAAAAATTAATATTTCGAAATATTAAATACAAAATACATCATTAAATCTTCTGGTTGAGTATAATTCAACAGGCAGGAAGGAGTGGAACCTCCACTAATGTATACCTTTCTGACTCATGAAAGGATGGTCTATGGTTTTTCCCACTGGTGTAGCTGGAAGAGAAAGGGAGGCCTGAACAGCTGTGTCCATTTTGTCCGTGTCCAGCGTTGGAGAACTGGGTGCTGACATTCTGGTGACATCTGTGGCCCTTTCTCGCACAGCTAACTCCTGTCTTAAGTCTGCGGAACACAGAGATATGACCAATTACAACCTGGTCATACAGATCTATCAACAATTAACAATATTTAACAGAGGGCTTCAGTGTACCTCTAGCCTCGTCCTTCAGTCTCTGAACAGAGACCAGTAGGGACTCCTTCTCATCAAGCTCACTTTCCAGGAAGGCATTCCTCTCTATGGCCTGATTCAGTCGCTGCTCAAAGTCTTCCAGTGATGTAATGGTTGCCCTGTGACAGTCAATGCCCGACATACAACGTACAATTAGGACGGCTTTAGTTGGAGTCGGCTATCGCCGCCCTTAATTAGGTTTATGTGGGATCTCACTAAATTAGAGACAGAACAGGACTACAGGAAGCATGCGTACCTCTTTGCTCTCTCCAGGTCGTCGTTGGCCTGTTCCAGCTCCCTGACATATTTATGTAGCTGCTCCTTGATACACCGTGTCTGGCCCAGGTCATCTTCCAGCATGGAGATCTGCTTATAGCTCTGTGCGTACTGCTGCTCCAGTTTTTCCTGCACAACACAGACAGGCACACAGAGAAAGAATTGTGTGTACAATTGGAAAACTGCTGTCCTGTACTACGGTGTAAGGACCTTGCAAACTACCCTCTAATTTATCACAGCACTTAAGGGTCAGATCAGATGTATCCTACTTCTAAGATGCCAAACCACCATTACTATCAGCAATTATCAGTGTGTTTTGTGTGAAAGTTTGCCAAGTTGTACGTTTTCTATTTTCTCCTACTTAATCCTAACATCCAATTACAGTGCTCTAAAAGATTACCTCTAGGGCGTTTTACAGCATGCACTGGGCTTCTAGCCAGAATATACTGTCAGCTGATTCTTTATGTCAAGTTGATTTCATTATGTATTTAAGAAATGTTCTTGTTGGAAGATAAAGGAGGTTTCAGGGGGTAAGAATACATTTCAGTACTGTTATATCACAATGCAATATGTGTCAATGTGCATTGTGGCCAGTCAGAGTCATGAGAATTGAAACAGCTTATCCTCAAACCCCTAAAATGGGGTTCACCCAGCAGGTGAACGTACGAAGATGTTCATACCTTTAGGCTGTCCACCTCACTCTTGAGCCGCTGATTCTCTACCTGCAGGTCTCGAATACGGTGCTCTGCCTGACCCAGCTGTGCTTCTAGCTCTGCCTCCAGTTCACGACTGCCTTCTTGGAACTCCTGCAGCTCCTCCTGAGCATCATGGTAACTGTAGCAACAAACACACCCAAAGCAGACAAGCTCAATACCCAAGAGGCACCACCGTGGCCCAGCCCATTCGGAGCTTTATGTATTCATCACTTTAACTACAGCATGCGCACTCGAACACAGACTGACACAAAGTAGGGGCGCATGATAATTTAGGGCCTGACAGCTGCTCCTACTGTGAATAATGAATTACAAATTATGCTCAGTCAGAGCCGTACACATTTTAGTGAAGAGGAGGGTGTGCTGCAGATAAGTGATGTCTAATACCCGGTCCCACATGAATTCAAATAAGTCAAACCCGCATTTAGCAATGGCTGGTCTTTGCTCTGAAAGAATACACAGCACTCATGTCATGTTAAGATGTCAAAAGAAGAGGTCAAAAGAAGTGGAGTTACGTAAAATTAATGGGTTAGCCAAATGTGCTCACACTGTATCCAGTTGGTTAACAAACCTGCGGTTCTCCATGACCCCTGAGAGGTCATTGACTGCAGAGGGGGAACCCTGTGCGTGGCAGGAAAAAACCCATCGAGCTGAAAGGCCTTTCCTGAGGAAAAGCTTCACTCTGTGGCACGGTGCATTACGATCCTGAAGAATGACTTGACCCCAACCAAATATATTTTCAACGGCTGGAATTAGCAACATGTTTAAAATCACTGTTGAGGTAATGGGTACCGTCTCCCCTGGTCAGTGACCTGACAAAAAAAATCCCTGTCATAAATAATTGTGGAAATTTCAGCTTACTTTTTACCCATGTTTTCTCTGTTTATAACCGTGCCACTCAATTTATACTTACACTGATATTTAGACACAGTTAACTGTATAAGCAACATTTTCAAAAGCCATGTGTCCTTTCAGTCAGCACAAAGGTCCTTTCCCTTTGCACATTTCTGCCACAGCAGCTACATGGTATAAGCCTCAGCATAAACTGACACAACAAGACTACAGGAAATAGCACTAAAACAAACCTCAAGACACTTTCCGGTTCTTCTAACACTTTGGCTCCTCACCCAACTTAAGTACAGTAGGTTACAGTGTAGTAAAGACAGAGTGAAAAACACAAAATAAACGTTGCTTAAGTGAATGGCACAACACCTTGTGCTGGCATTGGGGCAGTTAAAGTATTCACATTTAAAATATGTTTTTGTTACATTCTACAGCAGGGAGACCTACTTCTAGCTACAAATACAATTTAAAACTTACAATCTGCAGTAAAACTGTGTGTGTGGTTGCCACATGTTTGCCATGTTATTTTTGCACGGTGGTTGATGTTTTTCTCCTTCCTCTGTAGGACATTCCTGGGGTTTTAACACTTCCTTTGTTCCACCAAAGCTTAGCAGTGACAGACCAGTGGAGGAGCCCATGTTCAGAAGTGTTGTTGAAGTCATTTCCAAACTGAACAGAAGCTAAGAGCTGTGGATCAATCTGACAGCCTCATGCTAGCACTGAATGTGCCTGGGCCCAGAGCTGCTTCTGGTTTCATGACAAAGACAGACCCTACTGTGATCAACGATAAAGTTTAAATAGCAAAGCTGTAACCAATCCAAAAGTGTAGAATCAAAAACTGCATAATGTAGAATCTCCTTTCAAGATGACGTCTTGAAAGATGATGCGACAAAAATGGAGAGATCTGAAAGTAAAACTAAACCCTTTTAAAGCTGGTCATCACAGATAGCGATTATGCAACAACAGGTCTGAGCCGTGTTATGTTAAGTTCATGGTCAAGCTCAGTGCTGAGGGAAGATCTAGATAATCCCTTAGTCATGCCAACTTTTAAACTGGGGTTTTAAACAGGCTGCATCTGAACTAAAATCTACTGTCAAAAAAAAAACAGAGATCTCCTAAAGAATATGTAGAACTCCTGTCACCTTTAAAATGAACTAGGTCAGGAATAATATCCCCCAGGGGCTAAGGAAGCTCTCGCCAGAATACGAAAACAGGAGACAGGACATAAACACAATGACACTTCTACAATGACACAATTCCATTTGTGTTAACGTCAGAAAACAGTACAGAAACAAGTCATAAAGACTCCCCTTTATGTAACTGCAAGCTAAGTGACACTGTTCATGTGTGTGCCAGACTATGCAAATGTAGGTAAACTTACTGGGAGATACAGAATAACACTGTACAGAACAGCACCATGCTACATTGTGTCAGCCCAACGTACTGCCTAGGTTTTCATTCCTTTCAGCCCTACAGAAAGGTGCCATGGAACCATTTAAAGCTATTCTCCTTTTATGTCACCTGTACAGGAACAACAATAATAACAGGAACCTAAAGTGCAGCAGTGACCTGGTAAATGCCAATCACCTTCTGTTCACATGCATCAAAATGTCACATACAGGCTTAAAGTAGTAATTTAGCAAGATTATTATTGGCCCATTTATTGTTATATAACACAGTAGGAAGCATTATCCAGTGCGTGTGTTGATAAAGAAAGACTAAACGTTTAAAAACTCATCATTAAAAGCTTACCTTTTCTTGTATTTGAGAGATAAATTTTTCCAGTACTCAATTTCCTCATCTTTTGAGGAAAATTTTGGCATCATCTCGGTTTCCATCGTAGAAATCTGTAGGAAAAACAAACAGCAACAAAAGTCAAATGCAGTTTTTTTCTTCTAAATCCACATCTGAAAATGAAGTTGTTCGATACAAATTATAAATGCTCAAAGAAACAGTGGGAGCTTCATAAAATAATATTGTAAATTGTTTGTTTACAGACAAAGAAAACACCAATACCGCCAACTCCTCCCTCCACAGTCTCTCACAGCTACTTAACAGAACCACATTGTGAAGAATGAGCAAAGCAAATGTAATTGATTTGTATTGCGGTGCGTTGCTTGGGCTCTGAGTTAATAAAACATTCCTCTTGCTGACAACAAACCGCTCATTAACCGTCTTCATCGTGTTTGGAAGAGAGTATTTGAACATGCACAAAAGCATAGCATTCCTCTGAGCAGGGGCCTATGTTTACTCACAATTAGCCCAACTCCAAATAACGGTCACTTTGTGCGCACCCCAGAAGTCTTGAATAAACTGGAACATTAGTTACCATTTTCGTTCTTAAACATCTTCTATTATCTATTGACCATGATTAAAGATCTCTGTATTAACTGCCTATTACACAAATAATACCTGGTACTGGCTGCACACAGCTGTTCTGTCAGCCTGTCCAAACTGACCTTTGATACGTGGACATAGCTTTTAGCTTTAAATGTGTTTGCATCAGCAGGCCTTTCAGCCTGAACGCCATTAAATTACATTTTGGTGTTGCATCCAAGGGTATGACTACAGCTCTGGTTAACACAGGCTCTTTTACAGGCCCAGCAGTCTGAGAAGAAATATTTCACACTCATGTGTTCTGCCTTTACAAGCAGGCTTGAATGTTGTGGTATGCCCAGCTAAAACAAACCGCTTCCTCCAAATTATTTCTCGACCCCGTTCCTTCATGTGGCACATCTTCAAAAATTCTAGAAAGCTGCTAAAACTGATGAGAGGCATGAAAGATGTATTAGTGTATCAGAACTAAGCCCTAATCTGAAACACTGCTTTAGCTCATCGAAAGATCTGGTAAGATGCTATAATAATAAAAAAATACAGCTGTTAAACACACACTGCAGCCTGGTTCCCAAAATAAAAACCCACTTGACAGACCATTAAACCAGAAGCAAAACTCATCCAATGAACAACCACCAAAAGAAACATCACCAAAATAAAGAAAACAAATTATATACATATATTACTTTTCCCTTTTGGTATTTTACAAGCTTCATGTGCAGATTTTGCCACTTGTAAAGTTCATGTGGATTAATAAACATGTATGAAATATAGAAGTCACGGCTAGTTCCATATGGAGAGTAGTGGGAAGGTAATACGTTTCCTACAGAATTACATGGTGTCGCATTGTGAATAATAATACACAGATATTTAAGAATAGGGCTGGACAATAACTGAACAATATAAAATGTTTCAATAACAATGACATGGACCTTCTACACATTATCAATATATATTAATTACAGCATCTGTCACCGAGTGACGGTCATCACAGAGTGCTGCCATCAGTGGTTGTTGTTTGATGGTAATGTCATGTTGCTTCCAGTTCTTGGTAGTGTTTCTGTGGCCTGTTTAGTGTTCATATCCATATCGGAAATATATTGCATTGACAGTAATAAAGAAATATATTGGGTTAATAATTTTGTCCATATCTTCAAGCTCTATTTACGAATAATAACCTAGCGCCACCTAGACATTCTGCTCTTTGTTGGCTTTCAATCTTGGAGCCACTACATTTTACAAGAAAACAAATCAATCGCACTCACGTTTGTCAAAATATTAAAAGCAACAAAGAGCCCATGTCAGCCATTTTGTGTTTTCACTGTAGGAGTACAGTTCAGTACGGTCGTTTGGAAATAAGGGAAGAATGTACAAATGTATTTGGAAAACAAGACAGTGCCAATTACTACTACGGTTACATCTTTGTCTTCAGGGGTCACTGGCTTCTCTGTTTTCATTTTAACTTACAACTACCAATGTCAGTGTAAACTAACGTTCATGATCTCAAGTTAAATGGTGAGCTTCTGTACTCCAGCAAGTTCACTTTTTTCGGACTAAACACAGGAAACGAAAGTGGGATGTTGCTTTTGAATGTCTTCTAGTTTTTCTCATCCGCTCCTCGGGCTGTGACTGTAGTAGAGTGGGGACTCTCTGAGGAAGGGCCAGATTCTTTGGTCATTACATTATTTCCTGGAACTCCTCAGTGGAGGACAACACAGCAAACAGACCTGAGACCTGCTGAGAAAGCAGTCTGAAAAAGACCTCTGCCCCAAAATAGCTTTATAATAATAGGCTTAAAATAAACACAAACCCTAAACACTAAGCTATGGCGGGGTTTAAATCTAAAAACAGATTTCAACGGTTTGTGGCCGTTTAAGGCTAAGATGAGACATAAACAGCTCTGAGAAGCAACGTTAACAAGAGAGATACCACCCTAATAACATTTTCTGAGGCGGCAGGACAGATGTAATGTGTGTTTGTTGTTTAAAACGAACACATGCAGCGCTTTTAAACGTTTAAAGTTCGAGGAAGTGTCAATTTACTCATCGTCGGGTCTTCGTTGTCTTTTTAAATCAAGGGTTACACAGCGTTTATGTCCAACCTAACGTTTCCTATGAAGCTAAAGATGGCTAGCTGTCTCAATTAAATAACGTTAAGTTACCGTTAACCGTTAACGATTAACGTTAACATTACTGAGTGACAATTAGTCAAAAGCTAGTTCTTAACCACATAAACCTTAAGCACTATCCGTGCAGGAATGTCACTGAAATACGCTAAACACCCCAGTTACTCTGTGTTTTAAACGGTTGACAGCCACGAAACGTTAGGAGACATTCTCCTCAGGCCGAGGCTATGCCGCCGGATTTTACTCAGTTTCACAGCTCGCGAGATGAAACAAAACAAAACACACGCTTTACATGGCAAATAACCGTATAAATCACGCTTTACCTTATCATTTACCTGAACATGCCCAGTTCGCGCAGTCAGCTCCGGTTCAAACCCTGAGATCTCCGCCGGTCCACAGCCCGCTCTTCACCAACAGATCATCTGACTCCCAGAGAACCGGGCTTTTGAATCGGCTCTTCTAGACGATTCAGACAAACCGATTGAAAAAGATTCTTTTGAATCGAACTTTGGAATATATGAACTAAAATGTAATGTTAAAAACACAAACGGATATATTAATTAAAAATAGGCTGGATTTAAGCCGCGTTATTAAAATCAGAACATTAATTAGGTAATTAGAACATCAAAACTAAAACTTTAAACCAGTCTATTTTTGTTGAGATTCCAGAAACAATTTCAAAAGTAAAGTAAGCATAAGCTGTAGTATATATAACATTTCATAACCATTCATTCTTATATTGCATTATATTGTTCCAGTTGTGCAAATATAATGTCATTACGGGCCCACCCACCTAATGAGCGAAAATGAATCACAGTTAAAAGAATCGGCTCCCTGAATCAAATTCCCCATGACTACAGTCAAAACGCCAACGCGGCTCGTGAGTTTTTTCAGAGGAGGCAGTTTCCGGTAAAATGACACACGCAGTGACATCACCACGGACGAGACTGACGTCAATGACGTCTTAATGAAAAACGTGCTTCTCTTTTTTCATTTTTAAAGGGATATTCAAACTGAAAATGAATAACATATTCATACAGATACAAAACAGGCTACTGACCAATGGCAGCCAAATCAACTGTTACTTATATTGGCAGTTCTGGGCTTTTGCCAGTAAAAAATGTATATAACCATGCTTCATCAACCATAGATATTAGAAATATTGTGGTTGCTTGTACGTGAGTGGGCTGGGTCCTATGTAAAGCTCTAATAGACTTTCATAGGATAATTTATATTCTGTCCTGTGTACAATAACAATAACACTGGTATGCAATAAACAGATAAATACATAATTAAGTAAATAAATTAGCAAAGAACCCAGGTTTCTCACTTTACATCAATCAATCTAAGCATCTGATTTAATTGAATTAAAGCTGTACTAGCAGTAACTGTAAATACTGCATGTCTTCAAGAAAGATCCATAAATTATCAAATGGACAAATAAATCAGTATGCGTGGGTTTCCTCCGGGTGACTGTCTATGAGGAGTGTGGTGTGTTCTCCCTGTGTCTGCGTGGGTTTCCTCCGGGTGACTGTCTGTGAGGAGTGTGGTGTGTTCTCTGTGTCTGCGTGGGTTTCCTCCGGGTGACTGTCTGTGAGGAGTGTGTTGTGTTCTCCCTGTGTCTGCGTGGGTTTCCTCCGAGTGACTGTCTGTGAGGAGTGTGGTGTGTTCTCCCTGTGTCCGCGTGGGTTTCCTCCGGGTGCTCCGGTTTCCTCCCACAGTCCAAAAACACGTTGGTAGGTGGATTGGCGACTCAAAAGTGTCTGTAGATGTGAATGTGTGAGTGTGTGTGTGTTTCCCTGTGAAGGACTGGTGCCCCCTCCAGGGTGTGTTCCCGCCTTGTGCCCAATGATTCCAGGTAGGCTCTGGACCCACCGCAACCCTGAACTGGATAAGGGTTACAGATAATGAATGAATGAATTAATATTTATTGGCCAGACAAACTGTTTTAAATAATATTTTGTCTTTGTGAATATGCATGTGTATATCATATACTGACTAAGCTTATCTCAGGTCTGCAGAGTAGTTTCAAATAAAAAAATAATACATTCTTAAATATTATATATATTTATTGCTCAACATCGAATATAGTAGGTGAAATTACACAGGCTATGTACAAAACGCATCAGAAAGATATTTCACTGGATAAATATTTACAGATTATAGAGCACGTCTCTAACTGTACTAGACACCAATACATCCACAAGATATCGCATTACTGAAAGATTGCAGAAACAACCTCTCACATAAAACCTCTTGTGTCGTTCATATGAAAAATGTCTTTAGCTGGAATGAGGTTTGGTGTCTGAAGGGGCCCAGATTTATGGTTGTTCTTCAGGTTCAACAAATCATTCAGCAACCTCTTGGGTTACGAGGACGTTAATGTTGTTCTGAAAATGTATATCATTGCTGTATCATGAGATTTTATTACTAGGCAGAATGCTCATTGATTGCAATGAAACAGTGTTGTTAAAATCATTTATTCTGGGTAACTATGGGAATATGTGATTCATTATTCATCTGTGCAATTTTGATGTTATTATTGGTCATTGATTCATTTATAAATTCATGAATACCACATGCTTTTATGAGAGTGTTTTGCCTAAGTGCTTGCTCATTTGTCAACTATAGGCTAATTCACATATATACATTACTCTGTTTGAAACTAATTGAGGATTATTGTAACAAAAGGAGGATGACGTCAGTTTACATATATTCAGTTAAAATATAGTAAAAAAAACATAGAATTTTGCAGGGCTCTGTTTAAGGGCACTTGAATTCTCTTCCTTTATTTACAAGCCCTCAAATGATTGAACAATCTGCATCTATTTTTGAGTTTAAAATATTGGCTCTACACAGCAGTTTATCCTTTACAGTTTGTTTTCCACACTTACTTCTGCCATATTTAAACATGCAAAGCACTAAAGTGATTATCTGTATTCAATTCCTTATCAGGTTTTAAAACGACATTGCCTTAGACAAATATTAGAGGCTGTAAAAAAACATTCAGGTGTGAGGTTACATGCTCATTGGAGTGCTCAGCCGTTACTCGGACACAAGATGGCGCCTCAGACTACAGCGGTGACTCACGCCAACGTAACTGTCAGAAATAAGGAGGAATTACATCACAAAAAGTTAAACATTTGTAGTGAAAATGTCTTAGACTTCTGGTGAAGTAGACCCAGTGTCCTTCAGTGTTAAAGCTTTGACTTGAATCACTCCAGATGTCTTTGTTCATTGAATTATACAGAAGTTTGAAAATGGGCTCCCCAGAGTGTAGCGTTGCTATTTGATTTTTTTCCCGCCATTTTACTTCCACCTCAGCGAGAACGTAGGCATAATTTAGATTATATTTAACATACAAACATCTTATTTAACTTTCGAGATACAATAAATAGGCTTTTAAATACCTAACACAATAATGTAATGTTAAAAACATTGCAAAGCTGCTTCTTTCAGGTTGTATTTCTGACCTCCAAACACATATTTAGTGCCTAAAAGTCTAAAGGATTTAGGAAGTGTAGCTAAATGGAATAATTCTTGATTAATGACTGAGAATCTAGGCTGGACTAAAAAAAAATAGCCCTGTGTCATTTCGCCATGAGGTGTGCTCATACAGTTTTTAAAGACACAGACACCGATACCGGGAGTGTGTCCAGTCTAACCGCATTCCTTCCATTTGACGATGACACTCAGCCTGAATAGTCAGTTTACACAGGCTCAGTTCAGCTGCTGTTCCTGATGTGTTTAGAGCCCGGAGAAGAGCTGGAAGTTCACTCCTGCCTCCGGACCCTGTTTGACCAGTCATGGACGAGGAGTCTCGGGACAGCGAGTGTCCGGTGTGTTATGAGAGTCTCCTGGAGAGTGCGAGGTCTCTGAGCTGCGGACACACGTTCTGTCACGACTGTCTGGTCAGGACCCTGGTCAGGTTGAACCGGGAGGGAACCGCGACCAGGGACAGCATCGTTTGCCCGGTGTGCAGACACGTTACGTTCGTCACTAAACTGCAGGGGATCGTGGGCCGCAGAGGAGAGAAGATTCTGGAAGTTCCCTCGACGTCCGTCCCGACCCGAGGCGTCCGCTGGTTGAGCCGCTCTGTGAGATGGTTCTCGTCAAGACTGAGTCGCCAGAGGCTCGTGTGTCCTAAAGACTCCCTGCAGGTGTTCATCATTAGCGACATGGGTCGTCCCTTGTCCGAGGAGGACGTAATTGACGTCGAGACAAACGTAGTGATCCAGGAGAACACGAGCCGCAGCTGGACAATCTGCACTACCTCACACTGCCTCCTTGTCCTTCTCATAGTCTTCACTTTGCTGGCGCTGGTGGCCGCCACGCTGCCCTGGGTTCTGCTGGCGTGAGCCCTTTAACCCTTTACTGAACACGGTGTCAGAGTACAGACCCGTACTTAAATGGACATTTTAAAAAAAGGGTCTATGGTTGTAGGTGTATTTCAAGAGACAGATAATGCTTGTTTGAAATGTTTCTCAATCAAAGTAAAACGAATTAAATATTCTTTAATATACACAGGAAATATATGAGGAATATACAGGAAATATATGGGGGATATTGCCTTTGATTTATTTCCTATATTTGTGATGTAAACAAAGTCATTCAGTGTTTTTATTTTTATTTAATTTATTTTTGTCCAGACTGATGTTGTCCAGTGGTTGTGACAGGAGTCAGGTTTCAGGATTTCTCCAGTGCAAAATGTAGGAGAAATTTAACTTAAGGGAACACTAGGGAGTGTTTTCTATCTTAAAATTAAAGTTTCAATACAGCTGTGATGCTCCGCTGACCTGTATTTGAAAAGAGCTTCTGTCAGTGCTACTCTGGGCTCAGCACTGCAGAAACCATACTATGTAACTTTTGGAGGAGGGTAGGAAACCACTCCCAGGAGCCCAGGAGCAAAAACACTAAATCTTACCTAGTGTTCCTTTAATTGTTTTCAGAAAATACCTTTTAGGACAAAACCCTTTCTAAACACTTCATAAAACATATATATAAATATATCTTAGACATCAGACAATATACTCATCACTGTTTTATGTATCAGTGTTCTGTGATATTGACTACAAAGTCTACAGAAGTCTGGTTCCCATGACAACCACTGCAAACTATTCTGACTCAGTAAGTTTCTCAGTAATGTTGCATTTCACATCAAACCATGCTTTTCCAGTGTTTTATGGCGTAGTACACGGTGACAGTGCTGTATTCTACATTTCACCGTGACTTGTTATGGCCCTTGGTGGCCCCACCACACGAGGTGGAAGCGAAGAGCAGTCGTTTTGAAGCCGATTAAACAGCGTGAGCACAGTTCTGCCCGGGAGCGCCTCCACAACTAAATTATTAAAGTGAAGGAAGGATCATTTGAATGAGCTGGACCCGCAGGAGGAGACGAGCTTGGCAGGCGGCCTGGTGCTCGGAAAGGAGAGATGTTTACAGGATGAAGTTACAGCACTTCAGACATGGACGTTCTGAGAAAGTGACTTGGTTTCTGTGTGAGTGGGTCAGGGGAAGAGCTGTCGGTCTGGCTTTACGCTGCTTGAATACTTGTGCACGGCTCCTTTTTGTTTTTTTTTCTAAGGCACACCCTTGCTCTTCAAGCACTTCTTGTCCCACAGGTTAGAAAACTACACTCCTCTATCCTCTCATCCCATCTAGTGACCACATCTGGGTGGGACACTTCAGACACTAACTGAGCACGAATGGCGTAATATCAAGGTAGCTAAGAAGTTTACACGTTTTCTAAAGCTCTCACTGACTTCTGCTGGGATCAGTGTGGTTTATTTGTTTGAACGAAGTGGAAATAGATTTTACTTGGGTGCAGTTCTCTGGGAAAAACTTCATTGGTGTAGAACCTTTTCATTATGTGAAACCACTGAAATGTTCCTTAGAGACAGAGAGTGGCACCTTCATTAATAAGAGTGTAGTGTGACTGATGTTGTATAATAGCATTAGTTTACTATAGTGACAAAGCGCTATGTACAGTGCTGTGCAAAAATGTCAGAGGACACCTCACGTACTTAAAGTCAAAATGATCAGTGAAGATGTTGAACAGGAAGCTTAGTAAATAATTATAATATTTAATGTTTTTTAAAATAATATTTGTCAGTATTTGGTGTGTCCACCATTTAATTTAATTTCAGCTTCCATTTCTTTTGGAAATCTGCGAGGAAACCCACACAGACACAGGGAGAACACACCACACTCCTCACAGACAGTCACTCGGAGGAAACCCACGCAGACACAGGGAGAACACACCACACTCCTCACAGACAGTCACCCGGAGGAAACTCACGCAGACACAGGGAGAACACACCACACTCCTCACAGACAGTCACTCGGAGGAAACCCACGCAGACACAGGGAGAACACACCACACTCCTCACAGACAGTCACCCGGAGGAAACCCACGCAGACACAGAGAGAACACACCACACTCCTCACAGACAGTCACTCGGAGGAAACCCACGCAGACACAGGGAGAACACACCACACTCCTCACAGACAGTCACCCGGAGGAAACCCACGCAGACACAGGGAGAACACACCACACTCCTCACAAGTTAATTAATCTATGTAAAATATCTGATGGCCTGGTGATGGGCAACACAAGCTTATACATGGTTTCCCAGGTGCTATACACCTTTCAGACCTGAGTTGTCTTCCCATAGTGGAAGAACAAAAAGGAACGTGGAGTGCTCAATACATGAACTTTTAAGTACTCGAGGAGCTCCTCTGAGTGGAAGATAGTTTTGATTTATGCACAGTACTGTACCTAGTGAAATAGCAGTACATCACTGTACTAAAATATAAAAAAAAAAAAAACAGACGCAGGTCCCAGAATATTTTAAAGTCACGTGTTCCAACGCAATATCATCAGTTGTGCTCTTGCCATGGTTCATATAATTAAAACAAACCCCATACAACCAGAAGAGACCACTCACAACAGATGTATTAAAAATGTAGAGTTTAATATATATATATATATATGTATATCTATATATATATATATCTATTTCTGACATTCTGATCAGGATTGCGGTAGGCTTCACAGTACAGACTGTGTTGATCCACTGATATGCTAAGCTGAAGGGAGGGGCAAGGAAGGGAGGGAAGTGACTTACAGGCAAGTTTGTACATCAGTTATGAATACAGGGGAGAGGCTGTACATCAATGGATATTGTGCACTTTTTTTTTTTAAACCAGTTCTTCACACAAACGTAATATTTTTGGCCTCCTCCCCTTAATGTTTACCCTTAACATTTAGCAATCGTAAAAGAAAGTGACAAGGATCGTGAATAATCAGAAGAGACTAAGTGCATGCGTTGCATCGTCACGTCCACTCTCCGATCGTAAGACAAAACAAAACAATGGAAAATAAAATGAAAAACGTCAACAGACATCCTTCAGGGCTTCAAACGGGGGATGTCCATTTCTCTTGGGTCATTTTTGATTTCACTGGTCACAATACATTACTGAATTTTGCTGCATTTATTAAACATCTCTCCAAGGACTTGTGAAATGTGAGAGTTGCGAATGTGAAGCTATCATTAAACAACTTAAAGAAACTTAGAAATCATTTCCTGCTGGAATGTTTGTAACTGGAGCTTTGGTTTCCATGTTCCTAGAGCGATGGTACCAACGAGGTCTAAAGGTGTTGTAACTGTGCAAAACAGCACCGAATTTCAGTAGTGGGCTCTAAAAAGGAGCCCCATTGTTTCAAATGTTTTTATAATGGTGTTCTTTTATTTATTTATTTATTTATTGCCAAAATAAGAGTCCCACAAAAATGCCATGTTGCTTATGCACAGTAGAGTCTGACCTTTTCCTCATTTAAATATTTCCAATTTTCTAAAGTACAGTTAACTGTTAGCAGCATTTCAAAGTAAAGTGACTCTTGTTAATTAGCGATGGTGGTCAAAAACAGGTGCATGACCATTTTCAATCAGACAGTGTTACATAAACGTCTCCTATCACCCTGAACGGATTCAACTTACACAGGACATTTTCTGGCCTCAAAAACGGTTTGTCGCTGAGTGTATAACGGTAAACTGATGGTCAGACACGTGCATTCGCGTGTAAATCCCCTCCCTCTGTCCATCAACATTGACACAAGCATTGAAAGTGACTGGCAACAGGGACAAATGAACCGTAAACTGTCACCTAAATAAAGTAAACAAACCATGCTATGTCTATTGCAGCTCCTATAAAGTTCTGACAACAGCCTTTACCTCAGTGCAAGGTCAGGGTAAAAGTTCAATCACATTCAGTCACCACTCTATTTCAGATACACACCTGCCTCTTCACAGAACACTGAAAAAACCAGCACCGACAAGAAAAAAAACAAAACAAAAACCAAAATATAAACCTTAATTACACACACAAAACTCACCATTAGCGTCAGGACTTAAATATCTATTGTGAGGGCACTTGCAATTATCATTGTATAATCACTACAACTATTAAAATATTACTCAGTCACCAATAATCATCATCATAACAGAAGTAATCGAGAATGCACATTGAGGCATACCATACATTTCAGTCCTCTTGTCCCTGAAGTACACTAACGTTCAGTTAAAGAAAGAAAAACAATTAAAGAGAGTTATAATAATAATAATAAAAGTCATGACGTTTGGGAACCTTTTGCATTCCAGCTTTTGATGATGGGAAAGAAGCAGCATGCGTACGGCCACTCCCAAGTGAAGTTAAAAACGGAATAAAGTGTAATTGCACTTTTGCAGACACTATTTACGGCCTGCCTGCTTTTGTTCGGTCAAAACAAACGGCAGCAGAATCTTACCGACCGAACCGATGGCACGTCTACCCCAGTCACCAAGCCTTTTGGGCCACAGCTGGGCTGCACAATATGCACCTGTACATCACAACTGTTTGCCACATAGATATGACAGAAGGACGTAAGCATTTCTTACTGTGTGCGCCTAGAACAATTACAGTTCGTATACAATCAGCACATTCGTGTACTCCAAAATGGGTAACTTGGTCACACACAGCATTTAATCGCATTACTTTCTCCATATTGTGCAGCCCTCATCTTGTACCCTGACACACCAGAGTCTGCTATCATTCATAAAAGACCCCTGATGACTTACCGATTAATTAAATATATATTTAAAGGGACGTAAATACGTGAAAACAACAAAACCCTGCTCAAAGGTTGCAGTAATTATCCAGAAAGATGGCCAACAAATTGACCACATGCTCTGCATTCTCGTACTCATCAGCGTTTATCTAAACGTCTAACCGCTTTGGCCTTGACCCGAGCTGGTGAGTTGGTGACTGGTTTGTAGCCATTCATGAAGTAAATCATGTGCCAAACAGCTGTTGTTCATTGAGCAGTAAAGCCGTTTTATTTGTGCTGGTCACCTAGGGAAACACACTGCGTTTGCAGGAGCAAAGGAGAAATGTGCTCATCTGCAGCTGTTTTGCTGGACATTGTTCTACGCATCTGTTCTAATGACAACATTTCAGGGCTATTGTTTTCAATTAAGGCTGTATGAGACCTGCGGAAGGTTCCGGTTTCTCTGGGGTTAAACTCTGCTGAGACTCTTCACATATCCCGCGCTCCTATGACATTATTACAGTTAGTGTTCATGGCTTTACAAAAGTGCAAAATCTCACTCGATCTCTCTGTGAATCAGACAACAAGTATTCAGGGACAAAATAATACTCAGTTATCATAGAACATTATCTCTATACAAGATAAATATGGCATGTCACACATATGAATATATAATTCATATTTGCCTTTACATTTGTCCTCTCATTAACACGTATCTACAGATCTCTATGTACAGTCTTCGTATTTACACGAGAGTGGAACCTGTCATTACTCTTTAAGTCCTGATAGATGAAGTCTGAAAGGGAGGCACACGTATGTCTTTAATAGTCTTGACCTGTTTACCAGGGGATCCGCAGCTGGCACTGGAGGAAGGAACAGGAAAGGGGTGCGTACCGCTGACCTTCTTTGTTAAACTGGATTACGTTTTAGGAGAGTGAGACAAAAATATTCACCATGAGCTCTCGTCTGTGTTATTGGTGCGTTACATTTTTTTATGTTCATGTGCTAGACTGATCGAGTGCACATTTCACCAGAAACTGAGCGGTACTGTATATGCCAAAGCAGTGGTGTGTATAGGTCTGCGTGCATGTAAGAAAGACAGAGAGATTGATAGATCGATAGATAGATAGATAGAGATAGACACAGAGAGAGTAAAAGAGCCAGATGAGGCCTCAGCATTGTAAAACTAGACTTAAACAAAGTTTGCATGCTTTATGTCTTCAGTTCATCAACAAGAAATGAAACCATGTCTACCTCCTTGGACCCTGTAAAGAATACGAGCAAGTACTACCCTCTCACTCCACGAGGGGGCAGTATGATCTCGTGCTTTCCAGCACAAAGTATAATATGAGGTTCCCTTTGAGTCAGCAAACACCCCTCTGTGTCCCGCTGTATTGCAATAAAAATTTCAGGCTCTGATTATAAGGCAGAAAGAAAAAAAGCAGAATCGATCAGAGAGAAAACAAGCGTGGCACAATGTCCACAATACACAATAAAACTCATTCTGCGACATTCCAGTAGTATCCGTCCGTTGTTTCTGCTATGGCACAAGTTGTGAGTTGTGTAGATGGTTTCACATATTATATCTACTTATCAGTGAGTGAGAGAGTTGGAGCAGGTATGAGGGTTCGGTAGGGAAGAGGGCAGGGTCCAGTTCCAATGAAGGGGTGAGAAAGCAGGGAAGGGAGGCTGGTGGAGGCCGTGTGATTGGCAGGGCCTCAGCAGAAGGTGGGCAGGGCTTGGCTGCTGCTGGCTGGGCTCAGGGGTTATAGCGTGGTGCTCTGGGACTCCTCCTCGGTCAAGGGCTCCCCCTCTGGAGAGTGGTCAGCCACGGCCATGGAGCTCCGGCAGGGCGCGCCCACCCTGAACTCGTCCAGCAGGCTGTCCAGATTGACATTGATGGAGGGGATTTCCAAACTGAAGAGATCTGCTGATGTAATGGAAGGCGATGGCGGTGAAGGGGAAAGCATGAGATGGTGACAAAGCAGGACGGACACGGTGAGAGAAAAGGAAGTGGTCATGAGGTCGATGATGAGTGAAGAAGAAAGACAAGGAGAGAAGAAGGGAGAGTAAGTTCAGTTCGTAGCCCACCTTTGAAGGAAAAGGAACGGTCTAGTTGTGTGATTCGCTGGAAGGAGAAGGCTGGAAAGAGGGTTTGTTCCCTAACATTCTACACAGGGATTCCGTCACACTGAGCCATTGGACTCGCTCACTAGAGTCATCCTCTGGATTCAACTTTCAATTGATGGAAATAGATCGATCTTTGTGGATTCCACAAATGACGCCGTGTTATAAAATCATCACGAGTCGACATTCAATTGATATTCACCACAGTGACCACTGTACTTTTGACACATAGACAATGGGATGGGTGTAAAAGTGAGTCAGAGGGGACAGCGTGAATCTCTTTGCTCGTTTAGGATGCAGCTCTCTGAGGAGCCGCTGCATGGCCTGGGTTCTGATTGTGATGACCTCCCCTGTGTAAGAATGAGATGGACACGCACAGTGGAGTCACAGCGAGTGGAGAGGGTGGTGTGATTACAATCGCCCCTCAAATGGCCTGGCTCATAGAGAGGGGGCGGGGTTTACCTGGGCCCACCCGTGCAGCATGGAGCTGCCCCAAGGCCTTTAAGGGAGAAGTTTGAAGTGGGAACGGGAGTGGGGGAGTCGAGGGGACGAGTTTGTTACGATGGACTTCAGAAAGCGACGATGTTGGCAATGTGTGGGGCCCCCTGGGAGGTCCGTTAAGCCATGCACAGGCCAATCCCAACACCATGCACAGACTGAACACGGACAGAATGAGGCAGCGGCAGACAGCTCCACGAAGAGAGAGAATGATTGAGAGAGAGTGTGTGTGTTTGAGAGAGAGAGAGAGAGAGAGAGAGAGAGAGAGAGAACGAACAGCAAGGTTGACCATTCCCGTCCTGGAGGGCCAGAGTCAAGCATAGTTTGGCGATTTTCTAGCTCTAACACATCTATAACACTTGGTTACCAGGGTTGGAATGATATTAAACCCAATGATAGTCCTACAGTTTACAAGAAAACGTATTCCAATAATTGTGTTCATGGTACAAGTAAACGACCTACTGCTACAGATTTTCAGCAAAGCACACATATATTGTACTGTTGTATTGTCATATACGTTATGTACATCTCTCTATTAATACTCATGTTTCTATGTTAATGAAAAAGGCCAGTAATAAAAAAATCCAGTGTAATCCTTGTGACGATTTTCCACTTAAATGCACAGTGGAGTGGAGACATGCTAATTTACTGTTAGCTCGTTAAACGTGTTATCACATCTCGTACCAACCCATCTTTACTGCTAACAAATCTGTGAGTCAAGAACAGACAAAATCTCCAGGCCATGCCGGACTAACGCCCTCCGGGACCGGAGCTGGCCACCTCTGGTTTAGAGTGTGAGTATGAGAGAGCTGGCATAAATGTACAGAAGGAACAGGCTGCAGGAGGCCCCAGACTCAGCCACAGCACCAGGCCCGACGGTGTGAGATGAGGCTACGGCGTGGGGCGCAGCAGTGCAGTAAAGTTTCTGGCTTACCCTAAACGTCCCCCTCACACTTAGCCCACACTCAGTGCCTGGCCTCACACAGCTGCAAAGGTGCACGACGATGGCAGGGGACAAAAAAGTCATACATCAATCAGAGTGATCAGGAGAATGACCGACAGACACACCTCAGAGGCTCACATGAGAGAACATACAGTCAGTGCCCACACAGCTGCCCACTAGAATGATAACACAGACCACAAGCCTTAACTTAGAAAACAAAGTCTGACAACTGTGGACAGGTTACCCACACTTAACATTACAGGTAAGATACATACTGTAGAGCCCTAACGTCTGAGATACACTCCCTCTGTTCAAGTGCTTTTTTACGTTATCATACAGATGATTAATAAATCATTAGCTTAACTGAGTTTGAAGGCAAGTGAATCTAAAGGCACCTCATACTCAGGAGAAATGAACATAAATATACAACAAAAATGGTTCAGATTTCACAGGGGACCAGGCTCCTCACAGTCCGTCGCCTGCGTAGGACGGTGAGACAGACAGTTTGAGAGAGGTATGCTGTCCTCCCGTTCGCGCTGTTGCCACAGTGACATGTTTACCTGTGGACATGCTCTCCCCGGGGGACAATCCGTCCAGCAGGCCCTGCTCCATGGGTTGGGGGGCGGTGGGGGGGACAGTGGGCGGCTGCGGAGGGGGCAGGCTGGGTCTCTGCCGGGGCTTGGGGGTGGGCCGCGACTTGGTGAGCGTACCGGTCAAAGACGGGGGAGAGGACAGGGACAGAGAGTGGGGCGCCCCGAGTGGGACCTGCCCAGGGGAGGAGGCGGGCACGTGCCCCGTGGGGCAGCCCAGGCCGTACGGGGAGGGGGTACTCGGGGGAGTGGGGGACAGGCTGACCGGCGACGGCTGACCTGTGGACTGGTCTGACATCCCCCCTGATTGGCCGTACGGAACCTTGGGTGGCACGGGGGCCAGCTTCTTCGAGGCTGTTGAGAAAAAAAAGAGGAATTAATGAGATTAGCAGCTTGCTGTTGTTGGCAGTTTATATCTTTAGTTTTGCACGGGAGCTACAAGGTTATTTTGCAGTCCTTTGTAAACGTATTCACAACCCAGATCATATAATAATAACAACCCTGATATATATGTAAGTTTGTAAATAATAACAGTAAGTGTCCGTTTTCTTAGGCAAGTGTGGGATGATGCTAACTTGCTAACTTGTGGTGTATACGTTTCCACTGTTTCTTAGCTACATTAGACTCTTAGCTCTGGTGCAAATATAGAGAAGAGGCCACATACATTGGCTCATTAAGCACATATGTCATTTTCATTTGTGTTGGACTGTTTCTTTAAAAAAAGAAAAGCACAGACCTTTGCGCAAGGTGTGGGGGCTGTGCTCAGCTGAGTGGGGTGACTGGCTGTTGCTCTGCTGGCCACCAGCAGAGGGCACTGTTGGTCCAGCCACCTGCACAGCCTTATGGCCAATCACAGGCGAGAGCTCCTTGCTCTTCAGAGTGCTGAGGAGAGACAGAAACGTGATGGCCTGCCAACGACCCACACCCACCAGTGCCCCTAATGAGCAAGGATGCACAAGGACTCTTCCTCACACCGAACTTCTTCCACCTCCTCAGAAACTGTCCAGAAACTACTCTTTTAAAACGGCAGCATAGATACGGATAAAGGTTATGGCCAATTAAGGATAGGTCTTTAATATTTATAATGTAAAAGGCATGGATTGTGTTAATTCTTTACATGGGGCTAATTCTTTATAAACATGCAATAAGGCGTTATAAACTAATCTTCGCCCACAAAGACAAAGATGTATGAAGGTGGATTCGGACTGCGTCAGCAGGAGGGAAATAGTGTCCTTGTGCAGACCTGCCGCCCACCAACCCACCCACAACTGCATGCACACACACAAACACACACACACGCACACACACACGCACACACACGTGCACACACACAGAGATAAAGACTGGTTTATCTATAATACATCTGAGTATGTGGAGGCTCTTCTTCACAATGACAGGCCTATTTAACTGCCCCGCTACAGCTGTGAGAATGACTTAATCTCTGCGATTCTTTGAGCCCTACATGAGAGAACATCTGAATGAAGACTCATGGAAGGAGATGGGGGGGAGGGAGACTCTATCAGGCAAGCTTGTTCTCAGACACAGAGAATACAACCAGGATAATGGCTCATGCTGCCTTGCTGCTAATAACTCTTAATAAGGCATCTTACAGCGCCGTCCATGGGAGCTTGATGCTAGCAAAAAATAACATAATGCATCCTTCTGTCATTGGCATAACCTCTAAAACAACATGTGAGGGGAGGGGGGGGGTGCTCCAAAGCCAGTGTAGTCTCCTGCTGTTTTGCCTGTTATTGTAGTAATCAAGTGATTATTTTGCTGATGAATGGAGTAAACAACCTTTATGACATGCATTTCCTTTTAAATATTTTACTGATGAAGAAAAAACACATGATGTAAACTGAAAAATATATTCATATATTTAATAATGCATGTAAATGAGTATAAACTGTCACAAGTAGGGCTTCTGTCATTAAGGCGTACTCGACTGGTCCGGATTATTTGCCGAGCTGCAATTACGTTTGTTGACCGCAGTTATTTTCACAATGACGGAACACAACGAGAAACTGAGGAACAAATATAGTATGTGAGGGGTCTGGGGTCATTTGAATAACGTTCGGTTTCTAATGCTGATGAAACAATGTTCATTCCAGTCATTTCCAGTCTTTACAACAAAATACAATGTGTCCTTATAATGCGACATATACATGAATGAACCATGCAGGTCCTGCCCCCTCGTATATAACAGTTACGTGTATTTGTACGAAATTGTAACGATATGGGGTCACGGTTTGTTGCACACAATCACATGATGAATATATGGTATTTTCGGTGTGAGTATTAAGCTATTAGCATAAATGCTGTCATTTTACAAGTGCAGGTGCTAGCCGAACGGTAGGATTCGCACAGTATTGTAGCTACTGTAGCGGTTAGCGTGTTTTGCTATGGGAACCGTGTTCTTGTTTGTCTCCCACCCCTCCTCCTCCTCCCGTTCACTGCAGCATATGGAGAGTGACTCGTACACTCTTTTTCTCTAAATCTCACTTTAAAGTTTATTCGATGTTACTTATATACTCTTATTTCAGCTCATAAAATCATAGTGGCTTGGACAAGGACAAGGTTCCTGCATTTGTGATTGTGTGTGTGTGTTGTTGTGTGGGAACACCCTGAGCTAACATTTACAATTTACTGCTTAATTATTACACCACAGGCTGTTTTAACTACCTCAGGGTAGACGACATGACAGTAGATGGAACAAACTGTTCAAATTCCATAATAATAAACTCTTATCTTTTTTTAACGTTGTATTGTGCTTGAACTGAACTATGAGATCCTATATATATATGTTTTTCCCCAGTGTTTTCACTGACCAACTTGACTGTGTCTTGTCAACATAAACTGCAAGACAACCCAAAAAGTTGGAACGGGCAAAATATTAGTGAAAACTTTACAGAAAACCAGCCTTACAGTATAAGCAGCATTCGGCAAGGCTCCGTTTTTGCAAGTCTCTTTACTCCAAAGTTCATGAGAAAATAGACAAATAATTCAAACGGCTTTTATTTTTTCAGTGCAGGACTCCAAAGATCATATGTCTTTCATCATCGGTTTAACTTAATTTGGTGAAATGATTCAGGAGATCCGGAGAAGCCCTGAAATTGAACTCATGATAAGAAACTCATGCTACAGTCTGCAAACACTGTTGTCACTTAAAGGCTAAGCAGCAGTGATATGAAAGTGTCAAACAAATAAATACAGTGGAGTTTGAGTTCCTAACTTGTGTTTATTGATAGTCAGAAAACATGTTATTTCTTACTAATTGAAGGAATAAGGTTTAAAAGACCTTTGGTCCCCCCACAGCGGTGTTGGGAAACTCTAATAGGCGTCTTGCTTGTGACGTAGATGGTGGACAACAACTCTAGAAGCTGCACTAAATTTAATGCAAAATGACGAAAAGGTGTGTTGTTTTTGGCTGCAATCATTCAATGTACAGTGGGACATCTGTGCACAAATGGCCCAAAGATCCCAAAATATCCAGAAAATGGACTAAATTTGTCAACTTTAAACGGACACTTTGGAAAGGACCATCCACTCACTCCGTTATCTGTAGCTCATTTCACTGGCGCTTTTCCAACAATATGGGCATGTAAGGACACCAACGAAAGGTGTTCAAGAGCCTCTGTAACATGGAGGTAAACAGGGTAAGGACACTCACTTCGCCTGTTTTAGTTGGTGTTAGTTAACGTTAGCTTGACTTGCTAAACTCGGTGGCTCAGATTATACTCGGCTACGTAGCTGCATTACGGAGGTTTATAGTGTCGGATGAATTCGAGTTCGACTTCGATCACATTTACAAGAATAACAGTACCTCTAAATTTGAGTTTAGCTTATTGCTAGGCTATTGTCATGAATAATGTTGGTTATTTAGCTAGATACTGTCATGACAGTCAGTCATAACGGTGTTTTACCGCGGCGTTGTTCAGCTGTTGTCCACCAGTGACGTCACGGTCGCGTTTTTTTCCGTCACGGACGGGTTTTTCCGTCAATTTAATAAAATTGTCAGTTTTAAAGCAAATTAAGCTGCTATTTTCATTTTAATTCATACTTATATATGTCAGTAACTACAATAATGTGAAATATTCATGGAGGTCCATGGTGCTTAGCCTTTAACAAAGTCCACCTCTGCATCAAGAAATGCAACCTGGAACTGCAAGGAGAAAGCATTACATCAATCCTATGCAGAACTGCTAAAGAGTGCTCTGGGACCAAGCTCAAATGAGATGGTCCAGAAGAAATAATGGTGGCCAGAGGTGTCCATGTTTCAGCTTGTTTTAATGGAAAATGGACATGATTTCCGTGCTAAGCATGAAAGGGACCGTTCAGACTGATATCAAGGATAAGTGCAAAAAACATCTCTCATCTCTCACAAGAGGTCCATCAGTAACCACAGCATGGGAAGTTTCAGCCACAGATGCTCCACCCACAAGTTGACTTTCAATGGGTTGGCCACATTTTCAGTATTTTGCCAGTTGCATTCTGATAGGCTACCTGCCTCCTTCTTAATCACATGCCAAAATAAGAGACCTGTAATTGGACCTTTTTGCATGTCAGTCATATTCCTTTCCTGGGCAGGTTAAGTGCCGAAAGGTACCAGACCCTCTCTAGAGAGTATGGCCATACGAGACTATAGCATGGGTGACTTACATATGTGATACGTTTCCACTGATGTGGAGGCAAATATTGGGTTTTTAAAGACATATGCTGCCATCAAGACAATGCCGTTTCCTGGGAAGTCCCTTATTATTTCAACAAGACAATGCCAGCCTCATCCTGCATGTGATATAAAATCATTGTATTGTAGACACAGAGTGTGTGTGCTTTACTGACCACCTGAAGTCCAGATGTTTCCTATGGGCACATGAACAGAATGGACAAAAATTTCACTTGCAAACTATTAGTATCCTCAGTTCCCAAATGATTAAGAATTTAACTCAGTGGTAAATATGCCTCTGTCCCAAACTTTTTGGATTGTGTTGTAGGCAACAAGTTCTAACTGTGTTTATATTTACAGTGAAAACATTCTATTCTGTGTGCTTTTGGCATTTAAATAAAGCTTTAAAAGAAATAAGAAATCACACATTCATGTTTTTATTGCATTTAACAAAATGTTCCAACATAATTCAGGGTAAAAATACTGACCTTAAGCTCTAGTCAGGACACTTCTATTTCATCATTTTACCATGCATCTTTCTAACTGCAAACAGCCAGAAAGGCAGCCATGACAGGCAAATGCAACTCACGATGCACCAATAAATACATTCATATGCGGCTATATAACCATATGCAGGGTTATCCATGTATTTATTTCTAATCTATGGCAGGATCCACTTTCTCGAAAAGCCAGTAACATCCTCTGTTGCTAGGCAACCCCCATGAGAGGCTTCCCTGGGCAACGAGAATGTTACAGAATCTGAGGTATGGCATTGAAAAGAGCACTATGAGCGCAATAGAAATAGAATAATAGAAAAAAGGAGGTGAAGGAAAAGAAAGGTTGAAGGAGATAGCCAGCGTGGAAGCTCCAGCAGCACAGGGAGTCCGGCTGGTCATTCCAGTATGTAGCTAAGGCCGGGTAAGTGCTCCAAATATAAAGAGTATTTCTCAGTATTCAGTATTCATTATGGATCTGCAGACAGTTGCTACATGGACCCACTTGGGCCCACAATGAGTGCTGGTTCTAATACAGCCCCAGGCCCTAATGGGAATCCTCTAGTGCAGTAGTCCGCATTATATTTAGAGGCTAAACCTCATCTGGCAGACAAAGGGCTTTTTTCCTCACTAGCCTAATGATGTTTTTATTAAGCATTATTAAGTTAAGGGCACTTACTTAAGACATTTAAATTCTTTTTTTATTTCCTTTTTAAAACTTTATTTAAATGCTGCCTATTTAAAATGACTTTTTTTGGATAAGGGAAAAATAAGCAGTGTCTAAATATGTGCTTGGCATTTATTATATTAATGTTAATAATATGCACACATCTTACATGCATGAGCATTAGAGGCATAACGATGCACCCCCCCCTCCTATCAATTGTAAAACATCCTTGGGTATGTGAAAGGTACTACAATGGAACCTCTACTAACGAACGCCTCTACTATCGAACTTTCCCAGATACGAATCGAGCATTTGAATATTTTTTTTGCCTCCACCAACGAACCATGACTCTAGAAACTAACCCGAGTCGGCGGCTGAAATGGCCACTGACCCCAATAGGCGAGTCTCCCAGCGCCCAGACTTGAGTGAGCTTTTAAGATTAGCAAATTGTAGCTTTAGCAATTTAGCATTAGTGTAAATAGCAGACATCGAAATTCGTGCTAAGTTAAGCCATATCTACGCTTCGTCTCCCCACATTCACCCACCTACTCTCCGTTATTCCACCCACCCCCCACCTCCCGTCATACAGCCAGTGCCTGTGTTACTCCTCCAGCCAGTCGTCACGTCTCCAAGGTAGCGATGTGTAACCACTTACAACTTTCTTATTTCTTTTTTATTACTGTTACCACTGTATTTCTCTTTTATTTTTAGTAACGCTACATGTATTTTTTTACTAATTTGAGAGTGTTGTAAACATATATCAGTGCAAAAAGGGTGACTTTCGGGGTGGGGGCTGGAACGCATTAATTGCATTTCCATTATTTTAAATGGTGAAAATTGACTCGAGAAACTAACTTTTCCACTTACGAACCGGGTCACGGAACGGATCAAGTTCGTAGGTAGAGGTTCCACTGTATATTAATGTTATTATATTATTAAATTCTTATAAATTCTCAGGTGTGTTTGTTAGTCATTCTCTAGATAACATCAGCCCCTCCCCCTCTCCATTCTGCCTCGTTTTAAACGCTAAACATTTCAATAAATTGTTCCTAATTAAATTTTTGACAGTTACATCTTTAAAATAAACTTCAGTCATCTTTTACCTCTTACTGTCACTAACAGATCAAATGTATTCTTCATTCCAAATAAACACTAATTTGATTCCGATTACTAATACTATTTGAATTCTGGTGTTTGATTAAATTGCTTATTCACAAACTGGTCCTGTCCGTCTAACAGCAGTAAAGGCTGAGGCAGCATTATGGATCTGCAACTCTGGCAGTATTATCACTGACACGTCTGATGTGTCACTTGAACCAAAACAAGGTTCATCACAAAGATCTGCTAGAGTGTGTGTATGTGTGTGTTTTAGTAAGATGGTCTGAAATTAAAATGCAGTGTACGTACAGAAAAAGCATGATGCATCCTGAGCAAAATCTTGTTTTCCTCCCTTTGAAATGTAATGACTCTGTGTAAAAATGATATGTTTTTTATTACGTGACCCTGCATCAGCCAGAGGGGTATTATGACACAATAGAGCAAAGAAATGTCTTAAATTGACTTTTAAGCACAGGTTCTGACCTTTACACCACGAGGGTGCCTGCAGGAAGTGGAATAAATATTCAGTTCATTTTTAACATTAATCAGTTAAATGAGCATTCCCTGAGTGCTACACTCTGCTAATAACAAATCCTAATGTGCACACACTTGCGGACCACTGCTCTAGTGGTAAGGTATTTACGTTTATTTTAGACGTAACCATCAGCTACTATTATTCGGTAAGTTTTATTCTGGACTTTATTTTCCCAGCTCAGTAGTTTCAATCTTAGTGTTGGATTTTAGGTCTGAATGGGCACAGGCATGTGGGTATTTACCTAGTCAGTCTGGGGGGTCCTCGCTCACGGGCGCATGGACAGGCGGCCCACGGAGGGGGGCCAGTAGAAGGGAGGCTAGGGGGGTTTCCTAGTGCCATTTCGTGGCGGGTCAGCACAAGGGGTGTTTTAACGTAGAGTGGGGAAACATTCGCATCAGGCGGGGGGGCATGCGGGAGGTCGCACGTGGGGCCGTGTTTGGGGAAGTGCAGGCAGCTGGGCTTGGGGTTGGAGTTGATGTCGAGGGAGGAAGAGGAGGAGGAGGAAGAGGAGGAAGGTGGGGGTAGTTGGGGTTGAGGCTGGGGCTGGGGCTGGGGCTGAGCAGGAGGGCCAAAGCCAGACCAGCATAAGGGTGGGGAGTCAGGGGGCTGGGACTCAGGGCCCGGGGCCACAGGGCGTGCGCAGGGAGGGGGCTTGGGATAGAAGTGGTGAGGGCCATGGGAGGCAGTGGAAGAGGAGGAGGAAGGGTAAGGAGGGGGCGGCCGCTCCTCCCCGTGGGGCGCATAGGCATGAGAGGGGTCCGGCCGGTGGGGCGACACCTCGTCCAAGCTGCAGATGTTGGGAAACAATAAAAGAGCAGACACAGAGAGAGAGAGAAAGAGAGAAAGAGAGAGCTCTAGTAACTGCACACGGATGACAGCACTAAGAAAAAAGTGGATTCGTTGGCTCCAGGTTTGATTACCGTGCTTTCTAAATGTTACAGGACAATTCTACTCGCATCAAGTGGTAGTTATATGCAAAAGTTTGAACATCCCTAGCCAAAGTAAATACTCTATGTGAAAACATTATTAACACATCCTCTAGAGGGAGCTAATTGTCTGCAACTTTTAGTGCATTTAATTGCTGAGTTCAACATATTGGATAAAAGTAAAACATAAAAAATATATGAATTTCCAAAGCGATTTCCCTCAATATGCTGTACACAGCAACTGAAATGTGCAGAAGCAGGGTCTCTGTAGAGAAAGAACAAAATGCTTATTTCACCTGGGGCACCCAAACTTTTACATACAACTGTATTAAACTTGTAAAAAGAGAAAAGAATAAATAAATAAAAATCTGTGGCAGTGTTTCTGTTTATGTTTTTGTCAAGCTGTGATATGATTCAAGTTCAGTTGCGGGACAATGGTAAGTAAAGAAGCGCAGTGCATAAGAAGCTAAGAAGCCAAAGCAAAGAACAAAGAAAAGGGGCGGGGCTCAGCATGAGCATTCAGATTCCAATAAGAAAGAAAAACAGCACAGAAAAAACTGCATTAAAAAAAAAAAATAATAAAAAGTACTCTCTGATGAGCTGAGTATGACCTTGTGTCTGCGCACTGCACCAAGTCCAGAACCCTTCTTTGCCCCATTCAAACAGCCAAAGCTCGGCTTTGAATATCACAGGTAGTTGTGTTTGGTGAATAATTCAGAAAGCTTTTTCGGTCCCCATATTCTCTCTTCCTCGCTCTCGCTCTCTACCCAGTGGAAGGAGCTAGCACTGAACGCACTAGCACAAGGACATTGGCCTGGTCCAGCTCCTAAACCCAGAGCAGGTAAACACAGACACAAAACCCTTTCATAGCCTGAAAGAGTCACGGAGAAGGGAGGAACAAATCAGCCAGACCTACAGCCATCACAAACCCAAGACTGCAAGGCATTAGCCACAGGATGAGAGGGACGACCAATGGGACAGCACGGATGAAGAAGCAAATGCGTTATAATAAGTTAATCACAGCTCTTATCCAATCAAAGCTCGTGAAATGAAATGATTGTTAAGCCACAGCATGAATTCTTTAGTCCTTGGAAACTATTCAATCACCTAGACATGACATGTTTAATGAAAACTAACACTGCTATCAATCTGTAAGTGTTTACCATACAATTATGAGCACTGTGAGACTGGGTTTAAATGGGTAGCCTGCGTGAGAAGAGCTATATCAAATATATATATAAAAAGAGAACAGGAGTGTCCAGTTCCGGTTCTGGAGGGCCATATTACAGCATACACTGGTGATTTCTTTGCCCAGACTCATGCCACTGGATAACTAAGTGTGGAGTTGAATCAGATGTGTTTGAGCAAACCTTTCCAGGGTTTCAATTCTAATGTTTTAGAAACTGGAACTCCACTTGTGCACAAATCCCAAAAGGTAAGACCACACATGGGTCTGTGTCAACATGTGGGAATATTTTATCACCTATCATTATTTGGTAGCCCTTTATGAAGTGTATATATCTGAAGCCCAACTGGCTTAGAGATCGTGTGCAGAGCAGTTATTGACCCTGACAATGGAACTTCCCAATGGAAGCTCCCAATTTGCTGTCGCCCTCTGGAACATCAGTGGTGAGGTGGAGTCCTACAGAAGCATTGAAGATTACCATCAGCCATTATCTTTAATATCAGATGGAGAAACACGTGCCTTGTGTTCATTTTATGTCACCAAATAAGACAATCCCAAAATTCGCATTAAATGGAATGGATGGTGGATGGAAAACCCTCTAATGCAGGTCAAAAACTCTCCAGCAGAGCGCTATATGACACTTCCCCTCCCCACACAGCCTCAGATGAATCTCTACCACCAACGTGAAGGGTGTTCTGATTCTCAAAACATGCAAATTCCCAAGTCCGTCTTGAACTCTCAGTTTGACACAAGGGACAGACTTTTCTGCAAGACTCTAAACAGGTAGCGCTACTTTCCATAAAAACGTTTCAGTCCTTCATCACATCTTTAGGGACAAGAGCTATCCCAGAGCCCAAATCTATTATTGAAACTGTCTGCAGCAGATGAAAACCTTTAAGTAAATGTAGATGACCTGTAATCATTTCACTGGTGCTTGTACAAGCTGAATGTAAACATACTCAGTAACCTGGTAAGCAGACGTTTCTCAACATTAAAGAAAGTGCTGACCAAATGCAACGGATGTTAGCAAAGTTTACCCTTAAAGCAAAGCAATTGTTTACCAAGTGGTACACATCTCATAATGGCAACACTGTGTGTGATGCAGATACAAAGTTTTGGAGGGTGGAGCAGAGGTCAAATAAGGGTCAATAAAGAAAGAAAAATAAAATACCGGAAATGGACACCCCTGAGCTAGACACCAGTATCAGAATAAACACTGCTAATTCAATAAGTAACGCGATAGCTGAGATTACACGGAGAACGTCTAAGAAAATGAAACAAAGATTGCTTACCCGACCCTATCTGTTGGAGGAGGGGTAGGGATAGGGGAGGTGGCCAGTTCTCCGCACTGTTCAGAGACAAGTATGTCAGCGGGAGATCCAGGCGGCTGTGCGCTCGGTGGAGTGGATGATGCTTTCCGGGCCAAAGTGGATGCACCTTTTCCTTTCACCCAGGACGTATCCATCACTCTGACCCCCATACTGCACCCACACAGAAAGCACATATATAATCAGTCGATCTAACCAAAACATATTAAGAAAAGTGTTTAGAAAAATAATAAATCAAATTTACACCACACTGAAGTGAAGGAAAAATGCTGTTCTTTTCGTTCTGTATCATCTCAGGGCAGTTTGATCAGATTTGACTGATATTAATAGGCAGCTATGACCCTGGCTAAAGCTCAAATTGAGTTATGACTCTGGCATAAAGGAATCAAAATAAGAGTCAAAAATTACAAATTAAAGAGTAGTATATTTAAGGTTTTATTGTAAAGAAACGTGTGATTGCCAGAAGCCCTGCCGCAGCAAAAGAAAATGGGAGAGCACCCTAACAGAGGGGTGTGGCCAACAGATGCCAGTTATCAGGAGGCCATTGTGATGTCAGCTACTGATCGAAAAGAGAAAAACAATGCAAAACACTCTTGTACCTATTTACTCCAAATGCACTAAAAATGTAAAATAAATATATTATTTTGTCCACTTTCCCAAGACTGAGGCATTGAAGAAAATAATATTTCACACCTTAAAGATGCTTCACTTTAAATCAACTGAATCTTCTATATTGTATTTTTTTAACAAATCATTATTAACAAGAAATATGAATGTGATAAATATTAATAAATTGCATAAAACCTGAACTAAAGAGAAAACATTCCCCTGCTATTATCTTAATAGCTATTTTGATTTGCTAACATCAACATAGCTTTGAGGTTTATGTCTTAATGAATTCTGTTAAATCTTGCATTCTTATATTGAGGACACAATTTATAATAGTTGAGGTGGTTTTGCTAGTCGTTAACTCTAATGCCCACATTATTTCATTTGGGATAAGAAGTGTGTAAATTTGATTTCCAGCCAAACTCTTGCTTTAAGGATCCGGCAGAGATACATTCACAGAGAACATGTGTTTACTATAGGAGACATTTTAGGAGAGGAGTCAAACAGTACCTTTGTATTTTCCTAATGCTGCATTGGTAAGGACAGAGGAATGAAGGTTAGATGTCAGAATAAAAGGGCTTGAGTCACAGTGCATTCATAGTCCAACAGGGCTGCCACAGAGTGAGTTAGAGAGCCACGATGCAGGCACAGAAGTGGACTGTAGGGAGAATGGATGAATGATTGATTGGTGGGGTGAGAATGTGATGTGGAACACATTGTAAAGGAGAATTCAAACCAATTAAAAAAATATTCTGTGTAATTTTATCATTATTCAGAGGTAAATACTACACTAGAGAAAAGGGCCACATGGAAAGCTATAGCAAGGAATGACACAAATATGCTGATGCCTAGAACAATATTTAATGGTTTTTAAAAGTAGCAGTCTGTAGGATATTTACTGTACTTAGTCATAAAATGTCCAGGGTGTGTGATCATAGATTAAGGAAACAGTCAAAGCTAAAGCACTGCTGCCTCTGACAGCATTGCTGAAGCAGTATATTCTCCTTGAGAAGTGCCCAGTCCAGAGCGGAGGCCCAAAAAGCCCCACTGCCCTTCTAAAAATCTCCATGACCAGAGACGTTTTAAAATGAGAGGAAATATTGGCTCTGTGTTTGAAAATGGGAGGCAGTTTACAAGCAGCAAACACTACAGATCAGATCAAGAGTTGGCTAATTTCCTCCTGAACAATTAACAGCAAGTCATTTCTAAAGAAATACAGAAGTACAGATGCCTATGAATAGATTAAAAGGAGTAAACACCATAGGTTGTGTGTTTCATATAAACAAAGTGAGGCATAGCGACGTTTGAAAAGTGTTAGGGCTGTTTTTTGTGTTTTATACCTAGAAGGTGAATAACAATCATTATAAATAAGTGTAAATACTATTGTTTCTTTAAAAGAAATTGATGCAGATTCATGGGTTTCTTTGTAGTATGTCTGTGTTTTAAACAAATTAAAGAATAACAATGGTGTTCGAAAAGCCTTGCATATTCACCTATATTTAAGGTGGAACGGAGAAATCAAGCTTGGCAGTACACAGCAAATATAAACCTTTGACTAGTAGGTAGATGTTTTGTGACATGATGTACACTTGGCTGTGTGTTTTAAGTGGATAAATTGGGAAATAAGAAGTTTTTCAAATGAGTTTTGTTTATAAAACCAAGCGTTAGCTTTAGCTTCATATAGCTCTTTTAGGTGGAAAAGGGTATTCAATTAGAAGCTAGAGAACAAATCAAATAAGGCTCTTAAACAGACACATTTAAGGTTGAACTAAATACTTGAATACAAAAATTGGGAATAATTGGTTGAATAATACAAATGGTTTGTGCGATTTAAACAACAATTCAAAATGTTTCAAAAGCTATAGCGCTACCTTCAGCAGAGAGTTCAAGAACCTGACGAATAATGCCAATAAGACTCGTAAATGGATGAGTGGAACGAAATGTTTAACTACAAAAATTGTGGATAAGATCTGCTTCCTAAATTATATTTATGGTAGAAGGGAAAATCGATAAATAACATCAGCCTTGTCTAGTCTAAATATTTCAGGTGGATTTGGACAGTAAAGGCTTGTAAATGCAGGAAAATGGTAGTGGCATGTTCACTTTTTGCGTAGATAGATGTTTTAGTGAAATGATGAACACTTTTCTGTGTAAATATGTTGATCACGGCACACTTTTCTTAGCGATTATGGCCCAAGATCTTAAACTCGTCTCTTGCTTGTTCGTCCACTTTTCCTCAACCTGGCAACCTGCTCGAGCTTCACGTCCCTCCACTGTTTTGAAACTGTAATATAGTTCCACATTTAAATGCTTGGTGTCAATTTTACAGATTGCTCCTTTAAGGTATGGTATATTAAAATTTCATTAATGCCAAAAAGGGACGCACAAGGTGGAATTCCCCTTTAAAACTTAGATATCTATAAATAATATTGTGTTAATGCTAAAATACTGATTTATGCTACATATTAAATATTACGTAATACATATTAAATATTAAATTTGTAATTAGCAACATTGATTCCTGCTTGTGTTAATGCACTACAGGGCTTTCGATTCCTGTGATCACAGTATCCTGTTCAGGGTCGTAATGGTATCGAAGTCTATTCGGCATCACAGGGCGCAAAACAGGACCACACCCTGAATGGGGTGCCAATCCATCACAGGGCATCACACAGTCACATTTATGGACATTTTTATGAACACTACCTTTTGTGTAACAGTGCCACCCCTCATACAGAACATGCCTTTTTTTATTATAAGTGGAAATACATCAAGACTTCTAAGGGTTAAAGTGTTGAGTAGGGAACTGATGGGGATGAGACAGACATATTTTGACACAGTTAGGAAGAAGCAAGCATCTGGAGGTGAGAGAAAGTAGCCCAAATGAGCAGCTGGCACATGCCCCTGCTGTGAGGCTATTAAGCCTCATTAACTCTAATTACCACCCAAACCCTAGTCCTGTGGACAGAGACATACACAAACAGAGTGATGCGCCCCTCCTTTAAGTAACACAAACAGCTTCCACTAAAATTATATATATATATCAGATGTCACTACAAATCTACAAAAAAGTGCAAAAAGTTAATATGGACATGAAAGTAATGCTACAAAGTGGTGAAAAGGCATAAATGTGACACATATCCAGTGATTGCATGTAAATCTTGATTGTGTGAAAGTGGAGGACTGAAACTGACTTTTGTTTCTTTTTAAACATCCCATGTCCCTGTGTAGGTGTCAGCATCCAGTGTTATCAGCATGACAGCAACACTTAACCTGAAGAATCTGTGCAGGAAAAGCTTGCTCTACGAAATAGCCGATAGGCGGGGAGTATACTGGCACGGATTGGCTGCTGTCACACCATCCAGATGGATGGTGCACATTGGTGGCTGTTGAAGCAACTCTAACGTTCCACATAATGTAAAACACTTGGGATAAAGTGCTATACGTATGATTTTAATTAATTTGTTTCTTCATTCATTCACTCATGTGTTCTTTTAGGACAGAAATATTTTTTACAATGACAGTTTGTGTCTGAAAAGAGGTAGGGAATGAGAGGATATTTATCTTTATTGTGATAAAAGATAAAACATTGGATCTGCCCCAAACCAAACGAGCTGTCCACATAGTGAGCATTTTACGTCACCTTAAATACGCTGCCTACTTAGATACCTTAATCTGGCCAAATTATAAGACACCATTGAACAGTTCCTCAACCGCTAAGGCAATTCTATGATGCAAAAACAACGCCAGTCTAGGCGACGCTAGCAGCTGAGGTAAGTACACGCTGGCTGTGTGCAGTGGAACAGGCCATGACACAATTGCTTTCTAACTACAGCGGCTTAATAATATTCCTCATGAGGACAGATGTCCATTAGAACGCTGCCTACTTAAACCGCTGTCTATGAAGTCAGTGCCTACTTAGGGAGCTCACTAGGTTTTGGGACAGACCCGATGCTTCACATCTTGAAGAACTGTGATAGAATTGTTTGCCATATTTCCCACCCTCACAAACGAAAACAGAAGATCAGACATGAGCACAAAACCTATAAAAAAAGATGACATATCTGAAGTGAAAAAGCTTAGCTAAGGGTGTTGACTCCCAAGTCGGCAGGGACTATGAGAGTGTTTCAGCTGCCGCCCCCACACACGGTAGTTTTCCACCTGTCGACGCATTGCAGGTGGCAGGAGGCTCAGATGGCCATATCTTCTGCATGTCTACCAGCTTTCAGCAGCACAGCTCCAGCCCCCTCACTGAATGATAACCCAGGTCTCGCCTTCCATCACACACCGGGTAGGTTGCCATAGAGACTGTGCTGGTCCGGTAGCCTGGGACGAGCTCCGCTCAAACGATTGCAAGACGAGGGAGTTTCAGCCAACACGTAATCTCTAGATCAGAACTGATAACACGGCAAGGCCGTTCGATAAGGATAGCCGAGTCCAAGCAAGTCATTACAACATGCAGTACCTTTTAGATTGCATCTTTTTCCGTCACCTCTAATCTCTTGGGGAACTGCCACAGGGCTTGGACAGTAATTAGCTCTTTAGCATGATTGTACTTGAAGACGATGCTGGGTTTGCAAGAGGAAAGGTTGCATGGAGAACTAAAAGGCTCATATCATTTGTGTTGTGTGATATACAACTTTCATGTGCTATGTACATAATACTATAACTTTAATGTGGGTTTCCTGCCCCTCTTTCAATACTGATAATATATGGAAATGAAGTCAGAAAATCTACCTGTGTGGATTTCCTCATGGTTGTAATTTCACAGGCATAAAGATTTACATATGACTTCCTGTTTAGCCGACTGCAGTATATCCCACCTACTCTTACTGGAGTGTCGTATTACAGCAAAGATGTTTCAAGGCAATGCCATAATGGGCAAACATCCAACAGAATGTAGGCTAATGCAGGCAGGTAAGATGGCCTCCTGGGTGAGGTGGGCTTGGCTAGTCATATTATTGCCTGGTTAAATGCAATAAAATAGATCTACATAAATGGCAACAAATAATTTCAGAACTGAAACGGCATTCTGAGAACCAGTTAGCTACCTTTTGCCACAACTGACAAGTATCAAAGTCTTTCAAGGTGATGCCACATGATCTGATACTTGTTTCGTTGTGCCATGAGCAATTTCATGAGCAATTATTTTGGGTCTGTAGGATTGCACTGCCCTTTTTATGGAGAGTACGTGGGCATGTTTTACACTAGAGTCCTGCAGATTAAAAAGGCCAGACATGGATGTGTGTGGACAGGGAACAGTGGGTGGGCAAAATGTGGTTGATACGACATGTGGTTAAAATCAACTAGAGCAGCGTTTAACAATCAAACCCATGCAGACCTCTAATGGCAGCAGGGGCTAGTTTATATTGATATTTTTCTGCTGTTTCTGAGAATTTCACGCGATCATTTACATATTAGCACTGGCTTTTTGAATGTGGTGTACTTCATTGCATGTGTGAGTCAGCCAGAACATTTACATACACTGATTTACATACCAATTATATTCTTTCATATTCACCTTTTGTAACCACCCCTCTTACTGGATCACTGGGCACAAAGAAGGAACGAACCCTGGAATCATCAGACACTCACCCAGTCACTCACATCTGTGGACAATTTGGTACAACCGATCCACCTACCAAACATGTGTTTGTGAATTGTGGGAGGAAACCAGAGCAACTGGAGTAAATCCACGCAAGGGAGTACACACCAAACTCCTCAAAGACCAGAGTCAAAGACTGATACCAGGATCCTGTAAGTGTGTCCCAATGATACTACCCCATTTAGATCCAATAGCTACAACAGGTACACCCCATTTTACAGTAAGTACACTTTGAAAGTCTAGAGATTCAGTTATCCCTTTTTGCGGTGTACAATTTGCCAGCTGACCAGTGCCTCAGTGAACCATTCTGAACACAGCAGTAATATCTATAGACCTAATACCTACAAAGTGCTCCTACACGTATAAGCAATAAACCTAAAATGTTACTCAATTTATATTAAATTCAAAGGTAGCAATCTTTAATTCTAAGGGATTACAAGATCTAAGGGAAAGGTCATGTAGTAATGAACTGGTACCTACAAACACACAAATGCTATGCACTGACCCCAGGGAAAAAGAATGGGAACATGGGCCCTTTAAGGTTGAAGAAGGAAGGGAGAGTGTGTGGGAGTCACACAGAAGGAGAGAAGCAGAGGAACAGCTTGTGAAGGGGAAAAAAAAAAATAAATAAATAAATAAATAAAAAAAAGCAAATAAATAAATATATAAAACCGTACCCGTCCTTTTTGTAAAACTCCAACATCATGTTGTCTGTGGCGACACTGAGGGGGCGTCGGCTCTGGTCATGCGGCTGCTTGCGATCTGATTGGTCCATGTCTGGAGAGGGCATGGAGCTGTAGTTGGAGTTGTGGTTGGTGTGCATGGGGCTACCGTAGCTGCCCGTCAGGTTGAACTCGATGTCTAAGAATAGCAGAGGAAACCAGTTCAGATATCTCAGGGGGGGGATACACTTGTGTGGGTATGTAGTATGGATGTGAGGGAGGAGAGAGAGACTGTTTTTCTCACCTCCTGGGAAAAACCAGTCAGCGTGCTGGATGATTGGCTCTATGATTCCAACTATTTGCAGGGACACCGTGGTCATCATTTCTGTCATGTTCCTAAGCACACCAATGACCCGTATTAAATGGGTCTCATTATGTAACCACACATTTCTCTTTAATACAAAAAAAAAACACCAATTTTTATTTATCTCAGAAAAGGCACAAAGTTATTGCCTCGAATTTAATAACTTTCACCCCCCACACAAATGCAATAAAAGAGAGCAGAAAAGCTGTAAACAGATATTGATAATGAGTATAAAAGAAACCAGGACACACTCACGCCTCAGAATGTGACCATAACAGATTGGGTCCCAGTACTATTGCAATGTTGCCAGGAGTCATTTTGTTGGAGTCCTGGTACTCGGTCAGCTTGGCTAGGAATTTAATTAAGTATCTGTGGAACACACAAGCGGGATGAAAAATGACAAAGGCAGTGTTTTAATCTACTGTATTTACACAGAACGGCCATCTTGCAGACTCCTCTCACGTTGGCTATTTCCGTCCCTGAGTCATATCAATATTTCAGTGGACTCAGCTCTCTGGGCTACAGCAGGTAGGGCAGAGCGGCCAAGGCATGTTCAGACCAACAATTAACTTCCAAACACAGCTTGTATCCCAGAGCACTGCCAGATAATACACGCACAAGTCAAGGTTTAATATTTATGTCTATCAGTGAAATCAAGGAGAGTAAGAAACAAACAAGAACATTTACAGCACTGTCCAAGAGCCCAGTTAGAATTGTTTTTATTTTATTACCAGATTTACAATTGTTACTATCAAGCATCCAAAAAAAAACATATACTAAACTGAAAATAGAGCTGTAGCTTAAGTATATTCAATCAGTATTTAATTGCTAAACTCTTTACTTCTGAGCACCTTATTGCCCAAAATGTCCCCCACTCAACAGCTGCCCCTCCATCTTCCACTTTATCTCCAGACAGACACCAGAACACCAAGGACGACCATTCAAGGCACTACAAAATCTTAACGTGTGGCTTCTGGCTTAAGAAAGCTTGCATACTGATGTATTGGCTGTTTTTGGGACGACATTGAATACATATATATATAACATCATGTTGGAATACCTTCTGAGACAAAAACCATGCAATCAAAACAATAAAATCTCAATGTATCTCCTCAATGGAGGATGTATAAGCAGTTGAGGAAAGGGAGGACAGCGCTCATGCACTGAAGTTAAGAGTGAATAGGTTTTGTTTGTAAATGAGAGCTGCATAGGCAGAGCTAATGAGCCTCTCTGAAAACCCAGC
The DNA here is from genome assembly GCF_029633855.1 of Hoplias malabaricus. NCBI lineage: Eukaryota > Metazoa > Chordata > Actinopteri > Characiformes > Erythrinidae > Hoplias > Hoplias malabaricus. The sequence continues at coordinate 33,728,912 of NC_089812.1, read as the reverse complement.
CCACACAATTAATCAAACCAGATGAAAATTTCCCCCTGACTGGCACCGAGGATCGAAGCAGACTCCTCAACTATCCATTAGAGATGCGCAATCTGACACATTTTTCTAGTAATGAGCTTTCATCTTCCTGGCTGATCCGCAGGTTCACAACTAATGATGGCAGGGGGTAAACAGGAAGCAGTACTGACCTGAAATTGTTCAAATTGTCTGCTGGAAGTTTCTCACATGCAGTAAGCAGGGCTTGGAGCCTCTTGTCCATATCTTGAACACTAGAGAGGGACAGAACTTAATAACTGTTTGTATACTGTATACAGATGATTGTATTCTGGAAAAGCTAATTATTTTGATGCCACTGGGATACTGAACTAACCGAAATACAATGTTGGTGTTTTATACGTTTGTGATGCATTTGCCACACTCATCAAACATTTGGTACATTTCTCCATATATATATATTCCCAATCAATGTTAAAGAAAGCTTTTTTACCATTTACATAATAATAGAAAACATGAGAGAACAGAGTTCCAGTTCTATACTCTTGTACATTCAAATATGTCAATTACATTCAAGAAAATGCTAAACTCTACAATGCTCTGGTCCAACTGGAGCTGGGGAGACCTCAGTGTAAGGTGTGCTTTCCATCACTGCTGTGAGCTACATCTACTTACTTTGAAGCCTGAATCCATTCATCATAGAGTTCAGAGGTCATCAGAGGTTCAGGGAGTTCACGGAGATAAGACTTCAGAGCCCCTGCAACACGGAGAGGGAATGAGAGTGGGAAAGGGAGAAGGATGGAGGACAGAGAACAGATACTATCAGGCTGGAGCATGTCTGATAGGGCCTGAAGGGAGGTGTGGTTTGTTTAGCTCTGACTACTGTTAGAGAGGGATCACAGAACAAGAGAGAAATGCAGAGAGGAAGAGAAAGAGAGAAAGTGATGTGTGCCTCTGAGCCATGCAAGATGCCAACGATATTTGCGAGTGCTGCTGGCTTCTTTTTGCTTCACTGGCCAGTGGTGAGTCATACCAAAGGGCAAAGCATGATGGGATTAGAGCAAAGGGAACCTAGGGCTGAGTTAAATGGAAATGCATTGTGGGTCAAACTCAGTTTCATGATGCTAGTGCAAACAGCAAATCATTAAACAGCAAATCATCTGCTTAAACAAGACTGTGTTATGGTACCGGTCACAGGGAAAGTTTGGGGTCACGGGGGTTATCAACTCACCTGCAATAGCGTGTGGATCTGCAGAGTACTCCTGCACGTCCACCACCCCACAGTCTAACGATGCCTTCAGCTTCTTCAGCTTGGAGGCTGACGGGGCCACTCGGAACAAACCCTGAGGGTAGAGTTAACCCCGAGTGAGAAAAACTCACTTCATCTGCTGTCATAGCAACAATGGCTCACACGCAAACAGCTCTCAGCAAGCTGTAAGCAACTGAAAATGGAAGCGTCAGATAAATTTTGGGGCTGTGAAAGCTGGTGTTGTTTTCACTGTTAATTCCACCATGAACTCATCCCAGTGTGAATTCTTTGCCTCAAAGTCTTGCTCAGAGGAAAGGGTGTGGGCAAAGTGACTCAGTGGCTTACTGGGATCCAGGGAACTAATAAACCTCTACTTCAGCAGGCACAAGGCTGCAAACATTTATTTATAACAAGCCAAAAGTAGGGACACAAATAGGGATTTATTTCAAACATATTGTGCTTTAGTGGTTGTTGGTTAACTGACTGTCAGTTTGCCTTTAACCTGTACAACATATTTACAGGTATAAATGAATCCTACATTAATCCCAGAGAAAATTTCTATTCTTTTTTTAGAATTGTTTTAGCTATAATAGTTTTTTGTGAATATCCCACACTGAAAATATTAAAAGCATTAAATAAATATAAAAAAACAACATAGGCACGGCTGTGTTTATTGCCCTGTACTTTATTACATTATCATTAGGTTTATTCAAACTATACCAAGTTTTAGATTTAGCAAATTAGAGATGCTAGTTCACACCTATGACACAGAAGGTAATTCTGTATGTAATTCTAATATAAACATTACTAAAGTAAAACTAAACCAGCTTAATATGACTTTGCTTTAATTATGTAGGAAATTCTATGCTTTACTGATTTGCCAATTTGTTAATTATTTACAAACTCCTAACTTAACACATTTGATTCAGTGAATCAGGGATTCAGAAACACGTAAATAGGGGAATCAAGTAAATCAGTTTATAATTATGAAGAGCAATATAATTAGGAACCCATCCAATGTACACTGTTGATGAGGTATTACCGAATAGTATTCATCTGTCATACGATGGCGCGGGTAACCTGCTGCGGTCGCGTCTGTTGCACTCCCCTAACCCCTGTTTATGTGAGTGTACAGACGGAAGCTAATTTCGCTGCAATGTTGTACTTGTATAACTTTGTATGTGACAATAAAGATCTATCTATCTATCTATCTATCTAATCTGTCCACAGTTTAAAAACAGCTGCTTGAATGTAAGTCAATTATAACAAGCAAAATTATTATTTCAAAATTCTATTTAAATTGAGAATCCCTGCATCACTTCAGCAGAGATCATGTATTCTTTTAATTTCAAATTTCAGTAAATCATTCTTTTTCTGTAACCACTTCATCTAGTTCTAGTGTCAAGATACATGGAGCATATCCAAATTTATTGGGTACAAGGAAAGAACACACCCTGGACAGGGAGTCAGTCCATCGAAGTGCATCAAACGCTCACACATTCCCTCATACATATGGACAATTTTTGCATAGGCAGTCCACATACCAGCATGTGTTTATGGACAGTGGGAACACCGAGGAAACCCACAGAGACACAGGGAGAACTAAACACTTCTCAAACTGTCACCCAAGGCAGAGTTTCAAACCACACTCTGTATAGTCATTATTGGAGAAAAACTGAGCACATTGGAATTTGAAGTTGCAGAAACAGTCACACTTTGACAATAAATTAGAAGACCCAGAGAAAAATGCTTTAGGAGAATTTTCCTCTCCCACAAACAGCACAATATTTCAGCTTCACAAAATCTTCATTGTATGGGCACTAATCTAATTATAAGCACACAAATTGTGCACTCACTGTCAGAGCCAGTCCGCCCAATACGCTCTATGTGAAAGGGGTGGGCGCTGTTCAGAGATCCAAACACAGGCCTGAATGGGAAATTTTTTTTTACTCGCTCTGGTGCCAAAGGCCTGGCACCCAAATGATCTCCACTGATTGGTCAAAAGGGTTTTATGAGCTAAATGTTTTTTCTCTGGTACTTCACATTTACTGATACACTTGTGACAATTACAAATTCCACTCTCACAGTTTTTTTGCTCTGATAATACCTTCATATATCCCCAGGGTGAAGATGACAATAAGCAGTGTGAAGATGACAATATATGTTGCGCCACCAAAATAGGGAGACTTTCTGTGAGCAGTGTGGTGTGTTCTCCCTGTGTCTGTGTGGGTTTCCTCCGGGTGACTGTCTGTGAGGAGTGTGGTGTGTTCTCCCTGTGTCTGTGTGGGTTTCCTCCGGGTGACTGTCTGTAAGGAGTGTGGTGTGTTCTCTCTGTGTCTGCGTGGGTTTCCTCCGGGTGACTGTCTGTGAGGAGTGTGGTGTGTTCTCCCTGTGTCTGTGTGGGTTTCCTCCGGGTGACTGTCTGTGAGGAGTGTGGTGTGTTCTCTCTGTGTCTACGTGGGTTTCCTCTGGGTGATCTGCTTTCCTCCCATAGTCCAAAAACACACATTGGTAAGTAGATTAGCGACTCAAAAATGTCTGTAGGTGTGAGTCTGTGAGTGAATGTGTGTCACCCTTCCTGGTGTGCTCCTGCCTTGCGCCCAGTGATTCCAGGTAGGCTTCCGACCCACCGTCACCCTGAACTAGATAAATGATTACTGACTGTTCAAAAATGATTGAATGATTTTTGTAGTTAGTTTGCCAAAGTGCTAAAAAATCCTTTTCACATTTTTGTCATTCTTTGACAAGATTTTTAAACTGAGTTTATTATGAATTGTAAAATGTAAATTGATTGCAAATATGTAATTGTGTAATTGTGTTTGCATTTATCGGAGGGGTAACTCATGGTCTTCGGCAAATAATCCTCACCTCCTCTTGCATGCCACACTCCAGAAGCATAGTGACACATGCCTCGATAGGGAAGGCTATCTCTCTGCCGCTAAGGGCCAGGTGCTCCTCTAAAGGTTTGCCATATGATGGCTTCTCTATCCAGGCCTCTAAAACACACAAACACCTACATCCCTTAAACAGCTTATACCATCAAAGTAGCAAAATAGATATAAACACCCAGTGCTCTGTATAGAATATGGAAGTCAGCATCTTAATCAAACTGGCATTAAAAGCCAGATGGAGAGACTCACCCTGCTGTGCTTTGATCTGAGGCAACACATTTTGCAGAATCTCCAGAGACTTTCTGTGATACTCCGCCTGAACCTCTATAAGCTACATAAAGATACAAAAAGTATAATTTTTACTTACAGTTCTTACGGGGCAGTCATTCTGTACGTAGATCTTAATATGCATCTGAAGGGTTGTGTTTGAACTGCTTCCACTTTGCAATGTTAGAATCAATTATAGTTAGTAATATTATAACTGTTTTAGTCATGGCTAACACCACTGTTCACTAGGTTTCACTCAATACATGATATTGCCAAGTCGGGCGGGTTAAAGTTAGCAAATGTTTTTAATAAGAAATGTAATTTGACCGAAGAACACTAAGTGCCAACTTTGATACATCAGCTAACAGACACTTGTATTGGTTAGCATCCTGCTAATTGATAAACAGGAAGAGCCACTCAGAGCATGAGACCAATTAATCTGTCATAGATCCATAATAATATATATATATCGTGGCTGTCCAATTAAAAACCCGTATTTCCCAAAATAGTAACTTTACAGGAGAAGGAAAAATAACTTCTTAACTTTAAATGGAAGTGAATGTAAAAATATTTTATTCCAAGTAATTTTGGAGCAATTCTGTTGGTCGATTCATCATGAAATTTTCACACGATGTGAAGGACAGGTGCTCTGTTCAAATTATTTTGTAAACTAAGAATCAACAAAGATTTACATGTTATTAAATAAACAGCGACAATACGTATTTTGTTCTCTGAAGTCAAAGATTTGAAATCAATCAAAGCAAATTATTGGGCAGTCAGATTTATGACACTAAAACTTACCGTCTGAAAGTAGTTTGCATAGTCTATTTCTTTGGCCACAAAGTTGTACATGTCTGCTGATAACTGGTCCTAGGTAAGCGAAACATTTAGGTTGTAAACATTAAATCAATTGCAGGACATCAGTCACAACTGAACAGACACTGAATAAAGTACATCAGCTGTAAACTTTGATGCTTTTATTGTTAGATCAATGTTTTGAAGGTGGTTTGTAGTTTTATACAAAGAGAGAAATGGTAGCATTTGCAATGAAAAATATCATTTACAGACAATTAAGAAATGATGTGTATAGAGTGAGAGATAGAGAGAGAGAGATAGAGAGAAAGAGAGAGACAGAGAGAGACAGAGAGAAAGAGAGAGAGAGAGAGAGAGAGAAAGACAGAAAGAAAGAGAGAGAGAGAGAGAGAGCGCAATGGAGAGACATACCCTGCAGATTTCCATCCGATTGGCTGTTTCTTCCATCTCCTCTCTGAGGGAGTCTGCTTTGGCCCCACTTGGCTGCAGGTTGCTGGGGTGACTGGAGGACTTGGACGACTGCTGCCACCTACAGGAAGGGAGAGAATGGTCAAATTAAGGAAAAGACCCAGTGAAAGAAAAAGCTAGCTGAACCTTCAGAGTGGCAGGCAGCACCTTGTCCGTGCTGAATCCATGTCCAGTACCAGCTTTGCTAGATGTTTCCTCTGTTTTTGTATGTTGGGAATGTCCACCTAAAATGACAGTAAAACATGTAAAACTATGAATCATAGAGAAGTAATTATTATCTCACAAGATGTAAAGCAGCCAATGATTCAATAGAGGATATATTTATAACATGATCTGTATGTCAAGATTAAGAGTTATAACACACCCAAAGCTGGCCAGGGTGTGGATTAATGTGGTTTTAAATAGTGCTGGGAAAATGAGGGAAGTTTACCTCAGCCAGGACATAGAGAGGCTCCACCACATCTCTCTCGATCTGAAACTCAAACAGAATCAGCTCCTGGGCCAGTTTCTCTTCTGTTTCCCCACACAGCTTCAGCATTTTGCTGTGGGGGAAGACCAGGGAAAGAAAACACATAGTGAGAAAAAAACTATTTCATTTTACTTTACAATAAAGTTTTATAAATAATCTAATGTACACAGGAGCTAGCTGATGTTATTCAGTGAAATCTTACCCAAGCAGAGAGTCGTCTCCTAGTACTGCAGCACCCTCTAACATACACTGGGCCAGTGTGGTCAGGGGCAACTTTTTCTGTTCAGGGGAGAACAGAGGAATGGAAAGCAAGAGTGAACATGACTCTCATAAAAAGATATTCTACTAAAGCTGTACATGAACAGGATACGAATAAATTAGCAACCCATTTTTACAAAATACGGCAACCATATAGAATATATCTATAAACCTACATTTGGCCCTCACTGTGTAATTCAGTTAAAACCTCTGAGCAATGAAACCTAATTAAAGTACTGGTTTTTTCCTGATAAACCAAAAGCTAATATAAATTCATTTATTGACATTACTAATAATATATAATAATGTCTAATAATGACTGTCTGTGAGAAGTGTGGCATGTTCTCCCTGTGTCTGCGTGGGTTTCCTCCGGGTGACTGTCTGTGAGGAGTGTGGTGTGTTCTCCCTGTGTCTACGTGGGTTTCCTCCAGGTGACTGTCTGTGAGGAGTGTGGTGTGTTCTCCCTGTGTCTGCGTGGGTTTCCTCCGGGTGACTGTCTGTGAGGAGTGTGGTGTGTTCTCCCTGTGTCCGCGTGGGTTTCCTCCGGGTGACTGTCTGTGAGGAGTGTGGTGTGTTCTCCCTGTGTCCGCGTGGGTTTCGTCCGGGTGACTGTCTGTGAGGAGTGTGGTGTGTTCTCCCTGTGTCCACGTGGGTTTCCTCCGGGTGACTGTCTGTGAGGAGTGTGGTGTGTTCTCCCTGTGTCCGCGTGGGTTTCCTCCGGGTGACTGTCTGTGAGGAGTGTGGTGTGTTCTCCCTGTGTCCGCGTGGGTTTCCTCCGGGTGACTGTCTGTGAGGAGTGTGGTGTGTTCTCCCTGTGTCCGCGTGGGTTTCGTCCGGGTGAATGTCTGTGAGGAGTGTGTGTTCTCCCTGTGTCTATGTGGGTTGATATTTTTATTTTAGCAAAATTTTAAACCTGCTAAATGTTTATACATTCACAAATATACAACATTCAAAATAGAACAAATACTTTCATTATGATCCTGTGAGGCCCACTGCCTATTTTATTGAACACAGAACTCAGATTTTGCTGAAATTAAACGTTTGTCATTTTATACCACATGATGTTAGCTAAGTAATGTTTTTGAAAATGTAACTGCCTGCAATGATAGACAGTTTACTAAAACATGGCTTAATGTTCAGTGGCTGTGCCCCCAATAAAAATAATTCATGGTTTTTGACAAGGCTTATTAGAATGATTAAAATCTTCAATTTGCCTTGCTCTACTGGCAATGAACAACATGGGAGTATTAGAAATATAAAATATATATGATATGATAAAAACATTTCTGGCAAAAGCAAACAAAAAAATAGTTTCGAACAAAACAAAAATGTCTACATAAATAAAAGAATGAATGAATAAGTGGGACGAACTGAAGGTGACTTGACCGATCTCTTGTCCACGTCTGCCCCTTGTTGTCCCTGCAGGCAGGCGGTGAGCTTCTTATGTGTGCTGTGAGAGACCTGCTTGACCAAATCCAGGCGCTTCTCCACCTTAAATCACAAGCAAACACAGCAATGAAGAAGTGCACAGACACATCACACACCCACACAAACCTCCTAATGATTCAAGCAATACACATATGCAAAAATACATATTTATAACGATAAAAATACATGAAACAGTAGAGGAAAATCGTAACACCATGTAGCAAAATGAGTACAGCACAAGCACTACAGGGTAGTAGCATTAAAATAGTGTTCCATAGATTCTTACCTGTAGTAGGTCCTCGCTTAGAACTTCTGTTTTTTCTGCCCTGTAATGTGAAAAGGAGTGGTGCAATTAGCATGATAGGCTAGTGTGGGCCTGAATAATTTATCCAGAATAAACTGAACAGGCCACCAGGGGAACGGCTCTATGTCCTTACAGCAATTAATTACACACATACCAGCTAGACTACCAATATACAGAATGTGTGAATCCTTTTTTTCCCTTCAACGCCAAACAGCTATAAAATTTCCACTGCCCTCGACATAGATAAGTCTTGCTCATTTGCAGTCAGGCGTTCAGTAATAAGGTTGTCTGTCAGGCTTCAACACTCAGAGTGGTGTGGACAGTGCCTCTACCCTCATGCTTCCACTGCTTGGGTTAAAGATGCATCATGACAAACAACACGGATCACTTTCGCCATTTCTCATCCAGTGCAATGACCAATCCACAGGGAAAGAGACCGGCACTAACCCCAATGAGGCGGCCTGCTCCACATACATTGACCCGCCACAGGATTTAACCACAGACCTGTGAAATGAAGAGTACTGATTTTCTCATTATTACAATGGCACCTGTCAATAGATGGGATATATTTGGCAACAAGTGAACAGTCAAAGAAGTTGATGTGTTGGAAGCTGGGTATCTGAGCAACTCTGACAAGGAACTAATTTTGATTTGGGCTGTGGAGCAGTACATCTGCATTCTCTGATGGAGCCTAATTGAGATGAAGTGTGGAGGTTCTTGTGATACAAAAACTATTATCCTTTATTAGCACCTGACTTCACTAATGCTTCTGGCTCATCAAATCTTCACGATAAACGCTCGAAAATGTGGTCTAAGGCCTTCCCAGGAGCAGATTTAATTTCTAGAGAAATGATCGAGAAACAGGTGTCCACTAACATTTGTCCATAACTTATCTGCCTTTTCAGCAAGTCATCTCCACCCGTGTAAACTGACGATAGGAGTGTTTTTGTCTAGTCTTGGATATAAATGCAAAGCACCTTAAAAAACGGCTTTGTTCAGTCCCATAAATACAGAACATACTCACTCATTTTTAGTAAACTTTTCAATATTCAGAGATTCTCAGGATTAACATCATGTCTTGGTTGAATGCGGTATAATGCAGAGCAGACAATTACACAGAGCAGGCTTAAAATACATAAATATCAGCCTGTTTAATTATAACTCATTTTGTGATGAGTTTGTGATGACTTATAACTCAGTTTTAGATTTAAAACCAGCCAAAAAAATGCAAGAAAATATAGGCTATAGCATTTTAAAATAAAGTCATGTAGCCACAGAAAGGAAGGAAGGACTGAGGGAACCCCGTGAACATAAACAGAAAACCAAGATTGACCCTCGGTGTCAGCTCAAGCACTAGGGAATCAATCTGCACATTCCAATCAAATTCTCAGTCACAGAAGCCCATACTGGAGGCAGCGTCAAAGCACATGCACCAAGGCTGTGTTAGAATGGACATAACTGGCAAGCTCTCCCTTTCTATCTTACCCCTGCATGCTCACTCTTACTCACTCTCACTCTCTCTCTCTCTCTCTGCTCCAGTTCGGTTTCCGCAGCCAGCATGACCCACATGCCTCCCACATACACACAGCAGAACAAGTTGCCATGGCAGCAAATGTCTGAGAATGAAAATAGATACTAACACATCTGGACTAGGAGAGCAAATACATGTTATGGTTAGTGAGAAGCTGTCAGCGCAAGGAACATTGATTTTAAATAAATGTAGACAGCGTTCAAGATATCTTCATGGAATGGACGACTGTGGAAAGCTTATGGTGGGCAGACAGCAGGGCTCTGAACCTTTGGTAAAGCAAAAATTCAGACCTGCTAAAAATGGCACATTCGAAATCTTAAAAATCTTCAGACTTGGTTTTGAATTTGGTTTCTTTAGAAGGTGGCCCAACAGATAGTGTCGCTGTCACACAGCTCCAGGCATCTGGGGTTGGGGGTTCGAGTCCTGCTCCGGGTGACTGTCTGTGAGGAGTGTGGTGTGTTCTCCCTGTGTCTGCGTGGGTTTCTTCCGGGTGACTGTCTGTGAGGAGTGTGGTGTGTTCTCCCTGTGTCTGCGTGGGTTTCCTCCGGGTGACTGTCTGTGAGGAGTGTGGTGTGTTCTCCCTGTGTCTGCGTGGGTTTCCTCCAGGTGACTGTCTGTGAGGAGTGTGGTGTGTTCTCCCTGTGTCTGCGTGGGTTTCCTCCAGGTGACTGTCTGTGAGGAGTGTGGTGTGTTCTCCCTGTGTCTGCGTGGGTTTCCTCCGGGTGACTGTCTGTGAGGAGTGTGGTGTGTTCTCCCTGTGTCTGCGTGGGTTTCCTCCAGGTGACTGTCTGTGAGGAGTGTGGTGTGTTCTCCCTGTGTCTGCGTGGGTTTCCTCCGGGTGACTGTCTGTGAGGAGTGTGGTGTGTTCTCCCTGTGTCTGCGTGGGTTTCCTCCAGGTGACTGTCTGTGAGGAGTGTGGTGTGTTCTCCCTGTGTCTGCGTGGGTTTCCTCCAGGTGACTGTCTGTGAGGAGTGTGGTGTGTTCTCCCTGTGTCTGCGTGGGTTTCCTCCAGGTGACTGTCTGTGAGGAGTGTGGTGTGTTCTCCCTGTGTCTGCGTGGGTTTCCTCCGGGTGACTGTCTGTGAGGAGTGTGGTGTGTTCTCCCTGTGTCTGCGTGGGTTTCCTCCAGGTGACTGTCTGTGAGGAGTGTGGTGTGTTCTCCCTGTGTCTGTGTGGGTTTCCTCCAGGTGACTGTCTGTGAGGAGTGTGGTGTGTTCTCCCTGTGTCTGCGTGGGTTTCCTCCGGGTGACTGTCTGTGAGGAGTGTGGTGTGGTGAAAATGTAAGCCAATTCTGTCCATCTCCAATCTCCAATATTTTAAGTCCTGGAAGTAGATTATGATCACCTTATTCCACTTTGATGAGCTAACATCTTTTCTAGGAATGGTTAATCAATTGGCCTTAATGGCTAATGACATTTATGATATACCAGCACAGCATTTATGGAGGGATGACATTTGCTACTTCAAATAGTATTTGATTCAGTCATACAACATTTAAATAGTAATTGGTGGATTTTGATTTTTTCCGGTTTCTTGGATTGGAAATAATGCTTTGCACTGTTTGAAATTGTGTGTGTCTTTGCAATCTATATTACAAATTACTGATTTCTTCCAGGGATGTTATGGATCAATAAACAATATGCATCCATCCTCCCCTCTGCTTGTCTATCCATTGATCTATCTAGGAATATAGATACAGTGATCCCTCGTTCCAAGGGGGATGCGTTCCAAGACCACCCACAAAAAACGAATTTCCGCGAAGTAGAGGAAAGATATTTTTATGTATTTAACGAGTATTTGGACTTTTAAACCCCTCCCTGTTACTGTTAACAACCCGCCCTTTGCATTAAACAGTCGTTCTCTAATGTTTTTCAGCTGGAACTACATGTGATATCCTACCAGTTTCTTTAATAGAGTCATTCCTATGCTGTGATTTATTTATGAACAATACATGAACAGTACATGTACTGTACATAAGAAATACTTGTAAATGATATACTGTGTCACCTACAGGTCTAGTCTAATACATGTAATGGATTTAATGAAATATTTTGGCTATTCATCTTTCACGGATTTCCTAGGTTTTCCCTCAATATCTGCGATATAGCGGGCCATAAGCCCCCTTGAAAAAACCTGCGATGTAGCAAATCCACGAAAGGTGAACTGCGAAGTAGCGAGGGATTACTGTACTAAAGAATGTGTGTAATATATATTCTAGATTGATGCAGCTTCGTGACTCAAAATTGCCCATGTGGCCTAAGGATTCGAGACAAAAAATACAAAAAAAGGAACTAATATGCAAGCTTTTGGCAACAGATGTTGAAAGTCAGAATGCGACAAAATCCCATGGCATAGATAAACAAACAAACAAGCTGGCAGCTGAGAGCAGACGATGCACACGACTGAACCAGTGCTCCTGCTGACAGAGCAGCCTGCTGGGGTTGGGCCCATTTCTGGCCGGGATCAGAAGTGTAAATATAGGATGCAGAAAGAGAGCAGAACAGCATTCCCTCGGCATGTGCCAAAATATACTTTAAATAATAATTACTAATCCTAACTAACCTATTATTGCAGCTTACTGAACGTCATGTTTCTAAATCTACACATGTAAGGTATTTACATTGATGCATAATAGATAAAATTGTGCTTAATGTGTATCAACTGATTGACTCAACTTTAAACTGGTGTCACAGAGCATGGATGCCTTTTCTAAAAGCTGCAAATACAAATTGCTGTATCACCAGATGTGGGGCAACGAAACTGAGCCTTTACAAGGGCACAAGGCAGAAAGGAGCAAGTGAACAAGCAGCAAATTGGTTTTGGGCTCTATGCAAAGAGACACACTTCCCCGTTGCTGTTAGCCCCCAGAACTCAAACATCCCGCTACCCACCAAGTCCAAACACACAAGTGTAACATACACAACACACAAACACTCCCAAATAACACTAAGCCCCTAAATAACCAACTTAACCACTGAAAGGAGAGTCGCAGAGCATGCTGGGAGCTCCCCATGACCTACCGAACCACTCTATCAGTGCAACCTGAATAGAATCAAAGATAAACACATCCATGATAATTATGAACATGCAAGAAATGTGTTTCTTTACTTTATTATTTTCAAATAATGCTCACAACTATAGTTTTTGCTAGTGAGTATATGAGGTTTAGGTTATATGTCAACATCAAGCTAACAAGGTCAAGTTTCCCCATCACGGTGTCTACACCAGGCTCTAGGTAACTGAAACATGTCACAAGAATCCTGGCATAAAGTACAGGAGGTCCTCGGGTTACGTCAGTCCCGAGTTACGATGTTTCGAGGTTACGACACATTTCCCATTTACCGTATAAAGCCTTGTTTCGACTTAAGTGGTTTTGCGCCGTAAACGTCGTAACGTGAACTTCGTGTTTGGTGTTTGCGGCGGAAGAATACACGGTTACGCGGCTCGGGACCGAGGAGGATAGGTGTGAGGATAGGATAAGTGCTTACAGTATGTTATTTACGTACAGTATGTACATATGTTCCGACTTACACCGAAAATCGGTTTACGACGCGACGTAGGAACGGATCAACGTCGTAAGTCGAGGACCCCCTGTATATACACCGCAGATATACCATTAACATTTTACTGAATACTGAAGGATTTGCCTAAACAAAAGGTGTTTAAGGTTTATTTATGTATAGTTTTATGTGTTTTATTTCATATACAAACATTTTGAGACTGCAAAAATGAATGTATTTTCTTTCTCTAATCCTCAGTAGAATTTTCACCTTCTTGATTGATTTCTTGAGCTTCGATCGACTCAGGTGGCGGCCCATAACATGATAAGGAAGAAACTGTGATTCTGTGATCATATATTGAATAGTACAACAGCTTGCTTGACTAAAATGTAGTGACAGGATTTTAGAGGGTCCAGAATAACATTTGACAGTGTAAATAATATCGCAGTGTATCCAATGACCAAATTCTGGCATATTCCTATAACACACACACACACACACACTTACACTTACACTTCCTGTAATCATATAAAGCCTGGTTTCTAATTATATGGTGTTCTCTGGTTCATTTTAATAATGTAAAAATATATAAAATAAAATAAAACTTGGCCACCAAACTCTACCAAACTTCCACCCAATTATGAGCACACTTCCTCATGCGGCCAAAGAATTCCAAGGCTGGAGCCAATCAGAGTGCAGGCTGTCAGGTCAGTTCCTGCAGGTGAGGCCTTTTGCCTGATGCTGAGTGGAGCATAATAACAACGTGGAAATGGTCGGCCTGCCTCATCCAGCCACTCCGACTCATACTCTTCACTCCACTTCCTCCCTGTCCCGACAGCCCTTTCCTTGCATTGTGACCCGAGTGGGGCCACGCCAGTGCCCAGCCATTCCACATAATAGCAATTCTGTTCTATCGTTTTTTTTTGGAAAGTCCGAATTAAGACTTTTGTCACTAGGGAGAAGAATGGGCTCACTTTTAGCATCCTTACAACAGGGCTGCCATCAGGACTCTTATCTGATGCCAACAAGCCTGTAGTGTCAGGAATATTTTTGCCATCTGTTCCTTTGCCCTATTTCTTCTGCCTTGTTTGAGTCACTCTTTAGGCCTAGGGATGCTATTCGGAGCCCATGAGCTGCACTAAGCCCCTTAAGGACCGAAAAAAGACAATATTTTAAGTAGACATTATCAAACTTTCCATGAATGTCACAAACTTAACGATGAATATGTCCCGCATCAGTCATGCCTTATTGTTATTCGGATTAAACAAATCTTCAAAGCAAAAAAAATATATATATTACTGACTTTCAATGAGCTCTGGTGCTTGCTGCAGGGATAAACAGGGTGGTAAATAGTCCTATTTTTGATGAAATCATGTACATCGATCAATAAAAGTGGCAATCTAGCTGCTATCTGAGGCCAAATAGATGCAGTAACACTTGCTTATTACCGAAACATCTACAACTATGAATAAATGTCAACTATGCTCTCATGTATGCCCATATACTCTCAGGGAGGAAGGAAACAAGCTTTAATGATGTTGGTGATTTGTGTCCCAGATAGTGTGCCAAGACGTGAGGATATAGCCATGGGAACTAGGGCATTTCATGAAGAAGTGACCTAATAAAAGCCAGCCTTTTGGAGAGCTGCTCCACATGCAGAGACACTGAGACCGACTACAAGAAAAAGAGGTAGTGACTGACATGTTGTATTTAATGCTATAGATTATGAAATTATGAAGACTGAACAGCACTAGGCTGTTATCTACATTGCCAAGGAATGCAGTGCACAAACAAAAGGATAGTAGAAGTTAGGTAGAGCCATGCAACTTCCAACTGTTAATTGGTAATCTCTGGTTTGCTGCCATGTCAACAACTGTATTCCTGTAATCTCAGCTGCAGTAGCATGCAAAGAGCGCAGTTCCAAGATTGCTCATGTTCCACATGCATTGTTTCGCATGTCATAGTCTCGGCAGGCTCAAATGTGACATGAAGCTTGGTATGTTGAGCAGCTGGCAGCCTGCCTCTCCACATGTGCATAAACAGCCAGCAGCAGGAGGCAGCTTGCGCAGTCCAGCGAGCAGCCAGCGGTCAGGCCTACGATTGTGCACACATTGGCTGTACTGCAAGCCTCTCGCTGCAAAAAGGGCATTGGAGACAGACAGGTAGCTAGTCACCCTTTGGCTACCGAGCGATAAGGCCCTGAGGACGCTAGAGATGACAGGAGCAGATGTTCCTGTGGAGGGCAAGTGATAAACACACACTGGCAAAGTGAGGATCGTTTCCCAGGACGGGGTGGGATTAAAGTAGCGGGGGCTATTATCGGCGTGGATCTTTAACGTGACCCACAGGGGGTCCGCTTCCTCAGGGCTGTTTGTTTCTGAAGGGAGGAATTTCCTCTTAGGGCAGCAGCCATGCTTCTAATCTGCCAATCAAGTTGAGAGATGGAAAAGCAAAAAAAAAAAGGCTTTTGCAACATGGCTGGCAGACAGACAGGGAATAACAACAGAGGATAAACATAGGAAGAGGATAGAGAAATGAGGGTGCAGGATATAAAAATGCAGAGGTGTTCCTGAGGTGTGCATGAAAATGAACTCCTTGAGAGGTAAATAAAGAGATCTGTCTTAGCGGGCCTGGAGGTGGGATCCCAAGAAGCCTTGAAACACCACCAGGACTGAGAGAACCATCTGTCACATCTCTCTCTCTCTCTCTCTCTCTCTCTCTCTCTCTCTCTCTCTCTATCACACACATGCCACTGCCATTATCATGGAACATGGAAATACAGACAATATTTTTACACTACATATATTAATAACTCATTTGCAGGCCGATGTCTGTTGCGCATATATTTTCTGTCCAAAGAAAAACATGCATCTCCAAAATAGTAATATTATAGGAGAAGGAAAGACCTTCTTAATTTTCAGTGGAAGTCAATGTAAAAAAATTTAATTTCAAGTAACTTAGGAGCATTTCTATTGATCCATTCATCAGACAATGTGAAGGAAAGCTGCTGTGACGTAGTAAATAAAAACAGACACACACACACACACTCACATCTATGGACATTTTTAAGTCACCAATCCACCTACGAACATGTGTTTTTGGACTGTGGGAGGAAACCGGAGCACCCGGAGGAAACCCACACGGACACAGGGAGAACACACCACACTCCTCACAGACAGTCACCTGGAGGAAACCCACGCAGACACAGGGAGAACACACCACACTACTCAAAGTCACCCGGAGGAAACCCACACAGACACAGGGAGAACACACCACACTACTCACAGTCACCTGGAGGAAACCCACGCAGACACAGGGAGAACGCACCACACTCCTCACAGACAGTCACCGGGAGGAAACCCACGCAGACACAGGGAGAACACATCACACTCCTCACAGACAGTCACCCGGAGGAAACCCACGCAGACACAGGGAGAACACACCAACTCCTCACAGACCAGTTGAACCTACAACCTCCAGGCCCCTGGAGCTGTGTGACTGCGACACCTACCTGCTGCGCCACCGTGATGCCCACTACTTAGCATTATGCAAATTAAATGATATTCTTGGGCTAATAACTAATATTATCAAATTCCACAATTCATTTGTGAAAATTATACGGAGAAAAAAGCCAGCACTCACCTGCAATCACATTTAATTTGCTAATCTGCAAATGATAACAGCTTACCCAAAATCTACAGTTTACATCATCCAGGATTTGGGCCTTTCATGTTTTATTAATTAACATTTTAAGAAAGCGTATAACTTTAAACAAAATTGTTATTACATTCTTTACAATACAATGTCATGTTACATGTCTATGTGAGTGTTTGCACCATATATGATACCCAAATGAATATGAAGCTTATATTCAAAATATATATATTAATCTCAGCTCCACTGACCATAATGGAGCACTTGGTAGTTCTACAATTACAGAATGTAGTCCTCACTTGTTATAGAACTGGATCTATTCCTCTCTGTTTTCCATCTTATATCGCATCCAGTATATTGTCATCTATTCCCGACCCACAAATCTCACTTTAATATCCTATACATTTTGAGGATGTTGTTTGTCTTTTAAACAAGGTGTGGTAATGAATGCAAGCATAAAGGCCAAGCACATAATGAAAAATGAATAAAACAGAAGCTGGAGTGGGAAATGTTGCGGAGCTAACAGACTGGTCAACCTGCTCCTCCTCCTCCACACAGCAGACCCCAGCAGAGCTCATCTGACCTGAAGAGACTGCAGCCCATCCCACTGAGCCAATACACCCAACCACCCACCCACTCACTACTGCTGAAACACAGAGAGCTGCTACATCCTGATCACATGGTGTGAACGAGAGAGAGAGAGAGAGAGAGAGAGAGAGAGAGAGAGAGAGAGAGAGAGAGAGAGAGAGAGAGAGAGAGAAGAAGGCCTGGAGCATAGCCGTCGAACTGGGAGGCATTTTCATGCTAGACCTGCTTTTTAAAATATTTCTCTACAGAGCACATTTCTTTTCATCTGCCATGAAGCCCAGTGCACGACTCAGAACTGTGCTCCATCACGACAGGCCTGAAGTAAGGACATGCAGCACTGATATAAGGCCACAAAAACAGTAAAACCCACTTAGTCGTCCAGTGAACTAGGTCACCACTCTGTTAAGTATGCAAGTGTAATGGCAAGCACCACACACACACACACACACTCTCTCTCTCTCTAAAAGAGCTTTAACTATCCCCACTCCTTTGCTCCCTACAATGATTGCCTACTTTTTTACACACTTCTCTTAACCCTAAACCTAAGACGGTTCTACCTCTTGAGTACATTAAAGACGTGTAGCCTTCGCATCAGCTGTCTCTGTCAGCTGAAAACCCTAGCCAACATTAATTTGCACAGTCCCTAACAATGCTGGCAAGTTCTCTCTTTTTTTGGCAGCCAGACTTTGAAAATGAATGCCAAGCATTTCAAGAGCAGCACAGAAATGTTGGTGTATGGTTGCCTACTTAGTTTACTTAACTGCTTAAACTGCAAGAACGTGTGGGTCCACATTTTTATTTTTCAACCATACAGCTACACGGCTTACGCAACAGCTTCTTAGTAATTTGCAGGTAATTCAGTTAGCAAATAAAGTCTAAATATTCGTAACTGTATAACAAACTACTGAGTTCAACGGGCCGATGTCGTTCCTTCATAGTTCGATATTATCATCTTCTCAAACTATGATCAGTTCTACAGGAACTTCATTACATCAGACAGAGGGGTCGCTGAAGCGCTGTGTTGAATGTGGGCCATGATGTAATATAATAATAACTTCAAAACGCTGTGAAAATAACTGTGAATCCAGCATCATAAATCAAATCATGTGGTGAGTGTATTGCTACTGAAAGTACTTTATTTTTGGTATACTTGACATTCCGAGAGCAGCTCTTCAGGCGTAGCTCTATGTGACGCCAGATCCCTTCCTAAACCCCACAGCATCAGTCACAACTGTCATTCATTCAATTCCCCCAACAACATCTTGAAAAATCTAATTCGGCTGCATGATGGCTAAGGCCTGTATTGGAAAAGTATCCAGGTGTTTCATGTGCACTAAGAACCCATTAAGAGCCATTATTCTGTGTTACGCATCAGGAACTGTGGTTGAGACCGAAAGCCTGCATTTCATAACTTCTCTTTTCACCTCTTCGGTAGAACAGCCTGTAATTATCAATAACTGTAGGCGGCAGGCGGGAGAGGAGCAGAATATTACTTTTAAAATCAGGCAGCATGGTAACTAGGCAACCAGATCAGACATTCCTATGTCCATAACAGCCCAAGGAAAAGGATTAGACGATGTGATTCATGACAGTGAGGGAAAAAAATAATGAAATCATAGAAACCGATGAGAGGTAGCATTGACAAAGTATGTTGGCTCCTGGTCCAGGGTCAGATACTGTCATGGTGACGCACTCCGACTCGGTGATGCCTTCTGAATGCAGAGTTGTGGAGGAAAGAATGTGAAAACAAACCCCACCTACAAAATAAGTGGGGGTTTTCTTCTCTATCCACAGTCACTTGCCATTACTCAGATGAAACAGTGTAATTATAAAGATTCTGCTACTCATTTGTATGCCATCGTATTCTTTTAATTTCAAAGTCATTACTTATTTATAATTACAAATGCTGCCACCAGGTTAGGCAAACTACTTTAAACCCCAGTAAACATGTTGTATCAGCTATAAAAGAATAGTCTGAATCACAGTGGTGGGTAAATTTTCAAACAAACATGAAGAAAAACGGCAAAAATAACAAATTTGCCGGGAGGAAGTCATAAAATATACACGTCCATATCTGGAGATGTTGATACCGATGTATATTCATAAAATACAGAAAGATAAAATACCTTGGATTCACATTATAGACAAATGTAACATTAATTTGCACATTTTAGCTTTCAAACAACTGTATTTAAAAAAATAAATAAAATGAAAGGTGTCTCCTGAGATAATTGTTAGCCACATGTATTTAACTAACTGGTCCTTACAGAAACTGGTCACAGATTTTATTTCTTTTTTATTGTAACTATTTAAATAAATTAATAGATCTGCTCAAAAAAATGAAATGTAATAATAATAAACAAATGTTAACTTAAAGCAAAGGATTAAACACAAATATCAGTAGACCTTTAACAATTAAACTATTCAACAATATAGAAATACAGTAAATATAGAAATCTCAGTGGTGGAAGAGTGGGTGGAATTTTTTTTTTTTTACACATTCATCAGTGTTTTGTTCTTTAAAAAATAATATAAAATGAAAATAATACAAGAGTGTTGGCCAGTCTTCTTCCAATATAAAACAAATATGTCAGCAAATATTGTTTTGAAATATTGGCAAAATGTGGTTGGCACTGTGGCGCAGTAGGTAGGTGTTGCAGTCACACAGCTCCAGGGGCCTGTAGGTTGTGGGATGGATTCCCGCTCCGGGTGACTGTCTGTGAGGAGTGTGGTGTGTTCTCCCTGTGTCTGCGTGGGTTTCCTCCGAGTGACTGTCTGTGAGGAGTGTGGTGTGTTCTCCCTGTGTCTGCGTGGGTTTCCTCCGGGTGACTGTCTGTGAGGAGTGTGGTGTGTTCTCTCTGTGTCTGCGTGGGTTTCCTCCGGGAGACTGTCTGTGAGGAGTGTGGTGTGTTCTCCCTGTGTCTGCATGGGTTTCCTCCGGGTGACTGTCTGTGAGGAGTGTGGTGTGTTCTCCCTGTGTCCGCGTGGGTTTCCTCCGGGTGCTCCAGTTTCCTCCCACAGTTCAAAAACACATGTTGGTAGGTGGATTGGCGACTCAAAAGTGTCCATAGGTGTGAGTGAATGTATGAGTGTGTGTGTTGCCCTGTGAAGGACCCAATGATTCCAGGTAGGCTCTGGACCCACCGCCACCCTGAACTGGATAAGGGTTACAGATAATGAATGAATGATTCATATGACTGCTGATAATCTGCTGATACAGATATAATTTCCGATATTATCGTGCATCACTGATTCCTAGCCCAACCAACAGAATGGGATCGAGGGCCACTTAACAGGATACTGTGTAAAAACCACAATCAAAAAGCTTTAAAGTTACCACAGAGTTGAATCAACACCATTGTGATCCACTTTCAACAAAAGCAGCATACTGACAGCGACAACAATAGAATACAGTGGCATTTGAAAGTCACTTTTATCCAAGGCCTACCAAGACATTCACTCTAACGAAAGAAGCACACGATCTGAGCCAGAAATTCACTTTCTCAAAAGAGTCAGTCTGTGCTCTACTGACAACAGCCAGAAAATACAATGTCTAGAGTGATTGTAGAATGGGTAGCTGTGTCATAATAGCCACTACATTCAAACATTTTTCTGCATGGCCATTTAATGAGGCAATATATGGTCATATACAGGACTAGATTTGAAAACTGTTCTTCATGATGGTTCAGCATAAAAAAATATGTTGAACAAATTCCGCACACATTGCTAAATACATCCTACACAAGATGAAGACATATACATATTACGGCCACTCAAATGATCAGCTGTAAACATCAGCCATTATTGGGAGTTTTTGGAATGCAAACATGGCATAGATTCCCACCACTTCCTTCATTGAAAACAACTGATAAATGTCTTCACACTTTTCCTTGTTTGGAGGGTTTCTGACAGCATACGTAAGCTACTGTTTCTTCAGAATCTGATGTAAAAATGCTACTAATTCATTGGATATCGAACCATGTTGCTGTTATATTACTGTAGACCAGATTATATCAAAATCAAAATAACTAATCAGATGCTGTATCATCCGAGTATTGTGATATACGTTGTGGTACATGTCGACAATTTATTTTTGCTATATCACCCCCTATAGCCTAGTATGTGATACAACAAGAAGACTTTCAAGAGGACCTATAAATGCACAATGGAATGGAGGGATGGAGAAAAGCAGGAGCAAGACTGAAAATGACTGTGATTATGACTTGAAAATGTATATAAAATTGGAAGCGATAATCAGTGTAGGTGTTAAAGCATGGGAGCGATATGTGCCGACCAGCTGGTGTGTGATAGTAAGCTTGCAGAATTTGATATGTATTGAAATCTGTTCAGAAGTTAGATCCACAATACAAGAGAATGGTCTTGTGTTTTGGCTTCATTAATATTCCGTGCAGAAAGGCATTATTGTGGAGGTGAAAAAAGGCAGAGATAGTTTCAGACATGATATGGGGCTCAGGCAAAAATGACTCATGCAGTCCTCAGTCCGTCCCATAAGCACATGTGTGTCATCCCCAGGCCTCTTCATTCTCCTCTATAGTTTCACCAGCCTTTTATTTCTTTTTGATTTATACTACACTTGTAACAGTGCCTTCCTAAGGTGGTCTTACAGATTAGGAAACCTAAAGGGACAAAGGATCATGGTCTGGTTTGGAGTCTGATCAACGATTACATCATTCTATGGTCAGGAACAATAGGGCTATTGAGTGCCCTTTGTGAACTTGAGGCCGCCAAGAGTAGCAGCTAACTGTGCTGAGAGCAGCGTGAAGCACTTCTCCATTCAGAGCTCCAGAAGTGTGCTATGAAAGGGATGAGTCAGCCAAGCAGCTCTATCTAGCAATAGGTTTGTGTGCTGGTGTGTATGGTGGAGGCCTGCTGATTGATGCAGGCGAACTGGATCTCAAGGTCATTCTGATTCACATCTATGCTCGGCTGTCCTAGAAACAGAGCGTGTGACTGAGGCTGATCACACTGGAGTTAACAGCAGCATAAAAAAATCCTCAGGATTCCCCACCGTTAAATGAGCTGCCTGCTGGGTAAGAGATGATAGCAAACATGTTCAACTTGCCACAAGTGTACTAATGAATCTGATAAATGAATGTGATAAATCAATGAACTGTCCAGCCAGTCAAAAAAATGCAATACGACATGCTATACGTTCTGTGTTATTTTACAGATTCAGGCATAATTATGGTATCGTTGTGCACTCCTAGAAATGATAGCTGTCATTAAGAAATTTAAACTCAAGAGAAAAACCTACTGTGTTACTGTTTAATATTATAAAAATATTGTGTAATGTGCTAAAATAACTTTCAAATTCTGTCAGATCATGGTGAAATTTCTAAATGTTCTGAATCTAAAGATGGGTCAGATCCAACACTCACTATCAATATCAAACCAGTATCTACAGAAAAACTAGACTGACATACAATTGCTGTAACGTGCTGTTTTGTGTTCTGTTCTGTTTTTGTTCATTGTTTGTGCTCCCCCTGTCTTGTGTCTGCTTCCTGCTTGTTCCCTGGTCATGTGATACCATTCCCTTGTGTTTCAAGTGTCATGTGTCTTAATTAGTAACCAGGTGTTTATTGTTGGTGTTGTCTTTATATAGTCCTTGTCAGTATTTCTTCTTTGTGGGTCATTGTATGTATGTTTGGTTGTTGTTCGTGGTCCTTAGCCTTGGTCTATGTTTAATGATCTGTGTTTAGCCTTGTTTTGTGTTTAACCTTCTTATTTAACTCTTGTGTTTTATGTTTAGATTCCTTGTTTAGTGTTTTACTTTGTTAGTGCTTAGCTGTCACAATTAGCGGGGCGGACTGACGGAGGCGGACGGACTTGCTAAAACACATACTTTAATATAACAAAACGAAAGGACTAGGAAACAAAACGACTTGACTTGGAGTAGGAAAGAAACAACACGACATGACTTGGAAACTAAACGAAACGAATGACCGATACAAGGAAGTGACACAAGGGAGCTTAAATACATGAATAGACGAGACTCACCTGAAACAGATAACGAGGACGGCGGACAAGGAGAGCACATGGCGGGGAAAACAGACATGACAGGACGAGGGCGTGACATTAGCATTTTGCCCCTTAGTTCTGTATAGGCCTTGTTTAGAGTTTAGCCCTTGTGTTTAGTGTCCCTGTGTCTAGTTTCCTTTAAGTTATTGTAATAAGGCCTCCCGCACTTACCTCAATCCCTTACTCCTACACCCCATCACTATTACAATTGCCTGGCAAAAAAAGATCAAAGCTAATTGAAATATGTCACATGCAAATGATAATGTGAATAAGTCACTTCATAAGAGCAAGTATGGCATAGTGAAGAGTTTAAGTGTAGTATTAATACAGTAAACATTGTCATACTGCTCAATCTAATCTAAAACCTAGCTGATGAACATAGAGTAAGTGTGATAATTACGCTATTCACAATCAAAATAATTACATAACTGATTTATCGAACAATATATGGGCATTTGCTCATTATTTTTGTTGACGATTGTATTTACAGGAACGATTATTTAAATAAGAATGAACGTCGCCAATATTTTTGCCACAAGTTCTGTTCCCTGGTTTTTCGTATTCTGAAGCAGTTATGTCAATTTGCATGAAAACAGTATTTTTATTGTATTTATATATATAATTAATTTAGAAAATGTATAACATTTTATATTTCAATTTTTATGTCTGAATATTCATAACTATAATTTTGCTAAACGTTGACTGCTTAAATGAGTTTAATTGAATTATTATGCTATATATAGTTTATCGCAGTTATTTCAGGGACAATATATTTACCATATATAATACTATTACAGTACAAATTAAATTGTATGAATTAATGACTAGGCCTTTGTTTTGTTTCTGTTTGTTTTGAAATCAGCAAACGTGTGATTGCACCCAATCCAGCTCTAAATCACCTAAAGGCAGTTTATGAGACATTTCATGGTGTTATTGGGTCACGGTTTCCAAACTGAAACTTGTTAAGACAACATTGTTGGGGATGTAGGCAATTCACACACAAACACACACACACACAGATCCTTGCCTAATGCAAAAGGACATAATTCATACTGAAGGCATTTATAGTGTGGATGTTGTGGTAATTTTACATCACAGTGTTTTTCTATTTTTGCAGACCACAATAACTAGGGAGTTTGAATTCTTTATGACGTGGTTAGCAATCAGTGACATAACTTAAAAAAAAAAAAAAGATTTAGAAACTTGGAAACTGCCTGTCAGCAGAAGCATCTATCAGCGTAATGCTGCTTAGACAGTTATTAGCACCAAGGGACACTGCTCACCACATCCATGTATTCAACACAGCTTCACTGCACCTCCCTCTGCTCCTCTTCCCACCCATATGCTCCCAGAGGAGGAGTGTTAGTGGTCCCTGAAGACCACTGCCTTCTCAGTGAGAGAACAGCAGCCAGCTCAGCTGTAAACTCCTCCAACAGTGGTATAAATTTTATAATCATTCAACTTAATGGGCACTGTTTGGAACACGATTATGACTGCACCAATATAGGAAATCTGGACCAGTGCTGACATCAGATATTTTTCACAAACATACAGTAATGCGAAAGTTTGGACAGCTCATATTATATGTTTTCTGTTTTTTTTAATTGATAGTAAAACTACACATACACTACAGAGTACAAAGTAAAATATGCAAATTGTAGTGCTGGGATTTAAGTTTGTTTGTTGAGTTTGACATCTCAGAAACATATAAAAATACATTTTAAATAAAAATCAAAATATGTCATTACCATATACCATTTTGCACAGTACACATCTGCATATTTTAATGGGTCTTTTGTGTGTGTTTCTACTTATTAAACCTAAACATTTTTGCCAGAGTGCCTACCGGGCTGGCCTTACTGACTGACACCTAATGTTGAAAAGCACATGCGCGAGTAGGAACTGTTAATTCAGCTGTATTTCACAGAGAGAACTTAAGGTGGCACCACTACACCCTCTGTTTTTAATTCAGCCATATTTCACATTCCAGTTCGTGAACTAAATCTGGAACCATTCAACAGTGAACAGAGGTCCTCTTTTCCCTGGTCAAGTGCTCTTTTTGGGTCCTAAAATATGTGTTCAAGGGGTCTGAGAATTGAGAGCTGAACTAGGACACACTTGCGCCGCTTCAGCGCTGTAGCTCCACCATCCACCGCGGTGCAGCTCAGTGTTTTACTGGAGCCTCCAACAGAAATGTGTTGAACGTTGTTGAGGTAATATTTATCATAGTCTCTTCTTTATGTTTGGAGAATGTTTCTGTGACACAGACTTTTGTTTTCTACTGTATATTTAACAAACAGAAAGTCATGTCTGTCCCTATAACGACAGGAATACAAAGACAGATCTCACCGTTACTGACTTTCTGACGAGTAAATTACATCTGCACAGCTTTTTGTTTACATTTACACGAAAACGGACAAAATCTTCAGATTATTAAAGCCAGAGCGAGGTGTTACTCAAATAAACGAGGCTGTGGATTAGTAACAGCACGGTTTTATCAGTCGGACCCTTATAGAAATGTAAGTCAGTAATAAATATCTAGTTCCCAGCGATGCCCTGTTCCTTTAACAAGTGTAAATCAATTGGTTGATGAAATGTTAAGGTGCTTGGCTTAAGAAATGTTCAAAAACTTAAAAGTTTAAATGTTATCTTGTTGGTTTCTGGTAAACGAGTTGCTTTAAAGTCGTCTCAACAGTGCTTCAGTTTTGTAGCTTTGTATGAACAGAAAATAACAGGCTTTCCCTGATCACACACACTATCAGCAACTGACAAGATAATTTATTTTTATAGTTTGTTATTATTGTAAACAAAGACATTGATATAAAGTACCAAAGCTTCTGCAGACCTTCCAATGACAAGGGTGTGTATTTTAAGCTTTCCTGTTTTTGAAAAGCCCGAATAACCTCTGTGACAGTGGCTATATGGCTAATGGCGATCCAGCTAAACTAGGCTTGCCCAGTTTCCCTTTGCTCTTGTTTTTATTAATTAAATAAGTAAATATCACCCTATGTATGGTGCATTAGAAATGTGTTCCATTTATGTAATAATACCAGTCTGTAATATTTGCAAACTTATGCACAAACCCTTGCCTATGATCTGAGACAGATCACAAAGTAGAAAGACAGACAAGAGATCCAACAGCCTCCAAGTCCTTCCCCTCTCACAGCCAGACTCTGCCTCAGTGGACCAGTTCTAATTGCTTCAAAAAACTCCATTACAGCACAACAACGCGTATCAATTCAGAAGGCCAAGGCTCTGCAAATATGTGTGTGTGTGTGAGGGTGAGACAGAGAGTGAGTAGCAAGCAAAAGGGAGGGGAGTAGGAGGTATTCCTCCTGGACCCGCTAGAAGGTTCTACAGCTAAGTCCTTCAGGTTCTTCACCTCGCACTATAATTCTGTGTATCGGCTGCAGAAGCATGTGATTGTGCAGCATTTAATAGAAGTGGCTATGACACTAGTCTGATGTCATTTCTGGACTCGTTTATATGACAAAGCTGTACAACAATGTTCCGATTGCTCAAATCAAGAATCTGAAACAAAATAAAGGTTATGGGAATATTCATCAAGTACACACTATTAAAAATGGGTGTAATGTGATCTGAAGCACAAAAGCATCCCAGCACTGTCAGCACTGAGATGCAATGGGTTATGAAACACTTACACATTGGTTTAATTCCTGGAATCCAGAAGGGGCAGTGGTTCAGAATCTTTTAGGGCAGTGACTCTTAAGTCAAATAATCAGCTACAGTGTTCTTCTTCACAACCCAACACAATGTGTGATGCCTAATTTCACCAGACAAAGTACACTGTGAACATCACAAAACACAAAAAAATTAAATTAACACGTCCCTTTTCAGGAGCAAAGAAACATTTGTACATAATTTCCAGTTATAATAGTGTTATACATTTATTAACCATGCACATATTTGTGTAATAAGAGTTTTTTAATTAACATCAAGAGAATCCTTAGCCAGGTACATCCCTAGATTACATACAGTCGACCAGGGCAGTTTTATGTTGAGACTTCTACTGGATTTTGAGTAGGACTGGAAATTAATTCATTGTTTCATTCGTTCATTCATTCATTCACCAATGGTTATTCAGCAAGCTCCCTGTCTTCTTAGTTAGCTACAGTAATCTGTCAGTGATTTGTCGAATAAACAAAAAAGCAACTCTGCTCAATATAATGTATTCTATTACAGCACTTTGGTGGAGTAGATACATTTTGAGAATCTATAAAATCAGAGATGCTAATTCTCTATGAAAAAACAGATTTGCAGTTGTTTTTTTTATTACTATTATTTTTACCTTCATGACCTTATTTTTAACACTTAACAAAAGCCCAAAGCTGAAGAATTCCAAGCAGCTCAACCTGGAGCTAATTTATTGAACACCAAGTGTTTTCCATAACCTTGTGACGTTTCAGATCATTTGCACCCTCTACTGAGGTGAGCTGGGTGTGTTCTGGGTAAACATAGCAGGGGCTGAATGTATCTTACCACTAATGACATACAGAGCCGCCTACCAGTGTGTATAAGAGACTGTACGGTGCTGACACAGCACACCTGAGAGTCAGTGTAGGAGGAGAGACGACAAGAGAGGAGAAAGGACCAAAATAAAATGAAGACAAACTAGAAGAAGAAGAAGAAGTGAAGAAGAGAGGAGAAGTGTAGAAAGAAGAAGAGAAGTGTAGAGAAGAGAAGTGTAGAGAAGAGAAGTGTAGAAAGGAGAACAGAAGTGTAGAGAAGAGAAGAGAAGTGTAGAAAGGAGAAGAGAAGAGAAGAGTAATGAAAGACAAATCAGGATGAGTGGAGAAGGAATGGGGAGGAGAGGAAAAAAGAACAGATTAGAAGAGAGAAGAAGATAGGAGGTGCTTTTTATACAGAAACAATACCCAGCTAATCAAAAACTGGGCCACTGCAGAGCGAGAGGTGGCGTAATGGCTGAAAAAAGATACTGTCCCCGTGACTTACATCAAATATAGCTGAACCATACTGTTACTGAGCCTCAGTTTCTCCTGGTTCAGTATCTGCGCAGGGGCAGATAGCGCGCTCTATGTTGCAGTAATAGGGAAGTCACATCTGTAAGCCAGGCTATAATTAGACATAATCATGCATAATATGGAATTAATTTGACACAATGACCATAACTATTGCACTCCTCTGCACTGTTATGTTACTAGTATGTCTCATGTGTTTGCCGCGTGTTTATGCGTACGTTCAGCTACGCACTCCAAAGTCTGAATGACAGTAAAGTTCACTTTGACTTTGATTTGACTTTGAATAATCTTTTTAAAAATCTAAAACCAAAGCTCAAGCATAATTCTATTCTAAAGCAAAACAAAATGTAAATGTTCTGGAAACTCAGTTGATCCAAACGTGGATAGAGAGGAAATGTTGAAAAATTGTTTGCTGCTGTAAAGAACACAGCCTATTAGTATCAATTATGCACAATTCATTTAATACATTAATTGTCCCTAATCAATCACACAAAGCTAGATACTGTATGTGAAGGACCACTCAAAATCAAGTGGCACTAACCTGTTGCAATGGCGCTGTTCTTGAAAACATCACTGTTACTAAATAATAAATAAATAAAATAATACAATTAAAATAAATCTCAATTATTTAATGCCTCAAAAATCAAGAATGCACTGCAATAAAAGCAACAGCACTTGTCTTTTAAAAAAATTATTTAGCAGGGCAATGAACAGGGAGGTTATGAAAGTTGAATGAATGAATGAATGAATGAATGAAAAAGCTGTTTATAAGGATATGGATTTGCTACGGTCAGTGACAGTTACACAGCTTCAGTCTCCTAGAGGTCCAGATAATGTATAGAATTTTAAAAATGGAAGCCAGTGTTATATTTCCAAATATTTAAAAGCTAAAATGCAGGTGACAGACTAAATCTTTATTGTAATATTTAAATTACATGGAGGTTTGGCAGGGTGGGGTTTCTCCAGCTGGGGGCAAACAAATCATAAGCCCACACCAGATGATTTCTTATGTTTGCAACTTTCAAACCAAGATTTATACACTCTGACCCTCATATCTGCAGGGGATTAGTTCTGTGAGCATCCGTGGATATTAAAATCTTGGAATGCTCAGGTTTCTTATATAAAATATCGTATTATAGGCATATAACCTAAGCACATCCTTCTGAATACTTTAAATCATCTGTCTTATAAAATGTAATATTCGTTCATTCATTCATTCATTGTCTGTAACTGCTTATCCAATTCAAGGTTGTGGTAGGTCCGGAATCATTGGCCGGAAGGTAGGAACACACCCTGGAGGGGGCACCAGTCCTTCACAGGGCGACACACACTCACACATTCACTCACACCTACGGACGCTTTTGAGTCGCCAATCCACCTACCAACGTGGACCCCAGAGTAAAATGTAATATATATATATAGTATTGTTTAAGGAATAATAGAAGCAAAATATCTGTTCATGTTCAGAACATACTCATCGAATGAGATGTGAGGTGAACAATGCTCAAACAACAGTGCTGGCAAGAAACTGAAGACTTGAGGAATGGTGGGAGGCAACACTATGCCTACACAACACTTCCATTTGCACTGATTTAGTGTAGTTCTCTGCACACAGAAATTCATGTTTTGCTTTATAGAACATTCTAGAATATAATTTTAATATTTTCAACAAGTTGTTGATTTAATTTGGAGATATGGATACAGAGGGCTGATTGTACTTCTGCATATAGGCATAATACTTGATTTTTATAAATGCCTTTCAAAGAATTGGATCAAATCTAAAATGGTGGTCTTAGCTCAGGCTGTGTGTTGTCAGGGGTAAGAGAAGTAATTTCTGTTCAAGTCCTATTTTCAGAAAAAGACCCATGATGAATGTTTACAATGTGGCTGACAAACTGTGCTTGACAACCGATGGGCTACAGTTTAAATGGAGCTCATATAGTGGCCAGTGAGATTTAGGACAGCTGTTTTGAACAAAGGTAAGTGCACTGTCCTGTTATTAATGATGAATACAAGTCTCAACATGAAATGACCTAATATGACATAGAGCACAACTTAAAAGCTCAGTGATCATAAAATAAGTGCCTGTAATATTTTTGTTATTAATTAATATCTTCATGGTAATTATAGGCTTATGATTTAACATAAAATTTACGCTTATCCAGTTCAGGGTCACGGTGGGTCCAGAGCCTACGTGGAATCATTGGGCGCAAGGCGGGAATACACCTTGGAGGGGGCGTCAGTCCTTCACAGGGCAACACACACCCATTCACACATAAGGACACATTTTTGAGTCGCCAATCCACCTACCAACATGTATTTTGGATTGTGGGAGGAAACTGGAGCACCCGAGTAAACCCACGCCGACACGGGGAGAACACACAAACAGCCACCCGGAGGAAACCTACCCAGACACAGGGAGAACACACCACACTCCTCACAGACAGCCACTCGGAGGAAACCCACACAGACACAGAGAGAATACACCACACTCCTCACAGACGGTCACCCGGAGGAAACCCACGCAGACACAGAGAGAATACACCACACTCCTTACAGACAGCCACCCGGAGGATTGGTCCAGAGCATACCTGGAATCATTGGGTGCAAGGCTGGAATACACCCTGGAGGGGGCGCCAGTCCTTCACAGGGCAACACACACACACACACACACACATTCACTCACACTTTTGAGTCACCAATCCATCTACCAACGTGTGTTTTTGGTTATAAACATATATTGCAAGTATTAACACTTCAAAAATAAACCCAATAAACCACCTCCCTAAATTCACATCATGAAAAGAGACATTAAATTGTTCAATTAATATTTTGCTCTCTGAATCAGTTGATTTCACTGAAATTGTAAACATATTAAAATGTAATCACTAAGCTTCCACTATCTGCTGAGCTGATGAATGTTCTTCTTTTACTGGCTCACTACTGAAACATCTGTGTGAAACTGGAGGGTATCCATTAACTTAAGCTAATTCATCAATCACTGCTTGTTATTATAGCTGTACCTATTGTAGAACAAAGGACAGTCAAATCAGCACTCATTTTCACGCAACATTAAATAAATAAGTACAAATTTACTCTTCCATCTGAGCCTCCACATCATGACTTGCATGTACAATAACATTTACAGCAAAGGCAAAGCACAGTCACTGAACAAACACACTATAAAAACTGCTTAAGGGTCTTCGAGAACACTATTGTTTATTACAAACATGAATTTCACCTATAACCGTAATCACTCTTTCAGTGTCTGTAGGCTATAGCATGCAGTGACTAAAGCTTATCATGGCCCTTATGTGAGAAGGTGCTGATTTGGTGAGCATGTTTGTTAAGTGGACTCATTAATCAACATACACACCTCCCAGCTTCTACTGCTGACGATGACATTGGACTGTGGAAAACACAGCGCATCCTCTAAAAGTGAATTTGTTCCTTTTCGCTCCATCTGAGGGGGACGCTGCCACCCTTTCCTTAGGGACTGAGTTTGGTACAGTTACACATGAATCTGAGAGGCCTCCAAATACAGATCCAATGAGGTCACAGTTAGCTTGTGCAAAAACACACTTTTCCTCTCAAACATAGGCTCTCTCTCTCTCTCTGCAGGAGATGTTAATTTTCTACACAGTGGGAGGAGGCATTCAGTACATTACAGATTATGAGGAATCAAAAATGGTCTGAGCATGTGTGTTTAAGAAACATTCTGAGCAAAATATTTACGACAAGCTCTCCAGCTATTGTTCAAATCCCATTCATAATATCAATAACTAGAGTTTGACCACTTGAGGACGTTTGTAGAGTTATATCCAAAGATTTGGACACCCCTAGTCATATTACACGATTTTCTAACTGGAAAAATGTTAACTTCCTCTGGTACCAATTTGCAATAGAGCAATGGCATGAAAAAGGGAGTAATTCCAATTACAATCATCTCAATTAAATGGTGGTGGTTCAAATTCATTTATTATAACTAACATTATATCCTTGGACTAAACAATTGCTAATGCATTTAAAGTCTCCAATCTGGCCACAGTAAATGTAGGATCCATCAGTTAGTATGATGTATGATGTCAGCTGCTTAATGCTGATATATTAGCATTAGCTTTGTTGGTTTAACAAGCGATTCTGCAGCTGAAGATCTGTTCCAAACATGCCATCTGTATCTAATGGGTTATGGAAACCAGCAACCACCAATAAGCATGATGCCATCCATGCAATGCAAAGTGATTACTAGGGTTGGGGGGGTATAACGACAATACCGTATGCCGCGGTATTAAAAAATGTGGATGGTATCTCAAAATGTGATGTATTTATGGCATGTGTGTGATGTTCTCTGTCTTTAAGAACAAAGCTAATATGTTCATGTGCATTTAAGAGAGCCACAGGGAGGGGTCTGAAAACGGGGTGGAGAAAAGCACAAGCCCATTAGCCCACCGCAGTTGTAAGTTTAGCGCTGAGTTTGGGTTAAAAGAAAGATGAAGAAAGCTGTAAACACACAAAATACTCAGACTCCACTCGACTTTATGCTCACAGGTTTATGGCTTTATCCTCTAAATATGTGTGTTCTGAGCCTCAGTTGGCTGAAAAATTTGCTGTAGTGTGCTAAACCACAAGTGCTTGTTAGCACCAACTTGCTACAAAACAGTGTAGAAATTTCGCTTGTTTTCAACACGTCAACACGTGTCGGTGTTGTATCGGGCTGAGTTTAGCTAAATTAACTCAACTTTGTGCTCATAGATATAAGGCTCAGCTCAGTCTGACAGAGTACTCCTCCTTACGGTAGTACTGTATACCGCTATAATATTTTGAGGTGGAAAAATGTGGATACCGCACATCCCTAGCCAGTTTATTATTCCTATAGGTGCAAAAATACACTATGACTTAATAAATTACAATGTGAAAAAATGGAGGTGCTTCTGTAAATTGTAAAATCTGATGCAAAAGGCTTTGCAAAACACTGCTGCTATTGATTATATAAGAAAAAATATTAATCTAACAACTTCAATAATAATTCAGTTGAACATAATAAGCCATGAAGAGCCCCACAAAAGTTTGGCAAAAAACGCATACATGGATATGCCCTTCACATTATTTCTTACAGTATGAATGACAAGCAGGATTTTTTTAAATATAAGAATATTTCCATTAGGGCTGTAACAGTAAATTGTGAGACTAGGGTAATGCAATGCAATCTGTGACAATTGGCATAGTCGAGATATGACAATGCAGCACACAGAATGGACATTGTAATAATTATACCATTGAATGCCAAACAACCAGCACCAATCAATAGCTCACTCCATCCCTCCTCATCCCTACCAGCTCTAAATCTACAACATGAGTCAAAAATAGTCATTTTGGCCAATTCTTTTGACATATTCATTGCAGTCTGGAAACAGTATAATATCAAGTAGATAATGCAGTAGATATTAAAAAATGTGTTAAATGTAAAACAGATGCTATAACACAGTCATAATTATATGAAAACATACTGACAAATCTGAATAAACGGTCACAACATGCAATATCAGACTATCAAATGTTAAATATTCAAAGGTGTAACTGCTCATTACCTGTCCATGTTGAAACAAACATAAATGTATGATAAAGGCTTGGATGTCAATGGCTCTAGACAGCCATCTCTTTCGACCACATTGTTCTATAAATATAACATTTTTAAAATGATGAGAATCACCAAGTTTATTGAACTCTTGAAATGTAAAATGAATGCTATTTAGTTGCATATCTTTGTTGTACTATGAGTATTCATCTAAATCAATTGCCTAATGCTGTCTCATGCATGAGGAGTTGGTGTGTTCTCCCCGTGTCTGCGTGGGTTTCCTCTGGGTGACTGTCTGTGAGGCGTGTGGTGTGTTCTCTCTGTGTCTGCGTGGGTTTCCTCCGGGTGACTGTCTGTGAGGAGTGTGGTGTGTTCTCTCTGTGTCTGCGTGGGTTTCCTCCGGGTGACTGTCTGTGAGGAGTGTGGTGTGTTCTCCCTGTGTCTTTGTGGGTTTCCTCCGGGTGCTCCGGTTTCCTCCCACAGTCCAAAAACACACGTTGGTAGGTGGACTGGCAACTCAAAAGTGTCCGTAGGTGTGAGTGAATGTGTGTGTGTGTGTGTGTTACACTGTAAAGGACCCCTCCAGGGTGTATTCCCGCCTTGCGACTAATGATTCCAGGTAGGCTCTGGACACACCGCGACCCTGAACTGGATAAGGGTTACAGATAATGAATGAATTAATGTCTCATGCATTAAGCAAAAAAAACAAAAACAAAACTTGGACGAAAACTCTGATGAACTAAGTAACTTTTACTCATAGCATTGGTCTAACTATGTCTTGGTATTATAACAGTATTATAGTATACTGCAGAGCTGAATAACTGATGATATTGGAAATTTATGACAGTACATGAAAATGATAATATAAAAATTTCCTGTTCAACCAATTTCTACTAAACTGCAGTGAATGATGATCCTGAAAATCAGTCACACGCACCCTCTCTTTATTATTGGTTCATACTAAGTCAGGAACGCCTCCTTCTTGGCTCACCATTATTAGCTAAGAACTCCCTCTTCACATTATTATTGGATCACAGAACGACAGGAACGCCCACAGCACAGACATTGTGTCTGCACATTTGGTGATGTCATACACAAGGGTTTTCAGAGGGGGAAAAAATAATGAAATAAATTACTTTCAACAGGCACATTAACACAAAACGAACATGTACACAATCGCCCCATTGTGAAAGTGTTATGTTGCAACCCAGACTGTGTAGTGAGCCCAGCTGCTGCTGCTCTAACTTTAAGGGGGAATCCCATTGCTTATGTTTACGCCTACCCCTTGTTTTCGTTCCTTCAGTCGAGTTAAACCGTGTAGAATCAAACAGGCCAACATCAGTTATATTTTATATTGTGGTAAACATTCAGAGTTTTTGTTGCTTGGACAAATCAGAAAACCGAAGTGGCTAACAAGGTATTGCTACAGGTCATTAAACATTGCTCTACTCTCTCTGGAAGCTACCATGGTGCAATTAAACCTCGCTCAGCCTGTTTATGATCTACCCCACTGAAATTAAGCCTTTGTATGCCCACTCTGTGAGATAAAACTGGGAAATTAAAACTCAGTCTACTTGCTCTTCAAGCTACCTCAGTATCCAAACACGTAACCCCCAACAGTACACCATATGAAGGTACAGTGGTATGTTAAAATGAAATATCACCCAACTATAGGTTCAACAGTTTTTCAGTGGTCGGTAAATGCTTATTTTTTGAGTTACTTGCATCCCACATGAAAATGAAGAACACTGCCAGTTCATCAAAAAGCTAAACCATGTCAGTCCTCAACTGAACAAACAGATTGTAATCAAATTAATTCACTCCAGCACGTTCCATATCATTTGTCATATTCTCAGTTTCTCAATCCAATATCAGGTAAGCTTTAGTTTCATTAGTTTCCTGGGCCAAGATTTGGATGCAATCATTTTCCCTCGTTTAAATCTAGATCAAATACTCCTGAGAATATTGAGTCGTGAACCCAGCACCATGACTTCAGTTCAGCTGTGTGCTGTGTGTATTTTTATTATTAAGAGACATGACTGTATGGGTGACATGCAGTGAAAGGATGGCGCTGCCCCCTATTCCCAAACTAATCGCAGGCTAGTGTAGCCTCCACGGCCTTGCCCTTTTTATTAATGAGTATGGCCATTGCTCTGTTTAGGGAACATGTTGTTTCTCATTACTGTGGTGCCGTGGACATAATGCCTCAGCGGGCCACTGCTACTGCTCCCTGGACACGGCAGAGAGAAGGGGAGAATACTAATGTGGGTACACAAGCTCAAGAGACAAAACACATGCACTCACATACAGGGTAATGCCTTGAGGAACGCTGAAGCTGGGTCACAGGAACCAGGGTTGCCATGTTTCCACAAACCCACCCACCATGCTAGCCAGAGGTAGACAGGAAAAAAACCTGATTTGCCATTTGACTGCCAGCTACATGAGTGTAGGGTACTGCATGCCATCATCTCTCAGTGTGCCAACACCTAGGGCACAACACACCTGGTCCCCTGCACCCCTCCTGCATAACAAGCTGTTTCCCATCCATGAGGTCCAGGGTGAGGGAGGGACTGGACAAACACTAACCAAGCATGTTAAAGGTCACACGCTGCATTCCCTTGAGAGAAAAGCACCAATGTGAAAGGCACTGAAATATATGATACATATCAAAACATGACATCTTTCAGCTTCACTACAATAACCACTTAGGGGTGCATGATACATTTATATCAAAATAAAGCTTTTTGTAATACTTATTTTACAAAATATGTTTACACATATATGCTTTAACAAATGACACTTCTTATCCTGAGCTTTCAGCATCTTTTATATTCCAGGGGTCAAGGATAGTCAATTGACCGGACTAATGCAATTATTTCAGTCATTTCAATCAAGATAACGCAGGATGTTCCATATTATGTCAAACCAAGCATTCAGTTATGTGTGTTTTATAGGGCACATATAATTAAAGCTTTAATACAGTATGTAAACATCAAAATATTCCATTTATTCTGCATTCTCTAGAGTCCATATTGGAGCTTTAATAGTACAGGAGGTCCTCGGGTTACGTCAGTCCCGAGTTACGATGTTTCGTGGTTACGACACATCTTCCATTTACTGTATAAAGCCTTGTTTCGACTTAAGTGGTTTTGCGTCGTAAACGTCGTAACGTGAACTTCGTGTTTGGTGTGCGCGGCGGAAGAATACACAGTTACGCAGCTCGCGGTCACCCCAGTCGCGTTGTAGGATAAGTGCTTACAGTATTATATTTACGTACGTATGTTCCGACCTACACCGATAATTGGTTTACGACGCGACGTAGGAACGGATCAACGCCGTAAGTCGAGGACCCCCTGTATCTCGTTTTAAGGGAATTGTTTTATGATGTCACAATAACCAACACATTTGCATATTTCCACCTACTCAGTTGGATTTAAGCCCCGCCCATTCATTTTAAAGTTATAAGGAGTGTTTCTGTCTGCTGTGGTATATTTAAAAAAAATAGCAACAACAGTTGAATCCAAGGACACAGCTGTCATGTGTGATGTCATAAATTGAGCTCAGTTAAAATAAAATAAATAAAACTGCTGAGAAATAAATAAGAGTATAGGCGTTTTAATGTACAAAACATAGAGCAAGTGCAAGATTAAAAACGTGATGGCAGCACGATCATTTTCCATAAGGTTCAGCACCGTGGGCGCAATTTAACCTGCATCTTTGAGCAACAGTCTTTCTATCACCTACATTTAAACGTCATATCGCAATAGCGAAACACTGATGGCCAACAGATACTGCTGCTGGACCTACTGCACCCAGCTCCCCCTCCCAGGATGAGTACGTGATGAAAACATTGCGCCTCTTCCATTTTTCCTCTCACGTCGCATTCATCCACTGCATCCGTCTGCATCAGATGGAGGATAATGACACATGCGCCGCTGCGGCTTTATTCAGCGCTGTAAGAAATACTAGGCGGGTGTCGAAGTGTGACAGCGTACTAAGGGATTTTGTAAAGCGTTCCCGTCTGTTCCTCATGCAGAGCCTTGGCTTAACCGAGCTGAAGTTGGCTTCTTATTCGTATTTTCCGCTCCACCTTAAATGGTGCAGCAGAAACAAGAACGAAGCCGCTGCACCATTTAAGGTGGAGCGGAAAATTCAAACAAGAACCCGGCAAATGATCAGTCAGCATGAACTTTTTTTTTTTAAGGTTTGCCATCTTAATTTGCAATTCTACTCCAGAGTATATTGCGCCATCACCAGCAGCAATCAGCTGAAATCACATCAGTTCACACACACACAGGCTGCGTCCAAAACCACACATTTCCCCACAGCGTATACTGCACTAACCAAAACACTTCCAGCTGTGGCGTACTGATTTTGATACGTTATGAAGTACGATAGCGTGCCGTTTGGGACACAGCCAGGGACGTTTTCCCATTCAAACTCAAGCGATTCCTACGTAAGAAAAGCAAACGACTCCACCGGGTTCTTACCTGCCAACGGTCTGGTTGGCGAGCTGTCGCATTCGATTGAATTGCTTCTTCATCTTCTATGTTTCTTTTTCTTCTTATTTTTTGTACTTATTTTCCTCCGTTAACAGCGGCGGCCCCGCATGTCTGTGAGAATAAAGGCCCATATGACGGCGTCCGCCCAGTCCCACAGCTTCTGCTTCATCGCAAGTGAGGAGAAAACGCAGAGGATACAAGAGACATTTTCAGCGCAGTTTCCTTTCTTTCCTCTGCCTCTGCTCCTCGGGAGGAGATGCTGGGCGAAGTGACAGCGCAGCGCCGAGGAGCTGCTGCACGCCAGGTGCACTATGGGAAACGTAGTTTTTCACATGGCGCCGTCATGACGGACATTGCAAGTTACAAACGATTTTTATTTGACAGGGTCATATTTATCAGTGGCGGTAGGTCAATATTGCGACATATTGTGCTCTTGAACTATTTAAAGAATGAGTTTTTAATTAGACAAAGTCGGATACTGAATGTTAGATCATTTCACAAGGTGAAGCCTACACCAAAAAACAGTGTAACGCTGCCCCCTAGTGTTCACACGTATCTAGGACAATTACATTAGAGGATCCTTGCTGCCAGAAATTGAGAAATTACTCACCGACCATGAGAATGGGGTCTACGCCCAAAAGCAAGAAACTTTCAGGGACTTCGATGGACTTCAAACCTGAGACAGGGGCAGATGAATAAATAGCACCGGAATATGTCATAATTTAATTGATGTATCCTAGCTATATATAGTCTGCCACATTCTCCAAACCTTAAAAATGTAACCATACGTATCTACTTTGCTCCTATGGCAAGGACACTATTTTTAATTGCAGCTATTTATAGTTTAACAAGGGAGTTTGAGTTTTCTGTTGCACCTATAATGGAAACTATATATAAGAGAACTTTTATTTTAGCACTATTACCTCTCACCTGCTAATTTTTCTGTCGAACGCCAAGCAAGATGTTCTTTCTGGTGCCTGTAGAGTTTTACAATGGATTAGAATGATGTAGAATATAATTTGTAATATCAGTAATGTATTTTAAAGCTAATTACCGACAGTTGAACCATCTGAAATGGGTTAGCTCCGTTCTGTAAAGTAACGGTAATCCTCTCATTTACATATTTTTTTAAAATAGCGGTCTGTGATTGGTCCAACATTTTGAATGGCCATTTACACCAAATACACTTCAATAATGTCTATTGTAATTATCG
The DNA here is from genome assembly GCF_029633855.1 of Hoplias malabaricus. Classification (NCBI taxonomy): domain Eukaryota; kingdom Metazoa; phylum Chordata; class Actinopteri; order Characiformes; family Erythrinidae; genus Hoplias; species Hoplias malabaricus. The sequence continues at coordinate 33,689,170 of NC_089812.1, read as the reverse complement.
CGTTGTACTCAAATCAGTCAAAATGATTTATAAAATGTGTTTGATTGCCGGATGGTATTAAAACTACCGTCGTGTTGTGTTTAATGCAGTTCTCCGTAAGATGGCGCTGTTTCTGAATAAATCTGTTATGCCCTTGGTGTGCCTGCCGCAGAGATTTATGTCATCTTCAGCACATGACGTTGTTATTTCAACATATAATGCTGCTATATGTATTTCTAAAAGTTAAAAAGATGAGGAGAAATTTAAGGACTAAACCCAGATTCCATGGTCCCTGAAGCTGCATAAAAACAGCATACCTGCCCACAGTGCTATCATGCCACCCCACATAAGAAAGTGCTAGAATACTGAAGGAAGGAATGCTAAGTGCTAATGGCGTGTGACTGTTTCATTTGGACAGATTCAGAAACAAACTATACTGGTTACCATGACTCTTGAAATATGTTCCACTGCTTAATAGATAAATTGTCATGTTGTGTTTGGGAAAGACAATAAATGTCTCTGTATTATTATTATTTTAAATTTTAGTTTTCTTATAATATATGACTTGTGAAAAATAAACTCTTCTATTTTCACTGAGAATCTTTTTGCACGGTGGGTGTTCCTGGCAGGTGAAATCTTCTTTCAAACTCTGTATAATTATGGGCCTTTCACAATAACATAGCCTTGATATGTGGAAGTTAGAAACAGATGACGTTAAAAACATTTGAAAGGCAAGAATGAATATGGAATGTACCCTTTCAGACTGTAATACTTGGTCAGTAATTTCCAAAAATACTTAGGGCGTATACAGTGGAGTGTAGGTGATGAAACAAAGTGCTGACAGGCTCCAGTGTGAAAACTTGAGGATGGAACCATATGGAGTGACTCATTTACAAGAGCTAACAATGCTGTTATTTTCACACATCTGAGCTGACTGCTGAACATACAGTCTGCTTTCATCCACAAATACAAACATGCAAACATGTATACATATATAATATGTATATGCAACATCCATCCCACACCATCTACTACTACTACTACTAATAATAATAATAATCCGCAACTCTGAACAGAGGGCAGCACGGTTGCACAGCAGGTAGGTGTCGCAGTCACAAAGCTCCAGGGACCTGAAGGTTGTGGGTTTGAGTCCCACTCCGAGTGACTGTCTGTGAGGAGTGTGGTGTGTTCTCCCTGTGTCTGTGTGGGTTTCCTCCGGGTGACTGTCTGTGAGGAGTGTGGTGTGTTCTCTCTGTGTCCACATGGGGGTCCTCCGGTTTCCTCCCACAGTTAAAAAACACAGATTTTAGGTAGGTGGATTGGCGACTCAAAAGTGTCCTTAGGTGTGAGTGAATGTGTGAGTGTGTGTGTTGCCCTGTGAAGGACTGGCGCTCCCTCCATGGTGTATTCCCAACTTGCACCCAAAGGGTTACAGATAATGAATGAATGAATAATAATAATAATTATCCTTAATATTATAAAATATAAAACAGAAACCTTGCACCACTAAAGAACATGTAGACATTTTTGGAGCATGCTTTCAAATGATATATTCCATGCTCGGGGTGGCACGTAGTAGCAGGTAGTGTCGCAGTCACACAGCTCCAGGGACCTGGGGGTTCTGGTTTCAAATCCCACTCTGGGTGACTGTCTGTGAGGAGCTTGGTGTGCTTTCACCCTGTCCACGTAATGTGTCTCCCTGTGAAGGACTGGTGCCCCATCCATGGTGTATTCCCACCTTGCGAACAGTGATTCCGTGTAGGCTCCGGACCCACCTCGTCCCTGAATTGGATAAGGGTTACGGACAATGAATGAATGACTATTCCGTGTTCTCTTTCTCTAGACACCCCTAGTGAAAACGGAAATGGGTTCATTTTCATTTTAAACCCTCATTATTATACATACATACACATAGGGGGTGCTATTTCTCAGATCCTCAATCAAATTTGCAATTGCTTCACAATGAGATGCTAATACCCTTCTCATTAATGACGCCTCATAAACGTTTTTGTCTACATAAGCCAGTTTTGTAACATTTGCTGATGCAGTAGCCATTAAGTTGTCTCAACATATTCCTTTTCTTTGTCTCATTAACCCCCTCTACAGACGCTGAGGGTGATTAAAATTGTACTAAAGGAATGCCAGGTGTTCCTGATTAGGGGCAAACTGCTTTCCTAGTCTCAGCACTGGTTCAAATTTGTTTTGTATGGTGGTTTATTATTTCTCTTTTCCAACAAATTGTACAACATAAGTAATGAATGAAACATATCATAGCATCAGCCACAGATTGGAAAGAGGCTTGGACTTGGAACTTGGAGGCAGCTTCCAGCAGGCTTTGCAGCTCCCCTTGGGACTGTTGGGACAGTTTGGGGGTGTTATTTATGTGATGGGGCATATATCTAGGGTTTTTTTTTGGTTCATGGCAGGGAGTATGAGCAGAGCAGTATCCACTGTGAGTGAAGCTTGTGTGATGGACAATAAGGCTCTTCCAGGCTTTGCCATATTCCCAGCCCAAACTGCTCAATGCCCTTGTTCCCTATATCCTTGTTAGTTCCTTATAAAAAACTCTCTTGAGCACAATGGATGAGTTTCCTGACTCCTTCTTTGGTGCAAGCACCACAACAGGATTGCATGAATTCTTTTAAACAGCCACTGGAGTGATCTCAGGTAACTGGCATAATCATTCTTTCCTTGCACTGATAATTCAACAATAAAACATGCCCCTGTAGAACAGTTCCAAAGACATATTATGAGATACAGTTACAAAACCTCCTAAAGAATATACTCCTGCCCTTTGGCTGGATGTTGTGCAGCCTGTTAGGCTATAGTGGGGTAACAGGTGGGCAGCACGCTGTGGCCTCAGGGTTCAATGGCCCTCTTGAGTAAGAGATACTGAAAAATGGTCCCTCTCTGTTCCTATCATGGAGGCCTCATCAATCTGGGCTGCTGGAAATGGAGAGGAGATCCTCAGAGCCTTGATCTCGGCCCTGTGACCTGACTCTGTCATTAGTTTTCATTAGTTTGGTCTCGGACACTAAGCCCGGCCCAGCAGTAGCATGGCTTTTAGTGCCCGTGTGCTTTAAAGCTCCATGTGCAGACCTCTAACCCTCTAACCTGCAGCATCTGAGTCTCTCCAGGCTCCTCTAAATCAATATGGAAGGAAACTTCAGCATCTGTACTCTTCCAGAAGACCCCTGCTGCTGAACTTCCTGGAGATAGCCTCTCCATCATCCTCTTTTGGTTTTGCATGTAGGAAAGAATGCAAAGGGCACAGAGGTCAAAGGCCATGGAAAATACTGTATGTGCTTGCTACAAATGTGAACGCTATGTCTACTTAATCAGCACTGAAGACAAAGTATTATAATTCATTTAACCCTTAAAGTGCAGGTTATTGACAATAGTAAATGGTAGTGGCCAGTTATAACCATGTGTGTCCCTGCTGTTGTGGTCATATTATATTTGCGCTTCACATCTTCATTGTCCTTGCCCTTGTCCGGCTGAGGTCTAGCTGATCTTCAGTCGGACTAATGGAGCTGTTTCTCTGAAGGTCATGACCTCTGTAATCCCCTCAACCCACAGTCATTGATACTTGAGCTGCACTTTGGCAGTGACCTGCTTTGACAGATGTTTACATGGCTTCATTCATCTGACCACTGTGCTTTCATATATTAGCCATATTCATGAAAAAAAAAAAGATTAGCACCTCACGTCTAAACTTAAGTCTGTCCAGGAAATCACACACACGTTTGGCACACCAATACAGTGCTTGGGTTTCTCTGAGGTTGTTAGAGAATGCTGGGCTCTGACCTGTAGCAACTATTGCATCCACAGTTAATGAATTACAAGGCTATATTATTTTAAGTTAAATAATCTGTGTAAAGATGTCTTTCCCCTTTTTCTTTACAGACACAGCTCTACGGGTTTAAAGATAAGAGGCCATCCGTAGTGTGAAAGTATAGCCAAGATTTCCCCGCATGATTGCCTGCAGGGATTAAAAGGCTCTGTGGGGCTGAGAAGCAAGGTCAGACAGCTTGTTGTGTCTTTTAAAGCAGCGCTGGGGCCATAATGATACTTCACACCAGGCCTCAATGAAAACGCTGGGCTGTAAGTAGGGAGGGGCATATTACAAGCCTAAACTAGAAAGGTTGTTTCTATTGGGATCCTGTGGCAGAAAATGATGGCTATCTCAACACCTCAGAGACACTAAAGGCAGGTTTGTAACCCTGCGAGGGCTGGCTCCAGACTCATTACAAACCTGAGCACCACCCCAGACACACATTCATCACCGCTTTTCTGCTTTCAGAGGAAACATAAATCACGCAAAACACAGTGTAGAAACAAAATGCCCTGAACTTGAAGCATGCCTGTTTTCAACTGTGTTCAGTGTATCGTTGTGCTGCTAAATCATCCCTAATTCCATCTTTAATAAGGTGTAAATAAGTGCTATAATAAACACTCCTATGTCTATGTAATACTTTTATAGGAAGTAAGTGCTTAAAACAGACAGCATCGCATTAGCCATGGTTGTGATGTCACATTGCATCCTGCTCGTTCAGCCTGCGGTAGTTCAAAATTTATACTCTTTATTTGAATGTGTATGCTTTGTTGTTTCTGTCTGGTCTTTGCAGGGATGTTACACATTCAAATTTCTTTAGATGTCTTACGTTTTTTTGAACTCCAGTGGGCAGCATGGTGGCACTGCAGGTGGTGTCCATGCTACAGCTCCATGGTCTTGGGGTCATGCATCAAATCACTTTCTCTGAGGAATTGGTGTATTGTCCCTGTGTCTGCTTGGGTTTCCTTTCAGAGTCCAAAAACACATGCTGGTAGGCGTATTGTCTGAGCGAACCTGTCAGTGTGAGTGTGTGATGCCCTGTGGTAGATGCCTTGTCCATATGTGTATATTTGCCTCTCGCCAAATGATTCTGTGTAAGTTCAGGACCTACAGTAACCATGGCCATGATCCTATCAATCAATCAATCAATCAATCAAAATGTATTTGACGTTGTCACAAAGCAGCTTTACATGAGCACCCAGAGGAAACCCACGCGGACACAGAGAGAACACACCACACTCCTCACAGACAGTCACCCGGAGGAAACCCACGCGGACACAGGGAGAACACACCACACTCCTCACAGACAGTCACCCGGAGGAAACCCACACGGACACAGGGAGAACACACCACACTCCTCACAGACAGTCACCTGGAGCAGGACTCGAACCCACAACCTCCAGGTCCCTGGAGCTGTGTGACTGCGACACCTACCTGCTGCGCCCACAGCTTTACATAATGAATATAAGTGGTTACAGAAGTTGAGTGAAGGAATGAAATCCAGTTCTATTTGTGTGTGTGTTGCCCTGTGAAGGACTGGCGCCCCCTCCAGGGTGTATTCACGCCTCGCGCCCAATGAACTTCATTTCCTTTGAGTTTCTTCTTCTTTAGTAGATCCTACCGAAGATGAAATACTTGTAGTAGGCCATTTCTGACCTTGTACAAGGCTGTAGATGACCTTGTGAAACAAACTAAATGTGGAATATGGGTCTTCTGTGATGGAATCAGTGTCTTTCCATGAGGTTTGAGAAGCTACAAGCATCTAACTAATCCCCAGAAGAGGTTAACTCTCATGTCTTTACATGGTTCAGAGATTGGTTCTGACACCTGTATCATCCAAAGCCATATCTTGGACTTAGGAATCAGTGGAGACACATCAGTTGTGGTGCAGGGGGAGACAGCTGAAGTCCTCAGGCAAAAGCCCACCTTGCTGCTGACAATCACAGTGTAAAAACACCTATACTATCATGAAAACACCCATGCTAGAAGGTGTGGCTGCTGGTGCCTCACACATTGTGTTTGTGTGTGTGTGTGTGTGTGTGTGTGTGTGTGTGTATGTGTCTGAGGTGCGTGTGCTTTAGGGTGTGAGATCTGCGTGCAGACGTGTAAGCAAAACAGTGACATTAGGCAGCTGTTCAGGAATAAATACATGATAATGACGAGCTGACGTACTGAAGGGCAAATAAAGGCTCAAATGAGTCATTCTTTGTTGGGACATTCACTAAACCACATGCGGTATTATGGGATCAGATATAAAGAACCGCAGACTTGAGTCTGTCCATCAGCTCATGATGGTGATTTTGGTGTTTTAATGGCACATGTACATTTTCACTTCAAAAGACTGGATCAGATGAACCAATCTGAATTTAGCTACAGACAAAAGACCACTCTCAGAACATTTAAAGCAACACTACTTAATATTTTTACCTTAAAATTACAGAATTATATAATTACATTGCGATTCTTCGCTGAGCTGTAATTGGGAGAATAACTCCAAGCTCAGCACTGCACTAGGAAACCACCCCCTTCCCATTTATTTCAGTACAGTGCTGTAAACAGAATAGTTGGGGTATAAAAGATCAGATAGACAGACTGGGGCCAGACCATGTAGATATATAAGTGTACGAATGACATGAGCTGACATTTTAAAACAAGTGAAAACTCATAGGGTACAGTCCATGAAGGTGAGAGATGGTATAAGCACACTGAATGATAACTGGGTTAGAAACACATGGTAGGTGGCATATGATGACAGATAAATTGCCCCAAGTTGGTTGTTATGTCACAGTCTGCTCTTATATAAGGTCCCGTGCACAGCAGAAGATAGCATTTACCAGATATGGGTAACCGAAGTAACTTGAACGACTTTGACCGGACTTGGAGATGTGGTGCCAGGTTTTCAGCAGCAGCTGCACTTGTGGGTACCTGCACATGTGGGTACTTGTTCTGGTATCACGGGTGTACAGAGAGTGGAGGAACCATCCAGCCAAAGGTCACACAGCAGCCGGGTACATGTGGTAGATCTTAGAGGCGAGTGACGCAAGCCGTGATGGTGCAACATACCCTGCGTCAAACAGGGTACAACAGCTGTAGACCAACACGTGTGCCAGTGTTGAACACCTGTCATCTCAACCAAAGCCTCTCATGGACCTAAGAAAGGCCTCGGAGGACATTGGCCACATGGAAGACGGTCATCTTTGAGGAAATTGGATGAAGCCACATCTCCAGGATGCAGATTTGCAGTGGTACAGGCCGGTGGTGATGTGATGATCTGGGGAGCATTCTCTAGGTATACACTAGGACCATTAGTCATCCAAGCACATTCCTGGAATGGTGAACGCTACAGGGACCTGTTGGCTGACCATCCGCACACAATATCTTCAGGAGTCGTTTCCCAACAACGGCGCAATTTTTCAACATGTTTCAGGCTCAGATCACTCAGGAATTGTTGGAGGAACACAACAATGAATTCTCCACACTGCCTTGGCCCGCAAACTCACCCGTCTACTACTCCATTGAACATGTCTGGGATACTATGCTGAAATGGGTGCACTCCCACTCGCCCGTCAGTCATCCAACATCTAACAAAATCTAATCAAAAAGGTGGATCAATGTGTTATTAGCCAGGGGTTAATAATCCATATAAACCATATCAATAAACCATACATTCCAACAAAGTCACTCAGATCTGCGCATCAGGTTCTTTTGGGATTCCTAGAGCTAGGTTGAAGCATAGGGGAGGTCAGGCTTTTGTAGTTATGGCCTCCAAATTATAGAATAACTTGTCTATTTTTAAATCTCACTGAAAATCTTTTTGGGCGGCACGGTGGCGCAGCAGGTTAGTGTCGCAGTCACACAGCTTCAGGGTCCTGGAGGTTGTGGGTTCGAGTCCCGCTCCGGGTGACTGTCTGTGAGGAGTGTGGTGTGTTCTCCCTGTGTCTGTGTGGGTTTCCTCCGGGTGACTGTCTGTGAGGAGTGTGGTGTGTTCTCCCTGTGTCTGTGTGGGTTTCCTCCGGGTGACTGTCTGTGAGGAGTGTGGTGTGTTCTCCCTGTGTCTGCTTGGGTTTCCTCCCACAGTCCAAAAACACACGTTGGTAGGTGGATTGGCAACTCAACAGTGTCCGTAGGTGTGAGTGTGTGAGTGAATGTGTCTGTGTTGCCCTGTGAAGGACTGGCGCCCCCTCCAGGGTGTATTCCCGCGTTGCGCCCAATGATTCCAGGTAGGCTCTGGACCCACCGCGACCCTGAACTGGATAAGCGCTTACAAATAGTGAATAAAAATCTTTTGTTTTTTATTTCTTTGGGTTTTGATTCTGAATGAGAGCTAGAAATATTTCAGTTTTTTGGACAGCATTTAGACAGCATTTGTAAATATGCGTTATAAATAATTTGACACTGACACTGACATTAACATCCATATATCCACATACCATAGAACACAGTGAGCCATGGCACTTACTGCACACAGTAAACCGAGCTGATACTAAACCCCACATTTGAAATAAAAGTATGTGAGTAAACGTAGATAACTGTTATCCATTCACAGCCTCATCCTCTGTTCCTCTGTAGGTTTTTCTAAGTTTAAAACTCAATACAGGTTGTGAGTGGGAGAGCTAGAGGCCTTAAGGAAGTCCGAGAGGAAGCCTTGTTATCTCAAAGTCAAGAAGAAAAACACTGCAGACCGTCTGAATTCATGAGAAGACTGAGAGACAGGGTTGCTCCTCACTGGCCTCTGAGCCACCGCTGAGATTTACTATCAAGCTTCCGCAACAAGCCTCAAGACATAGAGCACAGAGAGTCAGGAGCAGGCTTTGTAATAATCTCAGAGTGGTGACAGATTAATGGCTGCTTTTGATCCATATTCCTCCCCGATAAAGCCTTAAATGTAAACGCTATTAGAAATGATTATCCACTCAACCTGCAGCTACAGCTATTATTGTTGGTTTCTGTTTGTTTAGATTATCACTAATGGTCACTGCAGTAATGGAGTACTACTCTGTTTAGAGATTTATTTTAATATATATGCAGATCAGCACAAAACACAGACAGGTGAAGAGTGAAATACATTGATACATTGAAAACTGATGGGTTGGAAGTAGGAAAAAGGACAAAAACATAAACAAGGGTCTTATCTGACAAGGGTCAATTTGCGAATGTCATACTGTTTCAGTCAGAGCCTCTCCAGAACAGCATAACAGCAACATTAATTGGAATTAATTTTTTTACTTTGACATAATCAAATGCACTAATTGTTCTGACACAGTTCTGTAACAAACAGGAGTACCTTTTTTTCTGAAGGCTTTATAAAGAGCCATTTGCTCATAAATTGCTATATCGCTCTGTTGCTATGCTACCGACACAAACAATAATAATAATAATAGTAATAGTAGGGGTGGCACAGTGGCGCAGCAGGTAGTGTGTCACACAGCTCCAGGGACCTGGAGGTTGTGGGTTCGATTCCCGCTCCGGGTGACTGTCTGTGAGGAGTGTGGTGTGTTCTCTCTGTGTCTGCGTGGGTTTCCTCCGGGTGACTGTCTGTGAGGAGTGTGGTGTGTTCTCTCCGTGTCTGCGTGGGTTTCCTCCGGGTGACTGTCTGTGAGGAGTGTGGTGTGTTCTCCCTGTGTCTGTGTGGGTTTCCTCTGGGTGACTGTCTGTGACGAGTGTGGCGTGTTCTCCCTGTGTCTGCGTGGGTTTCCTCCGGGTGACTGTCTGTGAGGAGTGTGGTGTGTTCTCTCTGTGTCCGCGGGGGTTTCCTCCGGGTGACTCTCTGTGAGGAGTGTGGTGTGTTCTCCCTGTGTCCGGGTGGGTTTCCTCCGGGTGCTCCGGTTTCCTCCCACAGTCCAAAAACACACATTGGGAGGTGGATTGGCGACTCAAAAGTGTCCGTAGGTGTGTGTGTGTCTGTGTCTGTGTTGCCCTGTGAAGGACTGGCGCCCAATGATTCCAGGTAGATTCTGGACCCACCGTGACCCTGAATTGGATAAGCGGTTTCAGATAATGGATGGATGGATAGTAATAATATGTTACACTTATACAATTTCACAAACCCAAGTTGGCTTTACAATGTTTGAATACGAAAGGAGAAAAATAAAACAGGTGCATGTTCAGAAAATAGGTGTTTTAAAGATGGAGAGAGAATTATAAGAGTTAATAGAAGAGGGTGGAGGGTTCCAGAGGGTGGAGCACCAACACAAAACACATTATTATCTGCACCTGTGCTAAAATATGCATTATTAAATTGCTGATTCAAAAAAAGAAGGATCATTGGTAACATGCATTGCATTATATTTAATAAATAAACTTCATAAAGGTGTTCGGTTTGGAGATTTAATATTTGCTCTTTCCAGACCACTACCCTGATTCCTTTTGTATTTCCCCACGTTTCTCCAAATCCTGAAGTCATTACAAGCTCTTGGCTATTGTTTGCAAGTCTTGAACTGTACAGCCAGATTCCAGATGTATTACAGAACTAAGCTACAAAACAGGAGTGTCTTTTTTAACTCGGGAGATGAAAGCTGCCCTGCTCTGAGGCACTGGATGCAAGCAATAATTAGCTGTTATTCCTGTTGACATCCGTCGTTAGGGACACAGGTTGGGGTTTGGACTAGCTTGCTTTAATGGACGACCTTATTTTCCTCGGCCTCTGGTTGAACTCCATTTAGACCTGACTGTGCTCTGTAATTTGAGGATGTATCTTGTCACGCTCTGCCTCCATCCAGCCTGAAGGGACAGACAGCTCGTCCAATGATGGACGTCAGTAAACAGAGGTATTTGGGCTTTTTTGAGTGTGTTTCAAGCACATGTTACATTTCAGACAACTACTACATACTTCATAACATCACTTTTAGGACAAAACTGTAATTTCTTTTTTGTCTTATGTATGCATTTATTCATTAATTCATGTATTTACATATTTATTTATTGAAAGGTACCCTGTATATTAGCCGTATTAGCATGAATTTATATATATATATATATATATATATATATATATATATATATATATATATATATATATATATATATATATATATATATATATATGTGTGTGTGTGTGTGTGTATGTTGTAGATTCTTAAATCTCCATGGAAAAGCATGAAATGGAGCAATTCCACATGAGCTTAAAGTCACTACGCTTAATGCCAAGAGCTGGATACAGGGTATAAAGCCTCTTAGTCTCTATAGGGATGCAGCACAGGCCAAACTATTTCAGATGAGTTAGCGTGTCACATGTGCTCCAAAAGCAATCATCCCACATCAGTACCTGGACCTCGCTAATGCTCTTGTGGCCACAAGCGAACGAATGTTCAGAGAAATGCGAACTCTTTATTAATACCCTTTATATCAGAAGGAATGTTTGATGAAGGGCTGTCCACACACTGGTAGCAATACAGCGTAATTAGAAGACCTCGTTCAATTAACTTCCATTCAAGTGTAATATTTTCATTTCTCTGTAGATGTTTTATGCACTCCAGCTCTGAGAGTAATCAGCTTTACTAGGTTTGGTTGCTTTCCTGATGTCTTCATATTCAAGCGTGGCTTTCTTGATCACGTTTGAACTGGAGAAGGCATGAATGGCCAGAGGCACCGGCACCACAGGGGTTCTTTATCTGCGTCCACATCCACAAGAAAGCCACAATGGCCTTGACCTTTGGCCAAGGTCTAGGTGCTCCATGCTGGGGAGAAAATCCCCAAGCACTGAAGTAGAGACAGGTCGACTGAAACTGACTACGGTTTGGCAACTTGAGTCAAGCCTCAGAGATCAGAGACTGAGAGGGAAAAACAGTGCACTCATTAAATGAAAAGTGCCAGAAAAGCTTTTATTAGACCAGCGCTATTGAAGAATAGAAAAGGCTTCTTTATTGCACCTAAAAGGGTTCTTCTATTGTTACGATGTCAAGCTTGTAACAATTGAAGAATCGCTTTTGTTGCCATATAGAACCCTTTTCTAAAAGGTGCTGTACAGAACCATCTATAGCAGTGGTTCTCAAACCATGTACCATCCATTATCAAAGCAAAACCTCCAAGTACCACCTGTGATTTTTGCCACAGAAATATGTGCCCCTGGTACTGGGAGCATAAGGTATAATCTTGCTTGAATTATTGCATTTTTTGAATTTTTGAAATTTGCATGCTTTACAAAAAATGATCTAAAATTTTCAAAAAGAATTATAGAGAGAATAAAAATAACTACAGGCCTAAACTGAATGTTTCAAACACAATTGTGCATTTGTAAGGACATGTAAAATTTATGGGCCATAAGTGTTTTGAAAGAAATAAAAATGAGAAGAGGTCAATTTAATATCAGTGATGTGCTTTAAAAGGCTACAGGTGAAAATAGCATGGCGCCTGGGGCAGGTAAAGAACTGTGTTTTAGAGCTGTAATGATGCGAAGATTGGCCACATTTTCCTTCAGCCGAGTGTTTTCTTCCCGTGTACAGAATGCTTGTTTTTCTCGTTTTTGCTTTGCACTTTTTATAATAAAATCCAATTTGCTCACGTCTGTCTCTAGCCTTTGCTTACGTCCAGTAAGCAGCTGAAACTGGGCTTTTTTCTATTATGTAATTTACACATAAAAACTTTTGAATACTTTTATGAATAAATTCCTTAATTAAGTAGTACATGTTTCAAGGTGGGCAGCACGGTGGTGCAGCAGGTAGGTGTCGCAGTCACACAGCTCCAGGGACCTGGAGGTTTTGGGTTCGATTCCCGCTCCAGGTGACTGTCTGTGAGGAGTGTGGTGTGTTCTCCCTGTGTCCGCTTGCGTTTCCTCCGGGTGCCTGTCTGTGAGGACTGTGGTGTGTTCTCTCTGTGTCTGCGTGGGTTTCTTCCGGGTGACTGTCTGTGAGGAGTGTGGTGTGTTCTCTCTGTGTCTGCGTGGGTTTCTTCCGGGTGACTGTCTGTGAGGAGTGTGGTGTGTTCTCTCTGTGTCTGCGTGGGTTTCCTCCGGGTGACTGTCTGTGAGGAGTGTGGTGTGTTCTCCCTGTGTCTGCGTAGGTTTCCTCCGGGTGCCTGTCTGTGAGGACTGTGGTGTGTTCTCTCTGTGTCTGCGTGGGTTTCTTCTGGGTGACTGTCTGTGAGGAGTGTGGTGTGTTCTCTCTGTGTCTGCGTGGGTTTCTTCCGGGTGACTGTCTGTGAGGAGTGTGGTGTGTTCTCTCTGTGTCTGCGTGGGTTTCCTCCGGGTGACTGTCTGTGAGGAGTGTTGTGTGTTCTCCCTGTGTCTGCGTGGGTTTCCTCCGGGTGACTGTCTGTGAGGACTGTGGTGTGTTCTCTCTGTGTCTGCGTGGGTTTCTTCCGGGTGACTGTCTGTGAGGACTGTGGTGTGTTCTCTCTGTGTCTGCGTGGGTTTCTTCCGGGTGACTGTCTGTGAGGAGTGTGGTGTGTTCTCTCTGTGTCTGCGTGGGTTTCCTCCGGGTGACTGTCTGTGAGGAGTGTGGTGTGTCCTCTCTGTGTCTGCGTGGGTTTCTTCCGGGTGCCTGTCTGTGAGGACTGTGGTGTGTTCTCTCTGTGTCTGCGTAGGTTTCCTCCGGGTGCCTGTCTGTGAGGACTGTGGTGTGTTCTCTCTGTGTCTGCGTGGGTTTCTTCCGGGTGACTGTCTGTGAAGAGTGTGGTGTGTTCTCTCTGTGTCTGCGTGGGTTTCCTCTGGGTGACTGTCTGTGAGGAGTGTGGTGTGTTCTCTCTGTGTCTGCGTGGGTTTCTTCCGGGTGACTGTCTGTGAGGAGTGTGGCGTGTTCTCCCTGTGTCTGCGTGGGTTTCCTCCGGGTGACTGTCTGTGAGGAGTGTGGCGTGTTCTCCCTGTGTCTGCGTGGGTTTCCTCCGGGTGACTGTGAGTGTGTGTGTTGCCCTGTGAAGGACTGGCACCCCCTGCAGGGTGTATTCCTACCGTGGATTCCAGGTAGGCTCTGGACCCACCGTGACCCTGAACTGGATAAGCAGTTACAGACAATGAATGAATGAACAAATGAATGTTTCAAGGTCATTTGGTATACCACCTCTTGCTTGCTACCACAGTTTGGGAACCAGTGTCTGATTATTTCCAGATATACTGCTGTACCTGTTATGACCAGTTCACTCCTTCCCCAAACAGTCCTCATGTGATCATTGTGGGGCAAGCCCTTCAGAGTTGGTTTAACCCCTTTCTGCACTCCCATGTGCCTGCTAGTTCTACCCTTTCAGTGGCTTTCCCTGTTAAAAGCATGATGCGTCATTTAGAACAACAGAACGCATGAAGAGGAATGTAATTAACATATGCATAGTATTTACTGCAGCTCTGATTAAACAAAACTGACTTGTCTCATATTTACTGCCACTAGCATTGGAAAAGGACTGAAAACTTGGGATGAATATACTTGTGAATATGAATTTATTGTTCAGTGTTCAGCTTCTGTTTTTAATGGCTACTTATACTCCTTATATAATGCACTAAAAGGTCTTAAAATAGAGGCATTACCTGTCTAAATAACAGCAGTTTAGTCTTTAACCGTGATTTTACAATCCCCTGTTTGATTTACAGCTGTATTCAAACTTTGAAAAAAGTTAGCCAAAGATAAACAGTGCCATTTTAATATATTTAGTTCCACTGAGAGGATGCTGCCATGAGATGCAGCTGAGATCTGTACATAGAAAATCAACACAGCAAGTCATGTAATATGACTGGGGCACCCAAACTTATGCATAAGACTTTGCATGAAAATGTATTACAAGGAAATGAAGGAAAACTCCTGATACTGGCCCTTTAGGAGTGTACGTCTACGTCTGAGAGTACATTTCCTGCGCACTAAGCACCGCACTCATTTATAAAATAACCTTGTGATTCCTGGGCAATTCATCAACAGAAGGCTAACATAATTCCACCTGATTTTCACAGAGGAATTTGCAGGAATTCGGGTAATTAATGCAATCAAACATAATTGTGGGAGTCAGAGTTTGCAGTGTGATTGCTCAGCGCTGGTCGTAATTCCCATCCGCTGCCAGGTTTTGATTATACTGAAAGGTTGATTATTTTGAAATAATATTGTTGCATTGTAATGACAGTGGGAGGTGAGTCATAGCCCAGACTGAACTGAAAGCTCATTGTTCGCTGGGCTTCCTCGGCTCTATCGATTCAGAGCAGGTTCACGGCGCGGAATGCGTCACAAGTGGCATGCAGGCGATGTTTGCGATTTGTTTTCTTTTGAGAAAAAAGTGTAATCTTGAATAACAGATGAAACATTCATTTCCCAGACGTCTGCAGCCTAGCACTAGCATCGAACAAGAACACTCCATGGGCTACGCTGCCAAATAGGATGTTTTATTAAGTGTAAACCTCTGTATCACATATTCTAACCCTTTCCCACAAGTAAACACAGTTCCGAGTACACTGGTCTTAATGAAACATCTGTGAAATGCTTTGATCAAAACACCACAAGGATCCAACAATGCCTAAACGTCTAAAGGGCCCTGTTTAGAGCAACCGCTTTCAACTCAGCACCTGTTCTTTTAAATGAGAACGAGCCACACACAGAGCTCACACACCCCATGAAGTTTCATCAAGTGAGGCACTGATTCTCTGATTCTTTTTAAGTTTTCTCACATCCCTGAGTTGGTTACGTCTGTCTTAAAAAGTTGTATTTTGGTTGGTGGGCTCCAGATTCCTACATTATTATGAACAGTCATTGAAACAGTGAGTCTGTCTCCTTTAAAATGATTCATACTATTTATAGACGACTGTACTTATGATTGTCTTATTCCACTGACAGAAAATTTGGCTTGATTTAAAGATCTCATTTTGGTAATAAGCAAAATTGTATGTGTTTCTTCATGAATAGTTGTTATTTGTCAATCAAATAAACCACTTTCTTTGGGAAAAATCCTTTAAAGCAACAAACAACTATCTGAAAATTCATTCATTCATTCATTGTCTGTAACCCTTATCCAGTTCAGGGTCGCGGTGGGTCCAGAGCCTACCTGGAATCATTGGGCACAAGGCGGGAACACACCCTGGAGGGGGCGCCAGTCCTTCACAGGGCAACAAACACACACACACTCACACCTACAGACACTTTTGAGTCACCAATCCACCTACCAACATGTGTTTTTGGACTGTGGGAGGAAACCGGGGCACCTGGAGGAAACCCACACAGACACAGGGAGAACACACCACACTCCTCACAGACAGTCACCCGGAGGAAACCCACGCAGACACAGAGAGAACACAGCACACTTCTCACAGACAGTCACCCGGAGGAAACCCACGCAGACACAGGTAGAACACACCACACTCCTCACAGACAGTCACCCGGAGGAAACCCACGCAGACACAGGGAGAACACACCACACTCCTCACAGACAGTCACCCGGAGGAAACCCACACAGACAAAGGGAGAACACACCACACAGACAGTCACCCGGAGGAAACCCACACAGACACAGGGAGAACACACCACACTCCTCACAGACAGTCACCCGGAGCGAGAATCGAACCCACAACCTCCAAGCCCCTGGAACTGTGTGACTGCGACACTACCTGCTGCGCCACTGTGCCGCCGCTATCTGAAAATGTAGTTAATTATTGGTTATATTCTCACAACAGACTCCTAATTAGAAATAATAGATGTTGACTAGATTTAAGAAGATTTCACTTACATAAATAAATACTTTGTTGCCGTGCAGTTCTCAAGGTTCTGTCTCTCATTACGACATTGTTAAATTCTACATCATCCAAGGCCTAAGAAACTGAAAAACATATTCTGAAAAGTGCTTGAAAAATCGGTTTTACAGTTTCCTGAGCGCAGTGATATTTTCCTGTAACATGTTTGTCGATGTAGGCCTTTTCAGCAGCACCTTTTCATGTTGCTCTTGAGAGCTGTTCTTTATGCTCTCCATATGCTTTGAATAGAGGCCTTTGAAAAAGACGTTTATTACTGACTCTATTTCGAATCCTTTTAAAGCAAAATTCCAAGTGCTTCAAGAGCAGAAAGCATACATTACTGGCACCGAACAGATTGCCCTCTCAGTCTGCTTGTTCAGCTGAAGAAATGTGGAATGCATAATGACCATTATATAAGAAACTGTGATATGAATCAATTCCTACATCCTTATTCTACCTTGGACCAACCTTATAATCAAATCTTTTCTGACTGAAAAAAAAGCTTTGCCTCAGTGTAACATTGAGAGTGTTTTCTGATGCTATTGCTGGCCTTTCCCTTATTGGGTAAAACCAGACACTAAACAAATAAGATCAAGCTGGTCCAGACATGTGTGTTCTATGTGCATGCCTGAATTAAACAATGTGTTTACCTATACAAGCCTGAAGGGTACGAAAACATAGGCTTTGGAGACGCTGCAGAGGTTTTTAGCCGCACTTGAGAATTCAAAGCTGTCTGAGGCAGTAGATGATTCACATCTGGATTGTTTCACTTCAGTTGTTGTGAGCGAATGTGTGTGTGTGTGTGTGTGTGCGTGTGTGTGGTAGACTACGTTCTGTCTGATTAATCTCTATCAACTGTGGGGCTCAAAACATTTGGTGACTTCACGTTGTCATGGATCTATTTAAAGTCATTACCTTTGTTAAGGGGCTCTTAACACTTAGGCGAAAGAGGCAAGTTTATTTATAGATCACCTTTCGTACACAATGGCAATTCAAAGTGCTTTACAGCGTGATACAAAAAGAATACAGTAGAATTTAAAAAGTAAAAAGAAATAAAAACAATTAGAAAGTATAGAATAGAATTAAAACAGAAATCCCTTCTTTTTTAGAGCCGTGAATTTGGTATCAGTTTCACCTTAAGTGATCTGTAACAGCAAAAATATCTCAGTATTATCCACTTATGGAGTGGAAATAGAGCAACCTCCTCATCTCTTTTCGCGCTTTTCAATGTTATGAAGTCTCTCCAGAACCCTCTAGAGTTTCGTGGCTCAAAGCGGACCGAGACCCTTTGTTTTTTCTCCATTTACCAAACCAGGGCTGTGTATAAACAAAACCTCTGCATTTTAGAAAAAGTACTGTGGATTCTTTACTGTGTAAAATTGCTAACATATTGGTTGTCTTTATACCAGAGGCGATTGCTTTAAGACTGCAAGGGAAGCTCAGCTTCCTCTAAAATGTCAAAAATAAGTGATACTGTTGTGTGTACATGACATTGAATAAATATGCACTACAACGCGCTCAACTTTTGTTCAGAATCAGCTTCTTATCACTGGTAAAGACGCGGCTTTCCTCTCAATCATTCCTGCAGCTTCACAGTGCTTTAAACAGTGAGGATGCTGAGCGTCCACAGAGTTCAATAGCGAAGCAGCGAAGTGCAGCGAAACGAGACGAGTCATTGGATAAATGCTGGGCTTTGTCCCGCCCATCGGACGCTCATCGTCTCTGGGGGTCTATGGGGCGCTCAGCTTCTGCATGATGATTGGATGATCTGTCTGAGGCTGAATCCCTTTTTGATTGACAGCAAAATGAGCGAATCAGCGATCCTTTGGTGTAAAGATCCGTGGGAGCACAGGCGGACACACTTCACATGGGCCAAGGCCGTTTAAGCAGCCTAGCTCTGCTGGCCATTGAGAGGACACTAGTCAAGTCCCTGGAAAAGACGCCTTGTTGGTACGACAGGGTCACAGATCATTTTCTTAAAAAGGAACGGAGGGTAGAATTTACGTATAAATAAACCGATACATTTTATGATGTAGGCCGAAATTGAGCTTCCCCTCCTTGAAAGACCAACATCCGCCACTGCTTTATACCACCTCTAGATGACACTCATCATTGAACGTGGTCGTCGTGTACTCTTGAAAAACGTTTGTTTGATTCCTTGTGTCCACAGTGGGCAAGAAATCAAGAATTCACTAATTACAAAGCGTGTGTATAAACCTTTGCATGTGTAGTGTACACTGTGTTCGTTTGGAGGAACTGGCTGATAATCTGTAAAGACACACCAAACAAGCGACTGAGTGCACGCGACACAACACAGTGTTGATATAGCGTCGTTTCAGTGGAACATCACTTTTAGCTTTATCTCTGTGTCTGTGTGAGCGAGGAACATCCGTGAGGGCAAGGAACTGGAGCGGAGGTCAGAGATGTTGTCCACAAGCATCCTCCTGCGCTTATAAGCTCATCTCATTAAGTAGCTTCTGGCTTCAAAGCATGCGCCAATGGTGACACAGGAGCAGAATGGAGGGCTAAAGCTCCCTCTCTAAAGGATAATGCCCCCAAATCCAGCTGGGCTCGGGCCACACAGGGCCAGATAAAGAGGACTTGGGCAGGCCTGCAGGAATTTATAGACACTGAAAATATTCCTAGCCCAGAGCTCGGAGCTGGGAGGATGTCTTAAAGCACGGCATGGCGCGTTGATCTGCTTTTCTGCATAGCTAATGACCATGTTGTTGGTGTCAGGGCTTTGCTGGCGCCGGCTCATCCTGTGGCTCTGGCACGCACTCCTTTTGTTTTTCTCCCATCACCAATCTGTTCTCGCTCTCTTCCCCACTTTCAGAACAATGTTCAAATCACTTGTGAATGGTGAGATAATATTAGAAGGCAGCACTAAAGGCCAAACCGAACGTTTAATGAAGCTACGGACTCAATTAATTTAAGTTAGCACCTCCTCCGCATCTCAATACACAGTTCTGTTATATTCTGGGGAAAACACTACCTAATTTTGCCATACGTTCTGTGCATCCGTTCATTCATGTTATGATTATGTACCCACGTCATCATGTCCGGTGACACAGTGGGTCGGGAGTGGAGCCCACATGGAATCATTGGGTACAAGGCATCACAGTGTACCACATGCATTAACTCACATGCTGTTGCATGCGGACACTTACGAATAGCTAATCCACCTACCAACTTGTGTTACTGGACTGTGGAAGGGAACCGGAGAACGCAAAGGAAAACCACACAAACACAAGGAGAACACACCAAAGTCCTCACAGTCAATGACCCGAGTTTGGATTCATCCTAGAACCCTGGGATCATGGAGCTGTGTGGACTTGACTCCCTGCAGCACCACCCTGCTGCACAGTTCTGTACCGTTTTCCTTTTTTTCTGATACAATATATTCACCAAAGACTCTGTGTTACAACATTTAGACACAAATCTCCTGCGAATGACACATTAACTTATTTTTAAAGAGTGCCTTAAATATATGGTTTAGTTAGACTTTATTGTCATCATTCATAAGGCTACGTAACATCTACATAGTTTTCATCAGAACAAATGACAAACTTTTATTCATTCATTCATCACACTCACCCAGTCAATGTCAAATTGCCAGTCCACCTCCCAGCATGTGTTTTAGGACTGTGGTAGACTCTGTTCATTTGCTTGTCACTGCTGTGCACTTGGGGGCGGAGTGAGCTGTGGCTCAATATCTTTTAAAGGAACAAGTGTGTCAGGAATGTGCGAACTGACGGACTTGCTAATAACACATATTTAAACAAAAGACAACGAACAAAGACAGAGACTTGGATGACACAGCAGCGTACTTAGACAAAGAAAGACCTAGACAGGGAGACTTGGAGAGAGACTTAAACAGAGACCTAGACTAAAGAGGCAGATACAGACTAAACCTAAACAGAGGGAACTAGACAGACCGAGAAAGCTAAAGAGACAAACATTGAGAAAGAGAGCTTATAGAGACCTGAACAGAGAGAACTAAACAGACAAAAACTGGACAGAGAGCTAAACAGGGACCTAGACGAGGAGAACTAAACAAACAAACCTAGACAGAAAGCTAAAACAGACTAACCTAAAGGGAACACAAAGCACATCGGAGAAACAGACAGACCAGACAGATACACAGTGAGGTGAACCAAATCAAAGAACCGACAAGACAGACAGGCAAACATGGGATGTCCAACAAACACACACACACACAGACAAGGGAACTTAAATGCACACCACAGACAAGAAACACCTGGGACGGCTAATGGGTAACAAATGAGACACGGATGAGGAGGAGGAACAAAGGCGGGACTAGGACAGAGACATGAACAATAACAAACAGAGCTATGTGCTAAGTGAGCACATGGCAGGGACAACAGACAAGACAGAACAAGGGTGTGACAAAGTGCAGAGACTGTTTGCTCCGAACAAGGTAAGAACGGTACTGTGGAGTCTGGGCCCAGGGACCTGCGTTGACTTCTGGAAAAGTGTTACAGTGAGTCTCCTTTAACTAATCTAAGAAAGGTTCTGCACAGAGCTGTATATGCTGTAAAACAAAGTATCCCTGTGTGACAGCTGTTCTCATCTTAGCCATGTATGACTTTTAGCAACTGGCAATGAAGACACCGTATTGTTGCTGTTCAGAAAATGAATAAATAAATGAGATTGTTTGAGATTGAAGGTTGATAATAAGGTCTGAGATTTTGATAGCAACCAACTGTAGGAAAAAAAACAACAACATTGTAGAGTGCACTCTCTGATGAGGGACTGGAAGGGAAGACAAGTGAACAGGATTCAGTAACAGACATCCCATAATGTAAGATGTTCTGGACCATGGTTTCCTTTGATGTGTCAAATGAACTGCTTTTAAATCTCCTGAAAACACACAGGCTGTTTCTTTGTGTGTGTGTGTGTGTGTGTGTGTGAGTGTGTGTGTGTGTATGTGTATGTGTATGTGAGTTTGTGTGTGTGTGTTAGTGTATGTGTGTGTGTGTGTGTCAGCTCCACTGACCACACAGAAGCATTCTGTAGTTCTATAGGCTGTAGTCCATATGTTGCTTGGCATAGTTTGTTCACCAACATATACCCTGCTTTTCAGTGGTCAGGACCCCCAGAACAAGTATGATTCGGGTGTGACACTGTCGTGGCAGTGATGTGTTAGTGTGTGTTGTGCTGGTACACGTGGATCAGACACAGCAGTGCTGCTGGAATTGTGAAACTGTTTTGTGTCTCTGTTGGACTGAGAATAGTCCACCAACCAAAAATACCCAGCCAACAGCGTCCTGTGTCACTGATAAAGGACTAGAGGACGATCAACACAAACCATGCAGCAGCACATCCGCTACTGTCTCTGACTTTACATCTACAAGATGGACCTGCAAAGTAGGTGTGTCCAGCGGAATGGACGGTGAGTGGACACAGTGTTTTTAAAACTCCAGGAGCACTGCTGTTAACTGCTAGCACACCACCATGAGAATGACCTGCCCAAATCATACCTGCTGTGATAGTGTCCATATGTGTGAGTGTCATTTAGGGGTCCTGTTAGGGGACTGACAAAGTATGCAGGGGCACCCTCTAGTGTAATTAATTTTTACAGCACTGTCCTGAAATCATGGGTGGCATGGTGGCGCAGAAGGTAGGATCGCAATCATACAGCTCCAGCTCCTGGAGGTTGTGGGTTCGATTCCCAGCTCTGGGTGACTGTCTGTGATGAGTGTGGTGTGTTCTCCCTGTGTCTGCGTGGGTTTCCTCCGGGTTACTGTCTGTGAGGAGTGTGGTGTGTTCTCCCTGTGTCTGCGTGGGTTTCCTCTGGGTGACTGTCTGTGAGGAGTGTGGTGTGTTCTCCCTGTGTCTGCGTGGGTTTCCTCCGGGTGACTGTCTGTGAGGAGTGTGGTGTGTTCTCCCTGTGTCTGCGTGGGTTTCCTCCGGGTGACTGTCTGTCATGAGTGTGGTGTGTTCTCCCTGTGTCTGCGTGGGTTTCCTCCGGGTGACTGTCTGTGAGGAGTGTGGTGTGTTCTCCCTGTGTCTGCGTGGGTTTCCTCCGGGTGACTGTTTCCTACCCTCCTCTAAAAGTTATATAGTGCAGTTTGTGCAGTGCTGAGCCTGGAGTAGCAACAATAAAGGTTCTGTTCTCTCTATTACAGTTCTGAGAATAATCCCAATAAGTTTGAAGCTGTAATTTTAAGGTAAAAATATTACATAGCGTTGCTTTAATGGTAGTGTTAGATTAGGGTTATGGAAAATGCTAGGATTGGGGGTCTGTATAATGTCCCCTGCACTCTTAAAAATAAAGGTGTTACAAAGGGTTATTTGAGTGATGTCATAGAAGAACCACATTTGTTCCATAAAAAACCATTTCAGCTTTAAAAGATTCTTCACTCGCACACATCTCTTAAACAAACGTCGTTTTTATGAACCTAAAATGGTTGTTCTATGGCATCACTCAAAGGACCCTTTGTAGTACCTTTGTTTTTAGGACTGTGAGATGATGGATACATGGCTGTATGTGTGGGTGTGTGTGTGTGTGTGTGTGTGCAGATGTGTGTGAGTGTGCGTGTGTCTCCACGCATCACAGAGCATAACAAGAGGACCCGATGTGCACATATGGTCTTCCGGCCGCTGGAACACTATAGTCTGGGGGTCTGAACTCTCTTCCCTCGGGTGGCTTTGACTGCTGCTCCTCCCTGTCTCGGCTGTGCTTTGATGCGTCAATCAAATCAAAAGGAGGTGCTTGTGAGGAACAAACCGCATGAGATTAGCCCTCAGAAGCAGCCATTATCACCGACAATAACCAGAGAATTTCCAGCGAAGGAGGACTCACACTGTGATCACTTCAGTTTCAGAAATAAGGTGCCAACCTGTTCCTGGGGTAGTATACCCAAGTCAAAGTTATAAACACACAGTAGAAAACACTGTTTGCTGGGGAAATAAAAGAGATAGTGGTAGATAAATGATGCCATTGTTTGCTTTTAAGTTCTACAGCATTGTGGTCTCTGTCCTGCTTTTTTTTTCAACTTTACTAACATCTTTGCTATGACTTGACCATTGTTTGACACAGAAGACAGATTCTTCAAGAATTCTTGATTGAAAACAAGAACCATGCCTTATATATCAGGTGGTGCAAGTGGTGCAGCCTGGTAGTAGCTGCCTTTGTAACTAGATGGGCTGGGTTTGAATCCAGCAGCTGGCTGATGTGCTGAAATGAAGAATTTAGGGGCAGCATAGAGGCGCAACAGGGACCTGCGGTCTTTGAAGATTTTAGTGTGTTCTCCCTGTGTCCGCTTGGGCCACCTCCAGGTGCTCCAGTTTCGGTCCACGGTCCAAAAACCACACGTTGAAGGTGAATTGGATGCTCAAAGTTCTAACCTGGACTATGAATGAATGAGTTCTATATCCATTTACATGGTGAAAGTGTCATTATAGATTTGTTTTATAAGAGGATTCATAGCAATATAGCAACAAAACAAGAGCTTTTCCGTTGTGGTAAAGAACCATTCAAAATAGGATTTTGTAGTCAACCATATTCTCCATCAAACTGAAGAACCATTTCGCCATGCAAATACTTACACAATATAGAAACCATAGAATCAAACCACTGTATTCAATCAAGAACCATCTTATAAATATAGTCCTGATCTATATTTACCTTTCTAGTTCAGCTTAATCCCTGTCTGGGACTTAACCTAGACGTATACTTGCTGTTGATCGCCTGTAACCTTATCCAGTTCAGGGTCACGGTGGGTCCAGAGCCTACCTGGAATCTTTGGGCGCAAGGCGGGAACACACCCTGGAGGGGGCGCCAGTCCTTCACAGGGCAACACAGACACACACACATTCACTCACACCTACGGCCAATCCTCCTACCAACGTGTGTTTTTGGACTGTGGGAGGAAACCGGAGCACCTGGAGGAAACCTACGCAGACACAGGGAGAACACACCACACTCCTCACAGACAGTCACCCGGAAGAAACCCACACAGACACAGGGAGAACACACCACACTCCTCACAGACAGGCACCCGGAGCGGGAATCGAACCCACAACCTACAGGTCCCTGGAGCTGTGTGACTGCGACACTACCTGCTGCGCCACCGTGGGTACACCCATCACTTGGTTATATCAAATTACTCCTGTAGACACACCCACAATTTGACCAGCCACTCCAGGCCAGAGAGTGATCTGCCCCTATTATTTATGTGTACTGCACATTGCTCTGTTTATTCGAATGTAAACACACTGTTACCACTCTATCAATGTCTTTCACACATACATTGAATTTGTGTGAAATATTTCACACGCTCACAGTTGAAAATTGTAAACACTGGTGACTAATTAGCACACAGGAAGTGAGAATGAACCCAGGACAGTGTCCATAACAGCCTGGAAAGATCAGCTGTGTTATAATCAGAGTGATATGCGTGGTATGTGGTCTTTGTACAGCTGTTGCTAAATAATATTTCATAAGGTCAGCCAGTACTCAGTGTGGATTTACAGAACAAATGGAATTAATGAGAACATTGAGAAAAGCTGGTACATAGATAAAGTATCTCTTCCTCTTGGCATGCTGCTGCCCCACTTGGAACAAACCACTTGACCACAAACCACTGCTTTTTGTTACTGTCATCTCTGACAAGAAGAGAACCCTATGAAACATGACAGATGAGACAGTTTTCTTTCTTCTTGAGAGCTGAGGGTTAACTGCTATGGCTAACAGGTCAGCAAACACGTTTCATTTTTACCCCTAGAAGTGTACAGATGGCTTTCCTCTATATTTATAATGTAATAACATTAGTTTAAAAAGGTGTATGTTAAGTTAATAGTTGTATGATTAGTTACGTTCATAATAATTTATTCATTCATTGTCTGTAACCGCTTATCCAGTTCAGTGTTGTGGTGGGTCCGGAGCCTACCCGGAATCACTGGCCACAAGGCAGGAACACGACCTGGAGGGGGCGCCAGTCCTTCACTCACTCACACACTCACACATATTCACACACTATTAAGTCACCAATCCACCTTCCAACATGTGTTTTTGGACTGTGGGAGGAAACTGGAGCACCCGGAGGAAACCCACGCAGACACAGAGAGAACACACCACACTCCTCACAGTGGTCCTGGGGTTGTGTGTTCGAGGCCTGCTCGTGAGGAGTTTGGTGAGCTCTACATGGGTTTGTCAGGTTTCTTCCCACAGTCCAAATACACACGTTAATTGTCCATAGGTGTGAATGTGTGAGTGTGTGTTACCCTTCGAAGGACTAGCACCCCCTCCAGGGTGTGTTCCCACCCTGAGCCCACTGAGTCCAGGTAGGTTCAGATCCCCACTTTGACCCTGAAATGGATATGCGGTTACAGAATATGAATGAATGAATGATGTTAAGAATAGAATACAACAATTAAACAAAGAACTACCGAGAAATAATAAAAACCTCAGAGAAATAATCAACATTAATGTAAAACATTCTTTTGCTTGTGATAAATATGACATCCAGGGGATAAACAAAGACTCTCCCACATACACACAATCTGGGGGAAAAACTGGGGAGTCTCTATACACACTTACACACTCATACTCACACACACTCATACAGATACACACACAGTGTGGGAGATGAGATAAAGGGCTTAACGGACAGTGTTGGAGCAGTTCTGCTGAAACTCTAACTGACATAGCAGTTCTGGAGTAATCCTGGTAATCCCCCTGAACTCTACAAGTGCCAGAGGTCCAGAGCCCCCTGACAACACACACACACACACACCTTGTTGTAGTCCAAACATAATGCGCAGTCCTCACGTATGTGTATGTAAAATACATTTGATTCTAAATAAAAAGGTGAGAATCCAGTCAAGACACAATTTTAGCGGTTCTTGTTTTGATCTTCAGCCTTTCATTTTGACTTAAAACATTCTTTGGTCACACACTACTGTGGTCTTCTGTGCTCTGACATATTATTTACCTTCGCTAAAGCTCACCAAGTGTGTTCTTCCTTTCTAGCAATGTCCCGAACAGTTGAATGTGACGTTATAATATTCAGGCTATGTTTCTGATTGACCGGTTCTGATGTTTTCAGCCTCACAATTTCCTGCTAATACTGGCACTGACA
This sequence comes from Hoplias malabaricus, assembly GCF_029633855.1. Lineage (NCBI taxonomy): Eukaryota > Metazoa > Chordata > Actinopteri > Characiformes > Erythrinidae > Hoplias > Hoplias malabaricus. The sequence goes on along the minus strand of NC_089812.1, from coordinate 33,662,619 downwards.
GCTGTATTCTGTTCCCTTCTGTTTTTGTCCTCAACATTAATAGACCCCAGCTGTAAATGTCACATCTCGTATACATCTAAAACCCTTTTATTAGCCTTCTATCAACTGATGGCTAATGAAACTTCTCATAGCAGGCCAAGAAACAACTGGACAGCCAAATACTTTAGGTTCCCTTAAGAAAAAAAAGAGAGAAACTGGGTATAAAATAGCCATTCCCATATGATTCACCTGGAATGAACATACATATTGGAATCAAAGCTGCACAGTGTTGCTGTTGATAAAATCTCTTGTCTCCAAAAAGGTAAGTTTACAACAGATTGTAAAAAAATCATGAACTTTCAATGGACGTCATTGTAACAAAGGTGTTATTCTAAGTTCGTTCATTTGTTCATTCATTCATTTTCTGTAACTATTTCATCCTGATCAAGGTCACAGTGGGTCCAGAGCAGTGGCGATTGCTCTAAGACTGCAAGGGAAGCTCAGCTTCCCCTAAATTGTCAAAAAATAAGTGATCAAATACATACTGGTGCAGCTTCTTATCACTGGTAAAGACGCGGCTTTCCTCTCAATCATTCCCGCAGCTTCACAGTGCTTGAAACAGTGTTCAATAGCGAAGCAGCGAAACGAGACGAGTCATTGGATAAATGCTGGGCTTTGTCCCGCCCATCGGACGCTCAGCGTCTCTGGGGGTCTATGGGGCAGTGGGCTTGCCTCGGCTGGCCCGGACGCTCAGCTTCTGCCTGATGATTGGATGATCTGTCTGAGGCTGAATCCCTTTTTGATTGACAGCGAAATGAGCGAATCAGCGATCCTTTGGTGTAAAGATCCGTGGGAGCGTTACATTTTCATTCTGTTCTGAGTTGAACCAGAGATTTTCTTAGCGGCATTTTCTTTGTTAAAAACGACTAGCGACAAATCAAGCTTCTATTTCTGGTGGGGTTTTTTGTAGCTGCTTGTGTTTGGAGACTGACTTCTATCACTCTTTCTGACTTCTATCGCAGTTTCTGTCCAGCGGGTGCTGCTGAGCCCCTCCACCGTCACAAAGCACTCACAGGCGGACACACTTCACATGGGCCAAGGCCGTTTAAGCAGCCTAGCTCTGCTGGACATTGAGAGGACACTAGTCAAGTCCCTGGAAAAGACGCCTTGTTGATACGACAGGGTCACAGACCATTTTCTTAAAAAGGAACGGAGGGTAGAATTTACGTATAAATAAACCGATACATTTTATAATGTAGGCCGAAATTGAGCTTCCCCTCTTGAAAGACCAGCATCCGCCACTGGTCCAGAGCCTACCCAGAATACCATTAATTTCTTTATATGTTCTCTCATTCTGTTCCATTTCAGTCGGACTTACTCCAGCCCCACCCGCTGTTCACCGCGCTCACCCATAGCTCTGTACTCATTCATCCACAAATATACCTCTCAATTTCTTTCTATTTTTTCCACCTTTGCAACCCAGAGGAACAAGATGGCCAAGCTCTTAAGTAAGAGAACGCCCCATGCCCTGCAGAACCTGAAGGCACAGTCCCAAGAGACAACTATCGACTTGTTGGCGGTGGTGTACTAACCACGTTGGCTCAGTTTGTAGAGCATTTGCTTGCAATCTTGAGCAAATACAGTTCATGCATTGCCTCTGGTGAATTGACTGTTGTCACTCGCTTAAGGGCAAGGCCACCCTGTTCCTCTAGGCTTGAGTTGCCTCTCGCCAGAAATTCTCACCTCTTAAGTTTTTCGAGAGTCCTGTTTAGGGCTCTCATCATATATCAACCTACTACATTTCTTTGTGTTTCTCTCAAAAAGCTAATTTGACCTCTATCTATACCTCTAAATATTGTAAAGTCTTACAGTATATGTAAGTTCTTACCAAACCAACATGTCCTTCAACCATTTATCCATATGAACAGCCTTCCCTGTGTGTTGGTTAGCGCTGCACTGAGGTCTGATAAACAGGTTGAGGAGATGCACGTGTTGCTTGCGTGTGTGACCTGTGCTCTATTTCTCTGGCTTTTCTTGCCTGAAGCAAGGGGCAAAGCGTTTCAGTGGTTTAAACACCATGCTTTTTTTATGTACATTAAATCAAGCATAGATTCTGCATCTGGAAGTTGCATTTACAGAGCTATAAAGGATATGACAGTGGGGTTGGATGCTTCACTGAAAGTCTGGAAATAAAAAGTAAAAGCAGAATCCTATACAATGTTCTCCACTGAAAACAACAGTGTTTTAAGTTTTCACGTACGGCCATTAATCACTGCGCTTTAGGAAAAGATGTCTTCAGTGTAGATACATAGCTCTGTTTTTATTTAATGCACATATACATTCTCCAGCTTTTATAAAAAGCTTTATTTCCAAACAAGTAGAGAAGAATGCCTGAACATAAAATAGATTTCATTAATAAATTACATTACAAATGTTATCATACAGTTATCAGATCATTGTAGAGAATATTTAATTGAATTTTTCTCAGGGTGATTGTGAGTGTGATAATGTAATGTGTAATGTGTAAAGGATAATGTAATGTGCCTTGACTGATTATTCTAACGGTAATTAATCCTCCTCTAAGTAATCTCGCTTACCAATCAACTACTGTACAGTATAAGTCAACACCACTGTTTTTATGTAATGCAGCTATGCTAATATATATGTGTTTTCCCTCTGTCTGCATGGGTTTCCTCCGGGTGACTGTGTGTGAGGAGTGTGGTGTGTTCTCCCTGTGTCTGCGTGGGTTTCCTCCGGGTGACTGTCTGTGAGGAGTGTGGTGTGTTCTCCCTGTGTCCACGTGGGTTTCCTCCGGGTGACTGTCTGTGAGGAGTGTGGTGTGTTCTCTCTGTGTCTGCGTGGGTTTCCTCCGGGTGACTGTCTGTGAGGAGTGCGGTGTGTTCTCCCTGTGTCTGCGTGGGTTTCCTCCGGGTGACTGTCTGTGAGGAGTGTGGTGTGTTCTCCCTGTGTCTGCGTGGGTTTCCTCCGGGTGACTGTCTGTGAGGAGTGTGGTGTGTTCTCCCTGTGTCTGCATGGGTTTCCTCCGTGTGCTCTGGTCTCCTCCCACGGTCCAAAAACACACGTTGGTAGGAGGTTTGGCGACTCAACAGTGTCCATATGTGTGTGTGTGTGTGTGTTACCCTGTGAAGGACTGGCGTGTTCCTGCCTTGCGCCCAGTGATTCCAGGTAGGCTCCGGACCCACCGCGACCCTGAACTGGATAAGTGGTTACAGACAATGAATGAATGAATGTCATCCACTGGTATTTTAGCTCTTTTTGAGGAAAGAATATCATGCCGCATCTGACATTTTGGAGCTAAGATTCTGGCTTAAAATTAGACTCAGTGAATTACGTTTTTAATTCAATAATAATTAATCTCAATTATAATTCAATCTCATGCAACTTTGTCATAAAAAAGTTAAGTAAATTCAAAGAGTCCTGTTTCTAAAGACATCTAAAAGTGCTTGGTTTGCATGGTATAGAAGTGGGCGGCGACTTAATGACCATGGGAAAAGAGGGTCCCTGAGAGCAGTTGGGCAACACTATGTTAACTCATTCTTCTCTTCGAACAATCAACAATAATGGGCTTTGAGCGGGGTGTCTAAACTTTTGACGAGATAGGTAAACAAGTCTATAGGCTACTCCTAGCAAATGTACTCTTAACCAATAGCGGCGCAGGGGGGCGGGGCTTGCGGGGGGAACTTCTGTCTCTCTTCACCTCTATCGGGCACATCTCTTCTAATGTGTGTGTGTTGAGTGTATAACGCCATGCGCTCCGAGTCGCGCGCCAGTGTGCTGTGTGCCGTGGCGCGAGGCTGAGGCTGAGTTGTCGTGGCGCGGCTCGCGGGCAGCGTGTGACTTTGCCGCCATGCGCCGCCGGTCTTATGGAATATAGCGCGCTGTGCCACGCTCCGCACGCCGCTTCCCTGCCGCCCGCGCGCCACCGCCTGCTCGTTCTGTGCGTCATGCTGTCGCTGTGGGTGTACACGCTCTACTTCTGCATGGGCTTCTGCTCCAGCGTGCCCGCCGAGCCCCACAGCCCCGTGCAGGCGCTCCACACCGAGCCCCCCACGCAGCCGCTGGGCTCCAGCGGAGTGCCCGAGGCGCGCGAGGATAGGACTCTGAATGGCACGGAGAGTAAGCAGCTGCCGCAGGCCGTCATCATCGGCGTGAAAAAGGGCGGCACGCGCGCGCTGCTCGAGTTCCTGCGCCTGCACCCGCACATCCGAGCCGCGGGCGCAGAGCCTCACTTCTTCGACCGCAACTACGACAAAGGGCTCGAGTGGTACAGGTCAGTGAGTGGCGCAAATAAAGCGTGGACCGCGCTGGTCAAATGATGAGGGTCGTATTGTCTCTGTGAGACCTCTGTGGACACCTGCTCATTCGGCGTAATTCTCTCTTCTACTCCTCAGGGAGTGGGTATTCTTTCCACCAAAGTTGGGATATTTCTGTTAGAATTTGGTTGTATTCAGACACGAAAGTTTAAGAATGTGACTTTAATTGAATGATACTGGAACCTTGTTGGTACGGATGCCCAAGTTGTATACGTTTTACACCAATACTAACTCTGTAGAAGAAACCCTGTAACACTATGAATTTTCAGATTAGTACATTATATAACTGCGTATTAACTCACATGATTTACCTAAATAAATCAATGAGAAATATTATCCACTGACGTTCACTCACATGTGAAACAAGCAGATAATTCTTCACATTATTTGAGGGAACCAGAGGTTGAGTTGAAAGTCTCTTCATTCGAATTCAAACGTCGAGTAGATGTTAATACCACTGTTAGTAAAGCTGCATATTAACACTGGAAATACAGGCACAGAAAAAAGGCGTCATGGCACTTTGAGTTTGGATCTTTGCATCATCAAAGTCTTTGTAGAACTCTTAAGACTATTACTAGACTGGACATATGGGCCATTCTGCTGACCATTCACAATCCACACCAGATTAATGCAGACGGATTAAATAATAGCCTATAGATTATGGCTAGACCATGCTGCTGTAAAAGTGGTTACAGGCAGTTTTTTAAATAAAAAATAAGCCCTTTATTAACAACAAATAATCTTACTTAATAATAGTTGTATAATAAGTATGAAGCTGTACAGTGAAGTGGTTAAAATCTGTTGTAAATCGATAGGCATTAGACTTTAAGTGAAACTTGTAAAATGAAAATAAACATTACCATGTGATCTCCTCACATAGCCATAGAGACGGTATAATATTAAAACATGAGATAATTCATTGGTTTTTATATATTGTTTATGAAAATGTAAGTGACTCACTTTTAATATGTAGCTAACCTCAAGTTTCTTCATATTTAGGAAATGTTCATGCACAGAAATTTCCCTCTGATAGCTCAGGAAATATAATGGGGAAATAACTGTAGACAAAAAAGGAGAAATGTCTCTGTACCAGGAAAAATATTTATTTACAGTGTGAAGATGTTTAGTTCCTTTATTTTTAGCTCCATTACAGATATTATACGTGCAAACTGAAATCGTGGTGTGTAGCATGAGCATTTCTCAGAACCGATCTTCCCACACAGAGAACAGTTTGATGAACTAGACCTAAACTGAACTTGTAATCTCAAAGCAAACAACCTATGTAAACATATTGATTTTGTAAAAGGGCCCATGGTCAGTTTCTCTTGCGCAACAGCGCTGATTGCTGCCAGTTCGTCTGACCCTTACCTTTCATTCTTCAGAGCATATTTGTTCGAATATGAGCACCACTGCTGAGGCTTTTCTTTAGGTGCAGACTCTACAAAAGCGTGTTAATAATGGCAGTTGAACAGGAGTTCAACCTTGTGGTACAGATCATTAAGGTAGGCGTGTGGGATCTGGCGCCCCCTGTGGTAAAATTCTTTAATGTGAGTGAGTATGTGAGACGTAGAGCTCTTTTTGGTACAGATCTTAAACAAGAATATCATTGTGAGATCCTAATCATGAGTGAGTATATGAGTGAATAGGTGAGTTACAAAAAGTTTGAATTTTAAATGCTATGGTTACCGTAGTTACAAACTGTTAGAATAGGCTTCAACGTTAAATTGTGTTACATTCACCTTATCAGTGTGAAGCTCTGGGTGGAAACATACTATTTATTTATGTTATTATTATTAATATCATTCTTTTTAGATGAATCCTGGCTAAAAAAATTACAATGGAATCTGAAATGTACCAAAGATATACCCTAGTGGTACACCCTGTTAGAACCTTGTTTTTCTGGGAATGTAGGGCCATAGACAAATGTGAACCCTTTTATTTATTCAGAATAAAATCCAGGGCCGCTTTATTGACATTGACCTGTGTGCGAACTGCAGAAACTTCACTCTTTATCTTCCTCATTTGTGTAGGTGCTTTTTAATATCACCCCACATTAATGATCTGAGCCACGTATCAAAAAGTAATCTTCGTTAATACAAAACCCTATTGTATTGTATTTGTATTCTCCTGTAAACGTCGTTGTGGGGAAGAGACCGTAGGTCGTACTGACACCCTGGAGGTGTACTGGAGGGTAGATGTAGTTTGTGTTCGTCTTGGTGGACAACAAACATTACACTTATTGGCCTAATGGTGGCGCTATAGCGAAGGGAAATGTGTTTAGGTTCATATGTCCTACACCGTGAGGCGTAGAGACGGAATTTTTTCCCCACATGGATTTTGAGCTAATTTGCATAATTTGCAAAACCTACCTTTACGAACTAGTCTGTGGATTTTTGTCCAGCTCTCCTGGTTGGGGTGCTTTATTAGAGGGTGCTCACCTCAGTTTTACAGGAGGAATATAAGGAGCATTTACATGACTGACCGAGCTTTACTGGATGAACACAAACCACACACCAACACAAATCTCACTACATAGGACACCATTATTAGGATAAATGTATATAGCACAGAGACAAGAAACAACTCAGGGTTCACAGTAGGCCTTTACACATTGGTGTAACACAGTTTCTAGGTAATGGTTATTTAACAAACATACATGTACACAGACATATTGCAGTGGACCAATGTAGAGGAAAGTGAACTGCTTTTAGAGGCTCTCACGCTCCCTGTAGAGCAAAGTTAAAAGATACTGGTACTTAAAAGCACCTTGGAAGCAGGGTGTTCAGTGTATAACTTTAAAAACCTATTGGAAGTCTATGGCTTGCTGTTTTTCACAGAAACCGCCGTCCAAGATCAATCCTAGGCATCTGGGCCCATCCTGAATCGAATGGGGGCCCTCCACAGTGAAATAATAAGACTTTCTTTCTGAGGTCACTTATGAAATCTAGAGATGAAATGTTGTAAATAACAGGGTGTTTTGCTCATACAAACTTCTTCTGTGATGTGCTCTGAGAGTTAACGGGTAATTTGTCTGCTTTGCTTGAGTAGCAGCTCCTATTGTATTGGGAAATTTCTGTGAGGATATGATGGCATGAGTGAAGTCATGCACTGATATTTAGATGACTAGTTTGGCATCACCTTAAACTGATTCCTAAAGTAGTGGAGTGTTCTATCGCTCCAGAAAATGCTTCAATGTGGGTTTATGGGCATTTATATCCCTTTTGAAGACCCTGGACAATGAGTATGGTGATCTTTAGAGTGTGCAGCTGCTTCAGAGCAATTGCTTTTGTTTCTGGTTTCTCTGTGGAGATCATATCAACAGGGTTTTCTACAAATGAACATCAATGTCCACAGAACGTGCAACTGAATTTAGAGGTTAAAAATGATGCCTGAAAACATAACGTATTTCATGCAGAATGAAGTACAGTCAGTGTATTGAAGCGACTGAAGGCTACTAATAATGTGGATATCGTGAGCAGTGGTAACGCTTGTTGATACTCCGTGTTCTCCAGGTAAACCAGGCCCAAAAAGACCAATGGCCTAAGTAACAGGTGACTGTCCCACTGCAGAGAGCTGGAGGCAGCCCAGTGGAAACGTTGAGGGCAGCAGCATGTAGGCTTGTTTAATGAATGCTCTGTCCCCTGAGCCAGCGCGGCCAGCTAATTAAAACATCTCTGCCTCGTCAGGGCCATGCACCACTGCCTGACCTCCAGCAGCTACTCACACAATAAGCGGTCCCTAATGACTGCTCAGGGCTCCGCTAACTCCACTGACTTCTTTGTTAATCGAAGGCAGCAGTAACACCTAACTGACCAATAATAACCCTTCACTCTCTGGACATCATGTGTCACATCACATGCCTTTCAGCTGCCGTCTCTGCTGCATGCAAATCTCAGATTTTATATTAACCACATACAAGTTACAGAAATGAAAGTAGTTTTGTTGGTTGAAGTGATTGTGTAGATATTTATTTATTTCGCTTACAAACTACATTTTTCTACAAGAAAATGCACAAAAAGGCACATGCCACAGGTCAGCTGTATATTTGCTATGATTGAACAAAACAATAGTAACTTTACTGATCTGAGGTTGTCTGGTTATTTGGAACAAAAAATTACATTCTGTCAAACCTTCTGTACAGTGGGCAAAAGCACACTAGAAAGCAGAAAGATTTGATTTTGTATAATGACTTGTGTAGCCAATACGAAAGTGTATGGGCCATAATTTATCTGCCTGCCGATTTAAAAAGGCTTTAGGGACAGTTCTCAGAATTGATCAAATAGGGTTGATCAGCCAAGACATTTTAGAACTAGAGCTAAGATGTGTTTTCCCTGTGTCTGCGTGGGTTTCTTCCGGGTGAGTGTCTGTGAGGAGTGTGGTGTGTTCTCCCTGTGTCTGCGTGGGTTTCCTCCGGGTGACTGTCTGTGAGGAGTGTGGTGTGTTCTCCCTGTGTCTGCGTGGGTTTCTTCCGGGTGACTGTCTGTGAGGAGTGTGGTGTGTTCTCTCTGCGTCTGCGTGGGTTTCCTCCGGGTGACTGTCTGTGAGGAGTGTGGTGTGTTCTCTCTGTGTCTGCGTGGGTTTCCTCCGGGTGACTGTCTGTGAGGAGTGTGGTGTGTTCTCTCTGTGTCTGCGTGGGTTTCCTCCCGGTGACTGTCTGTGAGGAGTGTGGTGTGTTCTCCCTGTGTCTGCGTGGGTTTCCTCCGGGTGACTGTCTGTGAGGAGTGTGGTGTGTTCTCTCTGTGTCTGCGTGGGTTTCCTCCGGGTGACTGTCTGTGAGGAGTGTGGTGTGTTCTCCCTGTGTCTGTGTGGGTTTCCTCCAGGTAACTGTCTGTGAGGAATGTGGTGTGTTCTCCCTGTGTCTGCGTGGGTTTCCTCCGGGTGACTGTCTGTGAGGAGTGTGGTGTGTTCTCCCTGTGTCGCGTGGGTTTTTGTCGCCCTGTGAAGGACTGGCGCCTTGGTCCAGTGTGTGATCCCACCTTGCGCCCAGTGATTCTGGGTAGGCTCCGGACCCACCGCGACCCTGAAGTGGATAAGGTCCAGTTACACACAATGAATGAATTAATGAATGAACTAGAGCTAAGATGCTAATAACGTTAGCTAGACACCAGTAGTAGCAGCCAACTTGATGTGTAAGTTTTCATCATTCGTTGATACCTTTCATAGCTTTCCATTTGTCTAGACGGCCCATTCATTGTTAACTATCGTTAAATGTCGCTTTAATGAGTTTTTAGCTAAACCATACCTTGAAGTATATTTCTGTGGAGGAATGCTGGGTATTGGCCCACTGACTGGGGGTGGGGGGTGGAGGGGTTTGTCTTTTGCGGGCACTAAAGTGTCAGATGGCTGCCTTTATCCTGGGAGCCCCACTGACTAATTGTGAAGCAGAAGCTTGGAGAGAGGAGCAGGCAGTGAGGAGCCCAGAACCCCTGTGGAGATATTCAACCAAATCTACACTGTTGGACCAACAGGGTGGGGGCAGCCATGTGGTCCCTGATGGAGGCCCAGGGCACAGCAGGGTTTTTCAGCAATAGTCGTGGTATTTATTCAGTTGTCTGACTTCTAACCCACTGAACCCTGGGCATAATTATAAAGTTATTCAGTCCTTAACGTTTGCTTCAGAAAGTTTCGTCCTAATCAGACACGTCTGTAGCGTAGGCATTAATTTCAGCGACGGGAAACAAGAACCAGCTTGATTTGACAGGAGATCATGAACTTCTACTCTTCTCCAGCCCTCCACTGTGAGAAGACAACATCACCATACGTCTGAAAGGATGTGTAACTTTCAGGAAGCTCTAATAGAGCAAAAATGAATGAAAGGCAGTTTTTGACTTCTGTATAAACATTGTACAAATATAACGTAGTAACGAAAGCGAGGAGTTGAAATGCGAGCCCATATTTTAGCCCTTGTGGGTTTAAGGGGTTAAGAGAGTCAGCAAAACACTGCACAAATGTTTCAGTTCTGACTGTTGATGTGTTGATTCTCTGCATGTTTCAGGGAGTTTCACCATCACCGCTGTAAGTGCTCAAGAAAATACGACTTGGAGAAAAAGCCATAACATAAAACAACTGCTTTTTCTATAGAGCTGTAATATTCTTTAGTTCATTACCACATTCCCTGGCAGTGAGTGAGAACTCAGTTGCCAGGAGCCGTGTGTGAGTGTATGCATGTGTGTGTGTGTGTGTGTGTGTCTCCATGTGAGTGTGTGAGGGCGGCAGATGCCTGGAGTAAATTGAGAGAGACTCTATTGAGAGCTCAGTAGAGGCGCTGGAGCCCCTGAGGCGTGCATTAACCCCAGTGAGAGAGAGCATGCAATTAGACTCAATTGTGTTGTTTCTTCCTTCACTTTGTATGCAAATGCGCTCAGGAGGGTGAAAGTGCTTTCTGACGAACACTGTGTGAACTCTGGGTAAAGAACAAAAAAAATATATATTCCCTGGAATGATTTAGCCCGGGAGGAGATTCTACACCAACTTTTTTGCCGTCGCACACTTTCTGCAGTTGCTCTTCCCTTGAGTAGAATTAAGTAGAATTACGTAAGCCCAGGCCTTACTGAGAACCTGTTTTCTACCATGTGCAAAGTTCCATTTGAGATATAAAAACATTAACACAAGTGTTTTTATGCACAGTGTATGTATTATAAAGTAATAAAGTGAAACTAAATATCATTCATTCATTGTCTGTAACCCTTATCCAGTTCAGGGTCGTGGTGGATCCAAAGCCTACCTGGAATCATTGGGCGCATGTCGGGAATACACCCTGGAGGGGGCGCCAGTGCTTCACAGGGCAACACACACACACAGACACACATTCACTCACACCTACGGACACTTGAGTCGCCAATCCACCTAACAACATGTGTTTTTGGACTGTGGGAGGAAACCGGAGCAGCCGGAGGAAACCCACGCAGACACAGAGAGAACACACCACACTCCTCACATACAGTCACTCGGAGGAAACCCACGCAGACACAGGGAGAACACACCACACTCCTCACAGACAGTCACCCGGAGGAAACCCACGCAGACACAGAGAGAACACACCACACTCCTCATAGACAGTCACCCGGAGGAAACCTACGCAAACACAGAGAGAACACACCACACTCCTCACAGACAGTCACCCGGAGGAAACCCACGCAGACACAGGGAGAACACACTACACTCCTCACAGACAGTCACCCGGAGGAAACCCACGCAGACACAGGGAGAACACACCACACTACTCACAGACAGTCACCCGGAGGAAACCCACGCAGACACAGGGAGAACACACCACACTCCTCACAGACAGTCACCCGGAGGAAACCCACGCAGACACAGGGAGAACACACCACACTCCTCACAGACAGTCACCCGGAAGAAACCCACGCAGACACAGGGAGAACACACCACACTCCTCACAGACAGTCACCTGGAGGAAACCCACGCAGACACAGGGAGAACACACCACACTCCTCACAGACAGTCACCCGGAGGAAACCCACGCAGACACAGGGAGAACACACCACACTCCTCACAGACAGTCACCCGGAGGAAACCCACGCAGACACAGGGAGAACACACCACACTCCTCACAGACAGTCACCCGGAGGAAACCCACGTAGACACAGGGAGAACACACCACACTCTTCACAGACAGTCACCCGGAGGAAACCCACTGGAATTTTGCAAAATAAACTTCAATTCTCTGTAAACAGATAAACACTTTATTCAGTCAAACTACACATTTAACTAGAGTATAGTATTTTAGTTGTCAACTCCACCAGGAAAAAAGTGCCAAGAAAATAATTTGTTGTACACTTAAAAATAAAGGTTCCTTAAGAAAACATGAAGCCAGCCCCAACATCTTTATGATCACCAGAATGTTCACCACACTCGGAGGTATTGGATTCTGTTAGTGGATCAGGCCTTCTGGTTAGAACTGAAGTAAAACACTTTTATAGTGTAACAGCATACTTTCTACAAAAACAAACATTGTGAGCATTGCACCAAGTCATAAGCGCCTTCACAAGCGCACATCATTTCTGCAGTTTCCTTCTGAATGTTGACAAATCACAGGGTTTGTTTTGTTGTGACTTTGTCTGCACTGTTCCCCCAGCTGCCAGGTGTATGACACTGTGAACAAGCCTCTGCGTAACGTCTGCGGTTGTTCGTTTTCTCCACAATTACGTCACATTGTTCACCAAAGCCAGACAAACATCATCTCCACAAGAAGAACGCTGAAGCCTTCATTCTGATGGCACCACAAATGACAGACTGTCAATGCCTAGCCTCAAATATAAACTAGAGTATAACTGGTAAATTTGATTCATTTTAAAAGTTTTTCTGATTCCTCTGAACCTAAGTGTCCTCCTCCAGCTGAAAGCCCAGGTGGCTAAGGGCCAGTTAAACTGGAAAGAGAAATGCCTTTTTATTTCTCTTTATCTCCTGGCAAAGGAGGTTTCTTTTTTAATGGGGGTGTATGGGGGATGCAGATGGAAAATAAGATTGGGCTGTGCACATATGATAAGATGACATATTGTCGCCATGAAAGCAGCCCGCAGCACCCGAGCTTGTTTTTGATTCGGATCTGGAATGTGTCAAAGAAGCTGTCAGATCATTTGAAGTGGCTGCATACCACCGCCTCGCGTGCCCTCTTGTGTGGTTTGAAAAAGAGGGATGTTCTCACAGAAATTCCTTCTAATGCACACACACACACACACACACACATAAACAACCGTGCATTCACAACCTCAACTTTCTTTACATGCACCCCACCACAAAGCTCAAATTTCCAGTTGGTAACTGACATGATTTACCTTAAGCAACATGTTAGAATAGACTACACACATTCATCATCAGTAACATTAAAACGTCTGGATTCTTCTTACTGTGTACAACTGCCAGCTGTTCTCTAATACACAGAGAAATTATGTCAGTTATTTATTTTTCTTTCATATGTCTGATTATAAGGAAGGTTTTGCCGTATCTGGACTGGATTAAATTTCCTCGGGGTCCTGGGGTAATTCTCTATTTTATGGCGCAGTCCTTTTTCCCCTGAGAAAATTACAGGCTGAAATACCTACTCCTTTTTCACTGAACTTAGTGGTCATTCAATACATTTAAACCTTTCTGGATCCAAATCTCTGTGTTTTTAACAGGCCGATCTCACCTCAGATTGGATGAAATAGGGGTTTGGATCACTGCTGAGCACCTTATTTAGCCTTTGAGTGCAGGAAGAGAAACCATATGAAAAGTTACTTGGTGTAAGTATTAAAAGTTCTTTGGACTCCAACTGGGAAATTGTTATCAGCAAAAGTAGAAAAATAAATCTGATAAGAAAAGAGAGATCATGCAGCTAACAAAAGTAGTGATTATAATGGCAGCTGCTGGAATATAGTGTAGTGGTATATTCCTGCAGCTGCCATTATAATCACTACTTTTATATTCAGATATGCACACTTTCATTAACCTTTAATACTGCCAGGATTTATTTTATTACAAACTTGCTTGTCCTTTAGGTTTTTATAGCCATCCAAATGCAGGAGTTTGTAAACACAGGAAGCATTTACAATTTTTATTACAGACGTCCCCTTGAAAGATTATTCAAATCCAAATAGGGCTTATGTAACATTCATAGTTAACCTGGTAAATCTAATTACTCTGATAAGAAATCTAACATACACACTTAGCTAGTTGCTAGTGGATGGACTGGCATGACATTAGCTTGCTAATAAAAATAAATCTAACATACCCAGTAAACATTTAGCCGTTGATTCAACGTTGAAATAACGTAATGACTGCCGTCTAATCAACGTTCTCTTAAGGTTGAAAATGAAAGTTGAAAAGACGTCCAAACACAGACATTGAAAAGATGACTATTAGACGTATTTTGGACGTCCAATGACGTTATCGATTGGTCACCACTTAACTAACTTATTAAGATGGATTTTGGACGTCCATTGACGTTTAAAATAAGTCCTTGACGGACAGACTGCATTTAGACCTATTTTGAACGTCCAGGGACGTTCCTTGTTTACTGGGTACACATTAGCTAGTTGCTAGTGGATGGACTGGCATGACATTAGCTTGCTAATAAAAATAAGTCAACTGCTTTTCCATTTTACTTATTCTAGGGTGACCAGACTTCCTCTTTTACCCGGACATGTCCGGGCGGAATTTCACAAACGTCCGGGATTTTATTTTTCTAGAGCTTACATAGAATTTCAAGAAGCGTTTCGTTCACAAACTAGTCCCGCCCTCCCCTACTCTGATTGGTTCGCTTGAGTGAGAAGGGGGCATGGTGAAGTAGCCTAAAATCTTCTGATTGGACGGTCTAACTGTAGAGCTACCATTATTGGTCGATAACTTTCTCTATAAACATTTAATTGGTCAGTCTGCACATCGGTAGTTTTCCACCCCCCCAGAGATGTGTCCTCTTTTTCACCATCTCAGATCTGGTCACCCTACTTATTCCGTTTTATGTATTACTTACGCCTGATACTTCAAAAAAAGCTTTGTGTGGGGGTCAGTTGTGTTTTTGCATTTCTAGTATTCAGATGCTGATTAAGCCTAATTCTAGATTACAACAATTTTTGGGTTTCCTCCAACGGTATATGTCTAAACAAAGCAGCACAAAAGTCTACAATGAGTCTTTATCTCTCTTAAAAAATCTTGGTAACTTGATTGTTAACTTTAAACAGTTCTTTGTGTTATGAACATCATTAGCCATTAAGTCAAAACCTAAAAAATATCATAAAAAGTTTGCATACTTTGCAGAATTTTTTTCAGTGAACGTGTAAAGTGATGATATTCAGAGACAAACAGTCTGCTTTGAACTAGCACTCCACTTGTGTTGACTCAGCAGCTGCTAACTCTCCAGTGAAGCGTCTGTGTTCTGGTGTAAATGAGTGCTTTGTCACTACTGCCACCCTCTCACAGTCTCATTAGAGCATCCCAAGAGAACTTCACACAACCAAACACTCTTGTGTTTAGAGCTTCTCTAAAAGGCATCAACTCCAAGCCTTTGAACATTTTAGCTGATAGCAGGTAATGTAAACACTGCTTTTAGAGACAGCTCTTCAAATGCTAGCTCTGCAGGGTCTGCATCTACAGACATACCACACTTCCCCCCAGACACAACACAAACCAACAATTTTACACACCCACAGCCCTTTGCTTTGGCTCTGTGAGAGAGCCGGAACACTATGTGAAAGATATGTCAGTGACTTGCACTAAACAAGAGGTCATGAGCTTCACCTCAATACACTCTTCATTTGTAACTGACATCCGTTTTCCACATTATAAATATTACAGCAGACAGCATATATGCCTACCTTGTACTTATTTTGAGTATTTGAATATTGCTTCGCCAAATGTATTTCCTAGATATAGTCATAAACATTCAATTAATAGAACATTTCATTCACTCATTATCTGTAACCCTTATCCAGTTCAGGGTCACGGTGGGTCCAGAGCCTACCTAGAATCATTGGGGAATACACCCTGGAGGGGGCGCCAGTCCTTCTAATAAAACATTTGTCCACCATTATTTATATTTAAACATTATATATCTAATCAAGGGCGGCACGGTGGCGCAGCAGGTAGGTGTCGCAGTCACACAGCTCCAGGGACCTGGAGGTTGTGGGTTCGATTCCTGCTCCGGGTGACTGTCTGTGAGGAGTTGGTGTGTTCTCCCCGTGTTCGCGCCCCCTCCAGTGTGTATTCCCGCCTTGTGCCCAATGATTCCAGGTAGGCTCTGGACCCACCACGACCCTGAATTGGATAAGGGTTACAGATAATGAATGAATGAATATCTAATCAAGGGCGGCACGTTGACACAGCTTCAGGGACCTGGAGGTTGTGGGTTCAAGTCCCATTCCAGGTGACTGTCTGTGAGGAGTGTGGTGTGTTCTCCCTGTGTCTGCGTGGGTTTCCTCCGGGTGACTGTCTGTGAGGAGTGTGGTGTGTTCTCCCTGTGTCTGCGTGGGTTTCCTCCGGGTGACTGTTTGTGAGTAGTGTGGTGTGTTCTCCCTGTGTCTGCGTGGGTTTCCTCCGGGTGACTGTCTGTGAGGAGTGTGGTGTGTTCTCCCTGTGTCTGTGTGGGTTTCCTCCGGGTGACTGTTTGTGAGGAGTGTGGTGTGTTCTCTTTGTGTCTGTGTGGGTTTCCTCCGGGTGAATATCTGTGAGGAGTGTGGTGTGTTCTCTCTGTGTCTGCGTGGGTTTCCTCCGGGTGACTGTCTGTGAGGAGTGTGGTGTGTTCTCTCCGTGTCTGTGTGGGTTTCCTCCAGGTGCTCTGGTTTCCTCCCATGGTCCAAAAACACATGTTGGTAAGTGGATTGGCAACCCATAGGTGTGAATATAATCACTATTAAGCAATGGGATTCTTCGTCTCATGCAAATTGAATATAAAAATATGAACCAAAAACCTTGCTTGAACAAACCTGCAGGGGGAGAAAGCTGCTTCCAGTCTATGTTGCTGACTAAGGAGGAAAAATGCAAGGTTACTACATCTCCCCTTTGCTTTGTTTCTTAGTTTAAGGTGCAGGGATTTTCGTCTGCCTCTGCATAATTCATGGATCCAGGTTTGTTTTGCTCGGGGACTAAGTGGAGCGAGTTTGATCGGGAGTAAGTTTGCAGGTCCCTCGAGTGGAGCCAGAAAAAGCCCATGGCGCTGTGGTTGTGTGTCCAAGAGATGGAGAGGATAATTGCAGAGATACTGATATGCTGCTTTCTGTCCCACACACCCCTCTCTCATTAGCTTTGTGCCTTTTTTTCACCCTCAGTGATAATAATAATGGTCTACAGGGACCCAGAGAGAAGCGGTATAGCATTACATAAGCACACCCTACACTGTTTTTAAAGGACTACTCCAGCATTTTCAGCAGCCTCATCTCTGTCTGTTGCATCTGTAGCATATGGTTGTTTAGAGAACTGAAAACTCACTCATAATTAATGGCAATGGATAGATGCTTCAAAAGCAAGTTTTTGCAGTAGCACATTTTATGTCTTATATTTTAAGTTTCTCTAAAGGATACGTAGACTCAGAAATGACTCAGAAAAAAGTAATATGCAGAATGTTTTGCAAACTCCTGTGCGATCACTAAGGTCTTTTTCTTATTTTGGTGTCGTAGTTAGTTTTGTAAACATTTTATGTTCTTTTAATGTTATTAATTGTCCGCTCTATTTGGTTGTGTGCTACATATGCAGCCAATAGCTTTTACAAGGTTTTTTTTTTTAAAGAAGCTTTTACAACATTTTTTAATTTTTTTTTTTTTTATTGAGAATAATATGTGGCGGCACGGTGGCACAGTCACACAGCTCCAGGGACCTGTAGGTTGTGGGTTCGATTCCCACTCCGGGTGACTGTCTGTGAGGAGTGTGGTGTGTTCTCTCTGTGTTTGCGTGGTTTTCCTCCGGGTGACTGTCTGTGAGGAGTGTGGTGTGTTCTCTCTGTGTCTGCGTGGGTTTCCTCCAGGTGACTGTCTGTGAGGAGTGTGGTGTGTTCTCTCTGTGTCTGCGTGGGTTTCCTCCAGGTGACTGTCTGTGAGGAGTGTGGTGTGTTCTCTCTGTGTCTGCGTGGGTTTCCTCCGGGTGACTGTCTGTGAGGAGTGTGGTGTGTTCTCCCTGTGTCTGCCTGGGTTTCCTCCTGGTGACTGTCTGTGAGGAGTGTGGTGTGTTCTCCCTGTGTCTGCGTGGGTTTCCTCCTGGTGACTGTCTGTGAGGAGTGTGGTGTGTTCTCCCTGTGTCTGTGTGGGTTTCCTCCGGGTGCTCCAGTTTCCTCCCACAGTCCAAAAACACACGTTGGTAGGTGGATTGGCAACTCAAAAGTGTCCGTAGGTGTGAGTGTGTGAGTGAATCTGTGTTGCCCTGTGAAGGACTGGCGCCCCCTCCAGGGTGTATTCCTACCTTGCGCCCAATGATTCCAGGTAGGCTCTGGAACCACCGTGACCTTGAACTGGATAAGCGGTTATGAATGAACGAATGAATGAATGAATGAACAAATGTGAATTACATCATGATTATCTTCGGTTAGGAGTGTGCCACACACAACTGGTCACTGCAGAAACTAGTGCCTCTTTCACACATGAACTTCAGAGAAACTCTGGAGTATCGGGTCTGGAGCATGCTGGAGAAACTCCAGAACATTTGTTTTCCGAATTTCTGTATTTGGGAGGAATGTTGTGGGTGGTCGGTTTCACACAAATTACTATTACTTGTGTGTGAGAAAGGGGCATAAAAGTGTTTTACACACCACATAACAATTGTACTGCAAAGTGACTAACCTCCTGAAGGTGTGTGCAGATTTGTTTTAAATGTGTCTTGGGTGTTTTATGTCTATAATTTGTATCCTGATATAATCCAAATACTCAAGATGAATGAAAACAGCAGGTGTAGACAGGGTCTAAGTATTCTTTTATGGTACTTGTCAGTTATATCTTTCCTAATGTATTTACCAAACTTTTCTAGACTTCTCACAACACAAAGAAGTCTGTCCTCTCTTTTCTGTTCCTTTTCTCCCTCCTTTTTTTCCCTCCCCTCCCACTAAATGCTGAGATATAATCGCTTAAAGTTTGTTTTGCAGTAGAGATTACTAACGGCCCTGCCAGCTAATGCCTATAAACATGTCATTTGTAACCACACTGACTGTTTGTAGGGCTTTTGTCTCTGTTATCCTCTGAACCCCTGGGCTAATTTTATTTGGAATGATCCGTCAATGTCGAGTCAAAGAGAAAATGTAAACATGGCATTCGGATAAACGACTCAGTGACATGAGTGTGACTTAGCTTAGCCTACATGACATCTTTTTTAAATAGTGTTGCATGCAGTACATATTTTTCAGTTGGCATTACTTAAAAAACAGCTGCTATTTTTGTGCTATTCAGAGGTGTGTCTGTAATACTGTGTGTATTATGCTGCTGGTTAGAACAGCTAAGGTTGTATGTAGGTGTGTGTGTATTAGTGTGTGTCTGCCAGTACTCTCTGCCTCCACTTTAGCCTCATGTATCTCACTAATGCTGGAAAGCAACTAGCTGTGCCTAAATCCCTCTTGGCCTACTTCAGCCATACACCAGTGCGGGGTAAAGTTAAAGGGCTAATTTGCCAATTAAATAGACCACTTTGACCCTGCTCACTGAGCCAACAGGAGAATCATGATTCCTTTTATTTGAAATTCTACACCCCGTTAATTGCCATTTACAAGGTTTATATGATGTATGGCTCATGAATTATGTTGGTCACCTGAAACAAATGATGCACTTATTCAATATATTGTAGATTTTTATTAAATATGATTTACACATTCCTCATTCAAATAAAGAGGACAACGGAGGAACTTAATGTCTCTTTACCGTAGTGGTGAAAGGAATAAGGTGGGTAAATATGTACAAAACAACATAACAGTCTAATTTTTTTATATATTTTGAAGAATCAGTAGAATATTCCTCTAAGCAGATCAGACACTGGTCACATGTTATCAGTCCACATTCTCTCTGTTAATGGTTAAACAGCCACTCAGCAGTGGGCTGGGGAACAGTGGAACTGTGTTCTCTGGGTTGACAGACCCCCTTTCAATATCTATGGGGTGAGCTGAAGTGGCATTTGTGGTCCAGTACAAATCATTGGTATCTGACCTCACTAATGGTGCTTTTCCACTACATGGTCTCTACTCAGCTCAACTCTACTCAGCTTTTTGCTTTTCCATTAGGCAAACTAATACCTGGAACCGGGTACTTTTTTAGTAAAGTGGTTCCAAGCATTAAACATGGCATTTCAAAGCACTGATTGGCCAGAGAGACTTGTCAGTCATGCTGAAATGCAGATATCCAGAACAAGCTAGCCACCTGTAAAATCTCCAAACTACAGCACAGATCATTCATTCATTATCTGTAAGTGCTTATCCAGCTCAGGGTCGCGGTGGGTCCAAAGCCTACCTGGAATCATTGGACACAAAGTGGGAATACACCATGGAAGGTGTGCAACACACACACACACACACACCTACGGGCACCTTTGGGTCGCCAATCCACCTACCAATGTATGTTTTTGGACTGTGGGACGAAACTGGAGCACCCGGAGGAAACCCACGCAGAAACAGGGAGAACACACCACACTCCTCACAGACAGTCACCCGGAGGAAACCCACGCAGACACAGGGAGAACACACCACACTCCTCACAGACAGTCACCCGGAGGAAACCCACGCGGACACAGGGAGAACACACCACACTCCTCACAGACAGTCACCCGGAGGAAACCCACGCGGACACAGGGAGAACACACCACACTCCTCACAGACAGTCACCCGGAGGAATAACATTGTATAACGTTACTGCCTACAGTTCCCAAAAGAGATGGTATTTTGTGAAGGCACTGGCTATATTTCTGGAAGTGAGTAGATTGGAGTAGTGTAGGCATCATGCAGTGGAAAAGCACCAAGCTCTCATGGCTGAATGGTACCAATTTCTCACAGAAACTAATGCAAAGCATTTCTATAAGTAGCGTAGAAGAGGGAGATGTTGAAGAGGAAATGGGTCTAGCCAAAATGCTTATGTTTGAATGCTACATTACTTTGGTTTACTGTACCGTATCATTACCCTGATTTCAGTGCACAGCTAATAAAATAAACAGAACAAAAAAAAAAAACAACAACTAAAGAATTTCTAGGAACATTTGTAAACCTCTCAACATCAGCATGTGCCTCAGTTGTCAGCATTGGTCAGAGAGGCTCATTGAATCTCACTGATGGGTTTTTAATGGATCTGAGCTCTTAAACAACGGCATGGTTGTTTTAACAGATTGTTTTACTGTAAGACTCTATCGTGGACTTTGGAGGTGCATGGAGCGAACAAGCTTGTATTGCCTTGATGAGTTGAGAGACAGTTGTGATGTCATTGAGGAGGATTACATGAGTGCTATGAGAAGGATTAAAACCAGTGTAAGGGGACGTCTGTCTTTTCTTCAGCGGCTAAATATAACCCAGTGATGAGGCATGTCATCGCCACTTTGTGTGCAGTAATTCTGTGCTTCTAAATATCAGCCCAAAGCTGAGTGTGAGAGGCTGCTTGGTATTTGTCTGTAGATGCTCTCATTTAGCCGAGTGACAGTTGGTTATAGATCTTAAAGACTAACCTTTCCAAAAAATACTGTCTGGACGGATCTAATCTGCTTGCTCCCCTGCTGAGGTAGAGCTGGACGTTCATTCATATCTGTTGGCTTTGAAGGAAACACAACACTCACCCCATAATTAAACAACTTCTCCTGCTGATTATATGATATACACAATGTGAATATAAAGATAATACGTATCCTTAAGGTAAGCAAAGTAGAGTTCAGTTTACCTTAAGACGTATTTCATCTGTCAGTTTAAGGTGGGAACTTTGTGGATGGACTGGATACCTGGGATTAAAGAAGATAAACACTGGAAGCCTCGGGAAGCCTGTTTATGTAAAGATGTGCCTTGCAAGTTTTGGCATCATGAAAAATGTCTTCACTGTCTTGCAGATACCTGTCCTGTATTTTCTTAACAGGATTAAGGCCCAATAGGAATCTCGTGTTTTAGGCCATAGATCACTGCAGACGATTTTAAAGACACTCTCAAAAATAAAGGTTCTTAATGGTTCTTGGCGCGGCCATTTGACAGTGTTCCATTATTCACTCCTAAAGAAAATAAAACCTAATCCATCCTAAAACCACAGATGGAGTGTATTTTTTGTCAAGCTTCATAGCAATTTTGATGGATGATTCCTAAAAGGCTCAAGCCTATTGACCAAAAGTTCTACGTGGACCTTTAACATGTAATATTTCCTTAAAACGTATGGTTATTTGCACTTTCTAATCATTTACATGAACATCTACTGAAAGGAATTTTGTACTAGGACCAAACTAACGTGAATAAATTCCTCTTCCTCAAGGGTATATGGAATAAAATACTTCACTGTTAGCATCCACAAACAGAGCAAATGAGCTGATACTTGGAGAGTCATCGTTTGCTAACAGACTTGTCTTGTCTTGTCTTGCAGAGAGCTGATGCCCAAATCTCTGGAGGGACAGATCACCATGGAGAAGACGCCCAGTTATTTTGTGACCAAGGAGGTGCCGAGCCGCATCTACGCCATGTCGCCAGACACAAAGTTGATCGTGGTGGTGCGGGACCCGGTCACACGGGCCATTTCAGACTATACTCAGACTCGCTCTAAAAAGCCTGACATCCCGTCCTTTGAGAGCCTGACCTTCAAGAACGTTACAGCAGGCCTTATAGACTCCTCCTGGAGCGCTCTACAGATCGGCATGTACGCCCGCCACCTGGAGCGCTGGCTCAGGTACTTCCCCATCAACCAGATACTCTTCGTTAGCGGAGAGAGGCTTATCACTGACCCAGCGGGCGAAACGGCCCGTGTCCAGGACTTTCTGGGTCTGAGAAGGGTGGTCACCGAGAAATATTTCCACTTTAATCAGGCTAAGGGCTTCCCTTGCCTAAAAAAGCCCGACAGCAACAGCAAGCCCCACTGCCTGGGCAAAACCAAAGGGCGCACCCATCCAAATATCCACCCAGAGGTGATCCAAAAACTGCGAGACTTCTACAAGCCATTCAACAAAAAGTTCTACCACATGGCCGGACAGGACTTTGGCTGGGATTGACGAAGGCAGTCCTCAAACCAACTTTTTTTTCTTTTTTTAGAAAGATTTTATTTGTGTAAAAAAAAATAACAAAAAACAGAAGTCTATTTTATGATAATTTATTGCAGTTAATTCACTCGGATGCCTGTCTGTTTGTTGTATATATTGTAGGCCACAACTTTTTACATTTTTTTATGTAAATGTGTGAGATTATGTGGTAGGCTTGAGGGTTTGTGTTACCAAATGGGAAAAGCATTGTAATGCATTCAGATGAGGAGAAATATCCAAAAATGAAGATAAAAGCACAAGGAAATTTGTTACGGGTAAACAGCGAGTCATGCACAGAGAAAATGATGTTAGGACTCCTTCCAGCGAGCTAGCATCTCTTTAAGAACCCATTCTCACAGGAGTAATGCCCCCCATGTTTAATCTAATTTCTCCAGGAGGCCATTATGTTGTGATCTTTTCTAATCATTGGATTAATCTCAGAGGTTAAAAGCGTCTTTTATGAAGGGGTCAATACAAGGTCCCAGCTGATCTGTTACTGGCTCAGGTAGATCAATACGCTAATTGTTGCATAGCATGTCAATTATGGTGTAAAGATGGGACGACTCTGGTTTAACCCCAGCTGTAAAAGTGGATCATGATATTGATTTAAAACATGGATGGGTTTCACAGTGATTTTTAGGCTTTCTTGTAACATATAATGATTTCATTGCTTTATCACCATCTCTGAAAAAAAAAACTACCAGAAGCATGGGAACTGTTGAAACTCTATCTAATGCTGCCAAAATGTTATATCCTTTTGACCAGAAAATCCAGATAACAAACCTCTACATGCCGTAATTTCACATTCATGCTCGGGAGGCAAGGTCATAGCGCAGAGTCCTTGGTGTTTTGATGAAGAACGGGAAAGGGAGGATGAACACTCCTGAATTCTCTGGCAAAGCAGCTGCACAAACAAGCAAACGGCCATCTGAATGACCTCAAATACAGATCCTGAAAAATAAATTAAAACATAAATAGAATGAATCTCATTATTCAGAGTGAGACACAGATCTGTTCTTGTTTGGACTCAAGGTCCAATCTCTCAGTGAAGGAAGTTAGAACAGGGAGGAGATCCATCATGCCACAAAATATTGCATTATTAATTGATTTGTTCAGTCTAAGCTGGACCTGTTTATTTTCAGGCTTTGTTCAACAAGTTTTTCTGGAAAGTTTTCACATGTTCATATGGTTGAGTTTTATTCAACCCTATAAAGCTGTTAAAATGTGGCTTTTGTATCTTTTTTTTGACTCAGAATGCTCCTTATGGTTTTTCAGGAGAAGCCGAAATGTGGAATACACACTATATTGTGATATTTGATTGTAGGGATTTATTTTCCAACTTTGAAAAAATATGCCATGAGGGGAATAAGATGCTGAATGCTTTGTGCTACAGTATTCCCCTGCAGTGATAAAATAAATCTATTTTACCAAAATGCCTTTGTTTTTCTCCTATTGTTCTCTCACAAACACTCAGTCTGAAAACAGAGTGCCGCTCTGTGTGTTAGCTTTTGTGTTCATTACATAAAGTTCATTATTCCACAACAGAGAATTAGCTACTCGGAGGCCAGGGTTTTGCCACAGAGCTCTGCGTGTGACTACAGCAATTTCCCTCCATATGTTCTTTTAAGTCAACCAGATAATGAGCTACGCTACACTGTAGCTGCTAAGCTAACAAGGAGAAGCTAACCATGTTCAACTGCTTGGTGTCCAGTGTTAGTTCCTTTTACTCCTCCCCCTTTAGCTCTGAGGCTAATGTAGCATAAAATTAACTGGCTGCAGTTAGCATTGTAGCATTTTATTCTTTAGCATATCGTAAATTTCTCCAAAATTAATTTGAGATTTACCTCAATTTCATGATTACTAATGCACTGCAGCATTCCCCATTTTACATGGTTAATAAGGCATATAAACACTAGGTGGCTAAGTGTTTATGACTTCGTAGTATGTGAGAAGTTCATGACTGCCAAATTAATTGATAGCTTAGGCATAAAAATATGACATGCAGAAATGCAATATACATATTGTCACTGTCCAATGAGAAACACGTATAATGCAATTTATACTTTACTACTTATTGATCGACCAATAAAAATCTCCATAATTATTTGGAATCAAATATTTTTGACTTCCACTGAACGTTAAGTAGTTTTTCCTTCTCCTGCAAAGTTGTTTTTCTGGAGATAAATGTTTTTCATTGCTCATGGATGATTTAAATCTTTATCCAATCTAGTCTTTACATTTGTTCATTCATTCTCTGTAAGCGTTTATCCAGTTCAGGGTCACGGTGGGTCCAGAGTTTACCTGGACTCATTGGGCACAAGGCAGGAATACACCCTGGAGGGGGCGCCAGTCCTTCACAGGGCAACACAGACACACACACGTTCACTCACACCTACGGACACTTTTGAGTCACCAATTCACTTACCAACGTGTGTTTTTGGACTGTGGGAGGAAACCGGAGCACCCGGAGGAAACCCACGCAGACACAGGGAGAACACACCACACTCCTCACAGACAGTCACCCGGAGGAAACCCATGCAGACACAGAGAGAACACACCACACTCCTCACAGACAGTCACCTGGAAGAAACCCACGCAGACACAGGGAGAACACACCACACTCCTCACAGAGAGTCACCCGGAGGAAACCCATGCAGACACAGAGAGAACACGCCACACTCCTCACAGACAGTCACCCGGAAGAAACCCACGCAGACACAGGGAGAACACACCACACTCCTCACAGACAGTCACCCGGAGGAAAACCACGCAAACACAGAGAGAACACACCAACTCCTCACAGGTCTTTACATTTACTAAAATTAAATTAAATCATGTTGATGTTGATCCAAAAGAAAGTTGAGGGTTTGGAAAACAAAAATAGTGAATTACAAAGAACAAAACCCACATTTTTTTTATATGTATAAGGAATTATGTTCCAGAACATCATGATTTGCCTGAATTTTCTTGACACATTCTCTAACCGATATACAGAGCTACGATTGAGGTTTAACTTTGTCATTCTATTTGAACATAATCTAATAACCTATTTGATTATTTTTGTTAATAAGTTTGTTATTTTTGCTGATTATAATTATTGCAAGACATCAAGTAACACTTCACTCTTTGGCAAATAAGATCTGGTGTGTCTAAATGATGGCCCTTTTTTGGCCTAAGAAATGATGAGATACTCTTACTTCATTGAGAAGCCTTTTCCTTGTCATTACACTAAAGATTAAGATTTCATCAAACAAAAAACAATCTTCTTACATTAAACCCCAACCTTTACTTAACTTCTATTACCTAGTCGCAGGTAATAAAAAAAGCCTCATTCCGGTAGCAAGCTGGCAGCCAGAACTTGCTCAGGAGACACCTTCTCAGCGTTTAGAGGTGGTTGAGGAAATTATGTGTGTGTGTGTATGATAAAGGGAGTGGAGTCATGTTATAATTGCCATGCTCCCAGCTGGGGAATTGTTGTTTGCATAGATACCCGCAGGCTGTTGTGTGCAAAGCTGCTGTTGTTTGAAGGTTGAGAAAAGCAGAGAGTACACACCTGGCAATTGGCAACATAAATCTGCTCTCTTGTGTGACTCCGGGCCTACGGCAAGTGTAGGAGGCCAAAAACCATTGTGTTGGGGAATGGGGATTAGCAACAACAGACAGTAACTGCAGTTCAATTTGGGGTCCTTTAAGTACTCCGCAGTCCATTTATTTCATGTAGTTGTTTCAACTAGTTATTTTAACTAGTTCTAAAATTGACATGTATTGTCATTGTAAAGTACACGAAAATGACACATGTAAAGCTTAACGCAATAATATCACACACACAGAGAGTCAATTTGTTAAAAGGCCTTTCTCTATATAGAATACTAGAAAAAGGGCTGGGAAAAACATAATTTTAAAAACCATTATTCCACTGTTTGAGCAGTAAATGTGAGGAGGACATTGCAGGTCAATTTTGAAAATCTAGTGAAAATGACATATATTTTGGTACTTTTCTCTAATGCATGTGCATGAACTGAAGTGGAGTTGAATGGAAACCAGGGCCAGCCTTCAGCCCACTTAGCAATGGAAAGTTGTGGTACTGCAAACTGTAAGATAAATCAGTATAATGCTTGAGGCTTCCGTTGAAATTATAATTGATTTTTTATTTTTTTTCAATCAATCAAAATTATTTTTTCTTTTAGCATTAGCACAGAATATCAGAGAAAAGTCAAGCAAGAAAAAGCTGTCAGTTCTTCACTTCAACAGTAAAATAATATTTTTTAATGTAGAATCCATCTATTTACTTGTTAACAATCTTAATACTTAATAATAATCTTCATATAATAAATGTTGTGTAGTCCAGCAATAGCCATATTCTCTCAACCTTAAAAGCAGTCTATATCATTATCTGTAAGCGCTTATCCAGTTCAGGGTTGCAGTGGGTCCAGAGCCTACCTGGAATCATTGGGTGCAAGGTGGGAATACAAACTGGACACAGGGAGAACACACCACACTCCATACAGACAGTCACCCGGAGGAAACCCACGCAGACACAAGGAGAACACACCACACTCCTCACAGACAGTCACCCGGAGGAAACCCACACAGACACAGAGAGAACACACCACACTCCTCACAGACAGTCACCCGGAGGAAACCCAAGCAGACACAGAGAGAAAACACCACACTCCTCACAGAGAGTCACCCGGAGGAAACCCAAGCAGACACAGGGAGAACACACCACACTCCTCACAGACAGTCACCCGGAGGAAACCCACGCAGACACAGGGAGAACACATCACACTCCTCATAGACAGTCACCTGGAGGAAACCCACGCAGACACAGGGAGAACACATCACACTCCTCATAGACAGTCACCTGGAGGAAACCCATGCAGACACAGAGAGAACACATCACACTCCTCATAGACAGTCACCCGGAGGAAACCCACGCAGACACAGGGAGAACACATCACACTCCTCATAGACAGTCACCCGGAGGAAACCCACACAGACACAGGGAGAACACACCGCACTCCTCACAGACAGTTACCCCGAGGAAACCCACACAGACACAGGGAAAACACACATCGAACCCACAACCTCTAGGTCCCTGGAGCTGTGTGACTGCGACAACTACCTGCTGCGCCACTGTGCCGTCCCTAAAAGCAGTAAACATCCTAAAAAATCTAAAAGTGCCGAACATCATTCATTAACTGAACCTTGAGACTTTTTTTGATGCACTGGATGGTGCTGCATGTCTCCAGCTGAAGCCACAGTCCCATGTTGTGTTTAGCAAACGGCAGGTTGTCTACCCTGAAAGATGTAATGGAGTTAGTGACTTAGAAATGTGCACAATCCACTAAGCCACTTCAGCACAGCAATCTTTAATAGGCCAAGTACACTGATCCAGAGAGATTACATGCCAGCTGGTCAGGTGGAGCGATCTAGAACAGGTAGTGCTTGAGTCAACCACATTCAAAGTCGATGGTAAAGGCTTCTTCAGAAAGCAGCAGAGCACAGGTAGAGGGATAAAGGTGTAAAGACGGCTTAAAGGTTTGTGTACAGCCATCTTGATTAAATTTGTATTAGCCCAAATGTCATGAGTAATCCTGCTTGGAAAATTTCCTTGAAAGCTTTACATATTAAGAGACGTAAAGTACGAATTCTGTGCATATGTGAATGGAATGCCAGGTTTGCAAGAGACAACGCCGTAGCTTCCAGTTGAGCAGGAGAAGTATACAGCCACTGGTGTTTAGAGGGATGAATTTTCCATGCCTTTCTTTGGAATGCAACGGACATAATATTTACACAAACCCTACTGTGAATAAACAGGATTGTGTCTTTAGCCAATTCCACAATTAGTTCCTTTTTTAAGACAATGCGTCATGTGTAATCCCTTTGTGTCTCCACTGGGACTGGCCCCATTGCTAATCTTAATCCAAGAGGAAGGGCATGTGTTAATCTGGGCAGTGCTAGGGTCTGTGCTAGAGTGAGGGGAGAATGAGATTTACTGCAGGATTGGTCAGGAGTATGGTTAAAGTGCTGCTGATGACAGGTCTGTCAGAAACGGCATTTAATCCAGCAGCAAAGGGAAGACTTACATGGAGGAAATGGCTTTATAACCTAAAGAAGCCTGAGGCAATGATTCTCTGGAGGAAATAAGAACTACAGTAAGGAAAGACTTGATACACGGAACAGACATAATACAAAAAGACCTCATTGTAGATAGCAGAGCTGATTTTTAATAGCATACACAGACTAAATTATTTTATTTTATTATTTTTTTTACAGTATTCAGTAGACTGGCAGAATTCTAAATGACCCTGAGCCTGTATAAATTCTCTTCCAACCAATACATGCCAAATAAAAAACTAAGGATAAACAAAACGCTTTTCTCACCTAAGTATAATCTGATTAATTTCAGTATAGAGACACAAACAGTTTGATAATATTCTGTCTAACACCAGCAGAAGCTTGAGCAGAACTACAGGACGCGCCATGCAAAATCACCACAAGGACTACATTTCCCATAATTCCCCAGCGCCTTTTCAAAAACTGGAGCCATTAACGCTTTCAGTCAGGGTCAGTTTCCTTCGTTTTGTTTTGTTTTGTTTTTTGTTTTGCTTGCAACGTGTATATTTCACATTCGTAAATATTCTAAAAGTCAACCACACAACGGACAATGTAAATATATTTTATAGCGTTCTCAAATTCATGTTTTGAGATGGGGGAGGCGTGGGGCGTTGTATGCTTATCTGAACCTATGTATGCTCTTAGGTCCCTTGTATCTTTATTTGCTACACAAAATATGGGAATTTCTCTTTTAATTCATCCGAGAACTTACATTTCCGTTTCGGCATAGCTGCTCAAGATGAGGGTGGGTACATGAGCTTTGCCTGACGTAAACAAGGACTACTGACGTGCAGACTGACCAATTAAATGTTTACAGAGAAGGTTATCGACCAATAACGGTAGCGCTACAGTCAGACCGTCCAATCAGAAGATTGTAGGCTACTTCACCACGCCCCCTTCTCGCTCAAGCGAACCAATCGGAGTAGGGGAGGGCGGGACTAGTTTGTGAACGAAACTTCTCGAAAGTATATGTAAGCTCTAGAAAAACAAAATCCGGACGTTTGTGAAAATCCGCCCGGACATTTTTCTAAAAAAGAGGACATGTCCGGGTAAAAGAGGACGTCTGGTCACCCTACATACAATCAGATTCGCAATAAGAGGGATACCGCTGGGGCCCTCTAAACTGTACAAGACATCATCTAGAAATGCCCCCAGTCTAAACCCAACTACCGGCCATTACCAAACTCTACCCTGACAGCATTCAACTTTATCCCATTAACCTGTGAATCAAATGCACCCTGGTACAATTCTGTTCAAATCTGACTCCATTCTGAAATAATTTCTGACAAACTGTGGTCAGCAAAATTCCACCCAACTGCGCATACGTTATAAATAATAAATAAATCCCTCCCCTTCTCTCTGAACTTGACTGAAGCCCTTAATAATTCTTATAATTGACAGTCATTTTCAAATCTACTAATTTAACATATTAGAAGTGCTTAATACACTTTGATGGATTGTGTGACATTAGTGGCTTGAGTGTTTTTAGCACAAGTGCTTTAATAAAAAAAAAATCTTTTCAAGAACAGAAAAGCCTTGTTTTTGTATTGAATCCATGACGGATTCTTCACATAACTCTCGTTTTCTCAAAAACTTGGCATCTGATATGACAGAGAACTTTGTGTTTTTTGTTGATAACACCTTATTAAAAATATTTTATACCATCAAGTAGTCATAGTTTCCAGACTATTTTTTTTCTAAAATAGGATTCATTATTAAAACATTTTTAAAACAAAGTCCGTGTGATAATTGAAGGTACATTTAATATGTGATAAAACCAAGAGTGTTGTATTTTTTTTTCTCTTGAAATATGCTAATTGTCTGTTTAAACAGTGAAAATGAAGTGCTAACTCATTCTGTCGCCTGCTTCATTCACAATGAAAACGCTGTCCTTTTGTGTGAAACGTTCGTGAAAAATAGGCTAATAAATATGCTTCAAAAATGACATTACATTAACTCCAATCAGACGTACGACATTATATGACAGAACAGTTCAAGTGCATGTCTTGAGTATAACTCAATTAGGGTTAAGACATTGTCCAAGGGGCAAAGATCTTCTTTTAACTGCTTAAGTCTCTGAACATAGGGCAAAGCAACTGATTTTCTTAATACCTAGGACTTTGCTAAATAAGATTAACTGACCACACACATGGTAGTCACCACAGTCCGTAATCTGCCGGAGAGCCGCCGAGATCCCGTTATTCCTTCTGAGACAGTCGCTGACGGAATAAGCCATTACCACAGGTTTTCATAATTCAGTGTTAATCTAGAACAAAGGAGAAATTTCTAAAATTAGTGTGAAGCATTACAGAAATCCTAGAGGAGTCTACATGTGGTGGTTGTGATCCAATACTTTCCGGACTGTGGGGTGAAACCAGTGCACCCAGAGGGAACCCTATCAAACCCCTCACAGTGACACAAGGCCGAGATTTAACCCGGGACCTCAGGAGCCTGTGTGTATCGGCAAAACTGCCTGCTGCACCACCATGCCCTGATGCATCTACAGAATGTCTTTGTGCTATGAGTAAGAAATAAGTCATGTCCAGTTACACTGTAATTTTGCCATCACTGGTGATATCTTCGTCTTCTAAAGGTTGCACTCCAGATATGTTTCACCAAAAATGCCTCTGCTGTTGTCTTTATTAACATAGCTGCTATACAAATGTCACTTTATGATGCACATGCCAAGTTCAAAGAGATGTAACAGTCTCTGATTTACATGCCAGTTCCAAAGGGATTTACCAACACTCAATTAAAGAGAAGCAGAAAAATGGTTACCATACGCTGGTGTCAGATGGTATCCTCATGCTAGTGTCAGTTGGCATTGAAACCTTCTGTAAATGAAAGGGGAAAATGTCGCCACAGTTTTTAAACAATTTTGGCTTGATCCTGATTTCTAAATGATGAGATGGAGGTATCAAAGTCATCCCATAACTTTAAAAATTCTTGCAGTTAGTTCCCTTAATGCCTCAAGTGTAATCTTTTCATTGCCATTGCTACTGGTTGTTTTGGAAACTTAATCCAAGAAGAAGAGTACATCTTAATTTGAGTAGCCCTGGGGTCCTGGGTTGGACGAGGGTGGCGTGTAACCCTGACGGAGCTAACCCAAGTGGTAGTGTTCTAGCAGGACTGGTTAAGTTTGTGATTGCAGGTCAGTCAGAAAACACAAGAAAGGACTAGTACTTACATTTTTAACCTGAAATTTAACCTGAAAATCCCTAGGGGATTAGAAAAGACGGTCCCTGTCTTACATCTACACCCTGAACGTGTTGTGACCTTTCAAGGAAACAAGCAATTGCCTGAGGTGCCACGTCTCTCAGAGATAAGAACACAATCTTTGTTTTTTTTCCTCCACCTCTACTTCTTTCAGTCTTCATCTAAAGTCTGAGATTACACCACTGAGTAAAAAAGTGTGTAAATATACTCTGACATATGACTATTATACATTATTTCTTATGATTTCATTTTCCACAATCTCTACTGATTTAATTTGCCAAAGCCCAAAGATATTTAAGGCCAATGCAGTTCAAGTAGTTTCTTATTAAGAGACTAATAAAAAAATGCTCTCAATAAAGCGAAGCACCCGGCGAGCCGGAGCGATAATGTTATAATGTTTATGTCTGCCTCGAGCTACGGCGACACTTTACACACAGATAATTTCAGGGCTTTGAGGCATTGAATCTGATTTAGCAATTAATTGGATCGTTAAACGCACGCTCGTGGGATTGAACGGAAATGAAAGCAATGCCAGAGCAGCATATTTCCCCAGACAACTCTTCCAAGAGCCTCTGTTTATTCCATATCCACCCTCTCTATCACGGCTTCCCATTCCATGCAACTCTACCTCAGAAAACTCTGCACCTTATTCAAGTTCTTGTTGACAGTCTGGGCCCCTGGCGTGAGCTATGAGAAGGAAGTGTTTTGAGAGTTCTAATGCTCATATCGTTTAACATCAAGTGTCCATGTGGAAGTCTGCACTCTAAAACATGTTAGAAAAATTAGAGCAACTTTGCAAACCGCATCAGAACCTATAAATAAAAGACATTGTTTGCACTGATCTTGTTCAACAGCACTATTAATCACCATCTGATCATGACCTTGGATTTTTAATTTATATAATCTGAAAATGCCAGATGCTCCTTACAGTGTGTGTAAATTTGTATAAAACCGGGCAATTCTCCAGAAGTACTCAGAAATCAAGGACACACAGTGAAAGCATGGAATGGTGCCCTGTGTGGAGCACTTTTTCAAAAGTGAGTGAGTTACTGAGTGGATTCCGAGCCAGTTCCATAAGGGTGCATCACTGTTTTTCCTTTCTCGTGACTATTCACATTATGTAAATAAGTGCTAGCCTTTATGCTACCATTTTGAAAGTCTCAATTTTAAAAAATATGTGTATTATTCAAGGGCGGCACGGTGGTGCAGCAGGTAAGTGTCGCAGTCACACAGCTCCAAGGACCTGGAGGTTGTGGGTTCGATTCCCGCTTCGGGTGACTGTCTGTGAGGAGTGTGGTGTGTTCTCCCTGTGTCTGCGTGGGTTTCCTCCATCTGACTGTCTGTGAGGAGTGTGGTGTGTTCTCCCTGTGTCTGTGTGGGTTTCCTCCGGGTGACTGTCTGTGAGGAGTGTGGTGTGTTCTCCCTGTGTCTGTGTGGGTTTCCTCCCACAGTCCAAAAACACACGTTGGTAGGTGGATTGGTGACTCAAAAGTGTCCGTAGGTGTGAGTGTGTGTCTGTGTTGCCATGGGAAGGACTGGCGCCCCCTCCAGGGTGTATTCCTGCCTTGTGCCCAATGATTCCAGGTAGGCTCTGGACCCACTGCGACCCTGAACTGGATAAGGGTTACAGATAATGAATGAATGAATGTGTATTATTCATATTAAAATATATAACATATTTATATGAAATCTCAAATGTTATTTTATTCTTATTTATATATTATGAAGATCAGAGTAGCCCTTTTAAATCGTAAATGTGCAGTTATTTGTACAACTTCCACATTTAACTCTTTCATGGCAGTGAACACCCAGAGCAGCAGGCTGCCATAACCGGCACATTGTGAGCAGTTGGAAGTCAGGAGCTTTGATCAAATGCACCTCAGCCGTGGGTTAAGGGAGGAGGACAGTGCTGTTCCTTCAGTCACCCCACCCCCATTTTCCCTGCCTGTTGACCCTCCAATCCCAAGCCCGCTTCTTTAACCATTAGGCCACAGCTGCCTGTTTGTGGAAAGAGAGGCTTGAGTGGATCTATTTCTAAAGCAAAATGTTCAGAGAATGGTATTAAATGACAGGATTGTTGCATTCAACATTCTGCTTTCAAAATGCCTCAGGAAAGTAAGGGTTAAATACATCTAGCAGCTTTTACGTTTGAAGACACCGACATGTCTTTTACAATCTCTGAGACCCCCTGCCTCTCCGACACCCTGCTGCGGAGCCGTGTCCTCAAATCCAGACACACGTCATCTCTACAAGGTCTTAACACAGCTTACTTCCCAAATTGATTTGCTAACAAAACCTCCGACTGTCCTCTGAGACTTCATGCTCTTCTTCAAGTGAAGGAATTCCAAAATGCTGTGTTTGGGTGACCAGGAGCACATTCCTGTTTCTTTTCTTCCTGAGTAAACTCCCATGATCCTCGGCTCCGTGGCAGTAAAGATGGAGGATCCTGATTCGTCACAGGGCCTGCCTCGCCAGATTCTCAGCATTTCCATGGTTTCCTGCTCCTGCTAGTCAGTCACTGTCACCAGGGCAACACTCTCTTCTCTCGGGGCTCTGTTTCACTCTCTGCTCTTCTGACAGCCTCTCGCACTCCATCCACTGCGAGAATGCAAAGTGGCAAAAGCTGTGCTGGCAGCCATCAAATACTGCAAACATGATGAGGTGGGAAGGTACACTCCAGGTGCTAAGCAGCTCCACCTCAGGTTTACCATTTTATCACCTACGTTTTACAGAAGCAGACAAAATAAACCCCTTTACAGCTGACGGTAGAGAAAAAGAATTGTTTCCAAACAGTTCTCAGCAAATAGAATATCATTCTCATGGTTTTATGGATGTTGTACATTCTTAAGCTCTCCATAAAGTTTTTTTTTTAATGACAGCTTTGGAGAAACACTTTTTATTAAATATCCCGAGTGTGTGTTTTTTCACACAACACATTTCTAAATGGGAATTTAGAAATCTGACGTTTCTGGGGCAGGGATTTTGATGAAAGATTGCGAAGATTCAAATGAATAGGTCAGTTTCGGGTTTAATTTTAGGAGTCTATTAAAAGGCACTGCCAATTGAATGGAATCCACTACCACTGGGAGATGGAGTGGCGTTTATGGCATTTGTACTAATCCTGCAGCATTGTTCTGGCTGAATTTTTAATAACTATTTAATGCACTAAGAAATCACACTGAAATTGCAGTCAAATATAGATTATAACAATCAACAGAGGCATTGGAGTTCATTTATTCATTCAGTCATCTTCTGTAACTGCTTCATACTGATCAGGGTCACTGTGGATCTGGAAAATCATTGGTCACAAAACAGTCCATGACAGGGCATCAAATACTCACCCAGGGTCCTGGGGTTGTGGGTTTGAGCCCAACTTGGGTCACTGTCTGTGAGGAGTTTGGCGTGTTCTCAGTTACAGACAATGCATGAATAAATGAATGGGTTTGGTGAATGAATGAGTTACTAACGGATCACACTAACAACTGAACTGCAGACACACAACTATGATCTACAATTACACTTTTTTTTTACAGATCTGACACTCCATAATACCACATGTGTATCATCAACAGTGTGTTATGTAATGGCATTCACAGCACACCATATGTTTTAGAGTCTCCTCTAAAGATTTTTGCTCTTAAAGCCAATTTAGATTCCACAGCCCGATTCAAATTCCATGGCCTGTCCTGAAGAAACCCCTCTCAGTCTCGGCAGTGAGCTGGAACTAAAAAGAGTCAGCTTCTACAATTCCACCACCCCAAGCCAAGCCCAGCGTCAGGCCACATCTAAGAGCCTCACAATGATCCTGTAATTATTTCTGAGCTTGTCCTTCCACCATGGTCCCTTTTAAGTCTGGTATCCACTTGCTCCATCAGATTGTCCAATGAGCCCTCCAGCGTCTAGCACAGTTTCCATTCAGTGGCTGAGCCTGGCTTCAACACTCCAGCCGCACTATTCTCCAGTTCTGTTATCTGTTGTCCGGCCTGTCACTTACAGCACATGGGCTTATTTCACATCCACACAATCCGGCCATTCTCTATCCTCCCTGCCTTTTCCTTCTACTTTACTTCCCCAGCAACAGCTGTGCAATAAGGATTGATGTTGGCTTTGATGCAGCTCACATATGAGGATACTGACATGGGCAGGATTTGCTTTTCTAATGCTTTTGTTCCTCAATTATCCCTTTACTAAGAGATTTCTGAAATGTCTTTTTGTGATCCAGACATGAGACTAAAAGAAAATGGCGTCCACGCTGTGCTTACAAATGTTTTCTTCCATTAGGGTGACCAGATGTCCTCTTTTACCCGGACATGTCCTCTTTTTTAGACTTAAAAATATGTCCGGGCGGAATTTCACAAACGTCCGGGATTTTGTTTTTCTAGAGCTTACATAGAACTTCGAGATGTTTCGTTCACAAACTAGTCCCACCCTCCCCTACTCCGATTGGTTCGCTTGAGTGAGAAGGGAGCGTGGTGAAGTAGCCTAAAATCTTCTGATTGGACGGTCTGACTGTAGAGCTACCGTTATTGGGCGATAACCTTCTCTGTAAACATTTAATTGGTCAGTCTGCACGTCGGTAGTCCTTGTTTACGTCAGGCAAAGCTCATGTACCCACCCTCATCTCGAGCAGCTATGCCGAAACGTAAATGTAAGTTCTCGGATGAATTAAAAAAGAAATTCCCATGTTTTGTGAAGCAAATAAAGGTGTAAAGGACCTAAAAGCACACATAGGTTCAGCTAAGAATACAACGGCAGCGAGGGGCAAGAGCTAATGCTTGCTGCATTAATTTCTGGTTACTTTCCATTTAAAATGCTACATGTTGTTGTAGCAAATAAAAACTAGACTGGATGTAGAAATTAAAACCAAGCTGACATTACTTTTTATATAAAACCCCTAGTTATAAAGTTGTGGAGCAGTGGAACTGCGTTCTCAGGAGTGTGAAGCTTTATTCAATACCTTTAGCAAGAGCTGATGTTTTTGCGATCCAGCACCAATCATTCAAAATCTGTTTTGGACTAAGGTTCTTGAATTCCATAATACTCCATAAATTCTATAAATTCTCTCACGTTTTCAGAGTACGCCACATCAGACTAAGAATGCAGTTTTGGCAAATGTTGCAAAACTGAGAAGATTTATAGGGTTTCTACTTTTATCTGTTAAAGGAAGTGCATATAAAATGACTGCTATTAATAAAAAATATTGAGTGTTTTTTGTTCTTCGTTTCTCATCTTTTGCAGAGCAATCTATTTCATGTTTAACAGGCTTTTGACTAGATGCACAGATTTGCCCATATGACTGATGACTATCAGAGGAGTACCGCTGGGCCCCTTTCATTTCTGCCTGCCCCAGTACGACAAGTAGGCTACAAGACAGCCCTGGTGATAAGACAACTCAAGTATTGTTGTGTATTACTTGCCCACATTGGCTAAAACTGTGCCATCCAAGCCTATATATGTATATGAAATATTTACAGCAAATTTATTATTTACAGTGCTCTGGTGGTTTCTTTTTACAGAAAATGCACTGATATAATTTTGATAGAGATATTGCTTAAACAGCATAGTCCACTTTGTATGTGCTGCTAAAAATAGAGCCTCTCAGAATGTGAAACTTTCAAAGCCCCTTCGAGAAGAAAGCAGACAGCTGTTTCAAAAGAGCATCTCTCACAGACTCCACCCCACTCACTCTTAGCAAGCCTGGCTTCTATAGAGACAGCCACAAGCTATTGAGAACCCCTCAGAGCATAGTCTGTGTTGAGGCTGCTTTACAATGGCACACACACACACACACACTTAATTTCATGCTGCTTTAAATCCAATCCACTCCCTTGTGTCATTTTCATCATCCCCTAACTATTTAAAATAGTATGAGTCCACTGATGGGCACTGGGCAGGTGCAGTTGGTGTAATGCCCTGCCAGTGACCCCTGAATGATCTCTGGCCTGGCTTTACCACATCCACTTTAGACTCATTTGAGCATGCTCTGTTTAATGCAGTACTCATTACTGTACAAGCAACACTACCCTTAGCCCATAGCCTGTGGGCAAAGAGACTTCCATCAAGGGACTGAACCTCTCAGATCCTCAGATCCACCCAGTTCTTCAGTTTCATGAGCACCAGAGTTGTCCTGTCTCTGAACTACTTCCTATCAAATATCAAAGGCCCATGAAGGAACATATTCATCTCATCACAGAAAGCATGTGCATGGACAGTACACTTCTGGGTACTTCTAGTGTTCTTAATCCAGGGAAATATAAAAGTTCATATTTTGTCTACGTCATTTTCTCTGACTTTCTGAAACGATTTTTACATAAAAAAAATCCAATACCTTGAATCCGATTTATCTAAAGATGCTCCAACCCTACACTTCAATTCTTTGTCAGTCTGTTATTAAGTGAACAAACTAATGGTCACTTTTCTCTTTTTAACTAATAACGGCTAACCTGCCATTTTAAGTTATTTGAAAAAAGTTTCACCAGTCTCTCCCAGATTGCACTACTTTTACAACAATCCATTGTTTTTATGTTTTACTTTTTACAGATTGTGAAGGCGCTTGATTTCATGACTTCCTACAGTCCTGCTCTCATTTTATTAAAACATATTTAATTAAGAATAGATTTATTATATCCGACAATTTTATTAAATTGACGGAAAAACCCGAGCTCGCTACGGAAATTCTCGAACGCGGCCGTGACGTCACTGGTGGACAACAGCTGAACAACGCCGCGGTAAAACACCGTTATGACTGACTGTTATGACAGTATCTAGCTAAATAACCAACATTATTCATGACAATAGCCTAGCAATAAGCTAAACTCAAATGTAGAGGTACCGTTATTCTTGTAAATGTGATTGAAGTCGAACTGGAATTCATCCGACACTATAAACCTCCGTAATGCAGCTACGTAGCCGAGTATAATCTGAGCCACCGAGTTTAGCGAGTCAAGCTAACGTTAACTAACACCAACTAAAACAGGCGAAGTGAGTGTCCTCACCCTGTTTACCTCCATGTTACAGAGGCTCTTGAACACCTTTCGTTGGTGTCCTTACATGCCCATATTGTTGGAAAAGTGCCAGTGAAATGAGCTACAGATAACGGAGTGAGCGGATGGTCCTTTCCAAAGTGCCCGTTTAAAGTTGACAAATTTAGTCCATTTTCTGGATATTTTGGGATCTTTGGGCCATTTGTTCACAGATGTCCCACTGTACATTGAATGATTGCAGCCAGAAACAACACACCTTTTCGTCATTTTGCATTAAATTAAGTGCAGCTTCTAGAGTTGTTGTCCACCATCTACGTCACAGGCAAGACGCCTATTAGAGTTTCCCAACACCGTTGGGGGGGGGGGGACCAATGGTCTTTTAAACCTTATTCCTTGAATTAGTAAGAAATAACATGTTTTCTGACTATCAATAAACACAAGTTATGAACTCAAATTCCACTGTATTTATTTGTTTGACACTTTCATAGAGCTGCTGCTTAGCCTTTAAAGAGTTCATTAATATTTCTTTAACAAATGATTTGCCTTTTGGTGAAAACAGAGAGAAAAGCTTTACATTTCCTAATTGTTTTATACATTTATGATACTTTCTTGCTGTTCTTCTGATTTCCGTATCTCCAGGAATTGTGATTGATGCTAGGACATCACCTCAGTAAAATCCCTTTGCAGAATTCAAGCACCATTTTTAGCACTATTTCTCAGACTCAGTTTTATTGTCATTCAAACCATGTGACATTAAAAGAACGGAATATCCAGTAAACAAGAAGCGTCTCTGGACGTCCAAAATCCATCTTAATAAGTTGCTTAAGTGGGGACCAATCGATAACGTCAGTGGACGTCCAAATTACGTTTTATACAAGTAATTTATTTCAGGACCAATTAATAACGTCAATGGACGTCCAAAATACTTCTAATAGTCGTCTTTTCAATGTCTGTGTTTGGACGTCTTTTCAACTTTCATTTTCAACCTTAAGAGAACGTTGATTA
Organism: Hoplias malabaricus; assembly: GCF_029633855.1. Lineage (NCBI taxonomy): Eukaryota > Metazoa > Chordata > Actinopteri > Characiformes > Erythrinidae > Hoplias > Hoplias malabaricus. Next base: position 33,622,337 of record NC_089812.1, on the reverse strand, counting down.
GACGGCAGTCATTACGTTATTTCAACGTTGAATCAATGGCTAAATGTTTACTGGCTACAGTTACCCAGGTGTGGTATATAACATCAATAAAGTTTGAAAACACTAAATCAGTGAAAATCTATGTACAGGGTCATGGATGATACAGGTGTCTCTTTCCCTGCCTCTGGTGATGTAAGTGTCCCTGATGGTAGGTAAGCTGTGCCCCATAGTCCTCTGTGCAGACTTTGCCACTCTCTGCAGCACCTCCATCTCTGCAACAGTACAGCCAGCATACCACACAGTGAAGCAGGTGGTCAGGACGCTCTCCACAACACAGCTGTAGAAGCTGTGGACCTGGGGACGTCCATGTTTAGACCTGCCCTCTTCAGCTTCTTCAGGAAATATAACGGTTCTACACTAGGACCAGGATCTAGTCTGTTAGACTCTGTCTCAGAAAGTCATTAAGCATCTGTTCTTAGAGAGAAGTGGCCCTGAGGCTTGTCTAACTGTTTTATAGAAACCGCTCCATTTCATCAGTGCCTTGAGAAACGCAGCATATTTGTTTACAGCCTCTACACATCATTCACCTTCCAGATAATCATAAGGATTAAGACTTGATTTACTTGAGAAATTCAGTGAGTCACCCAGGACAGGGAGGAACAAAGAGAAACAACAGAATGTGGACTAAGGCGCTGGGGTACAAAGATATACTGGCTAAAAAATGCTTCTCATTTCTCCGTCTTTACAGCAGTTAACTTAATACTAGCAGAGATCCTCATTCTTTATTCTGAAATCCAGTGCACTCACAGGATGTTTGTTCCACTTTACCATAGTACCAGCCTCTACTCATTTTGGAAGGCTTTTCTCTAGATAGAACATTGTTGTGAGGATCTGACTGCATTCAGCCACATGAGCCTTAATGAGGTCAGGAATTGTTGTTGGAAGATTTCTTGGATCACAAACTCCACTTAAACTCATCCCTGAGAAGATAGTTCCACTGCTACGTAGAGCAGTGCTGGACAGTTTATACCCCTCTTGCCAACACTTGGCATTTGGCAAGAGTGGAATTTGGTGAGCACTACCCACCATGTGTAAGTTCACCGTAAAATAACCGTAATTGTGTCAGAACTTTTGGAGATGCAATAAATTTTTGCATGTTTTAATTACAGGTAATGATAAAAAAATGGCCTGTTTTCCTACTGAACACTATCTACCTATCTATCTATCTGTGGCGATTGCTCTAAGACTGCAAGGGAAGCTCAGCTTCCCCTAAAATGCCAAAAAAATAAGTGATAAAATATATTCTGTTGTGTGTACATGTCATTGAATAAATATGCACTACAACGTGATCAACTTTTGTTCAGAATCAGCTTCTTATCGCTGGTAAAGACGTGGCTTTCCTCTCAATCATTCCTGCAGCTTCACAGTGCTTTAAACAGTGAGGACGCTGAGCGTCCACAGAGTTCAATAGCGAAGCAGCGAAGTGCAGCAAAACGAGACGAGTCATTGGATAAATGCTGGGCTTTGTCCCGCCCATCGGACGCTCAGCGTCTCTGGGGGTCTATGGGGCAGTGGGCTGGCCTCGGCTGGCCCGGACGCTCAGCTTCTGCATGATGATTGGATGATCTGTCTGAGGCTGAATCCCTTTTTGATTGACAGTGAAATGAGCGAATCAGCGATCCTTTGGTGTAAAGATCCGTGGGAGCGTTACATTTTCATTCTGTTCGGAGTTGAACCGGAGACTGTCTTAATCCTCTTAGCGGCATTTTCTTTGTTAAAAACGACTAGCGACAAATTGACCTTCTATTTCTGGTGGGTTTTTTGTAGCTGCTTGTGTTTGGAGACTGACTTCTATCACTGTTTCTGACTTCTATCGTAGTTTCTGTCCAGCGGGTGCTGCCAAGACCCTCCACCATCACAAAGCACTCACAGGCGGACACTCTTCACATGGGCCAAGGCCGTTTAAGCAGCCTGGCTCTGCTGGACATTGAGAGGACACTAGTCAAGTCCCTGGAAAAGACGCCTTGTTGGTACGACAGGGTCACAGATCATTTTCTGTGAATTTACGTATAAATAAACCGACACATTTTATGATGAAGGCCGAAATTGAGCTTCCCCTCCTTGAAAGACCAGCATCCGCCACTGGTATCTATCTATATATATCTTCTGCTGCCATTATAGATATAGATAGTTATAGATAGTCAGAGAGCAACTAGTTACTGATAATGGATTTGGTCTCTGGATCAATGTAACAACACTTCACCAGGGTTCTTTAGATAATCAAAGGCAAGAAAAAATGAACCAGACTACAACTATTATGACTGGACTGAGTGAGAAGTCATTTGCCTTATTCAAAGCGCTGTCAGTGAGCTCAGCTCTTACTGTTAATCAACAGACTAAAATTAACCAAGGAACTGTCCTACATTATAAAACCCTGTGATAGCTCTTTCCAAAAGCTTCTTAAGACTTACAAATTACTTCAGCAGTTCTAGATGAAGATTATATTATGTTTGAAAAATTATTATTGAGTTTTGTATGCCATATTTACCAGCCTGATGAAGCTAATTTCTTTAAACTGGAATATTCACAGTGAGACAAGGATCTCTCCAAGTTTTGGCTAAAATGTGACGATTGTTTTTTCCCTTAATAGGGATTTAGGTGATTTGTCTGCTACTTGTTTGGTGCCAAAGGTTTTAATTGTAGCGCTGCTGATACAAGACTAAAATAGCTAATATAACCACCACATAGCACTGTATAAACAACACGCCTAAATCATTGTCCCATGTCTTATTCGTAAACAGCCTGAAACAAACTTGTATATGTGGTCTTTGACGCCATATAGTGTATTTTTATTGATAAAAATGGCCAATATTTTGTGTTACATAGATGAAGACAGTAGATTTATTTTTATAATTTGTAAATAATTGTGTCTTTTTTCTGTAGATAATTGTATATTATACAGCGTACGTTTGAAATTACTTAGCAGTTGAACTTTAGTTAGGTCTGTTAAAGAATATTTTTGCTTGATCTATAGCTTCAGTTAAACTCCAAGTAGTTTCTTGAAATGCCACTCTAAATAAGACTTATGTTTTTAACTAATAATTTTAATTAAAAACACTCTTTAGGAAATTCTGGGAATGTTTCCTCACCATTTGCTAGCTCTCCAATCTGTTTTTGTGCTCAGTATCGGTCTAATGTGTTTACAAAGCCCCAGTGTCTGTAAATGGATTAAAAACAAAGTGTCTTGGTCCAGTATGCTAGGCTTTCTGAAAAAAAGCATTTAGACTTTTAGACAATGAAGAGACCTCCAAATGTTGAAAAGGATGAACCGAGATGAGGCTCTATTCCTGCTCCATAGGGGGGTAATATTGACTTTTTTTTTTTTTTTTTTTTTTTTTGCTGTAGATGGAATTAACTCTAAAACTCAGGAGAGCTCTAACTGCATGAAAGTAAACACAGACCAGAAGTGCTAAAAAAAAAAAAAAATCAACTCGAGTTACAAAGGTAATTAGTAATTAAACTATACGTCAGCCACACGCAACCAATAATATTTGTTTTCCTCAGACATACTGTTCCACCTTAAAATACGCTGAGCTTCTGAGTGTAAACAAAGCAGAAAACACTATTTCCCCACAATCGTATAGGTCCCCTTTAAAGGAACAGTTTTGGCAAAACAAAATGTCCCAAATGGCTCATTACATACAGCCCATATCACAATCTTTATGTATTTACTTAAAAGTATGTTAATATATAAACTTCTAAATAACATTTTAGTAAAACTGTAGACTGAACCTCATTGTCTGCAAAACATCCATCTTTCTGGTACTAACATCATTGTGGACAATCTTGTAAATCAGATTTTTTTACTGAACTATTACTTTAAACTAGGGCTTACTGAGTAACTGCCATTTCTTCATTTCTCCTGTAATCTTGAGCTCTACAGTATCTTACACAACTTGAGTGGTTTGAGCTGCACAGCGTCAGTATCCAGACTGATGTCATGGTTTGGAGGTGGTTTTGTAAGAGTAGACATTTTGTAAGTGGCAAGTTTATGGAGTCGACCCTGTGATAACCATCCATTTGTCACGCTTAAATAACATACAAAATACTTAAGGCTTCAACTGTGTACATAACTCTTCTCGCTGAGTTCACATCTCCATCTAAGCCCAGACCACTCAGACTTTCTGAGACCTCAACCCAAACTAGAAACACGAGCAAGGCCCTGGAGCACAGTGTAGAGGCAATGTGAGGTCTGAGCTTAGAACTGGATGAAGGAGACGGGGTCAAGTTTCCCCAGCCACAAAATCAGTACTTATGCTTTTGGAAACCAAGTGGTAGAAGAGAGAAGTGTGCATACTGTACAGCATCAGTAAGTCTTTTCTAAGCCCAAACACTATGTTAAACCAGAGCAGAAAAACTGACTGAGAAATTACTTTAAAATCCCATGATAAAACAGCATTAATTTAGCAATCATTGTAGTAGTGCTAGTACTAATTTAGCTGGCTAATAACCTAGCTACCTATTAATATCCACATTTGAGCTGATAAAAGTTATAAACTAGTGTGGTTCTTAAACATAAAAATAAGCAAAAATATGGCATTGTTTAATTGTTCCATTAATAAAGCTACTTTCTAAAACCCAACTTTGTAAAAAATTAAATTAATCTCAAAAAATAAGAACAGAGAGGATGCATAGTGAAGTACACATACAAATGTACATGGAAAATGTGTTTAAATATGGTAATGAGAGAAGCTTCTATCCCTGACAACCACAGACCACTGCAAAGGCCTGTGGGCAGCAGTTGCTGGGGGTCTGGACTGTTAGCACGGTGTAATGCAAAGCATGCACTAACCACACTATCCCTTCTTGAGTTTGAGCTAGAGCCAGGCTTGTTGAGCATTGATTGAGTCTTCCATCAATGTTGCTGAGCATGCCTGGATTTGCTTATTTGTGCTGTTCAGCACTAAGATATAGTTTTATAGGAATATTTATGGTGTTGCCTCATGTTTTTGCTTTTTTAGTTTTCATAAATATGCAGCATTTCTTCTGCTTAGGGGTACACTCAGATTTTTATAGGCTTATCAGTTTACTTATTTTATGAGCAGGGGTTTGTGAGAATCGAGGCCACCATTTTATGATCGGCTATGATTTATGGGACCAGTGGAGCCCAAGGGAAATGAAGGGCAGTGGGGCAGGAATGTGTAACAGTAAGATCCGGCCTTTAGTATCATCCTCTTAGCACTGATGAACTGAAGCCGTACCAAAGAACATATGAGGCAGTGTTGCTCAGGGCCAGAGAGGTATTCAAATTAGTTCATTAAAAGATTTCACCACTATTTGGAGTCCCACTGCTGATGTTAATTTCTTCAATTAGCTGCTTCCAAGACAGAAACCTTTTGCAAGTAGTCGCAGGAGCTTGCACAGTTGTCAGTCCATCTGCTGACCAAAAAAAAAAAAAAAAGGAGTAAAACTGTTAAAATGGAGCCAAAGCTAACTTGCGAACTACCATAAACATAGGTTTGTGAGCAAGGAGTGTTTGTGTGTGTACAGTTTATTTCTTACTAATTCAAGGAATAAGGTTTAAAAGACCGTTGCCGCCCCCCCCCCCAACGATGTTCGGAAACTCTAATAGGCGTCTTGCCTGTGACGTAGACGGTGGACAACAACTCTAGAAGCTGCACTTAATTTAATGCTAAAATGACGAAAAGGTGTGTTGTTTTTGGCTGCAATCATTCAATGTACAGTGGGACATCTGTGCACAAATGGCCCAAAGATCCCAAAATATCCAGAAAATGGACTAAATTTGTCCACTTTAAACGGGCACTTTGGAAAGGACCATCCGCTCTCTCCGTTATCTGCAGCTCATTTCACTGGCGCTTTTCCAACAATATGGGCATGTAAGGACACCAACGAAAGGCGTTCAAGAGCCTCTGTAACATGGAGGTAAACAGGGTAAGGACACTCACTTCGCCTGTTTTAGTTGGTGTTAGTTAACGTTAGCTTGACTCGCTAAACTCGGTGTCTCAGATTATACTCGGATACGTAGCTGCATTACGGAGGTTTATAGTGTCGGATGAATTCGAGTTCGACTTCGATCACATTTACAAGAATAACGGTACCTCTACATTTGAGTTTAGCTTATTGCTAGGCTACTGTCATGAACAATGTTGGTTATTTAGCTAGATACTGTCATAACAGTCAGCCATAACGGTGTTTTACCGCAGCGTTGTTCAGCTGTTGTCCACCAGTGACGTCACGGTTGCGTTCAAGAATTTCCGTAGCGAACTCGGGTTTTTCTGTCAATTTAATAAAATTGTCAGTTTTAAAGCAAATTAAGCTGCTATTTTCATTTTAATTCATACTTATATCTGTCAGTAACTACAATAATGTGAACTATTCATGGAGGTCCATTAAGTGGTGCTTAACCTTTAAAGCAAATCACAACAGACTTTGTTGATGAAGATATGAAAGGTGTCAGGAACACAGAGGTGGACGCACACGCTAAAGCACAGTGACTTAATTTACAACCAAAATATAAAAAAATAAAGACAGACTAAGAACTCGAGAGAATACTTAAAGAAATACCTAGACACAGAGACTTTGAAAGAATCACCTAGACAAGGAGACATGGACAGAAAGAGAGAACTGGACAAACAGGGAACTGGACAGAGAGCTAAACAGACAGAGAGATTGAGCCACAGAGGCTAAACTAGAACAGAGTTAAACAAAACCACAGAACTGAACAGAGTAATATAAATAGACAAACCAAACAACTCACAAAGCACATGGAGCAAGCAAGCAAGCAAGCAAGCATCAACTCAAAGAACCAACAAGACAAACATGGAATGTCCAACACAAGGAAGCGAGAAAAGGGAACTTAAATACACCACACAGACAAGGGACACCTGAAACAGATAACGAGGGGGCAGGGTTACAAATGAGACACGGAAGAGGAGGAACAAAAGTGGGACTAGGGCGGAGACATGAACAATAATAAACAGAGCCATGTGCTAAGTGAGCACATGGCAGGGACAACAGACAAGACAGAACAAGGCCGTGACAAAAGGAATAGTTTAGTTAATTAACTTAAAAATAAATAAATAAAATATTCAAACTTACACTTTTTTTTGCACTGGAGCTACAAATCTTTCAGGCTTCAGCTGAACACTGCAGACAGCCATTTTAGATTAGATAGCTTCCCTTAGATAGATTAGAGTGTTTAATGTAGAAACAAAAAGGCATTTGCTGGTGGTGTTCAAGGAACCTGTTAATGTTGGGAATGGCAGAGTCCACGCAGCCTTAATGAAATCTTAGTCCCCATTATAAATTATAAAATAGAAAAAAAAAGTTACCCCTACTTCCTCTCCCCTCTTAGCCTCAGGGGATTCCTGCTAACATCTTGAAGGGCATTTTGATTCTGGTAAAGCATGAGTGAAAGCTACTGCTGTCGAATCCTCAAACCCTTGATTTCACTCAAGGGAATGTGTCACAGAACGGTTCACTTTGGGCAATGTTACATCCTGAAATCCTTCTACAAACGTCATGACCACCACCAAGGGTAATGTTTAACATTGAGTGAATAAGTGTATTTTTAAACACTCTCGTTTCACCACATGTACATCTCTAAATGGCCATTCATGTTACGTATGGATGATGCACATACGAATTTTGGAATGGGTGAAGGGTCACATGCAGGGCTCCACCCATAATCATCAAACTCAAAACCATGATCTGGGCTTTTCCTGTTTGTGCAACCTTCAGCAAGACTCTTTTTCAAGACTCGTATCTCCAAAGAAATGATTGGCATACGATATGAACTGTACACCTTGGCTCGGAGTAAAGTACCTGTGACCCTGCTAGTACAATATTCAGTCTGAAGGCATAAAACCCACATAGTGTAAACCTAGCACCTTGATCCCCCAGGAGGGTGGCCTAGTTTATTCTACATAGCAAAAAAAATCCAAACTAATGAGGCTGGAAAACTAGCCTGACACTGTGCTTATTTCTCTAGGCTTTTAATTCACAGATAACCCGTTATTATTGTTAGCTCTGTGTAGATTAGTAGTCTACAGTTTGGGGGAAATGAAGGGCATTAGTGAATCTCTGGACTGATTCTTGCGAGTAGTGGTTTCTCAAGCTGAGGATGGCCTGGGGAGGAAGCTCTTGAAGCTTTCTTTCTTTGCAGCCTCCAAAGCTGAGGTCAAGGCTGCCGACATCCATCAGTAATGCCTGCAAACTTGAAGGGAGACATGACTGTAAATTGTGAGCAAAGCCAAGTTCATGAGAAGGATAAGACTTATCTTGAGGGTTGGAAGAGTGGGGGCGAAGGAATCCTGCCAATTTCTCATGGTTCTGAAAAGACCGTGTCTGCTTTTCTCTTGGTTCTAGGCTGCCGTGTGTACGACCTAAAATTAGGCGCTTTAACAAGGACATTATCCAGCAGTTAACAATTAAATACACTAGGACTTGTAATGGACTTGTGCAGGTACTGGGGGTGTTTTTGCCTTTGAGAGACTTACCAGGCTGAAGCAGTTTCAGAAAATGAAAATACATCAGAATCCGACTTTACACAAATATAATTAGTCTTGAATTAATTAGATCATTAATGTAATGAATTAATTGTTTAATATATGCTCATTGTCTAAAACTATTTACACACACTATTGTTGTATTGCAGTGATATTCAGAAGGAAGATAAAGGTTACGAGGAACAATGATTAAACATTTAGACAGACATGAGCAATATTTATTGAGATACTCATATAGAATAGTGCCTCTGAGTGGCCTTGGTCTGGATTTTGGGCTGATGCAACACACCAGACGTCTCAGCATGTAGGTTTCTAATGGAGTCCTGTGATATTCCATCCTGTGCCTGTAATGAAGACCAAAGGTGATCTGGCATCATAAGTAATTGTACCCCACACCATGAAACCAGGCCTCCTGGACGTCTGGCACATGACAACAAACCCTTGTCTTGGCATTGACCATGGTGCCTCCACACAAACATTATTTGGTCATCTCCACCAAGACCAAAGAGGGACTTGTCACTGAAGTTGATTGCTGCAATTCTGAGTGATTCCATGACTGTCTGGCATTATTGCAGTTTTTCCCGACATTGCTGTGTAGCGCTCATAGTCTGTGTGCATGTATTACTTCGTCCTGCAGCCATATACCAATGGTGCTAGCATTAACAGTATCACCGCCTGCTGAATGTGTCACTCTGCTCATGTCAGACCATCGTTTGGTTCTATTTGCACTGCCACCAATGGCAGTGTTTGTGGACATTTGCTTATCTAAAAAGACTTTATAAATGAATAGTTTTAACAGATAATATGTCCCTCTTTACTGTGAGGATATGATGCCATTAAGCCACAAAACATTAATGTGTTCAAGTATAGATAATGGATGGTTATTTCTGGGGCAGAAACTCTGCTCCTACCTATCCCACTGCTTTTGGACAGGGGAGGGGGGCAGGGAGTGGGTTGTATGGCTTATACCCCTCCAGCCAACTCTTGTCACTGGGTGTTGAGACTTTGGGAGACAGCTCATTCAGAGACTGTGTACATTAAGTAGTTTAGAATGATTTCAAACTGTTAGTTTTAAAAAAGAGTCACTCTGAGGTCAAATGAGAACATGTATTTGTGTCTCCATAACTTTCACTATTATCTCACTTATGCACTGAAACACTGATCAGTAATTGTTCACCACATATTGTTGTTTTCTAAATCTTGTATTTCATATATGAGATTCAAAATGCCGACACCACACTACAATAGAAAGTGTCCAAATGTACCAGCAACTTCTTGTTATCCAATGTTTCATTAATTGTTTTTAATGTTCGTGAGTGGAGGTCTAGAAGGACACAGTTGGATCCCAGCCACATTTGAAGGATCTTTATAAAGCCTTGAGTGATGTAACGGCCAAGAAATGCAGTTCATCCTTGGCTCTGAGGCACAGCTATTGTGTGACACCACCACATATCAAGGGTAAGCGGCCTAGAGCTTTGAAAGTGAAATATCTCTGACATCAGGATGAACCAGAAGAATCTACTCCTCAGTGCTGCTCTGTTTTCGCTATTTCAGCCACTCAGAGGCCACTGAATTCGGGTCAGATGTCAAATGGCTTATTAGCACATACTTGCTCTGATGGTGACACTGATGGTGGACACTGCATAGAAGATCTGACCTGAACTCCTTCCTGGACAGTTATTTATCATCATAGCGAGTCATTTATCATCATCATCATTAGGCAAAAAACACATTTAACAGAAACCTTGAGCACAGAATAGGATTTTAAATGTTTAGCGTTAATGGTGTCCACCTCTTGCCTTTCATTGTTTTTATGAGACTTGCTTCCAATTTTTCAAATTAATGTAGTATTTTCAAAATTCAGTCTTACTCCTCTTTTCCACGAGAACACAGCAAAGGGACAGGTGAGGAGTCTTTTCCAACAAGAGACGCACTGCTCGACTGAACCATGCTGCACAAGCAACAATAGCGACTGACCCTGGACACACCCACTGTAGACAGTTTGATGACTTTTAGTGGAAATGACAGCATTGGAAGTTGGCTTCGTTTTGTCATTCTCGCATTCCAAGCACTTTTATGAAAACACCAACAGCTTTTTATTATAATGTTTCCCTTTCTAAGGAACAGATTCTCGACAGTTACAGCTAGTTTTTGGATCTATCGTTTTTATTTGACTTCTCACTGACTTTCAGTATTTAGCTTGAAATTACATTTTCCCACACATTTTTCTCTTACATTTTTTTTCCACTCACATTTCTTTTTTAAAATGGAATATGTCATATCAATTTTCTTCATTCCTATATTCTGAATATTAAGATTTATATACAAACCGGATTCCAAAAAAGTTGGGACACTAAACAAATTGTGAATAAAAACTGAATGCAATGATGTGGAGGTGCCAACATCTAATATTTTATCCAGAATAGAACACAAATCACAGATCAAAAGTTTAAACTGAGAGAATGTATCATTTTAAGGGAAAAATATGTGGTTTCAAAATTTCGTGGTGTCAACAAATCCCAAAAAAGTTGTGACAAGGCCATTTTTTACCACTGTGTGACATCCCCCCTTCTTCTTACAACACTCAGACGTCTGGGGACAGAGGAGACCAGTTTCTCAAGTTTAGAAATAGGAATGCTCTCCCATTCATGTCTAATACAGGCCTCTAATTGTTCAATCATCTTGGGCCTTCTTTGTCGCACCTTCCTCTTTATGATGCGCCAAATGTTCTCTACAGGTGAAAGATCTGGACTGCAGGCTGCCACTTCAGTCCCCGGACCCTTCTCCTACGTAGCCATGATGTTGTGACTGCTGCAGAATGTGGTCTGGCATTATCTTGTTGAAAAATGCAGGGTCTTCCCTGAAAGAGATGACGTCTAGATGGGAGCATATGTTGTTCTAGAACCAGAACATAGCTCTCTGCATTAATGGGGCCTTTCCAGACATGCAAGCTGCCCATGCCACAAGCACTCATGCAACCCCATAACATCAGTGATGCAGGCTTCTGAACGGAGCGTTGATAACAACTTGGGTTATCCTTGTCCTCTCTGGTCCAGATGACATGGAGTCCCAGTGTTCCATAAAGAACTTCAAATCATGACTCATCTGACCACAGAACAGTCTTCCATTTTGCCACACTCCATTTTAAAAGACCCCTGGCCCAGTGCAAACGTCTGAGCTTGTGGAGCTTGCTTAGAAATGGCTTCCTCTTTGCACTGTAGAGTTTCAGCTGGCAACGGCGGATGGCACAGTGGATTGTGTTCACTGACAATGCTTTCTGGAAGTATTCCTGAGCCCATTCTGTTATTTCCATGACAGTGGCGTTCCTGTTTGAGGTGCAGTGACGTTTAAGGGCCCGGAGATCACAAGCATCCACTAGAGTTTTACGGCCTTTACCCTTACACACAGCAATTGTTCCAGATTCTCTGAATCTTTTGATGATGTTATGCACGGTTGATGATGATAACGTAAAGTCTTTGCTATTTTACGCTGGGTAACACCATTCTGGTATCGCTGCACTATCTTTCTGCACAACAATGGTGGAATTGGTGATCCTCTTACCATCTTGGCTTCAGAGAGACACTGACACTCTGAGAAGCTCTTTTTATACCCAACCATTTTGTCAATTGACCTAATTAGTGTTAATTGGTCTTCCAGCTGTTCGTTATGTGCTCAATTTCCTTTTGCCAGGCACTTACTGCTACTTGTCCCAACTTTTTTGGGATTTGTTGACACTGTGAAATTTTAAATCAACATATTTTTCCTTTAAAATGTTACATTTACTCAGATTAAACTTTTGATCTGTCATCTATGTTCTATTACCAATAAAATATTGACATTTGCCGTCTCCACATCATTGCATTCAGTTTCTATTCACAATTTGTTTAGTGTCCCAACTTTTTTGGAATCCGGTTTGTAGAAGAAGAAGAATCACCTTTATTAATTGTTTCTCTTCATGAAACCCTCCCTGGTAGTACTTTACTGATTTACATAAACCTTCATATTATCACTTGCGTAAAACACTGGTGCATTATTTTGTTGAAAATAAAAAGAACCCATTTTGCAACAGTGAGAATGCTCTTGTCTGTGTCTAAACTGCTCACAATGTTTGGATTAAGCTGCTGAGAAGCCTTGTGAATCCCTGTTATGCAACATAGTGGGCAAACAAGCACAAAAGGGGGTGTGGTGGGGTGGGTGGGTTATATCAGTATCTTGCTGCTGTCAAGATTCCTGGGTTTGCCGTGGGCTACACTCGCTTCATGCCAGTGTTGTAGCTTCTAAGTGAGGGGGTGTGGCACTTATTTGTGTACCCTCCTCAACGTCAGTGCTACAAGGTGAGGCCTGTTTTGTTGAAAAAAATGATGATTAAGTGTCAGAAAGTTTCGATTTTGTCGTGGTAAACCGCAACTCACGTCGCAACTGCGTCCTGAAAAACAACACAATGGCACAACATCTTGTCGAGACCTGGGAGATGAGCTGCTCTTAACGAAGGATGAAAGCCAGTTTGAACAAGTCAGAGAAAAGTCAGCAGCTCTGGAGTTAAATGAGCGCATTAGTGATCTCTTTATCATGAACGCAGAGGAAGACGTGATGGGCTGAATAGTGACAGAAAGCCTTTGAACTGTTGTTCATTGTTCATAGCTGGAGCCCGTCCCTGAAAGTAGCTCAGTGTTCAAGGCTTTCCACAAAAATAAGCAGCCTTTCTGTGTGATTCAAAAGCCACTCTCTCCTTCCAAGATATTAACTGTGCACAGGAATCAAACTCCCTTTTAAAAACTTCCTCTCATTCTTCGTGTTTCATTTCATACTACCACTCACACAAAGCTGTGCAGTGGAGCTTACATCCTATGAGGGGAGTGTATATATATGAATGTCCTGGTGTATGTATGAATCTCTGGTCCTGAAGTACCCCCATCCTACACATTTGCAATAAAAAAACACTCCAAACAGAAGGTGGAGAACCATTTTTTCAGTCACTTAGTGAATTATGTTTTGTGATATTTTTCTTGATACTCAACCTTTAAGATAATTTTTTAATTATCTTCTATATTTCAATTACCGATTCATTCAAGGTCCAAATCTATCTATCGTTACACTTATATAGCGCCTTTCTAGACACCCAAGGACGCTTTACAATCCACACACTGCTCAGAACACTCAATCCACACACACACTGGCTAGAAGTGGCAGCCAAACACACACAGCGTACTCTCGACCAGGAACGACCGTCCACCTGGAGGACTGCATCGGACACTAGGATTTTACCCAGGACAGAGCGCCAATCCATATCTGGGCACACACTCATTCACTCACACACCAGGACAGTTCACCTACCCTCCATGTTTTTTGGACTGTGGGAGGAAACCTGAGCCCCAGAGGAAACCCACCCAGACACAGGGAGAACATGGAAACTCCACCCAGATGGGACTTGAACCCAAGATCCCAGCACTGAGAGGTGAACCACTAAGCCACCGTGCCGCCCAGTGTTTGTTTAAATTTCTAACGAAGGATTTCAGCTACATGAACCGTTACTGACACAGGTGATCAACTGTATACACACACACACACACACTCAGCTTAGGGATGTGGCACAGTGGAACTGTGTTATCTGTAGGGTTGGAGCACCATCAAAAAACAGTGATCCCAGGAATGAACCTAGGACCAAAGGATCCTGGTGCTCCATGAAATTCAACTACCTCATGTGCCACAGTTTTGCCATTAAATTTCACCAATGCGCTGTGCTTGGTTTTTGATGTTTATCAAGTTTAAAAACATTGTAGACCGTGTTCTTTCCTGCCAAAGGAATACATGAACAAAGTGAAACAAAGTCACACTTTAAAGACAAAAGGAATCGCTCTAATTTCAAGTGATTAAGAGTTGTCCCCGTGGACCTTTTTTCCTCTCTCTTTTTTTTCTTTTTCTTTTTCAAATTCGCCCTTTTAAAGTCTCCTTCATGGATGAACCCCACTTCAGCTGCAGGGCTTTGGTCTAGACGCCCGAGAATTCTCCATAATGAGATTCAGCCTGGGCCATTTGAAGGAGAAGAATGAGAGATGTGACTGTATGTGTACATTTGTCTAAAAATGTGTCTGTAAATCCATCAAACCATGGCCAGCCTTTACAGAACAGGCCCCTCACACAAACACACAGCAGGACGGTGTCATCATTAACAGCAAGGGAGTTGCATCATGTTCCCTCTTTATATAACGACGCTCTGGGATTTGAGCTACACGTCTGTTTCTGATTCCACGTGAGGGAATTCAGATATGGATAGGCAATTAAAGCTGGGAAATGATGCAAAGCATAAAAGCATTTTCAGTATGATGTATGGGTTATGCGTGTACAAAAATATGTAGACACCACTTGCAATTAATAAATTGAGCTCTATTAAAATGACAGAGATTTTCAATAGTATAATCCCTGTAAGAAGCTCTGAAGCAGCTCCATGTGGGCCTAAGGTCACCAAGTCCAATGCCAATCGTTGGATAGAGAGGTCTAAATCTCTTTAGCATTGGGCTGTGCAGCAGTTGACCTGCATATCTGAAGTGTGAGGTTGCATCATTTGGTACCTCTGAGATGAGCTGAAGTGTTGTTTGTGGTTCACTAACTAATCATTTAACACCGGCTGAAGGCTATCATATTTCACACATATCCTGACATTTAGGGTAAAGCCTTACTGGAAGACTGAAGTGGACAGTCTCCCTAGCAACGCCCCTTAATCAAAAAATGATTTATTGATGATAGTCCATCAATTTCATAGACAATGATAAATATACACTTCTTACATCAACGGGACATGGCCCAGAACTGGCCAAACATTTAGCTTGTTGCCAATTAATTAAACAATATATTAATGCGTTCCTGTGCGCAGTAATGTATGTTAATGTGTTCATTTTCACGATTCAAGATTCAAACCTTTATTCTGCACAACAATATAGACTCGTACCCTTGAAAACAACCATACAACAATAAACTAAAAAATGCAATAGCTCCAATACATTAAAAACAAATACAAAACTGTTTAATTTACTGGGTAAGAAAATTAGCACCTACAGGGACAAAGGACCTTTTAGAAACATTTGGTAAATAGAACTTAATAGCAATGACCCAATGGAAGTAACTGAAAAGAGCGATTAAGTGGATGTGTGAGGTCTTGTATCACAGTATTTGCTTTCCTCTTAACTGCCTGTCTATCCAGCTCTGATTATGGAGTTTGCCTTCCACCAATTATTTCGCTTGCCTGGTTTATAGCTGGCTCTAACCTAATCCTGCTTTTAGCAGTGAGAAATTTATACCAGCATGTTATATTACAGGTCAGCACTGATTCCACAAGGGATTTATTAACAGATACCAATACAGACCTTTTGACAGCACTGTTATGGTTCTTTGTTCAGTTTGGGATCATGTGACTCAATGCACATGATTTTATGGTGGAGATCAACATTTGGTTTCATCCCTCATGGAGTAGTGTTGGTTTCATACTTCAAGTGCATTTCTAGTGTCCCTTTAACTTTAATATATATACATTATCCAGTTCAGGGTCACGGTGAATCTGGAGCCTACCTGGAAACATTGGGTGCAAGGCAGGAAATTACCCCCTGGAGGGGGCGTCAGTCCTTCACAGGGCGGCACACACTCACACCTATGGACACTTTTGAGTCACCAATTCACCTACCAACGTGTGTTTTTGGACTGTGGCAGGAAACCGGAGCACCCGGAGGAAACCCATGCGGACACTTGGAAAACACATCAAACTCCTCCCATACAGTCACCCGGAAGAAGCCCACGCAGACACAGGGAGAACACACTACACTCCTCACAGACAGTCACCCAGAGGAAACCCACACAGACACAGGGAGAACACACCACACTCCTCACAGACAGTCACCCGGAGGAAACCCACGCAGACACAGGGAGAACACACCACACTCCTCACAGACAGTCACCCGGAGGAAACCCACGCAGACACAGGGAGAACACACCACACTCCTCACAGACAGTCACCCGGAAGAAGCCCACGCAGACACAGGGAGAACACACTACACTCCTCACAGACAGTCACCTGGAAGAAGCCCACGCAGACACAGGGAGAACACACTACACTCCTCACAGACAGTGACCTGGAGGAAACCCACGCAGACACAGGGAGAACACACCACACTCCTCACAGACAGTCACCCGGAGGAAACCCACGCAGACACAGGGAGAACACACCACACTCCTCACAGACAGTCACCCAGAGTAAACCCACACAGACACAGGGAGAACACACCACACTCCTCACAGACAGTCACCCGGAGGAAACCCACGCAGACACAGGGAGAACACACCACACTCCTCACAGACAGTCACCCGGAGGAAACCCACGCAGACACAGGGAGAACACACCACACTCCTCACAGACAGTCACCCAGAGGAAACCCACGCAGACACAGGGAGAACACACCACACTCCTCACAGACAGTCACCTGGAGGAAACCCACGCAGACACAGGGAGAACACACCACACTCCTCACAGACAGTCACCCAGAGGAAACCCACGCAGACACAGGGAGAACACACCACACTCCTCACAGACAGTGACCCAGAGGAAACCCACGCAGACACAGGGAGAACACACCAACACTTCCCAGCCAACCCAGATTATATGGAAGTGTTGAATATGTTGAATCTGTATTTTCAGCAGCTGCCCACTCACTTCTGTTATAGACAGGTAACAGATTCTGTGTTATTTTCTAAATACAGATAAATATTTTAATGGTAATCAACTGTACAGCACAGACGTGAAAGATTTCTCTTTAATTTATAGTGAAACAGACAAAAACTGACTACACAGATAGAGTTCAATTGTTCCCATCACAGCGAGACAAAAAGACAAAAAACAAGTCTCAGTACCAGGCCTCCTGCTCTCAGACATGAGTGATTAGAAGCTGACTGCAAAGCAATTAACCTGCGGGCTGTCAGGAGGGGGGATGTCTGTGGGAAATAAAAGCATGGCTAGATCAGATCTAATCAGACTCCGGTGGCTTTGTGCTGTTTTCTTGTGTTTATAGCTGAGGAAGCAGCTCATCCAAGGGGAAACACACCCAGACGATGGTGAGATAAGACTGATACAGGCTCCAGATCTGTCTAAGAATTGACACTAATAGCCAATGGGATGTAGTGCTGTTGCACGGGTGGGAATAACCAATTAACTCATGACATTTCCATCAATAAACAGTTATTTCTTGCCTTAAATACATTTCCAGACAATGATAAAAATCTACTTCTTACACTAATTGGACATGGCCCAGAACTGTCCAAACAATAAGCTTTTAAAATGAGTATCAACATATAGTGTGACAAATTTAGCAAAAAAATCATGCAACCCACTATGGGAAAGTTATTCTCTAAGGAGGAAGAACCGGTTGTTTTATTTTAAAAAGACAGTGCTCACAGACCAAACACCAGCAAGAAGTGACTTGAGAACAAATCCATCAGCTTCATGTTTGGTCAGAGTCCAGATTTAAATCCTACAGCGAATACGTGGTCTCACATTGGATAGAAATGTCTTTTTAACTCTTTAATTTAAGCCTTTTTCCAGCAAATGGAACAATATTGACATTTCTCTGTGTAAAATGGTCCAAGGGTTTAAAAACAAGTGAAAGGGAAAAGTTCGAATACTAAGTCACTTTATCCATCCATTCATTGTCTGTAACCACTTATCCAGTTCAGGGTCACGGTGGATCCTGAGCCTACTCAGAAACATTGGGCACAAGGCAGGAAATTACCCCTTGGAGGGGGAACCAGTCCTTCACAGGGCAACACACGTTCACTCACTCATTCACACCTATGAACTTTTGAGTCATCAATCCACCTACCAACGTGTGTTTTTGGACTGTGGGAGGAAACCGGAGCACCCGGAGGAAACCAGGGAGGACACACCACACTCCTCACAGACAGTCACCTGGAGGAAACCCACGCAGACACAGGGAGAACACACCACACTCCTCACAGACAGTCTCCTGGAGGAAACCCAAGCAGACACAGGGAGAACACACCACACTCCTCACAGACAGTCTCCCGGAGGAAACCCAAGCAGACACAGGGAGAACACACCACACTCCTCACAGTCACCCTTGAACCCACAACCTCCTGAAGCTCTGAAGCTGTGAAGCTGTGTGCCTGATGGGTTAAATACGAAGGACACATTTCATTGAATGTTGCACAATAACATGGGTAACTTATGATTTGAAGAATCAAACTGCTGTGTAGTTTCAGAATGAATCCGTTTATGCACCATATATTGGGCTTCCCACATAGGGGTGGCCATTTTTAAAGTGGATTTAGTACATTCCAAACACTAGGGGTTAGTTCAAAAGAATTAATTGCGGGGAAAAAAGATTGAATGAAAACACCTTTAAATGGAACATCATTTTTATACCTGTTCAAGCCAAAAATAGGAAAATGAATATTTAATTCATGGCCCTAGACTCTTATACCTCTTTCATTCTGAGGTGCCTCTCACACAAAGCAGAGCAGCCTCTATTAGTTAATGTATGAAATTCTGAAACAATGTCACACTTCAAGACAAAAGAAAGTGCTCTAATTTCAGGTCATTAACTGTTGTCCCTCGTGGACTGTTTTCTGAAGTATGTCTTCCTCTAATTCATGTGTAGATCAGATCTAATGAGACTCTAGTGATCATTTGCTGTAATAAATATTACAGTATAATTACTATCACTAAACTAAATTCCAATTATTGTTTTCCATTAAATGACACACAACACTGTAATAATATCTGAGACTAACCTTCAGTTTTTTTTTAAATTTCCTTTCAATCCAGCCATTAAATATAAAAATGAATCACGGAAAAAAAATCTTAAATTAGAAGAAAACAGGACTCTAACAACCATTCAAGACGTGCTAAACAATCAGAACTTTCACCATCAGTGAATCCGAAAGCCGACACCCAAACATTACTGAATATGTTTGAGATTTCTTCTTCTTCAAAAAAAAAAACTTCTAAGACTGGGTGGCGGT
The DNA here is from genome assembly GCF_029633855.1 of Hoplias malabaricus. Classification (NCBI taxonomy): domain Eukaryota; kingdom Metazoa; phylum Chordata; class Actinopteri; order Characiformes; family Erythrinidae; genus Hoplias; species Hoplias malabaricus. The sequence continues at coordinate 33,602,808 of NC_089812.1, read as the reverse complement.
GTCGTGTAGTGTCACAGTCACACAACTCCAGGGACCTGGAGGTTGTGGCTTCGATTCCCGCTCCGGGTGACTGTCTGTGAGGAGTGTGGTGTGTTCTCCCTGTGTCTGCGTGGGTTTCCTCCGGGTGACTGTCTGTGAGGAGTGTGGTGTGTTCTCCCTGTGTCTGCGTGGGTTTCCTCCGGGTGACTGTCTGTGAGGAGTGTGGTGTGTTCTCTCTGTGTCTGCGTGGGTTTCCTCCAGGTGACTGTCTGTGAGGAGTGTGGTGTGTTCTCCCTGTGTCTGAGTGGGTTTCCTCCAGGTGACTGTCTGTGAGGAGTGTGGTGTGTTCTCCCTGTGTCTGCGTGGGTTTCCTCCAGGTGACTGTCTGTGAGGAGTGTGGTGTGTTCTCCCCGTGTCTGTGTGGGTTTCCTCTGGGTGACTGTCTGTGAGGAGTGTGGTGTGTTCTCCCTGTGTCTGCGTGGGTTTCCTCCGGGTGCTCCGGTTTCCTCCCACAGTCCAAAAACACACGTTGGTAGGTGGATTGGTGACTCAAAAGTGTCCGTAGGTGTGAGTGTGTGAGTGAATGTGTGTGTCTGTGTTGCCCTGTGAAGGACTGGCGCCCCCTCCAGGGTGTATTCCTGCCTTGTGCCCAATGATTCCAGGTAGGCTCTGGACCCACTGCGACCCTGAATTGGATAAGCGCTTACAGATAATGAATGAATGAATGAACTAAATACTGGTCTTTATGGGTGCCGTAAATATCACTGAGAATTTATTTAAAAGCCGAAAGCAAATCTGCTAAAATTAATAAGGGCTGCAATTGAATATTTCTTTTCTGCTCTTATACTCAAATGTCCATTAACCATCCACCAGAGAGGATAGCATCCACTAACCAGTCTTTTTTAACTCTAAAATGAAATAGTTGAAGGGACTTGCACTTTGTTGATCCTTTATGTCATGTGTTTGTTGAGAATACACAGTGAGGGGAAAAAGTTACTCTACTGATGGAATTTCATTAAGGCCTTCAGAGGAAGTATCCCTATATAGATAAGACCTTTACCTGAAAGCTGTGGTGTGTGAGCTGATATGTCTGAGCTGCTCTCTTCAAAGCGCCCATCAGTCTTGGGGCTAAAATGTTTGCCCTGTGTGTAAGCCTAGCCCTCATTTGTCTAAAGTTCAATCGGGTCTATCGGACCTGTGATCGTTCATTACTCACTAAAACAGAGGGTCTGGGGGGAACTAAACAAACAAACCTACTTAACCACAGCCCTACACACACACACACACACACACACACACACACACACACACACACACGGCATCTCTCCACTAACACACTGAAAAGTCCAACAGAGGTCAGCAAGGTTAAACTAGCAGAAAGATCTGGCTGAACCTGAGCTGGCCTTTATTTAATCAGCCGTCTGTCCGAGAAGGAGTAAAATGAACTGGTTCAACCTTGTGAAGGATGCTCATAATAACATTTAGCTCCACACCCTGAGAATAAAGCAGACGAGCCGTCACCCTGACTGTTACCTTCATTCCTTCTGACAGTCTAATTACTGCACATTCTGCAGCACTTGTCCAAACAGTACCAGGGCACATGTAATTATCCATACAGTATGTGGCCGTATCTTGAACAGTGTACTTAAGGAAATATATCTAAATCCCAAAGCAAGTCAGATATGTTTACCACTTTACCAATTCTTTAAATGGCCTCCTCAACTAATCCTTTTTTGTGCATCCAAAATGTGGAGAGCAGCGTCGCTAATACATTTCTGTGCCTGAAATTTGGGCTCACTGTACGAGCTCAGTGGAGGAAAATGAAAGAGAGCAAACATCTGTAATTAAGCTTAAAGACGCGGGCTTATGACACAGTGCCCCAGCCTCCGCTGACCACAACTTTAAATTAAAGGCAGCCATGGAGTTCATTACAGAGTTCACACCTTAGGGTTGTGTAAAAGACTGAGTGAGTGAGTAAATAAAGAAATAAATAAAGAAACAAATAAGAAAGCAAGATTTTAAAAACTATTTCATGTAATAACTTTTATTATTTTAGACATCACCTCAACTGTGAACAGTTCTGTGTCAGTTTCTCCACATCAGTGTATTTCACATCAAAGCGCTTGGAGAGAACTGGTTTACATTGTGTATTTAGAATTGTAGGAGGAATACACACCTTATTCAACACCAAAACGTTGAGGCAGCTACACATTTGCCAAAGTTCACCATGTTCAGTGTCTATTGTGGGCTTCTGAAAGATATAATAACCTCCATCCATTGGTCAGTGGAGCAAAATTCAGCATCAGTTTTAGTCGAGGGTTTTTAATTATTATTGTTTTTAACACCCTTAGATGCATGGCAGCAGATGGCAAAGCCCTCTTTGTTCACTCTAACCACAGGAAGTGCAACAGAACCACCTCAGGATGAGACAGGGAATCAGACAGTGAGAGGAGTCTGAGTGTTGACAGGGAGGAAAACATGCAAGAGATTCACACAAACCCACTCTATAGCACTGTGATGACAGTCAAGGTGCTTCAAAGTGTAAAATTAGCTTGCGAACAATCGCATGTCTAGAAAAATGTCAAAGATTCTTCTTCACACCTTTAGCGGAATGTTTTGTTGCACTTTATGCTGACTTCCTGCACTAGCTTTGAAAAAGTCATGAAGTTACAGCATTCCAGAACATCAGCTTCATAATGAACACTCACTTTAGCTGAGTGTAGAGGAAGCTCTTTGTGCACCTCCAGATTGGCTGACTTCAGAGCTGAACCCAGAGAGCAAAAGGTCATGGAGAAGAAAAGGGAGTTGAGCGTGTTAGATGGGTTATTTAGAGGTCCTGAAAAAGCCACTTCTCCACGCTTCGAAAGTAGCTCATACGCATGCATATCCTAGTGGGGCGCTCTGTGTTACTGGGTCACTGTTGGAGCTCTCAAATGTGCTTCTAAGGGAAGAAAAACTTCAGGATCAGGACATTCCTGACACCACCGTCTCGTCTCTGAGGCTGTAGTTACATTACCAGTGCTTGACTCCAATTATTTTCATTCAGATCGAACCTTGCCTTTACAGAGTAGTGAACACACTACTGCTCTGAAAGGACCCATCATCAATTTAGCCACTGCCAACAAGCTAGCGGCACTGGATGATGACAACTATAAAATGTGAATGCACAAAAAATTAGTGTGTTTTAATATGCAACACATACATCTTAGTCATACAGCAGCTGTCAATGTGAATGTAGATATTGTAATGGATCACAGATCATACCAAGTGTAGGTCGTAGTGTTATTATTCGTAAAGCCTGCCCACCGTTTTAGAATGAACACAATCTTAGTCAAATAAGGTTTGTTCATCAACAGTTTCACACAGTGTATTGGTGCTTTTCAACAACATGGCACCTACCTCTACCCAACTGGCTTTTCCGTTAGTTGAGTTTGGGACCTGGTTCAAAACGTGAGGAGTAGGGACTAAACATTATGTGTAAGCCCTGCAAAGTGCTCATTGGCCAGAGAGACTTGTCAATCACAATTAAGTGAAGACATTAAGCCCAAACTAGGCATTTGTAAAATCTCCAAACTCCAGGAGACGTCACAATTGTTTTGATTGACTCGGAACCAGGTGCCAGGTCCCAAAAAGCGAGCAGAGCCAAGTGGTCTTGAGTAGTGAAGGTACCATGCAGTGGAAAAGCGGATTACTGTACCATCCATCCATTATCCACCGCTTATCCGGGTCGCGGGGGAAGCATTCGGAGCAAAGAAACCCAGACCTCCCTCTCCCCAGCCACCGCCTCTAGCTCCTCCGGGGGTATACCGAGGCGTTCCCAGGCCAGTCGAGATATGTAGTCTCTCCAGCGTGTTCTTGGTCTGCCCCGGGGCCTCCTCCCCGTTGGACATGCCCGGAACACCTCTCCAGGAAGGTGTCCAGGAGGCATCCGGACCAGACGCCCGAACCACCTCAACTGGCTCCTCTCGACGTGGAGGAGCAGCAGCTCCACTCCGAGTCTCTCCCGGATGTCCGAGCTCTTAACCCTGTCTCTAATGGAATTACTGTACCGTCACAGGTAAAACAGGTGTCTTAAAAATAAACAGTGTACATTGAAAGTTATTCTACATTTATTTTTTACTAAAGGAAAGGTGAACTTTTGTAATTGTCTTTAATATAACACTTTTAAATACAAAAACAAAATAAAAGTCTGAAGAGTTGAAATCAGTGGAACTAGAAAATTGACTCTTAAAACAGAATATGATCCAGTTATCGTACCCTAATTAAAGGTACAGAAAACGTCCCCTGGAGGGTGCCACCCCAGTGAAAAATCTAGTTATAAAGTGTAGCCTAAATAAACTCAGCTTCAGCACAAGGCCTACAGGAACATAGCCTTGTTTCTTCCTCCGTGCTGATGGATCTGGGTCTGGGAGTTCCCCCGAAGCAGGAAGTTGACTGGGGAGACTCCTGTGTCCATGTGCTCATGCTTAGTTTAAGCTTTCAGGGTCAAAGGTCAAAAGCGTCTCCGGGTTGAGCATCTGAAGCCTGAGCCAGCTCTCCTCTCCGAAACAGTCAAAGTGAGCAGCCAGCCGCACCTTAATGTGTATTAGCACCACAAAGAGGATGGGGAGGGGCCTGGGAGGGGACTGGGCTTTGATTTCGGGGAGATTTATGGCCGTGATGAAATTGGGCCTGAATATCTCCCGGCTTCCCCATTTTCTCCATCATTTACTCCCATCTAAAAGGCCTGCTTTTGTCCCTTGGAAACGGACGCCCAGGATGAAAAAGACGACCCATCTGAAGAGTGAAAGGCGAGGGGAGGGATCCCCCAGCCGGCTGGGGACGTTCGTTTGTGGGATCTTCATCTGCTGAAGGCGTCAGACAAGGTGGGCAGGAACACAGAGGCCACACTTAGTGCTCTGAACCTGAAACATCTTCTCCAGATCAATGCTTAAATGATCACATAGATGGATGGAAAACAAAACGGCTCACAGGGTGGACGTTCAACTAAGGCTCAGTACACAAGCTCAGGACAATATCCGCTTCACCCCCGCCCCGTCCCTTCCCCAGACGAGGGGCTCTATGTCCTGTAGTAAATACTGGCTGTCCCCTCGTGACCCCAGCAGTGATAAATAACCCTTAAGGTTAACCACGTTTGAAATGGAGCTGTGAGGCCATTATGGGCCCCCTGAGTTTTCTTGACATTTTCAATATGTTACAGCACAAGCTGGGAGTAGGAGTAGTAATTGTACACGTTCTAGATTAGGAAGTGTTAAAATGTGCGGAGGAAGTTAGAACTCTTTTAGCTGAGGCATGTAAGTGTGTAATGCTCCATTTATCTGTTTATAGACTTGTCGCGCCTCTGTGACAGGGGTGTTAATGGTGACAAATTTACAATATGTTGAGTACTTCACAAAAACACCTGCAGCAGCCTGTGTTGTTTGTAACTGTGAACGGCACCATCTACTCGGTGTGCTCTAATCTATTTCAATAATTCAAAGCTTACACAGTGCTTATACGAGTGCCAGAGGGTTATGAAGCCCTCCCAGAATTCAGCACTGGAGCTCTGTGCTACTTTACCGTATTTATTGTTACTGTAGCAAAAGAGGAAAAATTCCTCCACTGTCCTGTGATGCCTTTTACATCTGTACTTTAACATATTGTCACTGTCCAAAGAAATACTCCCACAATAGTAATTTTACAGGAAAAAATACCTTTCTTAACTTTCAATAGAAGTCTGTGTAAAAAGATTTATTTCTTTGTACTTCTGGAGCATTTCTATTGGTCCAGAAATTTGTTTCAATGTGAAGGACAACTGCTGTTTTTAAACGTAGTAAACTTAAAATCCACAAAAACTATGATACATGTTTTTAATTAAGCAGCAATGACATGAGAAATGTGCGAAATATGCCAGCTGCCAATCATGTTTTAAATGTTCTCAAAATCCTTGAAACTATACTTATAAAGTTTTACATATTTGATGTTAGTTGTTGGTGAATATTTTAAAATTTTCTATTTTGTGAGGGTGGTGCAGCAGGTTGTGGGTTCAAGTCCCACTCCGGATGACTGTCTGTGAGGAGTGTGGTGTGTTCTCCCTGTGTCTGTGTGGGTTTCCTCCGGGTGACTGTCTGTGAGGAGTGTGGTGTGTTCTCCCTGTGTCTGTGTGGGTTTCCTCCGGGTGACTGTCTGTCAGGAGTGTGGTGTGTTCTCCCTGTGTCTGCGTGGGTTTCCTCCGGGTGACTGTCTGTGAGGAGTGTGGTGTGTTCTCCCTGTGTCTGTGTGGGTTTCCTCCGGGTGACTGTCTGTGAGGAGTGTGGTGTGTTCTCCCTGTGTCTGCGTGGGTTTCCTCTGGGTGCTCCGTTTTCCTCCCACAGTCCAAGAACACTGTAGGAAACGTTGGTAGGTGGATTGGTGACTCAAAAGTGTCCATAGGTGTGAGTGAATGTGTGTTTGCATGTGTTGCCCTGTGCCCTCCTGGGTGTGATTCCGGGTAGGCTCTGCACCCACAGTGGCCCTGAGAACAGAACAAACGGTTAGAGACAATGAATGAATGAATGTATTTTGAGAATAAATACACTTCCAGGGTGGCACAGCAGCACTGCATGTAGTGTCACTATCATACAAAGTCTTGGGGTTGTAGGTTCAATTCCCATCTTGGGTCACTGTCTTTAAGGATTTTAGTGTGTTTTCCCTATGTTTGTGTGGGTTTCCTCCAGGTGCTCGAGTTTCCACTATAAACACAGGCTGGTACGTGGATTCGCTCTGTAAATGTGTCCATAGGTGTGAGTGATGCCCTGTGATGAACTGGCACCCTGCCCTTGTCTTTGAAAATAATTGCTGTATTGACATATCTGGGCCGCACGGTCATGCAACGGGTTGAATCACACAGCTCCAGAGACCTGGGGTTGTGGGTTTGAGCCCTGCAGTCTGTGAGGAGTCGGGTGCGTTCTCCTTGTGTGAATATGTTTTATTTTCGGGGTGCTCTGGTTTCCTCCCACGATCTAACATCACACATTGGTAGGTGGATTTGCAACTCAAATGTGTTCATAGATGTGTGTGTGAGTGAATGTGCGAGTGTGTGTCACCCTGTGAAGGACTGACGCTCCCTTCAAGGTGTGTTAATGCTCCGGACGAAATATTATAATGATCATCAATTAACAGTTTTTCTGAAGGACAGCTGCTTTGTTACTGAATTAAGAAAGGCATCCAAGCAGCAATATATTTAACATCTCCTTTACTTCCACAGAATCTCAGAACCTCAAGCCCTTCTGACTTAACGTCAGTTTTGTAAAGCAAAATGTCAAATGCATTTCCTTTTCTGTAGCTTCCAGGATCCATACGGCAGATTTCAGGTTAGGCCTAATCCAGAGCTGATAGATCAAAGGCTGAGACTGCAGTCGTGCTGTGTTAATCCATACATTTCCTACATGTAATAATTCAGAGAGCAGCTTAGTGTCATCAGTTTTCACCAACTTCAGACTAATCTCACTTTCAACAGCTGAAAAGCTGAAAGTCTGAGGATCTTCTGTTGTTTTTACTGTTTGAATGCCACAAATATTCTTATTACAAACAGTAATGTTCATAAGAAAACATAATGAGGCGGCAGGAGCAAGCCACTTGTGCGTTAATAATATTAGGTGTCTGTTGCCATCTTGTGGCAGTTTAATAATCGTACACTGGATTTGTAAACGCCCCATCACTTAATCCTTTTGGTCCTTAAACATTAATAACCCAGTAAACAAGGAACGTCCCTGGACGTTAAAAATAGGTCTAAAAGTAGTCCGTCCGTCAAGGACATATTTTAAACGTCAACGGACGTCCAAAATCCATCTTAATAAGTTAGTTAAGTGGTGACCAATCGATAACGTCAGTGGACGTCCAAAACGCGTTTTATACAAGTAATTTATTTCGGGACCAATTAATAACGTCAATCGACGTCCAAAATACGTCTAATAGTCGTCTTTTCAATGTCTGTGTTTGGACGTCTTTTCAACTTTCATTTTCAACCTTAAGAGAACGTTGATTAGACGGCAGTCATTACGTTATTTCAACGTTCAATCAACGGCTAAATGTTTACTGGGAAAAATGTATGTGTACTTTGTGATAATTCAAAATCAGATGGCATTAATAAAAATAACCCATAACAATATATTTAATATATTTAACACATTTACCCTCAAATCCCGCATGTTTTAAAATGAACAGAAAATGTTGGTGCTTTCCGTTTTTCTATTTTACATCAATAATGCACTGAACATATGCTTAAAGCAATCATAAGGAAATCTAATCAAATTGTGGAAAAAATTTATGTATTAAGCCCTTCGTCAAAGACTAATAATTAAATCAAATTAATTAATGATAGATCTACATTGCAACATAAAAAATGGTCAGGTGTGTCATAGTTATTCTTCTATTCATCACATTCTCTGTAATGTGTCTCTGTGCAGTAATATATCTCATTCACTCTCTGTCTGTCTGTCTGTCTGTCTCTCTCTCTCTCTCTCTCTCTCTCTCTCTCTCTCTCTCTCTTCTCTCTCTCAATTTTACTAATGTTACAGAAAACCTTAAAATGGGCCAAAATTAAACCAAGAACAATATCAATCTTATTAAATGAATGACAGATAATTCACAGGTCAATTAAAAAATAAATAAATAAATAATGATATCTTTTTCTATTCGCTGATAACGAACCCACCCCCCCACCGCAACACTGCCTGCCCACACTAATAAACTGATTGGCTGACTGACAGTCTCTTTGCAGAGCATAGGCCAACCAGAACCCTCCCTGTTTTGCATGTGCTTCATGAATATACATGAGGGAAGCACATTACCACAAGGTACAATACCACAAGCAAGTACGGCGAGAAGGGTCTGGCTGCAGACGTGCAGTCTCTGCCGCACATGCACCGCCAGCGTATTCACGACGTTGGTGCACTCTCTGCCACGTTGTGTCTGTTGAGGAATACATTTGCGCTTGATACACGCGGCCGGTGTGATTACAGCAATGGTGTGAAATTAGCTTCACGATCACGTTTTTAGCTGTATTTATTCATTTCTGTTATTCAGTTGTGATAAATAAAAAAATGTACTGACCCAAAGGTTTAGTACTGTTTAACGTCACATATGTAAATAAATGAATAAGTCTCATGTAGCCAAAATTTGATATGAAAAATATTCAGAAAAAAAATGTAGCTTTGTCCCGTATGTTATTTCGAAATGAAAGAGGGATAAAGAAAATGACAACAATCTCGAGTAAATCCTGTCACTCTGCCGAGCAAAGACATACAACGCACTGTTGAGCTTTAAGACGGACGCTGAATGGACGTTAGCTTTGTCAGACTGATGGTCGAGTTTATGAGCTCAAGAAAAAACAAAACTGCTTTATTGCTAAGAGGTTCGGCTTGTAGAGATACACAGAGTACACACGTGAACCGGGCACATTCCAACCTACAGAGAGAGAGAGAGAGGGAGTAGGCTACACACTACAAAGTGCACATGTCTACTAAATGCATGCTACACCGTTACTCTACACTGATAATAATGGGTGATTATGGCACCTTTAAAAAAATAAACAACCCTACCGTGACGATTAGGTCTGTTTTATTATCAGAAATATCCAGCTACTGCTCAGCTGCATGAAGAACATTCAGTGGAAGCTGTCATCATATATAGCACCAGAACTCTACAAAGATTACACAGTGTTAAGATATCCATCGATTCGTAAAACAGAAACAGCCAAAGAAATCCGTTCTTCTGTGCAGTTTCTGTCACTGTGGCAGAGAGTGCATGTGCATGTCTGTGGCCAGACTCTACTGAGTATGGCCTTACTCTCCCTCTCTCTTTTTCCCAAAGAAAAAAGTATGTGGGTGGCACAGTGGCGCAGCAGGAAGTGTTGCAGTCACACAGCTCCAGGGACCTGGAGGTTGTGGGTTCGAGTCCCACTCCGGGGGTGACTGTCTGTGAGGAGTGTGGTGTGTTCTCCCTGTGTCTGCGTGGGTTTCCTCTGGGTGACTGTCTGTGAGGAGTGTAGTGTGTTCTCCCTGTGTCCGTGTGGGTTTCCTCCGGGTGACTGTCTGTGAGGAGCGTGGTGTGTTCTCCCTGTGTCCGCGTGGGTTTCCTCCCACTCTGTGACATAGTTTAGCTGGGTCTATGTGATTAGCCTTTCCTTACAGTAAACATATTTTTAAATACAGAAATGGAAACAGTACCGTTAGCCGACTTATTGTCTTCTCATTCAGAACAGACATCCATTAATTGTCTTATATGGAATTTCTCAGGAGAACTCAGTAGATTCTTTTCACCTATAGGGACTGCATGGAAATACACCCGTCAGCTGGAACATCTGTTATTTTCCTCCCACGAAGAAAAGATTTTAAAAGATGACTTCATTTTCTTGAGTCCCCCATGAGATGGGGTTTGCTCTAATTTCCTCCAAGCTCTTTACCATAGCGGCAAAGCTAGCTGAGGTCTTCTACTGGGATCATACTGCTGTTATTTATCTTGATGTTAACACAAGTTGACGATTATTTGTGTATATATTAGCATTAGGCTGTGCTAAATGAAGTTCACTCTGGCTATGGGAACAATAACACACACACAATGCACTAATTAAAGTTTCTTATTAATAGGGGCTTTGACCCACTGCGATGAGATTCAGTTTTATTGGACAGTAATAAAAATGAGATGACCGTGTGTGACTAGTGTATTGACGGTTCTACCTCGGGTGACTCTTTAAAATTAAAATACCGCAAGTGAAGACAGAGAAAAATTAGATATTATTTATTTGTCTTATTAAAAAAAAGGTATACAGAAGAAATTATTAGCTTTTAAAAGTAAAATACACAACATAAAATGATTCTGTTCAATTTAACACAAACGTTGAGCCTATAGGGATGGCTGGCAATTGTATTTAGTGAAGGCAAAAACGTAGCACCATTTCATCATTTGAAAGAACAAAAAAAAAACAATACTATAAAATAAAACTTCATTTTGGTTTGCGCACAGAAACACAATTACAATTTCAAGTCATCATCAAACAGTTTCCCTTTGAGAGCATACATCTTTTAGATATAAGGCATTCGATAATGGGTAAAACAACACAAGCATAAACAGGTACGTATACTCTTCTCTCCTTTGGGGTCAGCTTTAAAATATGGAGCCTTCATTGACGATACTTCTACATTCATATTTACAAAAGCTATGTAAAAGTGACATAAATAGAATCACAAGCCACAGACGGCATGGCGTATGGTCCTCTACGAGTTGTCATCACGGTGGAGCTCATGACTTGTCACTTTGCTTGATCTCATTTGGCGTTAATAACACAGGCCAAGAGGAGAGGGCCGTTTCGAGTCTGTGGACGTAGTGTTAGTCTCAGTGATGCTGTGGGAGGGACCTCTGCACAGCCCTCATTCTTTCTTCCTCAGAACGATGTAGATGAACCCACTGAGCAGAGTGAGAGGAAACGCCAGCCAGGCCAACACGAAGGCGTAGCCGTACGATCCTGCATCCTCAGTCATCACTGTGTAGATTATTGCAGCACTCATCACAAAGAGACCTGAGAGAGAGAGAGAGAGAGAGAGAGAGAGACTCTCTAACACCTGTTTTTCTCTCTATGAGGAGGAACATTTCAAATATGGCTGGTATGAGAGAATATACTCACTGGAGAGGACCTGGAAAGCAGCAGTGAAGAAAAATCTGCCTCCTTTGGACAAGGTGAAGAGCTGGCACAGGAAGAAGATGAAGGAGAGCATGCAGAATAGCGTGGCCAGGACCATCAAAGCTTGAACCGCCTGCAGCCAGTCTGAATCACAACAAAACACATTCTGCACATTCACAATATCACTGAAGTAGAAAATAAACAATGTGGGTTTGATATGAACTTGCTAATGACCCTGAGAAGCCTTGCAAATGCTTTGCACTATTGTGTTACATTACAAAAAAACCATGAACTTTCCAAAATATCTGATTAAGCTTGGCCCAAACAGACCATCAGTTTGGCCTACCTCCATCAATAGTATCGTTGCATTTATATCCTGCTTCTTGATGTGTGCAGGCATACCACAGATGAGAGCTTTCATTTCCAACCGTTTTCCAGGCCTGGATTAGGGGACGGCCAAGAGCAAATGAGTCATTTTATCAAGTATGCAAACTTTACATTGTTGGGGTGTGGAGTGAAATGACATTAAGCACCGGAAACATGCTCAAACTCACATTGGCGGCTGTGGAAATGATGAGGAGAATAATATCTATGGCGTGCAAGATTACAATTGCAAATAGAACAGCCAGCATGGTGGTGTCTGCCTGAAGAAAACAACAACAAAAGTGCAGAAGCAGTGATGAACAGAGAGGAACCTCCCACCATTGATTTATTTCAAGTTAGTTTCCAGTAACAAATGTAGTTCTCTTTTTGAACACCAGGGTGAGCTCATTTCAAACGACTAATCACTAAACACTTCAGTAAACACTCCTTTAAAGTGCGAAAAAAAACGTACTTAGGTTTATAAACATAAGTTTGTTTTAAAGCTGTCTATATTTCACTAAAGGACATAACACCAGTCTTCTCCAGTGGGAGGAAAATGGCGGGAAATCGTTTAGCGTTACCTTACCATAAAAACAAAATATGAAATGGAATTTTAACAAACTCCATGCAAATTAAAAACAGTAAAATGATAAAGGATTAACTTTAAATGTTTATAAAGCCCAGTTAGACCCCCCAGGCAGCTGTTTGTGTCCACGGTGGGACCGTTACTGAAGCGTTCAGACTCTGAGGGAAAGTATTGGGGCGTAGTCTGTGATACACATCCCACCAACTTCTAACTCGAGCAGACGAGCGCTGAAACGACTTTACAACAGTGAATAATATACTTCATGGAAAAACCACACTGAACCGAGCGAGAAAATAGTGAGAAATTCCTCCAGGTTGGGGAAATAAAACCAAATGATTCTTGTTCCAATGATAAATCTTCAAAGACCCGGCTCTGTGAATAATCCTTAAAAAATAGAATTGAATGTGGAGTTTGTGAAGAAAACAAATGACCCGTGCAAGTCCAACTTACAGGGAAGCAAAAATCCTGGAAAGTAAGAAAAAGGAAAAGACGAGTGCAGGAGGAAAACGCCGAGCAGCTTTTACTATGGGATCCTACTATAGATTCCCCTAACCGCGACTCCTGTATTCCAGATGTAGCGCCACAGCACTATTTTCTTTCCCGTTTTTTTTTCCTCAGGAACGTGAGAACACCGCCCTGTAAAGCGGTGCTACGTCACCAAACACTCCCTCCGCCCCGGCCCACAACCGGGAGTACTACAATGTTTTGGTAGAGTGCAGGCTAAACCTACAGTGATCTTTGAGGGAAATGTTTGTGCTATATATCTGCAGTAATTCATATTTTTATTGCATATTATTCAACACACTGCAGTGCTCCACGAACATCGTTTTCTAAACGTTTTAAAAGTTTAGGTTAACTCCACAATGCATTTGAAATTTGTCACTGGTCCAACTCACCACATATTTTAAGGAAATGTTTTAAATGTAAAACAAATTTTATTGAAAATCAAGATTTAACCATGTTAACGTGTCTGTGGTGTTTTAGTTCGTTAAGAAAACGTACTGTGAATGAAATGTGTTTCAAAATGTGTTTCAAAATACATTATAGCTAATAGAAAAATATATCATAGCGAATACATTAATATATCATAGCGAAAACAAGAATATATCATATGCTAGCTAATATAAGAATATATGATAGCGAATACAAGAATATATCATAGCGAAAACAAGAATATATCATAGCGAATACAAGAATATATCATAGCGAAAACAAGAATATATCATAGTGAATACAAGAATATATCATAGCGAAAACAAGAATATATCATAGTGAATACAAGAATATATCATAGCGAAAACAAGAATATATCATAGCGAATACATTAATATATCATAGCGAAAACAAGAATATATCATAGTGAATACAAGAATATATCATAGCGAAAACAAGAATATATCATAGTGAATACAAGAATATATCATAGCGAAAACAAGAATATATCATAGCGAATACATTAATATATCATAGCGAAAACAAGAATATATCATAGTGAATACAAGAATATATCATAGCGAAAACAAGAATATATCATAGCGAATACAAGAATATATCATAGCGAATACAAGAATATATCATAGCGAAAACAAGAATATATCATAGCGAAAACAAGAATATATCATAGCTAATACAAGAATATATCATAGCGAAAACAAGAATATATCATAGTGAATACAAGAATATATCATAGCGAAAACAAGAATATATCATAGTGAATACAAGAATATATCATAGCGAAAACAAGAATATATCATAGCGAATACAAGAATATATCATAGCGAATACAAGAATATATCATAGCGAAAACAAGAATATATCATAGCGAATACAAGAATATATCATAGTGAATACAAGAATATATCATAGCGAATACAAGAATATATCATAGCGAATACAAGAATATATCATAGCGAAAACAAGAATATATCATAGCGAATACAAGAATATATCATAGTGAATACAAGAATATATCATAGCGAATACAAGAATATATCATAGCGAATACATTAATATATCATAGCGAAAACAAGAATATATCATAGCGAATACAAGAATATATCATAGCGAAAACAAGAATATATCATAGTGAATACAAGAATATATCATAGTGAATACAAGAATATATCATAGCGAATACAAGAATATATCATAGTGAATACAAGAATATATCATAGTGAATACAAGAATATATCATAGCGAATACAAGAATATATCATAGTGAATACAAGAATATATCATAGTGAATACAAGAATATATCATAGCTAATACAAGAATATATCATAGTGAATACAAGAATATATCATAGTGAATACAAAGAGAAGCTTTGCTAATTTTAACATCAGTGTCAATTTAACCTTCTGCTTTTCCAGAAAATAATATGTAAATAATAATAATCACTTTTGATCATATCTACCAGTATAAATATGATAGAGATATCATTATTTTTTGTGAGATGATGGCAAAAAAGTTAATATATTTAGAAAAATAATTTGGTTATTAAATATATGCCAATATACAGACTTTCATATGCTCAAAATATATAGTAAAAATCCCATTTAAATGCATTCAGATGTTTTTGAACTCTGCTGTGACTAATGTTGCTTTCTATGTCCTCCAAAACCACAACAAGTTGTTTATGATTCTGTAATGCTTAAACCAGACCATCATTTACATGTAAACCATGCTTACAAAATATATAATTTGACATTCCTCTCTCGTATTGTACATGCAATTGAAAACGAAAGCATTGTTTTTTTTTCAGCACTCGAGCCTGGCTTGTCTTTCCCTCCATTTTTGCCCATAATTATTTAGGGAAAGAAGGCACGCACAGGAGTGTGTTTGTGTGAATGTGTGTGAGTAGTCCTAGCCCCTCCCAGTGGCCCCGCGGTATGCCCAGAATGCCGACGTGTGTAACAACACCCCTCTTTACTCCAGCAGCTGGGAGGATAGCTGACTTTAAACTCTGCCAGACCCCCTTACGCAGACCGGATGAACGAGTGACTCAAACCAACTATGTTTACACTTACATTCCCTGCACTTTCCCCCACCCCCAAAAACCAACATTGTGAAGCTTAATTAAAGAGAGGTCAATTGATTGAAAATGTCTGCACCACACAATCATACATAAAAGAATTAAAGTGGTTTGATGTACAATGCTCCATTCAACAGAAAGTCACCAAGTCAGAATTGCCCACAGAAGTGGTGATAGGAATCAGATTCCAAGCCGCGTAGTGCTTAAAACAAAATGGTTATGAATGCACAAAGACATTGTCGAGGCATCAGTTTTACTATAAGTTTGAGAAACCTAAAATGAATTTTAAAAAGCCATTCCTGTTGTAGAGATAAGTGTGAAACAGAAACCTGTTATTATTCTTACAACTGTTTTAACTTTAGCTATAAAACTCCAGATATATATAGTTGAGTTTGCACAGTAAATTAAGTGACTGTATCTACACTGCAGAAATGAAAACCACTGATTTCAAATATGTGCTTCTCACAAAATTTCACATGAAACCACTTTGATTTCACAGGATTTGAATTGGAGAACACAGGATATAAAATGTCCCCAGTACTGTATAATAGAAGTATCATTGTAGTAAGTATTGTACAGCACTACATGACACTTATCATTTATTAGGTCTAATGTTTTATTTCAGTTCTATTATGTTCTTCACAAAATTCTCTGCTCTGCTGTACATCACATCAACATGATGCTCAGTACATTACAGCTGGTGTCCCCAGCCTGCCTACAATGCTGGAGTAATGTTTGTAAATACTATGGTGGAGGCGTGTTCTGGACTGGGGCACTGGAAAGCAGCCGTGCTGTTCTGTGGGTTGGCTTAGAGGCCTGACTCTAAAGCAGGGACTCCACAGCAGGGAAGATGGACAGAGGGCTGTGGGTAGACTGAGCTGCCTGGCGGAGTAGTGGTTGGAAGATAAGTTTACTCTGCTCTGGCTCAGTGCTGCAGGTGATGGGAAGAGCTATAAATAACTTTCATGGGTAATGTCTCCCTGCTTACTTAGTGGTTCACCATGAGCACTAGCCCCTATCACACATGCATGGTAAGCCAGACATTTTCTGGACCCAGAGGAGTTGTATGTGTCAACGCAAACATCCATAACATTTGTCCCAGATTTTACCCGGCAAATCCCCTAGTACAAACTTGTAAAATCTGAGTGAGTGCATGTGTGAATAGAGCCGCTAATGTTCCGGAGTATCTTGTATGTGCTTCAGGCACGGGGCCAATGTGGAGCATTTCCAGCTGTGAGAACACAACGGATACAAAAAATATCTTTCTGTGTGCTATACGTGAAAGGACAACTCTGGTAAATCTTTGGAACCTATTAGGAGTTCAAATGTAAAAATGGCTTATGAAACATTAAACATTATTTTGGTTAAAAATATACAGGAGGTCCTCGGGTTACGTCAGTCCCGAGTTACGATGTTTCGTGGTTATGACACATCTCCCATTTACTGTATAAAGCCTTGTTTCGACTTAAGTGGTTTTGCGTCGTAAACGTCGTAACGTGAACTTCGTGTTTGGTATGCGCGGCGGATGGAGGACCGAGGAGGGTAGGTGTTACGATCGGATAAGTGCTTACAGTATGTTATTTACGTACAGTGTGTACGTATGTTCCGACTTACACCGAAAATCGGTTTACGACACAATGTAGGAACGGATCAACGTCGTAAGTCGAGGACCCCCTGTATACAGTTCCCCTTATCCCCTATCCCCTATTCCCCTATACCTCTTATAGGCGGTTAGCTAATATATATTTGACATTTGAGGTTTTCGGAATTAATTTTACACAGGCCCAGTAAGGCTGATATATGCAAAGGTTTGGGCACACCTTTTAAATCAAATATTATTTGGATCGTGTATATCTAACCAAATAAAATGCAGCCTAAATTATGCATTCCTGTAAAATAAAAAGGTCAAGAAATATTAATACAAACATTAATTAAATGTATATACATTTGTTCATTAGCCCAGGATCTCCTCAACATTCTGCTCTTTGGGACTACACTATGATCCAATATCAATTTAAAAAATAAAAACTAAAATATCTGTTCAATATTTCTTCTAGATATGACTAATATTGTTTTGCATCTGAGCCAGAAAGATCTCACATAAAGAGTCCACACAGTACTGTGTGTGTGTGTGTGTGGGGGGGGGGGGTGTTGGGGCTGAGATGCTAGAAGGAAAATGAATACTGCATTAATTCAGTTGTTTGTTGGTCTCTGTGGAGCATGGCTTAAGCAACTCTTAATGAACTTCCATGAGTCCTTCATGTGATTTCATTTTAAGGCCAGCACACACTAAATAGTTGTTCAGACTCCTTGAAGCTAGAGTTTACAGCATCTGCATGTTTTGTTCTGGGGAAACTGAATACCTGATCCCAGCTGAATCCCAAGTGATTCACAGGGTGTATTATTTCTTGCCCCAAAGGCTGGAGGAATAGCTTTAGTAAATCATGATATGTTTGTGTCCAAAAGTTTGTAGACATTCCCTAATAGTGTATTAAGGAGCTTCCCATTGTGGACACAGACCATAAGTTAGGTGAGCACACATTATATTGTAATTAGATGTTCTAAAGTGGCCACACGTGTTACATTCTGAATGGATGTGAAGCTTCCAAGTACTATGCTACGGACTGTTGGAACTATGGCTACCGGAGTGAGATTTTTACTGAACATCAGGACTTTAACTCACTAATGATCACAAGGCTAAATGCCAAATCCTTTTAGAAGTGTACAAACACCAAACAAAAATAATCTATTAGAGCAGTAAAGATGGAAAAATAGCCTATTAATACCTCTTATTCAAGAAACTTTTTGTCCACACAGGGCGCCATGGTGGTGCAACAGGGAGTGTCGCAGTCACACAGCTCCAGGGACCTGGAGGTTGTGGGTTCTAGTCCCGCTCCAGGTGAGTGTCTGTGAGGAGTGTGGTGTGTTCTCCCTGCGTCTGCGTGGGTTTCCTCCAGGTGACTGTCTGTGAGGAGTGTGGTGTGTTCTCCCTGTGTCTGCGTGGGTTTCCTCCAGGTGACTGTCTGTGAGGAGTGTGGTGTGTTCTCCCTGTGTCTGCGTGGGTTTCCTCCAGGTGACTGTCTGTGAGGAGTGTGGTGTGTTCTCCCTGTGTCTGCATGGGTTTCCTCCAGGTGACTGTCTGTGAGGAGTGTGGTGTGTTCTCCCTGTGTCTGCGTGGGTTTCCTCCGGGTGACTGTCTGTGAGGAGTGTGGTGTGTTCTCCCTGTGTCTGCGTGGGTTTCCTCCGGGTGACTGTCTGTGAGGAGTGTGGTGTGTTCTCCCTGTGTCTGCGTGGGTTTCCTCCGGGTGACTGTCTGTGAGGAGTGTGGTGTGTTCTCCCTGTGTCTGTGTGGGTTTCCTCCGAGTGATTGTCTGTGAGGAGTGTGGTGTGTTCTCCCTGTGTCCGCGTGGGTTTCCTCCGAGTGACTGTCTGTGAGGAGTGTGGTGTGTTCTCCCTGTGTCCGCGTGGGTTTCCTCCAGGTGACTGTCTGTGAGGAGTGTGGTGTGTTCTCCCTGTGTCCGCGTGGGTTTCCTCCAGGTGACTGTCTGTGAGGAGTGTGGTGTGTTCTCCCTGTGTCCACGTGGGTTTCCTCCCACAGTCTAAAAACACGTTGGTAGGTAATTTAATGACCCAAAGGTGTCCGTAGGTGTGTGTGTATTGCTCGCGAAGGACTGGTGCCCCCTCCAGGGTGTGTTCCTGCCTTGCGTCCAGTTACCTCGGGTAGGCTCCAGATCCACTGCGACCCAGAACTAGATAAGCGGTTACACACAATGAATGAATGAAGGTGTCCACACACTTTTTGGCCAAACTGTCTTAACAACTTCTTAATATAAACTTCAGAATTTAGTCATTCTGGTCCTGGATCTTCTCATCCTAGATCAAGAGTTCATCCAAAATACACTCAGGGTGTGTTCGCATTTCCTGTTAAAACATTTAATTAAATGCTTAATGTTTCAATTAAAAACATTCTCAGGAGGTCAAATATTTTTGTATTATTTATTAATTTATTTTTAGATGCATCACATTAAAACAAAACAGGCAAAAACAAAGTATTTCTGCTCCACAAAATCAGTGTGTGTGTGTGCGTGTGTGTAGAATGTTGAGTGTTAATTGTAAAGCGTCATTGGGTTTCTAGAAAGGTGCTATATAAGTGTTACATTAAATAAATAATAATCTTTAGCATTGCTCCGTATTGTGGACAAGGAGTTGCTTTCCTACAGTGAGGCTTTACTTTCATTATAACTGCATCCATGTGTTCAAACACCATGTGTGAGGCTGACACTGCGTAGTACAGTCAGACCATGTGGCTCCGTCTTAATAAATACTACATCTATTTATCGTCATAAAAAGTCTATACCAATACACAGCCTTAAACAATTCCTTGTGGCGAAACATTTGGCCTTTCCAGGGTGCCTCCTGATGAGAGCGAGATGGGGATGGTTTACATCAGCGTTAGTAAGCCTGTTTTGGCCTGGATTTAATTAGAGCCCTGACCGCTAAAGCAGTGAAAAGCATGCGGGGATCCTCCCTGTGTCACGACCTGCCTAATAACAATTAACAAACTGGAAACATATCTCAAACTATCTCTGGTCCCTTCCTCCAGATCTGGGAACAAACCACACAGTTGATTTACAGAGTGAGAAGGAAGCCTTGTTTATCTGCAACAGCAAATGGTGTGTAAAATGGAACAGACTGCTGTGTTGTGTGTCACCGTGAGTCTAAACGGCGTTGAAACCAGTTGGTAGAGAGGTAGGTTTTTTGGTGTGTGAGCTAGAGATAATGTAAGTTCTTATGGCGTCTACATGCTGCTTGTATAAGAGTACTGAATAATAAACTTACTGCAGGGAACACACTGTGGCAATAACAGATGTTAAAGGGCATTAATAAACATTTTCTGGCATTTAATTCTTTCTCTGTACTCCATTTTCCATTGGATAAACAACTAATAACAAGTTCTATTTGATTTGAAGCAGGGCCTGAGTTGGAAACAATGGCATCACAGAACTAACCTCCTATAAACTCCTTTTAATGACAGTTGTGAGCTTCATAAATTAAGATTAATTCTGATTGGTTACCCCCTTCACACACAAACTTGTAGGCAAAAACATCACAATACTATGAGATATGTTCCCGTAACAACGCTGTCCTGGTGAGTCACCCAGCAGATAAAGACGGACAGGAGGGTTAGAGCTAGCCCTTGCGTGCCAGACTAGCAGCGTGACGAGTTGGCGGCAGGGGTGGGGGCTGGTAAGCGTTTTTGTGATTTTTTCTGGACACGGGCTTCCTCTGGCCAAAGGCAGGCACATCTGGCTCAGACAGCTGCATGGGGAACCTGTGTCAGTGGAGTGAGGGAGGAGAGCCGCCCACTGCAGCCTGATCGCTGGGAAATGTGGATCGTTAGAAAGAAGCCAAAAAAGTAGGGCCTTTTCTGGCATAGGCAGAATGGAGTATTATGTCATGTCACTATGTCCACGAGCCCTTATTTCTGAGGGTGGAACCGTCTGACGTTAGGAGCAGATGAGGATAAAGCCATGACATCCACAGGGTGTAGGAGATCATCCCTGTGAAATGGGTTAGATCAACAAACCCTGGCATACTTCTGCTGAAAGTCTTGGGAATTTGTGCCATGGAAACCCTGCTTTTTTTTTCTCCCTAAGGATGTAAACACTGGAAATGATGCTGGTCTACCACCACGTTTGCACAGCATGTCCCATCGGTCTACTTGTAGCTGAAGATAGAAGTTTACAACAGCCGTCCGGCATGACGAATGATAAGGGCTTTGTCTTCTGCGAGAGGGCTGTAATTTCGGTTGCTGTTGTGCCTCTCGTCATTTCAAGTCTCGCTGTTTTCTAGGCTTTTCCTGGAGTGAAAGGGAAGTGCTCGGCTCTTGAGGCATGTGAGATCTCAGAGCTTTCTCTTTCTCTCTTTCTTTGTCTCCCACTGTTTGCGTTTCGCCACTTAGTGACTATCAGATAACAGGCCACAGATCTTGGAGGCGGGGCCAGGGAGGCCCATAATAGGCCTCGATGAAAGCAGTGGGCAGTCACAACACACTTGGAACATGGAACATGTACAGAGCCTTTCTCTCAGTCAGAGACACAGTGCTGCCTAATGGACAGCACTGTCTGTTCCTTGCTGCTCTGTTGTTTCTGAAAACGTAGTAAAGCTGACTCCATTTTTGACCTTCTCAAGATAAACCTGTGCCTTTTTATTGCACAAAAACAGCAATCGCTGCAGCATTAATTCGATTATACAGATTTGCTAATGGAAAAAATAGCATGTCTCCTTGTCTTACCATCAGACCATGAACTTAACCATTCTGCCTCACCCTCCTTGAACTGCAACACTACCCAGAGAAATCACAAACACACACCATGACAAAAGCCAGATCCAGGCACCCCCAACTACCTCCACCATCTGCTAGTCATTAGCCCTGGCTTCCTGTTTGAGACTGTGTCATCAGAACACACACCCCTATCGCAGGTTTAGGCCAACACTCGGCTCAGATGAATTGACCCAATGCTTGTCTTGGTGGAAGGCCACGACGATTCATTGAAAGGCTCTGCCAGAATCTGCTTCGCCCAAGGGCTGAGCTCCGGCTGGCCGCTGAAACTGTGTCCTCTGAGACTGTTTCTGCTAAAGTTCATAGAGATTACAGCGATTTCGCCACTAACAAATACTAACAACACATTTATGTGTATATTACCAACACTGATAACCTCGCTCTGAACTCTGTGTTTGTGGCAGATCTGGGAACTGGTCGCACTTGAAGTTTTACAGAGGTGACTCCTGGAGATCAACAGCCCTGCAGGGTTTATTATCTACAACTGATCCAACTCCTCAGAAGTCCTCAGTTACTCAGTGATTCATTTCATTCAGTTCAGAATCATTCAGCTATAGTCTGTAATGTTGGAAGTCTACTGAAGGTTATCTAATAAGGATGGGAATGCGAACTAAAACGGTACAACAGCAGCTGAGGTAAATCAAGGCCAGAAGGCAGTCGCATGTCGGTAATCCACGCGGACCAGCAGATGTGAATCTCCTCATTTTATATTTTTCAGATTTTTTTAAACAATAAATAAAGAGGGGGCGGCACGGTGGCGCAGCAGGTAGGTGTCGCAGTCACACAGCTCCAGGGGCCTAGAGGTTGTGGGTTTGATTCCCGCTCCGGGTGACTGTCTGTGAGGAGTGTGGTGTGTTCTCCCTGTGTCTGTGTGGGTTTCCTCCGGGTGACTGTCTTTGAGGAGTGTGGTGTGTTCTCCCTGTGTCTGCGTGGGTTTCCTCCGGGTGACTCTCTGTGAGGAGTGTGGTGTGTTCTCTCTGTGTCTGCGTGGGTTTCCTCCGGGTGACTGTCTGTGAGGAGTGTAGTGTGTTCTCCCTGTGTCTGTGTGGGTTTCCTCCGGGTGACTGTCTGTGAGGAGTGTGGTGTGTTCTCCCTGTGTCTGTGTGGGTTTCCTCCGGGTGACTGTCTTTGAGGAGTGTGGTGTGTTCTCCCTGTGTCTGCGTGGGTTTCCTCCGGGTGACTCTCTGTGAGGAGTGTGGTGTGTTCTCTCTGTGTCTGCGTGGGTTTCCTCCGGGTGACTGTCTGTGAGGAGTGTGGTGTGTTCTCCCTGTGTCTGCGTGGGTTTCCTCCGGGTGACTGTCTGTGAGGAGTGTGCTGTGTTCTCCCTGTATCTGCATGGGTTTTCTCCGGGTGCTCCGGTTTCCTCCCACAGTTCAAAAACACACGTTGGTAGGAGCATTGGAGACTCAAAATAAGTGTCCGTAGGTGTGAGTGTGTGAGTGAATGTGTGAGTGTGTGTGTTGCCCTATGAAGGTGTGTTCCTGCCTTGCGCCCAATGATTCCAGGTAGGCTCTGGACCCACCGTGACCCTGAACTGGATAAGGGTTACAGATAATGAATGAATAATTTAAAAAGTGTTCATCTGAAGTAATGCCAGTGGAGAACTCATTTTAGTTTCCTAAAGAATGTATCCGTCAACTGAATTCTCCCAGGAACTTCTGAAAATAAAGATTATTTTGTAGTATGTAAACAATAATAAAATTTAAATATGTTGTTGAACCAAAAAATGTACTTTTAGCTCCATGTTTGGAAACTACGCTGCAATAAACACCCCAATACGAATTCATTGTTTAGTGAAGTCATGGAAACCAAAGCCATTACGTCCGTCTGTCTTCTCAACAGCAGTTTGGCTTTGCACGTTCCTCCTGAAGTCACAAGGAGTGTTTCAGGCAAAATCGCTTTGTGAATGAGGGCAACACACTGCCTGTTAAAAATGATAATGAATTGGAACATGGTCAAATAAAAAACTACATACGCATAAAAAAAGAAATAGAAATGTTAAATATAGGCCCTTGGTTAAATGTGAAAGGTAAAGAACCACATTATTTAAATATTCAGTACAATTAAAGAATTTTTCCTAAAATGATCTGCCAAAAACCATTCGGGAATCTCTGTTCCACTCAGTCTTTTCCATTGTGCAACTGTGGATAGTTGGGAGAGGGCCAGCAGCATGGAGTACAGTGTGTGTGTGTGTCCTTGTGTGTGGACAAAGAGAGAAAGAGGACAGGGTGGAGAGAGACACACTTTTGTGGCCCCTGGGACGGATGGAAGGCTCACTGCTCTGTGCTATTCCCCGGTACTCAGAGTTATGTTTAAGACAGCTGATAAAAAACAACAGTGTGGATAGGAAAGGCATTACTTGTAGAAGCAGTCATATCTGGATTCTCTTCCCTGAACTTCCGTTCCCTATTTCCTGCCCTTGCTGCCTATATGTTTATACAGAGGGAGGTCAATAAGTTCTCTGTATCAATATAACCTAATATATATATATCTGCTCATTTTGATCTTAAGGACTGATTCAAATGCTATGGAACTAAACCATTCTGAGTAACACAAGCATGTGGATGAAACATGTGCATCATGCTCTCTGTGAAATTTGTGTGTGTTCTCTCTGTGTCTGCGTGGGTTTCCTCTGGGTGTTCCGGTTTCCTACGTTGGTAGGCGGATTGGAGACTCAAAAGTGTTCCTAGGTGTGAGTGTGTGAGTGAATGTGTGTGTGTGTGTATTGCCCTGTGAAGGACTGGCGCCATTTGTGAAGTGTCCTTCACAACACCGCGCCCTTGGTGTGTTCCCGCCTTGCGCCCAATGATTCCAGGTAGGCTCTGGACCCACCGCGACCCTGAACTGGATAAGGATTACAGATAATGAATGAATGAATGAATATATACGCCTGGGCATGTATGCCTTTGATTTCAGGATAGTCTTAAAGCAGTCTGTACCTTTGAATATGTGATACTTTATACAAGCACCACACTTACTGAGAAGGCAGTAGATTAAATATATATAATTATCTTAGGTGCCTAAGGCTTTTGCACAGTACTCTATAACTCTGAATATTATTTCAGCACGTAGGTGATGGTAGGTGTGAATGTGTGACAGGGTGAGTGTGTGGACTACCCCCCCCCCCCTCTGCTCTTAATTCAGAGTAGACTGTGGATCCACTGATGTAGATGAAGTGGTTACAGAGATGAATGAACAATACGTGATCAATGCATCTATTTATTTATATTACACTGTACTGTAAATACATTTTACATCAAGCCCCCTCCTAATTGGCACTGAGAAAAAAATAAAAATATAAACTAGAAATAAACAAATTAAATGAATATATAAATAAAGTAGTAAGTAGTAAAACTTCATCGTGGTTGACTCAATGGCCTTTTTCTTTAAACAACACAATCACATACTGGTAAAAGCAGACCTACTATAAATACCTCGTAGATTTAAACTGTGATACGATTCACCAATGTGTGGCCTGCTTTGGGTTTGTGGCCTGAGCTGAGAAAATGGCGTTGCTGTTTCTCACTTACGATATCTTCTCTATCATCTTTTCACTGTTCTATTTTTAATCTGTTTTTAAAGCGTGGAAGACACGAGGAAGGTAATGAAACCTGAGGGAAACTGGAGCTTTGGGTTTGGTTAATTGTCACCCTTTTTATCTCCAGTGACTACGTGTGTTTTTACAATGGACACAGGGGCCTTAACAAGGATTATAATCAGGCTCAGATGGTTATGTAGCTCAGCAGATTCATACAAAGCCGTCTGCTCCTGCATTCAGCGGCCTTGTAATAAAGCTAGTATATCTGCCCGGCTCGCTGTAATGAGAGCCCATGTAATTGTTGTGAGAGGGTAACTTTATAAAGGAAGGATTCAAACAAAAACAGGCCCTGTTTCCAATTAAAGATCCACTGCTTCCAGCCCCACACCCTGCGGAAGAGTGAGAGGGGAAAGGGACGCTTGTGTTTTCACATCGGCTATGAAAGAGTTAAAGTGTTGTTGATCTCAAGTTTAAACTTCTAAAGTTGCAGCCACTTCTCCATTCCGTTAAAATCCGACTCTGAAAGAGGGCTAGTTACCCCTGCATTGATGTACATTCTCTTCCAACTGCTTGTTGTAGGTCAGCCCAACTTCTCACTAGAAGTCAACCTCCATTATCTTGAGGAAGGCCTGCTCGAAGACATTCACGAGATCCGAGCGGTTAGAACTGGCAGCAAGGCCAGGGTCTCATCTGGAATGCATAACACTCTCCATTTCGACATGATATTTGGCCGCGAACCAAGAATAGGGCTTAACTGCTCTGTGTGTGCATGTGTGTCTTGCGTATATATGCATCTGTGCAAGGCATGTGTGCCAGTCGAGAGCCAGAAGACAACTCCTTTGAAAGAAAACAACAAAACCTCTTAAGTCTTAAGTTAAGATTTCTCTCCTCAGCCCTGAGTCCTGTCCTCGATTCGGTCGCACGTCAGGAAAGGCCAACAATGTGTTTCGGACTTTCTGCCAAGGCTGTACGCCAACAGATGAGCAAGGAGCGTGCACACATGTGGCAAAGCCCTGACAGGCCTCTCCTTCAACGTTGGAACATTTGAAATCAATTTGCAACACAATAAATGAGTGACAAAATGGAAAATATGTCTCTGATTTAACACAAAAAATAACAGGGTTATTTTCCATCGGGTGGAATATCAGTCCCCGCTTGAACATTCCATTCACAAAGAGTGAGGAAGAGGTTGACACGGGTAGGGAGCTGTGTTTCTGCAATGTGGGGAATCTGCACTTTCTTCGCTCTTCTTAAAACAACCTCTTTGCTCTAGTCCAACAGCTGAGGGGACTCAGACAGACTGCTCTACCCCCGTGAGCGATGTGTACACAGACGCCGAGGCCGTCCAAGTGTGTCTGTCGTTATTTGGAAACTGTCAGCTGAGGAGATTCACATCTGCCGGTCCGTGTGGATTATCGTGGTTTTTTTTTTTTGTGGAGCCTCATGCGTCAGAGATGGAGGCAAAGATAAAGAAAGAAAGACAAAAAAGAGAAAAAATGTTGACTGTATGAACCAGCAGAGGCCATTTAATACAACAGGCCAACACCCCGGGATGAGGTAACCACACTGCATCCAGAAACAGGTCTCACTAGAGCAGAGGAAAAGCCTCCCACCTCTCCCTCAGGTCTTTCATATATGACCTCTTCTACTCCCTCAGCCTACGCCAGCGCAGCGCCAAAGAGCCGTTAGCCGTAATAGGTGCCATGTCTGACAGTAATGACCAGTAGTAATCAGGCTTTTCTCCCCCGCATAGAGCAGCACAAAGAGAGTGAGGGAGCTTAATGTAAAGGTTCGGCAAACCGTGACTTATAACGTTAGCGAAGGGATCTGCTGGGAACAACAAAGAGCAGAGCTGTGGCTTCAGTAAAAATACATAAAAATACATGCTGCTTGCGTGAGCCTAGCTGGTTTTACATTAACATCTACATCGGTTTTACTGACGTTGCTAGATCACAGGTGAGCCATTTGACCTAGCAGCCTCCTCCAGCTCCAGTCTCACACAAATTATGCGTCAGATTCACACATCAGACTAAAATGATTTGTGTTTTTATAACAGGTGCCATCCAAAACAGCTTTCCAGGAATCCAGCTCAGAGCCTACAGTGACTACAGCCAAGGGAGAGGCAGTGACAAGGAAAAGTACAGAGGAAGAGGAAAAAACCTTGAGCAGAGATAAGTCACGCAAAAGGAAACCCATCCTCCTCGTGTTGACGCTGGAGAGTGAAACAATGATAGTTGTGAGAATTTTAAATAAAAATAGACAGACTCGTTCAGCTATAGTCTGTGATGTTGGAAGTCTACTGAAGGTTATCTACTAAGGATGAGAATGCAGACTAAAAGGGTACAACAGCAGCTGAGGTAAATCAAGGCCAGTCGTGCTCTCACACTCTCCCCCAGCAACTAAACGAAGTGTAAATATGCAAAATACCACAGTATATGTTGAACAAAATATGCTCAAATCATCCCATTTGTCAAAAAAACTAAATTCCATTAGCTTAAATTCCTTCTGTGAACCTATTTATTCATTCATTCATTCACTATCTGTAACCCTTATCCAGTTCAGGGTCGTGGTGGGTCCAGAGTCTACCTGGAATCATTGGGCGCAAGGCAGGAATACACCCTGGAGGGAGCGCCAGTCCTTCACAGGGCAACACAGACACACACACATTCACTCACACACTCACACCTACAGACACTTTTGAGTCACCAATCCACCTACCAACGTGTGTTTTTGGACTGTGGGGGGAAACCGGAGCACGTAGAGGAAACCCACGCAGACACAGGGAGAACACACCACACTCCTCACAGACAGTCACCTGGAGGAAACCCACACAGACACAGGGAGAACACACCACACTCCTCACAGACAGTCACCTGGAGGAAACCCACACAGACACGGGGAGAACACACCACACTCCTCACAGACAGTCACCCGGAGGAAACCCATGCGGACACAGGGAGAACACACCACACTCCTCACAGACAGTCACCCGGAGGAAACCCACGCAGACACAGGGAGAACACACCACACTCCTCACAGACAGTCACCCGGAGCGGGACTAGAACCCACAACCTCCAGGTCCCTGGAGCTGTGTGACTGCGACACTTCCTGCTGCACCATCCTGCGGCCTTTTTGAATTATTATATTTAATTATTAAATTATATTTGAACTATTACTTATGTGTGTGTGTATATATATATATATATATTGTGTGTATGTGTGTGTGTGTGTGTGTGTGTGTGTGTAATACATAATTTCTTTCTTTCTTTCTTTTTTTCTTTCTACTTTTAAAGAGGAATGCAGCAGTCATGCAGATGCACATCAGACACAAACAGAGACAGAGAGGGCTTAAGAGGATAAGGATCCAAAACAGAGTCCATTATTCACCAGGGCAGAGACGTGTGCAACCTTGAGTGATGTTGCAGCAGCTCTTCCAGAAAATGTTCTGATTACTTTAAAGCGTATCCACGTTGTGCCAAGAAAACAAACACAGGTGAGAGGAACGGAGAAAGTTTTATCACCACTGATCTCCAGCCAGAAGGGAGTGAGCTCAGATTCAGCTTCTTAGGGCCTAATCTTACAAATCATCCGTCCTCCAGTTCCAACAGCAGTTCCAAATCACGCAGGCTGTCATCCCATTCAATTTTTGTATTTTGAGGATGAATACGATGTGTTTATCCTTTGTTGGGGGGACATTTAGCTGAATTGTGCTGTGAGCAGAGATGGGTAGCGAAGCTTAAACCCATAATGAAAAGGTATTATTATTCATTCATTATCTGTAACCCTTATCTAGTTCAGGGTCGCGGTGGGTCCAGAGCCTACCTGGAATAATTGGGCGCCAGTCCTTCACAGGGAAACACAGACACACACAACTACGGACACTTTTGCGACGCCAATCCACCTACTTACCTGTGTTTTTGGACTGTGGGAGGAAACCAGAGCACCCAGAGGAAACCCACGCAGACACAGGGAAAACACACCACACTCCTCACAGACAGTCACCCGGAGGAAACCCACGCAGACACGGGGAGAACACACCACACTCCTTACAGACAGTCACCCGGAGGAAACCCACGCAGACACAGGGAGAACACACCACACTCCTCACAGACAGTCACCCGGAGGAAACCCACGCAGACACAGGGAGAACACACCACACTCCTCACAGACAGTCACCCGGAGCGGGAATCGAACCCACAACCTCTAGGCCCCTGGAGCTGTGTGACTGCGACACTACCTGCTGCGCCACCGTGCCGCCCGGTATTATTATTATTTATGTAAAAATGTACAGTGAGAATATCTGAGAATATCCAGCATCTATCAGCAGAGGAACCGACATTTGTTGGAATCGGTTCTTTTCTATATGACGCCCTCTTGGACTCGGTAGGTGGATTAGCTGCATAAATGTGAGTGTGTAAGAGTACGGTGCCCTGTGATTATCCAGTGCCCCCCTCCAGGGTGTGTCCCCGCCTTGTGCCCAGTGATTCCAGGTAGGCTCCAGACCTGTAAAATCGGGTACAGAATATGAACGAATGAATAATATTCATACAGTCAAGTAGAACTAAAAGTATTATACCAACGGAAAAAGAAATCCATCAATATTTTACTTCGGAACAAGTGCTAGAGTAAAAGTAAATGTAGTTCCCTGCACTGCCCTGTGGATGTAATAAGGGATGTACCAGTTGTTTTGAATCACATAAAGTAACCTATTGAAAACGTTGAGGGGATTACACTATGTTCTTGTACATTAGAATCTTACAGGGACATCTCTAAAACAGAAATGAGAGTGAAGATGAACACAATCACCCACACATACACACAGCTAGCCACTTGGCCTTGATTTCTCCGACCTGTCTAAGCTGAGTGCAGGTTGCCAGCTTGTGTTTGCTCTGTGTTTTTTACAGGTCCCTTGGTCCTGGAGTTTGCACTGAACTGGGTCTGGCATGACCAGAGTCTGCAGTATTTTTCCCTTTTCTCATCAGCGCTCTGTCGGGAGTGGGTCAGAAGCCTAGGCAAGTCAGGAGCACAGAAAAAATGTTAGCAGCAGCTGGAGCTGTCCATGAGAACCACGGGAGACTGCCCTCTGCACCGGTACACCACTGGTTTGCTCAAGGGAATGGAGGTGGACTGCCATAAAGAAAGAGTTCAGCGAAAAGTCAACTTTCGCAAAGTTCCCTTTATCCTGAGCATAGAGGATCAGCCGAGACATGCTGGTGTTTTTAGGTTCTGTTCAGTGGAAATTGAAAGCTAACGTAGCTAACAAAACAATGAAGCTTGTAGCTACCAGATATAAATAAGTAAACGAGTATTTAAATCACTACACAACTGTGTCAATTACAAATTGTTAAGCATTCTCTAATATTCTTTGTATCTATGACATAATGTATATCTATAAATAAAAGGAAGTATGTTATTTAACGGTAAATTAATTGTTCTTTAACAGTATGCTAAAAATAGCGTGGCAGCCATTTTGACTACTGTTTTTTTTTCTCTCAAAAATAGAACCAAGCAAATCAGGGTAAACATTTAAGACCAACACAATATAGTGTCTATTACTGACAATTTACTTCACTCCTTTTTGTTAACGTGGGATGTGGCTTATACAATACCCTATTCTCCACACTGCTAATGCTAGTTCTCCACACTGCTAATGCTAGTTATCCACACTGCTAATGCTAGTTATCCACACTGCTAATGCTAATGAGAACATATATGCAGAATAACTCTTCTGGTGGCATATTTAAATAAGTAGTTTTCTCTTTTTGGGCTTCGTCCCAGGCTTATTGGGCTCACATGATTAAGAATAATTAACAACTCAGTGTGGTTTGAGACAAGTGTTTGATGATTAAAGAATACATTGTGCACAGTGCTAACTGGCATGCTTCCATTGCTGAGCTTAATTGGCCCTTGCTGCTTCAGTGCGAAACTAAACAAGGGCACCAAACACGTCTTGATGTCTTGGCTGATCGAGTACATTTGAGTGAAAGAGGAAATTGCATAAATGAGGTCTTCGACTCAGACCTTGTTTTAAAGACAGGCTTTTCGTGCTGTTGTGAGATTCGAGGGAACATGAGTAAGAGGAACTGGGAAAACAGGAAGCCGTGAGGAGTAATGGAAAAGTTTGTGTTTCTCTATGCAGCGCCACTAGTCCCAGTATTAATGGTACACTGTAAGATCAGTACGGCTCGTTTCAAATAGGAGTGCTGGCCGTCGTGGAGCTTTAAAAACCAGGAATGTGCTCAAAGGCCCCGCTTCACTCTCCATTTGGAGGCGTCGCCCATAGAAAAACAACTACTTCTGATTTACCCTATGGGAGGGAAGCAGGGAAATAAGTAAATAAGACCAAGACATTTCACACACACACAAACACACCCACTATCTCTCTCTCTCTCTCTCTCACTCTCAGATATACACACACAGTCTCTCACTCTGATACACACACTCTCTCTCTCTCTCACTCTCTCAGATACACAACTCTCTCTCACTCAATCACTCACTCTCAGATACACTCTCTCTCTCTCTCTCAGATACACAACTCTCTCTCACTCAATCACTCACTCTCAGATACACTCTCTCTCTCTCTCTCAGATACACAACTCTCTCTCACTCAATCACTCACTCTCAGATACACACTCTCTCTCTCTCTCTCTCTCTCTCTCTCTCTCTCTCACTCACTCACTCACTCTCAGCTATACACACACACACTCTCTCTCTCAGATACACAACTCTCTCTCTCTCTCTCTCTCTCTCTCTCTCTCTCTCTCTCTCACTCACTCACTCTCAGATACACACACACTCTCTCTCTCTCTCAGATTCTCTCTCTCTCTCTCTCTCTCTCTCAGATACACACACACACTCTCTCTCTCACTCTCAGATACACACTCTCTCTCTCTCTCTCTCTCTCTCTCTCTCTCTCTCTCACACTCACTCTCAGATACACACACACACACACACAAACACACCGAGTCTTCCACAGCTTAGGGAGAGGGGCAGAGGGGACTTGAATACAGAAGATCCACATGCTTTTTTAATGTCTCAGTCTGGAACTGGAGCTGTTCTGCTGACCAAGCGTTCCCCTTTAAACCCCAAGGTCCTGTCTGTGGGTTCTATATTTCAGTTTCTCTCTCTCATAAATACATTACATATTACAGCAGTTATTGAATATTTTAGAGTAGCCCCTTAAATACTAAGATATGAAGTTAACTTTTCTTTGACTTCAGCAAGCTCCAGTCACTATTATATATTCACCATCAGATCAAGCCCTTCCTTTTCTTAGATATGTAAAAATATGCAGATTCCCCAGCTCCAATACTGCGCTCAGTAATTATATATTTGATCCAGTCACCCATAGGGTCACGCTACTTCCTGAATGTTCTTTCTAAGTTCTGAGTGTTGCTGCATGCTGTGAACCCAACTGAAGGACGCCTGATGAGGAGCAGCAGTTGGCGATGGAAGAAATCGTTTGAGAAGTTGTCCGAAGCTGAGATGGTGGGGTTCTGGGGTTAAAGTTTAATACATGCCAAAAGCAAGTGACCCCTGGTGATCTCCCAACTTCCTGGCCAGATTTGACCTCGTCACCCCATCGCCTGCTCTCTCTGTGGCAGACTGCATACCACAGCATGCCTACTGCACAAGAACAGCATTATGACTTTCACAGATCAGGCTTTTCCCGTTGCGTGTATCTTCAGAGAACACTATAGGACCAGAATATCAGAAAAACTTCACGTTGGTATAAAGCTTTAATGTGTTATGAAGTAAAAACATATACAGGGGGTCCTTGACTTACGACGTTGATCCGTTCCTACGTCGCATCGTAAACCGATTTTCGGTGTAAGTCGGAACATACGTACACACTGTACGTAAATAACATACTGTAAGCACTTATCCTATCCAACACCTATCTTCCTCGGTCCCGAGCCGCGTAACCGAGTATTCTTCCGCCGCGCCGCGCACACCAAACACTTTCTCGTTACGACGTTTACGTTTACGTGTCGTAACCACGAAACATCGTAACTTGGGACTGACGTAACCCGAGGACCTCCTGTATATTTACAAATCTTATTTATGATGGTAACTCGATAAACTCTCTCACATTTAGCAGCATAAAGGTTCTCCACTAGAGGGCACTGTGTGTTAAATAACTTTTTTTCAGAAACCAATATTGCATTCCTTCTGTCACATTTTCATTTCAAGACTGTGATTTAATAGAGTTTTAAAAACCAACATGTTGAAATCCAGTGCCATTTGTCTAGTTCTGATTAGTTCTACAACCGATGCCTTTACAAAGTCGATTTGCTGCCTTTTCTATGGTAGACCTCAGCAGAACCTCTTGACACAGACTTGATTAGGATGTTGTTAGAGAATCAGAACAAAAGGAGCATGGGGTCTGGCGGCAGTTCAGGTGAAATTGCTCAGGAGGCTCCATGGTGGGGCAGCATGTGCTTTTGCAGTTCATGGCTGGCCTCCAACTGGATGAGGAGACCAGGCGGGGCAGGGAAACTCGGGGGTGGGACTTTAGTCCTATCAGTTTCTCCAAGGGAATATCAATCTAAAACAGACTTATTCCAAAGATGATTTCAAAGCATGCTGTGGATGAGGAGTTATTTGGAAATGCCACGTGGCATTTATGGGGTGATTGGATTAATGACTAGCGAGGAATGAGGCCTTAATCAGGCGTAATGCTGGTCAGCAGCTAAATGATGATGTTTATTACATGCGAAAAAAGGCCGAAGGCTGTGAAAATATATTTCGCTCCGTGCTCTCTCTTTAGAGTCCCGCTGAAGTGGCAAATGCAATGGAGTGCGGGTGGAGGGGAGAGATTTAAGGCTGTGTATTTGAGCCTCGTCCAGAGGGGCTATGATTTACACAGGAAACTACTTATTGCAACATACACTCTGGAGAAGAGAGACAGAGTACAGGGTTTTCTAAAGAAATCTGACCACAATCATCTGCTCAAATTTATAGTCAAATCTGACCCATGCATCCCGTGTTCCTTTCATTGTCCCGATGGTTCTAATCTGAATCAGATTTTCAGCAGAAGGCATGCTTAAAAATTGAGAGAGCCCAGCTGGCCTCACACTCTCTGGGTGGGCAAGACGGCCCTCCCTTCCTCCCCGTCACTCAGCACAATGTCACTGGCCAACGCAGGCACCCATTAGCTAACATAACAGTGCTGTGCCGTTAGCACTCTCCTTCAAGTGTGTTGAGATGTCTGGTGATGTTATGCTAACAGCAATTCAAAGATATATATTCTGGCTGTATCACCTGTGTCTAAGGAAGCATGTGCTTGCCTTCACTCTTCCAGCTTGGTAGCACTGGGTGATGTAACGGGTTCTAGCTAGTGGGTGGACTTGGCAATGACTAAAGAGGACAGAATGAATCATTTGGGACAAGGTCCTAATCAGTTGTTGTTGCTTTGGGTGTTCAGATCAATACACACTCTTTCTGTGGATGCCGTTCTCTGTTTGGCTCCTTTTTATTGGGCCTCGTGTTTAGTTTCTATATTGTGGCATCACCAGAGGTGATCAACAACCTTTGTGAACCCTTAGAAGGGCGCAAGGGAAAAGGGAGCAAGGGAACAAGCAACAATTTGGGCTTGAGCTATGGCTGAACTGGTGGAGCCCTTATCCACCATCTCTGAAAAGGTCCTGATGGTGGATAGTAGTCCAACACACACACACACACACCACAAACCACCCTTTTACAGCACAATACGACCAAATAACCCCAAAAATAACAAAAAGCGACCGTTGAGCCTGCTGGGAGCTCCCTCTGAGTTCCCCAGCCCCTCCCATACTTGGCGCTGCCATAATATATTTTTGGATATCAGCATCATATTTACAATATAGAATATTTGGTTTATATTAAAATGAGGACAACACAGCTGTTGAACCTTATAAGAGGTCGTCATCCTCACATCTGTAAAGGACCAACAAATGTATCCGCAACACATTCATGTGTCATGGCTCCCAAAGTCTTTTCAGACACTGTGAATGTTGATAAATGTTATAACAAACAAAATCTGGGATCTTCCTGTACACAAGCCCTGCCCTGTTCATGTGTATGTATGTATGTGTGTGTGTGTGTGTGAGTGTGTGTGTGTGTGGTCCCCTGGGCTTGAGGGCAGAGGTGAGGGTCTAACTGCAGAGTGTTTATATTTATCAGCCCACTCACACGACCAGCTAGTGGCCTCCTCTTGCTGCTGAAAGAATGGCTAGTCCCTTTGCTGAAACACTCTGTGGAAAGGGCTCAATGGAAAAAGCAGTGCTACTGTTAAGAAGCTTCCAGGCAACGGCCGGAGCAGCAGCAGCAGCGTGTTGTTTTTCCATTTGGGTTTTATTGTAATTTTTTGTTGTACTTTCCAAAAACTGTAAAATCCAACTTCCATTCGCTCAAGAGGAGCCTTGCAAGTGGAAATAGAACCAACATAAATGAAGGTACAGGGTTTGTGTCCATAGCACTGAGTGCAACTGTGTCAACATTCAACCAGAAAGTACTACACTCTAAAATAAAGGGAACAAAATGAGTTTAAAGGCTAAGCAGCAGCTCATGAAAGTGTCAAACAAATAAATACAGTGGAGTTTGAGTTCCTAACTTGTGTTTATTGAGAGTCAGAAAACATGTTATTTCTTACTAATTCAAGGAATAAGGTTTAAAAGACCGTTGCCCCCCCCCCAACAGCGGTGTTGGGAAACTCTAATAGGCGTCTTGCCTGTGACGTAGATGGTGGACAACAACTCTAGAAGCTGCACTTAATTTAATGCAAAATGATGAAAAGGTGTGTTGTTTTTGGCTGCAATCATTCAGTGTACAGTGGGACATCTGTGCACAAATGGCCCAAAGATCCCAAAATATCCAGAAAATGGACTAAATTTGTCCACTTTAAACGGACACTTTGGAAAGGACCATCCGCTCACTCCGTTATCTGTAGCTCATTTCACTGGCGCTTTTCCAACAATATGGGCATGTAAGGACACCAACGAAAGGTGTTCAAGAGCCTCTGTAACATGGAGGTAAACAGGGTGAGGACACTCACTTCGCCTGTTTTAGTTGGTGTTAGTTAACGTTAGCTTGACTCGCTAAACTCGGTGTCTCAGATTATACTCGGCTACGTAGCTGCATTACGGAGGTTTATAGTGTCGGAGGAATTCGAGTTCGACTTCGATCACATTTACAAGAATAACGGTACCTCTACATTTGAGTTTAGCTTATTGCTAGGCTATTGTCATGAATAATGTTGGTTATTTAGCTAGATACTGTCATAACAGTCAGCCATAACGGTGTTTTACCGCGGCGTTGTTCAGCTGTTGTCTACCAGTGACGTCACGGTTGCGTTCGAGAATTTCCGTAGCGAGCTCGGGTTTTTCCGTCAATGTGATAAAATTGTCCGTTTTAAAGCAAATTAAGCTGCTATTTTCATTTTAATCCATACTTATATATGTCAGTAACTACAATAATGTGGAATATTCGTGGAGGTCCATTCAGTGGTGCTTAGCCTTTAATGCCATTAAAGGACAGTTTAAAGAAGAAATAATGAGCCACTTAAAGATCTATTTGGTAAATAAAGTGTGTAAGTTAAATCATTTGAAGTGTCCACATTGTGTAAATGTTCTATAATAGTCCACCGTTCAAAGCCAACAACTATTTGACTATTTTTTCTCCCAGCAGTGCCAGAAAAAGACTTTTACTTTATATGACAGTGTAATTATTGTGGTTCTAGTGAATAGTTTTCATAAGTATGTTGTATGAGTTTAGAGCCCTTTATGCTTTACAGAACCACCAAATGATGTACTTCGTGTTAAGTTCGTAAAATCCTCTACTTCTATCAAATTCACGCGCTCAAAAATGTCTTTTTGGGCCTCATTACTTTTTCTGCCATCGCTCAAAGCACTATTGTGACAGCTGTAATTAAAGTCTGCACGGTGTACATGTTATACACCAGTTAAAATGTGTTTTTATCAGCTGATCCCAAGCCTGGATCCATATAGTGACCATGAAGAGAGTCCATGCACGAATATCCTGGACTGTCTGTGTGCAGGAGTAGGTTCTATCTGGCATCGTCTGCTGACATGGGAAGTGTTTGGGTTTGCAAGGAGAAAAGAAAGAAGAGTGCAGAGTTCTTCCGTTTCATTGCTTTCAATTTATGCCGAAGCACAGTGATGGTAGACTAAACACTCCACTGAACTGAGATCAACAGCTAGGCCGTGCTCTGTGACTGGAGTTGAGACGATCGGGTTTCTACTCTGAACCGGTTTTGTTGGGGGATGGAGAAGGGGTTGCGGTCGTCCAGTACTTCCACTTCCGTCCCCTCTTTGATTCCCGAGGGGCTCCTTTTGCATGGATCTGTCCAATGAATGTGTGCATTATTCTATGGAAGAAGTACTGTGGAGATAGCGGGAGGAGGACGGAGTATCCGGTCGGTGTCCGTCTCGGCTCTTTGTGCTCTTCAAACCGAGTGTGACCATTCATCCGCAGTCTCCAAGCAGACCACCACTCGGGCTCAGGGTAAACAAACTCTGAAGAAGACAAAAGGAAAGTTTTAAATGTCTGAATGTGCTCTGAGAGAGGAGTGGGAGAATGGGGCGGTATGGGAGGGGTCCTCCTGAGAGAGAGAGAGAGAGTATGGAAGGAAAGCAAAGGGAAAAGAGGTTGATGAACAATCATGCATTCTGTCCCAGCTTTAACCGCCCCCCCTCCCTCCTCTCTTCAGTCTAGCAGGTTGTTTAATGTGTTCCAGATTTCTTCATGCTCACTGCCTGCTGGAGTCTCTGCAACTACTCCCAGCTCCCGCCACGGAATTCAGGAGGAAGGGCAGCAGACCTGCCAGAAGCGCTCCTCCATTTCTGAACAACTGAGGCCCCCTTCTGGACCCAAACCCAAACACAGAAACATCAGTGAAGAAGTTAAAGAGGAATCTCTAATTCAGTTGTTGAGACATCAGCAGAACCAAGGTGTTTTGACCAAACGTGGAGAAAATGACAGAGGTTTACACTGGTAGTGACAAGAAATACTAGTTTCCAAAAGCAGTAGAGAAGCTTTGTGTGTTTTCTGGGTGTTTTTATGAACTGATAACTGTAACCTATGTGGATTATCATTATCATTTCTTTGGGTGCTATTTCCTCTTAAAACTACCTCAGCAGATCAAATATGTTTTAGGCCATGGTGGGATGTTCCTCTAAAAAAACACATTTCAGATCAGAAAACCTTGATTTTCTTCACATCTCAACAATTTAATAATTACATTTAAAAATTAAATTTAAATAAAATAAAGGCGGCACGGTGGCGCAGTGGGTTTCCTCCGGGTGACTGTCTGTGAGGAGTGTGGTGTGTTCTCTCTGTGTCTGCGTGGGTTTCCTCTGGGTGACTGTCTGTGAGGAGTGTGGTGTGTTCTCCCTGTGTCTGCGTGGGTTTCCTCCGGGTGACTGTCTGTGAGGAATGTGGTGCGTTCTCCCTGTGTCTGCGTGGGTTTCCTCCGGGTGACTGTCTGTGAGGAATGTGGTGTGTTCTTCCTGTGTCTGTGTGGGTTTCCTCCGGGTGACTGTGTGTGAGGAATGTGGTGTGTTCTTCCTGTGTCTGTGTGGGTTTCCTCCGGGTGACTGTCTGTGAAGAGTGTGGTGTGTTCTCTCTGTATCTGTGTGGGTTTCCTCCGGGTGACTGTCTGTGAGGAATGTGGTGCGTTCTCCCTGTGTCTGCGTGGGTTTCCTCCGGGTGACTGTCTGTGAGGAATGTGGTGTGTTCTTCCTGTGTCTGTGTGGGTTTCCTCCGGGTGACTGTGTGTGAGGAATGTGGTGTGTTCTTCCTGTGTCTGTGTGGGTTTCCTCCGGGTGACTGTCTGTGAGGAGTGTGGTGTGTTCTCCCTGTGTCTGCGTGGGTTTCCTCCGGGTGACTGTCTGTGAAGAGTGTGGTGTGTTCTCCCTGTGTCTGCGTGGGTTTCCTCTGGGTGACTGTCTGTGAGGAGTGTGGTGTGTTCTCTCTGTATCTGTGTGGGTTTCCTCCGGGTGACTGTCTGTGAGGAATGTGGTGCGTTCTCCCTGTGTCTGCGTGGGTTTCCTCCGGGTGACTGTCTGTGAGGAGTGTGGTGTGTTCTCCCTGTGGGTTTCCTCCGGGTGCTCCGGTTTCCTTCCACAGTCCAAAAACACACGTTGGTAGGTGGATTGGCGACTCAAAAGTGTCTGTTGGTGTCAGTGTGTGTGTGTGTGTGTTGCCCTGTGAAGGACTGGCGCTCCCTCCAGGGTGTATTCCTGCCTTGCGCCCAATGATTCCAGGTAGGCTCTGGACCCACCGCGACCCTGAACTGGATAAGGGTTACAGATAATGAATGAATGAATGACATATACAGTGATTTTCTGCACTGATGCCAAAATGATCAATTATAATTACGTTTAACTCATGACAAAACCCCACAGACACGAATGGGTTAATCGAACACATGCTCAGTTTTGACCAAAATATTCTTAACAGTTTGATTCGCGTTACTGAGCTCCTCTGAGGACGGTGTGAAAGCTGGAGCCTGAAACAATGCAGTGACTGGCTCCACATCACAGAGGATGCTTTCTGCTGCCTTCACTGTCCCTAGTTTTTGGTTTAAAGCAGGGGCAGGGGGATGGGGGGGGGGGGTATCTTCCACGTGGAGGGCAGTGGTGCTGTGTATATTTCAAGGCTATAAACTGTGACTCTGAATATTTCCATTGCACTGAGATACTCAGGTAAGCAGTGAACCCAGCTCGTGTGTCGAATGGCCACTAGGTGGCAGGAGACAACAAATATTAGAGAGACCCTCATACTCCCACTAAAAACAACGATTTAATATGGCACACTCAGTGCCACGACTCTACTTATGTCAAAGCCCCAAATCAATACACATTCGCTTTTAGAATAGAACGGGGAATAAGGGCCTTTAACTCGCTCTTTTGTGGGAGCTTTATATGGATTAGATCTGGTGAGGAAATAAGGTGTGTGTGTGTGTGTGTGTGTGTGTGGGGGGGGGGGGGGGGTAGGAATGAACAGGTAAAGTGTGGAGGCACATCAATTTTTCAACAAGGACCCCCTCACACACTCATATTGGTGTGAGGGGGAAGGGAATAATAGGGAGAGGCCTACACTCTCTACTCTCCCAGAAGCACAGCTTCCTAAAGCAGTATTGGCTTCACTGTAGTTAAAGGGAAAGTGTATCAAGGCTACATTTTTAGCTTGATACCCCCACCCCCATCCATCCAAATAAATGCCTTTTAATAGCACTGCTTTAATGCCACCTGTATTTTCTAATTTTAAGGACATGCCCCTGATGTAAGGCAGTCTATTCCTTTCATGTAGCAGCTGTCAGTGATTCAGGATTGAGAGGATATGAAGCTAGCGAGACGTGAGGGTAGAGATGTTCCTAAGCCTTGTCCTGACTAAAGAAGCTGTTTTAACGGACTGCTATTTGAGTCAGATGTGGAAATGCAAGGAGAAGCAGACATTATGCAGATCAGCAGAATTCCAGGACCCACCAATGGGAGCCACTGCCATAAGCCTCTCCCTGATTCATTACCAGCAGGGACACTGCTGTCTGCTGACAAATGTCCAGGTCCCTCGGGTCCATCGCCAGCCGCTCTGCTCCAGCCCACATTGGATTTGCACTCTGCAGCTCAGGCAGGACAAAGAGCTCCCCATCAGACCCCATTTCAGGCCCCCACCCCCAGTCATTTCCCCGCTCCTCAGAGGAACCAGGCTCAGCTGTGAAGGTGAGTCTGCGGTCAGGGCCACCACCACCATCACACACACCCTTCAGAGTGGTTTGATGTGAAATAGACCTTTAGTTTCTGTCAGCACCAGTGTAAACGAAACATTATTGTTATTATATTTTTTTTGCCTTAGCACCCTGAATGGATTTTAAGATTCTGGCAAATCCATTCTCTCAGAACTGTTCTACATCAACTTCCCAGACACCGTGCAGTCTATTCACAAACATTTCATGCTAATTTTCTGCGAGGCTAATTCGAAATGGCTTTAATTCTTTAAACGTCTGGTTCCCAGCTGTGAACAAAACCAGACTCTTTCCTTTGGAGCTGAGCTTTTCAAACCAAACCACTCCGAAAGTCTTTGTTTACATCTTAAACATATCATTCTCCAAAAATCCTAAAAAGCAGCTCCAGGGTTCAGTCCTCACCTCGGGGCACTGTGAAGAGTTCAGGGTGTCCTCCCGTTGTCTGCGTAGGTTCTCCCTGGGGGCTTCAGTTCCCTCCAACAGTCCTAAAATACATGTTATATTGCCTGGCTGTGACATTGTCCACAGGGTGAAATGATGAATATGTGATATCCTGTGCTGTACTGGCACCCTGACCAGGGTGTTCCTTGCCTTGGGCCCAACAATTCCGGGTAGGCTCCTGGCGAACTGCAACCCTGATCGGGATGAAGTGCTTACAGAAGGTGGATGAATGAATGAGTCCATTTTAAGCTCTTTTACACAGACATACCTCCCAGGCCTCTGTCACTGTCAGTTTGCATTAGCTGCTAACTAAAGTAACCTTGTTACACCAGGTTACACAGCAGGTAGTGTCGCAGTCACACAGCTCCAGGGGTGTCGATTCCCGCTCCGGGTGACTGTCTGTGAGGAGTGCGGTGTGTTCTCCCTGTGTCTGCGTGGGTTTCCTCCGGGTGACTGTCTGTGAGGAGTGTGGTGTGGTCTCCCTGTGCCTGTGTTGGTTTCCTCCGGGTGACTGTCTGTGAGGAGTGTGGTGTGTTCTCTCTGTGTCTGCGTGGGTTTCCTCCGGGTGACTGTCTGTGAGGAGTGTGGTGTGTTCTCTCTGTGTCTGCGCGTTTCCTCCGGGTGACTGTCTGTGAGGAGTGTGGTGTGTTCTCTGTGTCTGCGTGGGTTTCCTCCGGGTGACAGTCTGTGGAGAGTTTGGTGTGTTCTCCCCGTGTCTGTGTGGGTTTCCTCCGGGTGACTGTCTGTGAGGAGTGTGGTGTGTTCTCCCTGTGTCAGCGTGGGTTTCCTCCTACAGTCCAAAAACACGTTGGTAGGTGGATTGGCGACTCAAGTGTCCGTAGGTGTGAGTGAATGTCTGAGTGTGTGTTTCCCTGTGAAGGACTGGCGCCCCCTCCAGGGTGTATTCCTGCCTTGCGCCCAATGATTCCAGGTAGGCTCTGGACCCACCGCAACAGCAGCTAATTTTTTTCTGCTGTGTGTGAATAAGAGGTTAAACCATCATCAGTCGTGGGCAGAGAGACATTTGACCAAATCAAAGGAATTCTAAAATGTTAATCTAAAAATTCTAAAAAAAAAAAAGAGTAAGTTTATAATTGTGGTGTTTAAACCTGTTAATCTACGTTCATAAACCCACAGCTCAATACTACAGCAGCGTCACTAAGAGTGAAGTCCTGGCAGAAATGACACACAGATCTGCTTGTTGATGACAAATCCTTTTATTGAAAAATATATGTTGTTATATTGCATTTTCAAAATCAGGGCGGCCAAGCAGGAAAAATATACACGGAACATACAAAAGTAAGAAAAGACTAGCGCGCTGTGTTACTGTACACATGTAAAATAGCAGGCCTGAATCTAACAGACATCGTTTCATAAATCTGATACTTTTTTTTACTTAATTTCAGAACAGACTTCCAGAAATGGCTATGCAAATATCTTGGAACTGCTGTGTTTTTCCCCCTCTAATGTGGTTTAAGCAAATATACTCTAGCTAAGCATTTCAGTTAATTAAGTCTGAGGTTTAGCCCTTCATTTGAATAATCAAGTCAGCCAGGGAGACCCCCTGTAAAATCCCATGTTAAATGATATCCAATTTGCCAGTTTTACTTTAGAGGATGTAGCAGATTAAATTTGGCACTTTTGTCATTTGTACTTAAGGCTGACGGGATCCCCGCTGCTCAATGCTCTGTTAGGAGGTCTTACGACTCCAGTCTTTCCGAACTATTAGTCTCCTGCAGTTTACAGGGTTCAAATGAACCAAATGAGAAGGCAAACACAGCCGCACAGCTGCAGGCGGTAATGAAGGCCTCGCTCTCGTTCCGACAAGCCGGCCAATCCAAAGCCATCCTTCAGAGAGTAGCTCCAAACTGCATCCACAAGCAGGCGGTTCAAAGAGAAGTTAGTGTCCCTGTTGCTTAAAAGGTGGTCCACACCCGAGTGAATATTCTCAACCTCCATTTAAGGGTGGTAACTGACTGCCTCGTATACCGAACCGTTATAAACCCGAGTTAGTGCTACAACTATTTTTCTATGACAATGAAAGATGGAACCAAGCGAACAGAAGGTGTTTCTGGCTCCACCAGAGACATGGAGCACAGAGATAAAAACAGAACTTCAACAAATTAAAAGTAGCCAGCTGCAGAGGTTAGTTCCTGTCACATGACCAGGAAGGAAGTGGTGAGATAAAGATGCTGCGTAGGACCGTACACAAACTTCTGTACACACTCCAGAGCTCTGCCACCTGGCTGTAGTCATTATACTGAATTACAGCAGGTCAGCACCAGGGAGAGAGAAAAAAAACAACACATGAAACATCTGCTACTGCTCCCCTTTTCGCTTCCGCCACTGTCTGTTTCTTAATCTTTTTTTTCAGAGTGAGGAGTTCCCATGCTCACAGAGTGCAACAGCCTTAGTGGCAGCATCTGACAGGATGTGGAACCAAAAGGCTTCATGTGAAGTACAGTGTTGTAACTGCTGTCAGGGTCCTGTCCTAATCAGAGACAGGAGTGAGAGAAAGCAGGCTCAGCCTGGGTCTTGGAGGCACGCTAGCATTAGTAGCATGTGCCATAATATTCTTAAGAAAAAGAGGGTGGTGACAGTGTAGTGACAACAGCCCAGTTCCCATAAACAATCAGAACTTCACTAAAATATTATACACCGGTTCTCATTTAGGACATGAGGTGAGAATGGAAATAAAACATAAAACAAGCAAGGTGTTAACACATCTGTGTTCTTTATCTTCGCCGCACACAAGTTCCCTTTGTTCAGTCCTCCTTCTGACAGCTCGGGGGGGGAGGGCTCATCTTAGCCAGGATCTTAGCCAGGACAGTGAATCAGAGCCATCAGTCTGGTTGTGATCTGCTCATACACACCCCCAGCCCTTAGGAGGACCCCGCAACAGTTCTGGACTTTCAGGTTATGTACAATGTCAACAGGACCATCTTGATTTGTTTCTCCTTTTCTGTACATAGTCTAAGAGCTTATTCCAGATTTGTAAGATCTCATACATGAATCTCGTCATCCTCGTCCTCCATGAAGGAAGAGAAGGCCCCTTCCTCTCCCTGGTGGTAGCTGTAGTTGGTGCTGTCCATTTCCCCCCCGTATGGCTGGCTGGTGGGTTTGTCCTCCAGGGCATGAGAGCCAGAGCTGGAGACCGAACAGCTGTCAGTCTGCTGCCGATGTTTAG
Source organism: Hoplias malabaricus (assembly GCF_029633855.1). Taxonomy (NCBI): domain Eukaryota; kingdom Metazoa; phylum Chordata; class Actinopteri; order Characiformes; family Erythrinidae; genus Hoplias; species Hoplias malabaricus. The sequence continues at coordinate 33,557,956 of NC_089812.1, read as the reverse complement.
GCTCAGGGGTGCTGCTGGCCTCACTCTGGAGCTCCAGGTCTACGGAGCTGGCTGCTCGATGTTCCACTTCCAAATCCCTTTCCTGCGCCTCTTCCACCGCTTCCTCATCTCTTGCTTCCTCCTTCACATCTGGCTCCTCCTCCTCCTCTTCCTCCCTTCCTTGGCTACAGAGAAGAAGCGGAGATGCTCGGCCTTCGCTGCTTTTGCCCTCCTCAAAGCCCAGGTCATCGTTTTCCTTCTCCCAGACCCCGAGGATATCTCCTAACATGGAGGGTCCCAGGTCCACATGGAAGGACATCACAGACTCAGCATGTTTCATCCCTCCTCCTCTTCCGCCGTTGTAGGTTGGAGAGGGGCGCAGGTCAGTCAGTTCCCCGAAGCATCGCTCATGAAGCTCCAGGTCCAGACCATGGGCAGATGCACCATTGGATGGCTGCAGCTTTAAGGGGCTGGAAGCAAGGCTCTTGAGCATCCTGCCGTCCCCAGTGTCAACAGGCTGATCGTTCAAGAACGGCAAAGACATGGCATTCTTCACAAATGTAGGCGAGCCGCTTGGGGGCAGCAGCGTGTTCTCTCGCTGGTCCACACGGGTGACGGACTGAGAGCGCTTGCTGCTCCTAAAGGTTCTGGACAGCAGGCCTGGTCTGGGTGAGCGGGGATAAGTGCCATCCCGTGGTGGTTCTCCAGAGTGGCTACTGAGGAAGGAGGTGTCTCCGAAAGCGTCGCCACTCCGGCCCACGTGCATGGTGTGACGGAAGTCACCGAGAGGAGCGCTGATCATCTCCGTAGTAAGATCCATGCGAGAGCGCCGTTTGGTCTGTGACGATGTTGCCACTAGCTGCTTCAGGATGGGCATCTTTGCAGATACGTCTGTCCAGCAAAAGATAAATCCAGTCCTCAAAGGCCTAGTCCAGAGAAGTTGATGGAACTCTGCCTTTATGAAGAGATGAATGGGACACACTCGTCCGGCGTCTGTTCAATTTTTGGCGATGCCGTCACCTTCAATCTTCAGAGCAGCTCTAACCTGCCGAAAGAAAAGAAAAAGAAACACCATCGTAAGACTCTGAACAAAATCAGAGATGGCATCTTGGATCTCAGCAGAGCTGTAGATAGCAAACTAACTCAATTACTGAATTCCAGCACTGCTGTGTCATTCGGCTCCCTCAGAGCAAGATCAATACACCGTGAGTGGAATGGAGAGTCAGTCAATGGTGGAGCAGTTCCAGGATCTCTTATCTATGAGACAACCCTGAATACCAACAGATGCCCTGCCCCCAGTCATAGAGGGAAGTCTGGGTGCAACCTTCATCAGAGTTCACAGGCTGTCTCTTGGGGTTTAGCAGACCGAGGTTTTAGTCAATACTGAGATAAGATAAGGATAAGAGGAGTGAACACAGAGTCCTGGTGGAGAATGCACTGAGCCTGGTCACCGTCAGCATGGCACTAGCATACTACCGTATGTCAGTGTAGGACTTTTCAACGTGAATTAAGATCTCATACAGGAAATGTTGATACCCACTGATACCCACTGGACACTACATTGCAGATTACATAAACAATATCTAAAGGCAGGCATTGAATGTAAATGTGCCCTTTTTGACTGAATGTAAATTGATGATTAACTGCCATTGTTATAATAAATAATATAATTGTTTTCTTAAAATTTTAAATTCCAGAAGTTGCACTTAATTTAATGCAAAATGACGAAAAGGTGTGTTGTTTTTGGCTGCAATCATTCAATGTACAGTGGGACATCTGTGCACAAATGGCCCAAAGATCCCAAAATATCCAGAAAATGGACTAAATTTGTCAACTTTAAACGGACACTTTGGAAAGGACCATCCGCTCACTCCGTTATCTGTAGCTCATTTCACTGGCGCTTCTCCAACAATATGGGCATGTAAGGACACCAACGAAAGGTGTTCAAGAGCCTCTGTAACATGGAGGTAAACAGGGTAAGGACACTCACTTCGCCTGTTTTAGTTGGTGTTAGTTAACGTTAGCTTGACTCGCTAAACTCGGTGGCTCAGATTATACTCGGCTACGTAGCTGCATTACGGAGGTTTATAGTGTCGGATGAATTCGAGTTCGACTTCGATCACATTTACAAGAATAACGGTACCTCTAAATTTGAGTTTAGCTTATTGCTAGGCTATTGTCATGAATAATGTTGGTTATTTAGCTAGATACTGTCATAACAGTCCGTCATAACGGTGTTTTAGCGTTGTTCAGCTGTTGTCCACCAGTGACGTCACGGTCGCGTTCAAGAATTTCCGTAGCGAGCTCGGGTTTTTCCGTCAATTTAATAAAATTGTCAGTTTTAAAGCAAATTAAGCAGCTATTTTCATTTTAATTCATACTTATATATGTCATTAACTACAATAATGTGAAATATTCATAGAGGTCCATTAAGTGGTGCTTAGCCTTTAAGGAAAGCACAATTTTGAAACAGTGGAAAATAACTGATCAGCTAAAAGAAACTGCACTGGATCATGTAATCAAACTCACTACTGGCCTATCCATCTTGGGCATGGAAAGTTACAGGTAGCTGTCACCTGATACTTTTATGTTGATAGAAATACACATTTGCTCTGTGTCCCCTCTAAGAAAGGCAAACTAGGTCCAGCCATGGAAGACAGCGTGCAAAGTGGTATGTCAGATATGCCAGTCAAGTCCAAGGAGAAAGGTTGTGTTCATGCAGAAAGCCTTGACATAAATGCACAAAGGAGCCAGCAGAAATGCTGATGAAACCACTCACGGCCAGGAAGAGCTCCTTTATTCTGTGGCATTCATGCCAGCTCATTAAGTTTAGCCTCTCGGAATGAGAGACAGTCAGAGCGCTCAGCAGTCACAACAGGTTTCTCCTGTCCCAACCATGATGAAATATTCAGCAGTCCCCATTTGCTGGAGGAACAATAGCAGAGTGAAATCATCTGTAGTGGTGCTCTAGCAGGCGTTGACCTCCTTCTGTTTGCGCCTTCCTCCACCAGCATTACATTCACTTCCTGATGATGGTCTTACCTGCACACGTTGCCGTGGTAACACCCCACAAAATAAAGACAGAAACACTTCCTGTCTGCATGCTGCTCTGTTTTTTTATAAAGCTAAACTCATGCATGTTCTCTCAGTACTGCTGCCTAGCTTTGATCCTAACGTCTACAGGATGGAAGTTATTTGCATAGTGTATATGCTACGTCTTATCAATCGCCAAGCAGCTAAATCAAGCTACACTCTGTGCTGTAGCAGCAGTACTTATCTCTGCGTTACAGATGAATAGCTTTACACCCATCTCAAGCCACACTTTCCACAATGGTTATGTAACAATCTACCAACAATACACAGTCCAACATTCATCTGTGATTAAATTAACGCATTCTGCTATTAGCATCCACTTCTAGGGCTAAAGAGTGACGTTAGGGTTTAGCCAAAGAGTGCTATAGCCCCGGGGTCTACAGAGTACTTACAGGCCCACTTGTTTCCATGACAGCACTCAGCGAATGCTCTGAACAGGAATGGGATCTTACAGCAACACAACAAAAAGCCCTGGCGATGCAGTCTGACTTCTAAAATGGTTTCAAGAAGGGCAACTGAATAATGTTAAGAAAAGCACTTTAAATAAAAAGGGAGCAAACATCTGCAAGATGAAGGGAAGCACAAAAACGTCTACAAGTCTATCATTTTAATTAAACTAAAAAAAAAAAAGTGAAATGATGCAATATATTCTCCAGGCTCTAATCTGAAGTGTCACCGTGGACAAAGAATGCCGTGTTTGTGTGTGGTGTTGCTTCTGAGTGGTAGAAGCTGGAAGAAAAACAAGCAGCTCATGAAAGATGCAGAAGCCTAAATCTATGCCCCCCCACCACCCCCCTCCAAAAAAAAAAATCCCCAACCCCTGACATCCCCAGAGTTAACACCACTGACTCAACACACACCCAATGACTCAAGAATAACAATCTGCTCCTCAGATATCACTGCTGATTTCATTAGCATATACTTAACGTAGCGAGAAATGGACCAAATTAATTGTAGCTACATATTACAATTAAAAGCATCTTTGTGTAACAAAGTTAAAGACTTCCCTGCTTTATTTTCACCCAACATTTTAAACCATAGCAATCCCTTGGTTGATCACACATCCAGGACGTTTTATTACTGTTCAGAATGTTCAAGGCAATGGTTGAACAGGTTTGTGAGGTAAGTATCTCTCCCCGTTTCATCTCTCCTTATCTGCAGTCTGTGTGAACCCCCTCCCATTCCCAAATAGTGTGTTATGAATGGTGGCCTCACACCAAATTCTTTAAAACTAAAGGGTCAATCAGAATAATGTAATGGATGTGAAAAATGCGGGGCCTACATTTTCCCCCACATCTGTTTCAAATAAACCATGTCTTGCCCTATAGGGACAAGGCTTGTGAGCATCTGGGTGCTTTGTATTAAGTAAAATAAAGAGGCAGTATAATGCTTGGTAAAGCATTCACATAACACACCACGTAAAATATTTAAAACTGAACTGACTCGATCTCAGGATTTAAAAAAATGTTGCGCTAAAATTGGATAAACACATACCATTATCCCCTGAACATGTGTTACTGTAAGGGCTATTAAACAGAGCTCATTCCAGAGCATTTTCTGAGGCATGACTGGGCCAGTGGGGCTTATTTATAGCTGTGTGCGAATATGATGGGAGCAGGGGAGCATGAGAAGGTGGCGTGGGAAACAAAAGGTCCCGAAGTGGGCCATTGACTTTCCAAACAGCCTCTCGCAATGTCCATGTCAGCAGCTGGCCTTCCTCTGCCTCGGCTTCTTACAGTCTAAACACAACTCCTACTCCCTGTCTCTCCATCCATCCCAACATCCCCGCTGCCAGAATGGCCCTATACATTCTGACCTCTGACCCCTGTGTGTGTTTAAGGGCTTAAATGAGGTACATTCATAAACATGGCCATTACAATCACAACATCGCAGGAAAATACACAACTGGAGCTGGTTCCAATTTTGACCAACGTTTCTAGAATAATTGCTTGTCTTTCTTTAGCCAGACATCTGGCTCTCAGGCACAATGTGACCTCGTGACCCCAGAGAGAGAGAGAGCTGTCCCAGTGTAAGGGTTTCAATACTGCATTCAGAGTCGTTTCTCAATGAAATTGGCATAAGCTGCCAGAGTTCCTGAACCACCCGTTAGTTTGCACAGTTTTCTGAGTTAACTGTAAGCGAGAGTCAGCACTTTTCCACCAAAGGAAATCTAAAATCATTTCAGCTCCTGACTCTTGGATCCTTCGTGCTCTCCAGTGAACTGGCTCATTTCCACCAGTTTAGAAGGGAACCAAAGATACGTCATCGGTTGGAAGCTACCCTCTGTGCGCCAACCCTTTATTTGAGGCTCTGTGCTCTATCATGACTTTCTTTAATCTCAACATGGACCACTTTGTGCTGAGGAAGCAACCCTTTTTTGGTTCCAGCAGAGAAATTATTTTCAGTTCTGTTGAATTTATGTTGGTGGAAACAGAACAGGAGGTCCTCGGGTTACGTCAGTCCAGAGTTACGGTTTCGTGGTTACGACACATTTCCCATTTACTGTATAAAGCCTTGTTTCGATTACGTGGTTTTGCGTTGTAAACGCCGTAATGTGAACTTCGTGTTTGGTGTGTGCGGCGCGGCGGAAAAATACACGGTTACGCGGCTCGGGACCGAGGAGGATAGGTGTTAGGATACGATAAGTGCTTACCGTGTGTTATTTACGTACAGTATGCACGTATGTTCCGACTTAAACCGAAAATCGGTTTACGACGCGACGTAGGAACAGATCAACGTCGTAAGTCGAGGACCCCCTGTACTATAAAACGCTACTATATTTATAGAACAATAGTAAAACGTTAAAGGTGTAAATACTTTGTCATTTTCTACATACCATGGTTGTGACGTGTATTTAATTGAAAAAAACAAAAAAAACAAAAACATTTTTCCATGCCACATCGACCTATACATATTATGGGGTAGTGAATGAAAAAGAAACAAGACAAAAAAAAAATTAGCACATTAAAATACTGTTATTATTTTAACATTTTTAACTCATTAAGAACAAGTTTTTAAATTGTGACATAAATCAGACAAGTCTGAAAATATGGAATAAAGAAAATTCGGAATAGTCACGCACCCTTGTCTTCTAAGACTCTCAAATCAGTGCTGGACCATAGTTTGCGTGACAGTGTAAAGACGTGGATAAACTTAGCAACACAAACACAACCAGTGCAGAGAAATAAGAGTTACCTCACTATTTAAAAAAAAGAAAAGATTGGTTCTCTAATGTATTCCCCGTCTGGTGCGCCGTTTATCCGTGTGTCAGTGTTAGAGAAATAACAAGCAGCTGTCTGTGAACTAGACGAAAAGTGTTGAGTGCATCCTAGCATTCAGTCTGACAATGATTCATTGCTATTCTGTCTAAAATGTCGGTTCTTTCCTGAAAAGACGTGTTTGAGTCATCCAGGGCAGTGTTTACTGAAAGATCCAGCCATCAGTAACTAACAGCATGCACTTTATTGTAGAGCAGAACTCCTAAAACACTACTTTCTCAACCTGAAGAACAAAGCTACCATTCGGTTAATTAGCATATTGATTGAGAGGTGTGGAACATGCATGTTATTTCACACTTCCACTGAAATGTACTATCAGCCACTCCATCGCGCTTGTATTCAGGAGTGCAAGCACTTAAAACAATTACACTTACCGCAGGCTGCAGACGCCCACACACATGCACTTTTCATAAACATGACTGCCTGAATACACTTTCTCCAGCTGATCATTAATCATTTCCTCCTTAAAATCAGCCCCAAGGTCTTGACCAGTCTACTGAAGAGGTCATTTTGAGCCTCTGACCTGAAGACGAGACAAAGTATAGCATTACATCACAGGAACACGTAAAAGTGTCTAGACCAAGATGACTTTCTAGGACTCGAATGGCACTTTTCCACTGCATAGAACCTACTCTTGGCTCGGCTCGTTTGCTTTTCCACTGGCAAAATCTGGTACCTGGTCCCTGGAAACGTCCCAGCTCTCTCCAACCATGCAGAGTAGGTACTAAATAGACATGTCCATCACCATGAAATGCAGAGCGCATTCAAATCCAGCACCTCGCAACCGCTTGTTAAATCTCTTAAATTACAAAAGCTTTCACGTTTTTTTTATCAGACACACAACGGCAGCTCATAACTTTACCTTGAGGTGGTCTAAAGTGTCAAAGTGACAAGTGGAAGTGGAAAAACCACAAGCTTTAAGTGTGCCGAGCCAAATCGAGCCTTGTGGGACTGGACCCATGTCACAACTAAATATCTCGGCAGGCTGGAGACCAGCAAGTTGGCAGGACCTACAGGCCAGAGAGCAGCATGTGAAAGGGACATACACAGGAAGTAGGCGGACACCAGTGACTGGGAGGTTAGGGATAGGTTGTCCCTCCCACTGGGAGGTGTCTTTGGCCTCCAGACATACCCTTCTCCAACTCATGCGCTGGGAAAAGCACCATAAAAGCCTCCACCCACGTGGTTTTTAAATGTATAAAAATGCTAAATCTATAAAATAATGCATTTTAAATCATATTTAAGTGCGCTTAAAATTGAGCTACGGTAACACCAACTATCCAGTTGCTATATGTCTCTGTAACACTATCCATATAGATGTAACTCTCATATTTACATACGTACAGAATATACATTCACATCAGTGCATCTTTGCACAATGGTGTAAAATATACCCCTGTTAGCAATGACTAATACTGTTGGCCTATTTTCCCATAATACACAATAAGCGAAGCCATATGAGAGGAATTTAAATTGTGAATTGAGAGCTACTGTGGCTCAGGCAGCGACCACACGCACATACAGCAGGAGGCCAAGAGAAAACCCAATGAAAAAAAATGACCGCTCAACAAACTATATTCATTCTTATCACCAACATTTCACTGCAAGCATCCTTTCTCAGAACATACAGTTCTAGACCCAGACCAAACCTTTAGACAGAACTAATTCCATGGGATTAAGTATTCTGAGCCCCGGTTAATGTTGAAGAACACATTGTTTGCTGAAACCCTGAGCTGTTTATGGAGCTTTTAAGGAGCTTGAGAAGATAATGATCTGTACACAGAGCTTTGAGGCCATTAGAGATAAAGGTAGCTGATATGAACCCCTGTGGTGCATTTTAGTTCCGTTAACCTGGCTTCCTTCCCTCACTCCAAGATGGACACTCCTCATTGTGAGGTCTGAGTAATCATCCAAATAGCCCAAGAGGAACCAGGGTATTGCTTTCTCTCACGCCTTCTACATAAACGGGTGCAACACTTATTCATGTACCTAGAAAAGCTCTGCAGTAAATCCACCGCTCAACGTTTCCCCCGGCTTGTACAATTGGACACTGAGAAATTCAGATGTAAAATTGCCGCCAGTTGCCTGCAAATATTTTAAAATGCCAAATAATAAAACCACAAAAAAAAATACATTTTAATATGGTTTATTCACCAAAATCTGAAATACACTTGTTGGTATGTATAAATAAACCCATTTTAGGCTCAAACACGTGACTGAATGACCTCTATTCGTGCACACAGTCCATTGTTACCAGAGCAGTGCAGTCAAGCCTGAATATCGTACTATAATCTGCTCCAAACAAATATTTTCCTGATATTTCCAGAGTGGAATGTTTACAGAGAGGTCCATTGAGAGCTCTTCAAAAACAGCAGCAAAGCTGAAAAACAGAAGAGCATGCAAACTGATACAACGGCCCCCAGAGCGAACAAAGGCATAGCTATTATATGAAGTCAGGGTGGTGAGGGGAGGCAGCCACCAATCCAATTTTTTATTTTATCCCTTTGGCTCAGGATGATGGATATTTACATCAAATGGCACACGCTGGGAGTGGATTACAACCTCAACAGACTGTGATTGTTAGGGTGTACCACCTGATTAGAGGCTGAAGGCCCATAAATAAATAGATGTAAATTTGAATACTGACTGTAGTACAGAGCAAAGGGGCAGTGCAGAGGACAGCTCGGACAAGACCGGATAAGCACAGAGGAAGCTAAGCAGCTTACCCAGGCTTTAAACATGTCTGTAGATGGCATTTTCAAGCTGAAATACGCTACAATTTGACCAAGTTTAAACAGCCGAGACAAAGGTTAATCATATCGAAAATATAAAGAGTAAGATGCGAGACAGACAGCAGGTCAACGTTGTGAAACTTTGTTGAGGGTGTCGCCCATATACATGTCTCCTGGGACCAGAAGGAGGAGCAAAACCGTCTGCCCACACTGCCGCCAGGCCCCGGGCCACTGAAGACATCTTTAGAGATAAGATATAGGAAATATAATCCATTCTGGAGTATGGATCTTGCTCACTGATCTCAGAAGGGATGGTGGGTCAATTTTATTGATACTGTGCAAAATTGAACATGCTCAGAATTTCAGAGAGAGTTAGACCTGATCTGATATAAAAGGCACAGAGAGCAAATCATGGAGGGAAAGAAAAGAAGCGAGATAAACAAGGGGCAATATAGTGTACGAGGACGTGTGTAACGGTTAGGATAGGGGCTTCAAACAGGAAGGGCCGGGAATATATGAGCCCCAGCCCTCCCATCCCAGCGGAAATTATTCTCCCTTCCCTTCCTGAACAAAAACACTCCCATAAACATATCACTTACTGTATTACTGGTCACGAGCTAGACAAACAAACAACTCTGCTGCTTAAACAAACGGACTGTGAGTGGATGTGACCCATGCTCAGAGTCCCCAATCTTCTCAAGTTCAACTGATGAACCACGATAGAGGTTCCTGACCAGTTTCTGTGATATCAATGCACCCAGAGAATTCACCAAATGTAAATATTTCACACAAAAGCATATCAAAGTTTGACAAAGTATTGTTTTTTTTGTTTTTAATATTGTGATAGACATTACTACTGTTATTTAACAAAGCTCTGCCTTCCTGCCACTTCTGTAAATGCTCTGAATTTGTAATAAGACCACAGATCCAGTACATCAGACCATTTGCTTTGTTTTGAATATCTTAGCTGGGTTAGTCCAATCATCTGAAGTTTTTACATTTGTTCCTAGTGGATTTTGCAAACAAGCCCCCCTTAAAGGCTAAGCACCAGCGATATGAAAGTGTCAAACAAATAAATACAGTGGAGTTTGAGTTCCTAACTTGTGTTTATTGATAGTCAGAAAACATGTTATTTCTTACTAATTCAAGGAATAAGGTTTAAAAGACCGTTGCCCCACCAACGGTGTTGGGAAACTCTAATAGGCGTCTTGCCTGTGACGTAGATGGTGGACAACAACTCTAGAAGCTGCACTTAATTTAATGCAAAATGACGAAAAGGTGTGTTGTTTTTGGCTGCAATCATTCAATGTACAGTGGGACATCTGTGAACAAATGACCCAAAGATCCCAAAATATCCAGAAAATGGACTACATTTGTCCACTTTAAACGGACACTTTGGAAAGGACCATCCGCTCACTCCGTTATCTGTAGCTCATTTCACTGGCGCTTTTCCAACAATATGGACATGTAAGGACACCAACGAAAGGTGTTCAAGAGCCTCTGTAACATGGAGGTAAACAGGGTGAGGACACTCACTTCGCCTGTTTTAGTTGGTGTTAGTTAACGTTAGCTTGACTCGCTAAACTCGGTGGCTCAGATTATACTCGGCTACGTAGCTGCATTACGGAGGTTTATAGTGTCGGATGAATTAGAGTTCGACTTCGATCACATTTACAAGAATAACGGTACCTCTACATTTGAGTTTAGCTTATTGCTAGGCTATTGTCATGAATAATGTTGGTTATTTAGCTAGATACTGTCATAACAGTCAGTGTCATATGTCAGTAACTACAATAATGTGAAATATTCATGGAGGTCCATTAAGTGGTGCTTAGCCTTTAATAGTTCACTGTACTTCAGTTTAAGAAAATGATCACCGAAGCCTAACTAGCACACATCAACATGTATGTTTTAACAAGGAGGTATTTCAGCTATAAAAGTGCTGCCCTAGCTTATGGCAACTTATTCAATACAAAATATACTAGAGACTTATTATAGCAGTCTGAATGCATGCAGAACTGAATGTTCTGAGTGGAGACACTTCCTTTACGCTCACTCCAGGTGTGAACATCCAAACAAAAAGATACAGGCTCTGACCTTCCTTTTTTTATAGAGGAAAAAACAAAATATCAAACTTTAACTATGGGATCCATGAAAAGTGGCTCTCAGAGGCGTTGAGGTTACTGCTTTCACAATTTCTGGGAAAGTCTGGCAGTTCTAAGCTACTCTGGCCGACAGTCCAATGTGATGACACAGCCCAGGTGTGGACGGAGTGGACAGCAGGCTTTAAAACTGAACAAAGAAACAGACTTACAAATCAGAGCTGTACGTTGTAATAAAAGTGGTTTCAGAGTCTTAACACATGACAGCAATAAAGACAACTCTTTTCTGAAGAGTGTCTTTTAGATTAGTGTTTGCAAAACCGCTTTTCCTCTTATTCAACTGACTAAAAAAAAAAAAGAGAAAGTGTCACTGCACCATTCACCAGCTGAAATACTATCCATCCACGGAGTTGAACAAGCCTGGCTGTTTACCCTCTCAGGGCTGCAGGGTTATATAAAGTTTGAAACAGTTTAGCCAATGGGCTGGATCAAAGGGACTGGCAGTGCTTGGACAAGCTTGAGTACACAGTCAGAATGTTGTTTTGCTCGATCTAATAGATCACGTCAAACAAGCCTCATGATGCAGCGATTAGGCACATTTGAGGGCTCCATGCCTGACTAATAATTCCTGTTTACACTGGAATCCAAACAATAACTATGCTACATACGCCCATGATCTGCACTTACGCTGAATAATAATAATAATGGCAGAGTTTGCCACAGAATGCCATCTCCCGAAGTTGACGGATGCATTCTCTGCACTGCAAAAGCTGCTTGAGAGGAATTTCCTGTGATGAAAACTGCACACGTTTCGCCATAAAGCAACCACACACACACAAGCTGAGGTTGATGTCGCTGGGTTGTTCAGACGCGAGCAGCTCAAGGCTTCAATGCAAGTGAAAAACCAGATTAAAAAAATGTGAAAGCAAGTCTTCATGTGGCAGACACCTTCATAAACAGAAATAATGACACCCACAAACCCACAACGCTCATTACCGTTACTAGCTTTAGAACAGTCAATTAAAATCATCACCACCAGCAAATAAATAAAACACCACAACAGATTCGGTCTCAAATATTCAATAAAAATAATAATGTTTATCAAAATAACAAACAAATTATCATCATCATCACTAGAGCATTAAAATATATAAGAATTACACTGTAAGAGAACCTCACAATAATTACACGGAAGTATATTTTTATTTCACCTACAGGGGTTGGACAATGAAAGTGAAACCTGGTTTTAGACCACAATAATTTATTAGTGTGGTGTAGGGCCTCCTTTTGCAGCCGATACAGCATCAGTTCATCTTGGGAATGACATACACAAGTCCTGCACAGTGGTCAGAGGGATTTGAAGCCATTCTTCTTGCAGGATAGTGGCCAGGTCTCTACGTGATGCTGGTGGAGAAAAACGTTTCCTGACTCGCTCCTCCAAAACACCCCAAAGTGGCTCAATAATATTTAGATCTGGTGACTGTGCAGGCCATGGGAGATGTTCAACTTCACTTTCATGTTCATCAAACCAGTCTGTCACCAGTCTCGCTGTGTGTATTGGTGCATTGTCGTCCTGATACACGGCACCGCCTTCAGGACACAGTGTTTGAACCATTGGATGCACATGGTCTCACTGGTGCAGTGTGGAGTTAATGAAGATTGGCCACCTGGCTGCTCCAATTTAGCCATGAAACCTCCCACACTACAATGACAGGTGTTTCACTTTCATTGTCTAACCCCTGTGTATCAATAAGTCTTCATGAACAGTCTGATGGTTACCCTCTTGCTTTATTTAGTGTTTAATCTTCACTTCCTTGTTTATGTTCTCAGAGTTAAGTGTTGTATCATCTCTGAAAGGCTATGCGCGGCTTGTTCTTGTTCAGATAAGTTCATGTAAATCTGGTCTTAATAAAAAACACTTGTTCATTCGTTAGTTTAAACAGGACATTACTTAATTAATAACCCTATGATGAATAGTTACAGCCCCACAAGCAACTAACACCCAAGAACCTCTCAGCAAACATCATTTCAGACAAAAAAGGACGTGGGAGCAGTATAAATCGCGTGTGTGGATGTTGTTGCAGGAATTCTACAACGAGCGAGGGTCCAATCTCTGAGTAAATTTGCTCTCACTCACCGCAGAAAAGTCAAATAACTTTAATGCAAGTCATTTTGGTTGAAGGCCAGAGGAGTGTGTTAAAGGAAGAGGACAGTAATGATGCTGTTGGCACAGCCTCCAGTGGAGCACAGCAAGGAATAATAGCATGCATTAACCTCTGAGGTTGGAATGGACGTATTCCAGAGTAACACAGGCTGATTGACTTGCCAGGGGCTTGAAAAACATTTTAGAAATGGTGGAGGTGAGACTGCTGATGGGGAGGAAAATATCCTCCTTCACATTTACAACCTCAAAGCAGATTTGTTGGATAAAGACCTTATGGCACGGTCTTGTAGAGCCACTTCACAATCTAAAGTCTATGCTAAAGAGAAAATCAATACGAGTGTAATCAACCCAACACCGGAGACTCGCTTGGAAACTTAATAAAGCCAAGCACATACAGTGTATAATTACCAAATTAACTCTGCACGACTTACAGCTGGGATCAATAGCGAACACTAAATCAGACACGGGAGGGCAAAAAAAAAAACATCTTAGCCACACAGAGGCTAACTTTAACATAACTACAGTACAGTAACTCATGCTTTGGTTACATGACTTTCTTTGAGGGACACATCAAACTCTGAATAAGCAGAATATTTAAGGTGATGAATACTACGACAAAATATATAGCTTATATATTATATGCTTTACTGCACTGAGCATCCAGATATATCCGATTTCCTCCAGTAGAGTTGGGTGGGGTGGGGTGGGGTGGGGCCTACTTTCAATTCCAAAAGGTCAATACTGGATGGAAAAGGAAAACACATTTTCTCACCGTCTAAAAGTTCAGGCGTTTGGCAGGAGGCTGACTGATGTGCAGTGACACGAACGGTGCTGCTGGGGTTTTGTGGAAAGTTGGGTAATGACACTGAAAAACTGGGCTGCGTACTGAATAGAGGACTAACCCCTGCTACTGAACTATTGTTAAACTGCTGCATCTAAAAAAGGACTATTTCAAATAAATAAATAAAGGCATAGAGACCTTTACATATTTCTAAATTCTACAGGAAACGATAACCAAGGAAACTAAGGAAGCTTTTAATAAAATAAAACCCAAATGGCACTTTCCATATCAATATCAGCTCCTTATTATTCTTTAAAATAAATTAATAAATAAAAACTGAGCTCACATCCAATGTGGCTGACCAGTGATTGGAGAACTGTGTGCGTTTATCTTCATAAAAATAACCTTTTAACACCAAGAATCAAGTAAAAACCCCATTTTAGTAACTTCCCACTGCTCAGAAAGTGTTGGTGGCTCAGTAAGTGATGATTAGCTTGGTACTGAACATGGATGGACGCTCAGAACTGCAGCCATAAGCACAATCAGATCTGACCAGGCTTCAACACCAGTCAGTTACTGCTGAGTCACAGAGACTAAGGCAAAGCGAGGCAGTGCCAGCAGCACCCAAGCTTTAAAGCAGACAAAGAAAGCACCGTGGCTGTTAAATCTTCCCTCACTGACAGGTTCGAGTTGTATCTCCACTGTCTGAGAGACAACGGGCCACCATTAGCCCAAAGGACAGGAGCCAGTCCATAAACCAGCCACGAGCAGATCAGAGGGAGAGGAAGTAGCTATAAAACAAGAGAGCAACAATGAGCAGGCTGTATGAAGGACTGGGTGGACATTAGTGGGGGTGATAACCTCAAACAAATCCACTATGGGGTTTAGGAGACAGAAGAACAGCACGTTTTTAAAAAAAATAAAAACAGAAAACATTGGCCTAATAGAGGGGACAAAGCGAGGGATGGAGAACAATAATGAGCTCAGGAGGCCATGGGCAAATAATAAAAGAATAGGCCTGTATTGAGTGAGTGAATGAATAGAAAAGTGGAGCAGAGCCTTTGTGCTGTGTAGAAGGGTGGGCTCCTACAAAATGAGTGGAATTCAATAAGCTCTCTGCTCTGAGGCTAATTCAAGTTGAAGGACACTAGATAACATTAGCAGTTCATAACGAATGTTTCCTCGAATATTAAAGCGATATAAAGCTACAAAAACAGGGCCATAGTCAATTATTTTTATTAATAACCCGAAGTTGTACGTATCATTTTAGCACAGACTGAGAAATAAGTGGAACCTACGGTTGTAAACAGTCTGAGGTTCAGCCGACGGTTAGAAGCGTACTCCCCCCTCCTCCTCCTCCTCCTCCTCCTCCTCAGGTGACGAGCTCAGGCTGAAGCAGAGGCTCGGTCCTCCGTTCAGTTACCG
This sequence comes from Hoplias malabaricus, assembly GCF_029633855.1. Classification (NCBI taxonomy): domain Eukaryota; kingdom Metazoa; phylum Chordata; class Actinopteri; order Characiformes; family Erythrinidae; genus Hoplias; species Hoplias malabaricus. The sequence continues at coordinate 33,542,402 of NC_089812.1, read as the reverse complement.
GGACAAAAGTTGGGGCATTTCTCGTGTCTGTAAAAGAAGTTAGCAGTGAATAGCGCAAGAAGAGCGGTGATATAATCTCCCTCAGGCTCAGAGTACACACAGCTCGCCTCCACCAGCTGAGAACCGCATCCTTCCTGTAGCCGAGCGTCTAACGAACACGGCACTTGTGCTGCGGCTCATTCACTTCAGCTCGGCCCTTTCTCTCTCTCTGGACACGCCCCCGACCCGGGGGGCCTTAAAGAGACAGAGCACCAAAATACAGCCAACTTCAAACCCCGTTCCAACGGCCCCTCTGTTCGCTTCACGCCACGTTACAGGACCCTTTCAGTGATTTTGTTAACATGTTTATACGTTAGAAGACGTGTTGTGAGAAAATAAAAAGTTATTTCTGATTTAAAGCTGTAGATATCCAAATACAGAGGTCATAAAGGTGACAAACCTGCTATTGTTTCATTTGAACACAGACCTCTTGAATGTGACGAATTAAACTGTCAAATGACTTGAATGAAAACAAAAACGTATATTGCTGTACAAAAGACCAAATAATGTAACATCGGTTTATCTTCATATTTAATGTGAAGCACCTTTCGGGTCTGACTTATAACTCACTCATTTAAATTCACCTCCTTAGTCAATAACTAAACCTTAAAAAACTAATTTCTGTTCATTAATATCCCAAATGTTGCAGTTATTTTGTTAAAGGCTAAGCACCAGCGACATGAAAGTGTCAAACAAATAAATACAGTGGAGTTTGAGTTCCTAACTTGTGTTTATTGAGAGTCAGAAAACATATTTCTTTTTTATAAGTTATTTCTTACTAATTCAAGGAATAAGGTTTAAAAGACCGTTGGTCCCCCCCCAAACGGTGTTGGGAAACTCTAATAGGCGTCTTGCCTGTGACGTAGATGGTGGACAACAACTCTAGAAGCTGCACTTAATTTAATGCAAAATGACGAAAAGGTGTGTTGTTTTTGGCTGCAATCATTCAGTGTACAGTGGGACATCTGTGAACAAATGGCCCAAAGATCCCAAAATATCCAGAAAATGGACTAAATTTGTCAACTTTAAACGGGCACTGTGGTTTTTTCAGCTAGCTAGATACTGTCATAACAGTCAGTCATAACGGTGTTTTACCGCGGCGTTGTTCAGCTGTTGTCCACCAGTGACGTCACGGTTGCGTTCAAGAATTTCCGTAGCGAGCTCGGGTTTTTCCGTCAATTTAATAACATTGTCAGTTTTAAAGCAAATTAAGCAGCTATTTTCATTTTAATTCATACTTATATATGTCAGTAACTACAATGTTTCAGTCAGTAACTGAAATATTCATGGAGGTCCATTAGGTGGTGCTTAGCCTTTAAAAGTTATTCAAATTTAGCTAAGTACTCTACTCATAAATATCCAACATGTGAAAGTTCAAAGATGTAAAGTGCTGTTGTTTAAAACTGGCTTAAAGTGCAGTTAGTAGCAGGGCATAAGTTCATGGTCCTATCTCTGCCATCTTCAACTACTTCCTCCTCCTTCAGCCAGAAAGGTTTTTCCACTTTGTCACTGAAACCAATGCATACATAATCTGTTCTAATTTTCATAGTAATATTCCAGATTTAACAAACATTTTTAATATACAAAGACCAAATTCACTTCATAGAAAGCTTTATTAAAGTATGCAATGAGTACAGTGCTATATGACATAGGCTAATCCCCACCTGCAGGATGAGGGGATGATCCATTATGTTTCTGTTCTAAGAAATCCTGAATGTCAAATGACTTTTACTGCGTATTTCATTCATGCTATAATTTTGAAGCATCTTTAACCTTGAATCGAGTTTTAAAATGCTGTTATTTTCACTGGAATGGCTCTTAAACTAAATGCTACACAAACTATTCAGCGTTAGCATCTTAAAATGCAACACGTTTAAAACTTATATCCACCTATTCTTCCTATAGAGTGTGGCCTACCCATTCAGAGTGATGTTTTAAAGAATTAAACCCAAACTGCAGGTGAATTAAACTTTTACACATAGACACAACAGTTCAAGAGTTTTTCATGCAATCTAATTTACACCATTGTTTCAATATCTTCTTTAAAGCCCCCCATTAGAAGAGCAGAGGCTGTTATTACAGAAGAAACACTAAAGCAGAATGCACTGCAGCAACACAGCTGTGTATTCTGACAGATAAGAAATCATGGAACAATGAATCCCAAAAGTGTGTGCTAGATAAATCTCAACAGAAACTAAACAGAGTTTCAGGTTACGGGCCCTTTCACATTTACTCTGTCAGGTTTTTCTTGGTAAATAAAGGTTGGAAAAAAAACCAATACATTTCCAAATCCTATTGTCAAATGTTAGAACAATCCCCTCATTCGTATAAACAAAAGAAGCTTTGATCATGAGTATAATACCATTGTACCATTGGATTTGAAAATCAACTTTTTTTTAAAGTTTTCAAGATTTATTTAAAGAGCCAGGGTCTCGCTGAAAGCTGCATTCTGGGAAACTGGCGTGAGACAAAAGCACAGAGTTGTAATGTGTTCTTTGTTGATCTCTGTCTGACAAAGCCTTTGAAAGTATTCTCTTAATTGAAACACTATACGCCGACAAGGCTCTCGCAGCTGAACGATCACGGCGTTAGAAGACTTAGACAGCACCCTCGGGTTCCTGGTCATTTGTGCGTTCGCATGATGAATGGTCATTTAGAAAAGGCCGCTGTGGGTGTAATTTGCACCTCTGCCGCAGGCCTCTAGGGAGACGTATCCTCTTACAAGACAAAGCCTTAGGCAGGGGTACTTAAGAGGAATGGAATGTTTAAACAGTTAGATCATTACCCGTTGTTAGCAGCAAAGCTCTTATCAAGGGCACGTATCAGTTTCCCAAGGAGAAAGTTCTGTGTACAGATGGTTTTATGGATGAGCTAATAGTCCACTAAATATAATGACGCACAATTACCACATTCATCTCCTCTGATGGCCAACGTTGTGTAAATGTGTAGTTAAAAGGACAGGATGAGCAGACTATATGAGTTAGACATATGTTATTATTTCATTAACAGTTTGGCAGGCGGTACACTGAAGACGTTAAAGTCTTTTGCTCATATTTAAAAGTGATTTCCTGCATCTGGCTACGTTCCCAGCTCAGCTTCAGTAGTGGAAGTTATAAGTATCTATCAGTCCACGGAGGGTTACTGTCAAACATTAAGAAACATTAATGTTGAGGGGTCTTGCGTCCTGCGGGGCTGGAGATACATGAGCAGTTTCATCAGTTAATCTCAGGCCAAAAATACATCTGCATGTGATATTAGAGTCACGTCCACCTTGTTACAGAGCATTTAGAAAGTGTTTGTGATGAAAATAAATTATATTAATGGTTGTGTAAATGACCGACTGCCAATTTTCTACAGACAGATTAAACCCAAGACTGAACTAAGTGGAATTTTCAACAGTGAAACAGCGTTAGCGGTGTGGTTTAATCTAAGACTAGGTTCCTTTTGTGCGCAAAAACTGACCCCAAGTGAGCCAGGAATGTACCGTATGAATTTAACTAACAATACCTTTGTTTTCTTGTTATAACACAATGAAATGTCACTCTGTTTTTCTAAATACGTACATAAAACCATCTATTTCCAGGGTTTTTGTGAAATATGTTTACATTATCAAGCTAGAGATGTGAGTGTTTGATACGACTATGATCATACCCATGTTCCTAAAAAGTAACAGGGTGGACTCGCCATGACATCATCACATCCATGATCTCTGAGGACGCTGGGCCTTAGTGAGTATCAGTCCAGCCGGAGTTAGTTCATTAGAGATATTGATATCTTGAGTTTTACAGGTTCTGAGACAGATGAGCTTTATATATTATCTTCTTCACAACACAATGGTGTTTTCTTCTCTGTCCCTCTTAACCCCACATTCAGATCAACGAGTTCCAGTCCGGAATAAAGAGATTATCTCCAGACGAGCTCTCCCACTCTCCCACTGCGACACGGCACGGTTTCTCAGGATCTTTATGAATTTTACACTCACTTAACATTCTCATTCAGGCCATGGCTGGGGGAAAGAAAGGAGGCCGACGCTGCTCGGATGGATCAAGTGTCATTTCCCTTTATAGATCTGATGTTGATGGTGATGGGAGGAGACGCTTTCTCATAACATGGAAATGTGAAATATGAGAAGCTTGAGGAAGAAAGACAATGCATGCATTCCTTTACCAGTAACTGGTAGTGCTGTACTGGTAGGTGGAGTTTAAACTGCTCATCGAAAGTGATTTGATTATTTAAATTATTAGATTCATCAAAATTATTGCAAGGGCGGCACGGTGGCGCAGCAGGTAGTGTCGCAGTCACACAGCTCCAGGAACCTGGAGGTTGTGGGTTCGATTCCCGCTCCGGGTGACTGTCTGTGAGGAGTTGGTGTGTTCTCCCCGTGTCTGCGTGGGTTTCCTCCGGGTGCTCCGGTTTCCTCCCACAGTCCAAAAACACACGTTGCAGGTGGATTGGCGACTCGAAAGTGTCCATAGGTGTGAGTGTGTGAGTGAATGTGTTGCCCTGTGAAGGACTGGCGCCCCCTCCAGGGTGTATTCCTGCCTTGCGCCCGATGATTCCAGGTAGGCTCTGGACCCCCTGCGACCCTAAAAAAAATTGGATAAGCAGTTACAGATAATGGATGGATGGATGGAAAATTATTGCAATAAGAATGTAAAATATGTAATTCTTACTGCAATAATTTCAATGCATCAAATTGTTTGCAGCGGGCGGCGCAGCAGGTAGCGTCGCTGTCACACAGCTCCGGGGTTGTGGGTTCGAACACCACTCAAGGTGTCTGTGAGAAGTGATGTGAAGTGCGTCATAAAACTAGCTTGCAACTCACTCGCTCGCGTTTAGCAGGCTGAAGATTCTCCACAAGGGTGCGCAATTTGCAATATTCAAAATGAATGCAACACTGATGTGAGATTTAAAAAAAAATAAAGAGACCCACAGAGGCACTGAAAAATAAAATAATTTATTTTGGAAAAGAACCATGAGCTTGGCCCATTATAATTCCTTAAAGGATTTGTACAGTGATGGTCACCTCACAGAGAACAAGACAGAAGATTGTGTGGATTGTGATTTATCACTAATTTCGTTTATTGAGTCCTTCCGAAGGAATTCCACATAAAGCCGGTGTCTCGCTTCACTTTGTAAATTCAAATAGAAAAGCGAATGATCAAATGATCATAAATAAATTAAGCGTATCTGCTGTCAAACAAGCAGGCCTATGTGTACACGGTGTCACACTGTGAACTGTAAAAACACATTCTACAATATATTCAGAGAAGTACGTACGACGCAAAAAGAAATTACAGACATTGTTTTCAGTCTTTCAGTCACTGTCTTGGTGAGATGAAGATCTGTTCTCTGAATTTAGGCGATACAATCCCAACACATGCGGACAGATGACTGTTTTTTTTGTTGTTATTTTTGTTACTTTTCTGTACAAATCAGCTGAAATAAGGGCAGTGGTCTCCTCCTATATGCTGTTAATACATGCAGCTCGGTGTCCAGCTTTTCTTCACGAGGAACAATTGCCGTATGCTCTTACATCTCCCACACGAGTGTCGCTTCTTGGAGCTACAGTTTCGTTCCTGTCGTGACCCGGTGTGGTCTCGTGTCCTCATTTCATTTCACAGAAATAATAAAGACCTGCTTTTCAGTGTTTTCTCTGGAGAGCTGAACCGGTGTCCACGGTGCAGCCGCCTGCCGTCGCCTGGGGTGATGCGATGTCACGGCCTGGCAGTGGACCAGGTCTCACCTGAACAAACTTTTCACCTTTTTTAGATCCAAAACTATGAACACAAGCAAACCTCTCTCATGACGAAACACAGCGACACAATAAAAACCGACTAGCGACAACTGCTCGGGTGTCCACAACTGCTAGCTTTGCAATAGCTCTGAAAAACAGCATAGTGGCTAAGAATAAAGGGTTCGGAACCATCACTTTAAAGTTCAGTCCAAGAAGATCGTATCGTCTTGTCCCACCAATACATTTAGCTGCGGTTTTAGGCTTAGAGCAAAAGTGCCATCAAATACAGACGTGACTGAATGAATTCAAATGAATGTATTTATGTACAATCACCATGTTTATCGCTTTGGGAAATTTGTAGTACATGCAAAGCCTGTTAAAGTTTTTCCACTCCTTAAATATCTGTAATCTCCTTCACTTCAGTCCTGCCTCTCATTTCAAAAATATTTTCTGCGTATCTGTGTTATTTTTGTTTAGAAGTGACTGGCTAGGTGACTAATCTGATCTCAAACAACAACATGTTCGCGCTGAATGATTGTCTTTTTTTTCCTATGCTCTTACACACATGCGTGCAAACACACATACGCAGCTGTATTCCAAAGTCTGGGTGCTCAAATCAAATGACAAGTTTTGTTGATTTTCCAAGTAAATACGTTAACACTTTCTCTAAAGAAGACACTTCTGCACTATTTTATCTGTACATATATATATTTCAATTTGTCTAGAACTATTAATAAAATATATTTTTCTATATATAATATAAATAGAACTCATTCACTATAATTTGCAGAAATATGACACGTGTATTTTTTAAATTTTACCCGATGGTGGATGTGTTTCGATGTGTTCTTGTCATTTAGAAAACCACCAAAACATGTCATTTTACCAAAGACGTCCCGACTTCTTCATACGACTGTACGCTCATGGAGAGGTGAAGTAAAATAAAAAAAGCAGCAAAAGATGTTTAACACTGAGCAACACCTCTATAAATAAAGTTTCTTCAAAAAAACAAAGTGAAAGAACAAACCACAACAACAGCGACGCTGGGGGGAGGAGGAGAAGGAGGAGTCAGAGTCAGGCGCGTTGTGATTGGCTCATTGGAAAGAGAGTCTCGTATCAAACGAAAGAGGAGAAGCCCGTGGCGGGCGTCTGGGTGGAGGTACCCAGGCTGCTAGGGGGCCGGTAGAGGGCGTGCTGGGTGTGGGTCTCGGAGGACAGCAGTGAAGGTGTTGGAGTCCTGCTGCCTTTGGGCCTGAAGAGCGTGCCCTGGCCCTGGGGCTGTGGAGAAGGCGTGCTGTGGGGCAGCAGAGGGGGCAGCGGCGGCAGAGGGGGAGGGTGGGGACGGGACTCTTGCTCAGCCACGCCCTCTGGCTGCCCGTAGCCGTATGCCGGGGGCCGAGACACGCCCTTCTGCTGCCGCCGCCATGAGTTGTAGTAGGTGGGGTCACTGATGTAGTGGTTGACAAAGGAGTGGGTTTTCTGCCGGTTGGGATCCATCTCGTATTCGCTGTCGCTACCCTGTGATTGGACAGAGACAAGGGCAGACAAAAGGGCAGGAGGTTAGTCAGCCACATAATGAATCGCTCCAAATGTTCGAAGTACAAACTCTGACTGTGGAGTACTTCCAGTCTAAAATACTTTGTGGTTTTCTCCTTTTCAACACGTCTGATCCAATTACACAGCTAATTAATGAGACTTCTTAAGTGGAAGTGGAACCAGCCCTGGTCAGAGTGTACTACTATACACACTCCAGTTAATAAACATCTTTAGACGTCTTTGTTTGCTTCATTCCATTACCTCGTAAGTCAGATGTCAGAGCTGGGAATGATGTCAAACAAAATGTTACGCATCCAAACACCATGGAAATACATCCACATACAGCAGTTGGACAGTACTGGGCATGTGCTGGATACAAACAGATAGAGGCCCTAATAAACGGTGAACTACTGCTTTTACACACTGTTGATGTGCAGGAAGCCATCTTTGATTCTGAACTTTGGGTTGTCCAAGTTATGGGGGCATTCCAGCTGGATTCTGACATCTGAGTTCGAATAGAACGCAGCATCTACTCTATACTAGGGTGACCAGACGTCCTCTTTTACCCGGACATGTCCTCTTTTTTAGACTTAAAAAAATGTCCGGGCGGAATTTCACATTTGTTTTTCTAGCGCTTACATAGAATTTCGAGAAACGTTTCGTTCACAAACTAGTCCCGCCCTCCCCTACTCCGATTGGTTCGCTTGAGTGAGAAGTGGGCGTGGTGAAGTAGCCTAAAATCTTCAGATTGGACGGTCTGACTGTAGAGCTACCGTTATTGGTCGATAACCTTCTCTGTAAACATTTAATAGGTCAGTCTGCACGTCAGTAGTCGTCCACCCCCCCACCACCACCGAGACGTGTCCTCTTTTTCACCGTCTCAGACCTGGTCACCCTACTCTATAGCAAAGCGAATCTCCAGGAAGAATGCTGGCGACCACTGGCATACAATTAGAAGGAGAAATTATATAATTATGACAACATTATAAGTAATTTGCTTGATACTTAATCAGACTACAATCAAACAGACTACAAAGAGTGTGAATCAGAAGTAAGACCTACTAAAGAAGAAACTCAACCAGCACCTGCATAAAAAGCCATGGTGCTCTAAATGTACACGGGGGAGTTCTAATCTAATGTAATGATGAACATAATCAGTGGATATGGTAACTACGCATTTCACAAAGGGTTTCTAGAAATGCTAAGGAGAAGCAGCAGCTCTACACTAGACTACCACACATATGGGAAGGGAGAGAATGGCCTTACCCATAGCTCTGTGAAGCTGTGATCTTATACGTATAAACAAGAGAGTCCTAAAATGGGTAAAATATCATTATCTTAGATTATAAAAGCATTGGCTGACAACAGTGAGTGAGTCTGAAAAGTGCATTTTAAATGATCTTCATCTATTTTTGGAGCAACCCTGTGTGAAAGCACAATATCATCAGTGAATCGACTGGGTTTTTTGTTACACAGGGTGTCTAAGAACTGTTTACTGTGAGGTACCTCTAGAACAACCCCTCATAAAATAAGGAGGTGTACACATTTACAAAGACAGGTAAAGGTTCCAGTTCATTTCCGCTAACTGAAGTTTATATATTTTGCTAATTAAAAGCTTCCAGGTTTAAGGACAATATGCTAATCAGTTTTTTCTCAATCCATGGCCTACATCTGGCTTAGAAAGACTCACAGTTGCTGCACTAATCAGAACAAACAGTTGAAGACTAGGTGACCTTTAGCTTTCAGCAATTTCAGACACCAATTGGTGTGTATCCCAGAGAATTCCGATAGCTGGGACCATCTTCGCATACAAAAAAACAGCAAATAGCTTGTGTACATCTGAGGGAGGAGCATCTGAGGATGAGATTAGCGTGAAACTGATTACAGCTCTGTTACCAAGGACGTGAATTATGCACATTATCACTCCCAGCAGAGGCTTAGCAGGGGTCCTGCTGGGTGCATTTATTTGCACAAGTGCAAAGTAAATGGCGTAAATGAATGCAATGAGGAGGAAAAAGACAAGATGGTGTTGACTCATGAAAGAAGGGTTTATGTGAACCCAGAGGAACAATGTTTTTACAGTGTTGGTGCCTAACAAACAGAAGAAATCCCACAGAGGGAAATTGGTGTGGGGGGCGGGGTAGAGACAGACAAAGTACAAAGTGCCCCCAGCTGCCATTCACATTTTAACCCCACGACTCCACGATTGTAAATTCAGGTTTATTTTTCAAGTTGGTGTACACTCCTTACAATGAGTGACATGGGCTACAGTTGTATAACCCTAACCCTAGCCGTCGGAGCTGGGTTCTCTAGAGTGATATAAGCACCATTCAGTTCAGGTGTTTGACCCAGAACTTCAGTATCAGACCTCACTACTGTGATTTTACTATAAAATCCTGTAAAAGCACTGCCAAACGTATGATAACAATACTTATTTTGACTTTCTACAAGTCTCTGCTGCAGTGAGATACAGCCTGACTGACAGTCCAATTGAAATGAAATTTTGTCAAATACATATTTATTTTAATAAAGTTTAAGGCTCTTATTTTATTTTTGTTATATATTTCCCGAGTGGCGAAGCTATGCATGGTTTATTATTTCTCAGTTAAGTCCATTTTTATTGCATTGGCATACAATGATTGTTTGTTACTGTCAACATAAATGCTACATCACTCCGTTGCTGTGGTAGCTGAGAGTGACAGGCCTGAAGGCTGCTGAGTCATGGAGCCTATGTTTAAGCCTAAAAGATCCCATCTCTCGCCAGCGGCGCATATCCTGCCGGATAACATCTAAGTCCCAATGAAATAAGCGAGGCAAAGTCTTTGGACGTGAGAATGGGCTTGGGCCACTCTTCCCATCTGTCTCCCAGAAGGAGGGGGTGTCACAGTGAACAGACGAATAAAAATGGCAAGGTACTTTTGCTTGGATCGATACGGAGCATCATTTGTCAGGCAAAGGTCACTCTCGCTCATCTTTATCGAACAGAATGCCAACCCTTTATTTTCCGGGCTTAGCAGAAATAGTGCAGCCTCAAGCCGTTGTGCTCGTACACTGCTGTACACCGGGGGAGGGCGGTCTTTTCCCTTGGGGAGGGCTGTGATGCATAATGGAGAAAAAAGAATGCCTCTTTATCTATGATGACAAAAAAAAAAAAAAATAAAACATGAATGTCTGCCTATAAAGGAAAGTCAATAGCTTTGGTGGAAAGCATTTTTCAAGAAAAAAGTGGGTCGAGAGCGGTTTTGAGATCACGGCTTTACAGAAAGTGGAAATGGAACCCGATACGGATGAAGATAAAGAACAAATAAACAGCAACAAAAAAACTCTTTTGTCTGCATAGGCCGCCTTACTCGCTTATTCAATTCAAACAAAGGATAAAACAAAAACACAACAACAAAGAACTCTAAGACTGATTTTCCAGGCCCACAAGACGACATGGACAAAAGCTAGACAAAGGTGAATCCCAGAGGATAATGGTATTGCTCAGTGGTTCTTGTGAGATTTTATAGTGATTTTTCAAAGAAATAGTATTAAGACAAAAAAGGAGATGAGATACTTCTGGTTCATTCATTCATTCATTCATTATCTGTAACCCTTATCCAGTTCAGGGTCGCGGTGGGTCCAGAGCCTACCTGGACTCATTGGGTGCAAGGCAGGAACACACCCTGGAGGGGGCGCCAGTCCTTCACAGGGCAACACACAACCACACATTCACTCACACCTACGGACACTTTTGAGTCGCCAATCCACCTACCAACGTGTGTTTTTGGACTGAGGCAGGAAACTGGAGCACCCGGAGGAAACCCACGCGGACACAGGGAGAACACACCACACTCCTCACAGACAGTCACCCGGAAAAAACCCATGCAGACACAGAGAGAACACAACACACTCCTCACAGACAGTCACCCGGAGGAAACCCACGCAGACACAGAGAGAACACACCACACTCCTCACAGACAGTCACCCGGAGGAAACCCACGAAGACACAGAGAGAACACACCACACTCCTCACAGACAGTCACCCGGAGCGGGAATCGAACCCACAACCACAGATCCCTGGAGCTGTGTGACATTATTATAGATAAACATGATTATTATCATCTCAGCAAATTGTGAGACTTCAGTGAGATCTCCACTAAACCTTAGAGGAGATACATGAGATGCCTGGGTTATGTTATGTTTTCCTCTTATTCTAAAGGGAAATATCTTAAGCTAAAGTTTCCTTTGTCTTTCCATCTGACTTCATGCTGCAGGAGAAACAGACGAGACATTAAAAAGAGCTTATTCTTGTTTTTTTTTCTTTCCAGTGAAAGGTGTAATGTTGAAACACCACTGACACTGCAGTTTAGAGCAGGTCTTAGGATTAATTACATCCAGAGAGCCAGCCCTGTGTGATTTCAGTACCTGTGAGTCAGACACCTCTGAGGGTTTCTCAGTCAGGCTGCTGCTCTCGGCTGGAATCAGATCATTACATTTCGCGCTGACATCCTCATCAGAGTAATGCAGACTGCCTGGACTGGGCCGTGGAGGTGACCTGCAGCACAGAGAAGACAGAGCAGAAGAAAATAGAGATTAGGGCCTGGAGACTTATACATCTCAGAAGTAGAAGCACTGAAATAGAATCCTGCCTTTCTTAAAGTAATATAAATATCTAAATATTGATATGGTATTTAGGCACGAAAAGAGCTAAAAAACTACCATACACTCCTCAGTCCTTATACAGATATAAAGTCGAAAAAACAATCCATTTTGAATAAAATATACCAATATATTCTTATGAATATAGATTCATTCATTCAATATTTGTAAGCGCTTATCCACTCAGATTCAGGGAGAACACACCACACTCCTCACAGACAGTCACCCGGAGGAAACCCACGCAGACACAGAGAGAACACACCACACTCCTCACAGACAGTCACCCGGAGGAAACCCATGCAGACACAGAGAGAACACACCACACTCCTCACAGACAGTCACCCGGAGGAAACCCATGCAGACACAGGGAGAACACACCACACTCCTCACAGAGAGTCACCCGGAGGAAACCCACGCAGACACAGAGAGAACACACCACACTCCTCACAGACAGTCACCCGGAGGAAACCCACACAGACACAGGGAGAACACACCACACTCCTCACAGACAGTCACCCGGAGGAAACCCACGCAGACACAGAGAGAACACACCACACTCCTCACAGACAGTCACCCGGAGGAAACCCACACAGACACAGGGAGAACACACCACACTCCTCACAGACAGTCACCCGGAGGAAACCCACGCAGACACAGGGAGAACACACCACACTCCTCACAGACAGTCACCCGGAGCGGGACTCAAACCCACAACCGCCAGGTCCCTGGAGCAGTGTGACTGCGACACTAACCTGCTGCGCCACTCAATTTCACTTCACATTACAATAGAGTAACCATAGAGTTAATACATATATCATACAAAAGGAAGCACTGAAGCTGATACAGAATATCAGCAGGGCTCTGATTCAGCTGTAGGCTCAAGACCGCAGACAACAAATAAATATTTGCTTCTACACTAGCATTCTACATTGTGTAGAACTATTTAACAGCAGGCCAACTACTTTGTATCATGTTAATTTATCTTTATAATGGTTTAAACCCATCTGAAACCGTGGGTAGCCACTGAGAAATGCCCTTTAAAACGTTCTCTGTGTCATATTGCTAAATGAATGTTTAATATAACACTCCTGGAGCCGTACACAAAGTCTTTTTTTTAACTTTTAAATTATTTTGTCAGAAATAATCTTTTAAATGTTTGACTTTTGCCCGAGCCATTTTCTTCCTTAACACCTGTACGTGATTTGAAGCTTGTTATTCATAGAGTAGCAGCACTCTTAGGTAAGCCTTCATCAGTTTGGTCCACTCAGGCACCTTGAAGTTATAATGACTGTCCTCAGGCCAAAAAAATCTGAACAAATGTACATATTTTAGTCCTAAATGCACTGTAAAAAGTCTTATTCATTCAAAAGGGTTAAAAGGTAAACTTTATATGGACACAGAATTATGACCTCGTTGAAAAAAAAATACATTGTGGGATATGGATGAGCAAGATTGTAATTTTATTGATGAATAATGTATTATAATAAAGCCTTCAGAACAGGGCTTTTAACAACCACAGCCATGTGCTAATATATGCACTCAACAGAAGCAATAGGCCAGCCCCCTATTTTATATCAGTGCGGTTTGTGCTCTAACTCTAAAAGACTAAGCCGAATCTGATCTCAAGGAAGACAACAAACACCTTGCAGTTTTATTAGGATTATTCATTCATTCATCATCTGTAACCACTTATCCAGGTCAGGGTCATTGTGGGTCATGAGCCCACCCAGAAACACTGGGTGCAGAGTGGGAACACACCCTGGAGGGGGCACCAGTTCTTCGCAGGGCGACACACATTCACTCACACACTCACACCAATGGTCATTTTTGAGTCGCCAATCCACCTACCAACGTGTGTTTTCCGACAGTGGGAGGAAACCAGAGCACCCGGGGGAAACCCACACAGACACAGGGAGAACACACCACACTCCTCACAGACAGTCACCCGGAAGAAATCCATGCAGACACAGAGAGAACACACCACACTCCTCACAGACAGTCACCCGGAGGAAACCCACGCAGACACAGGGAGAACACACCACACTCCTCACAGACAGTCACCCGGAAGAAACCCACGCAGACACAGGGAGAACACACCACACTCCTCACAGACAGTCACCTGGAGGAAACCCACGCAGACACAGGGAGAACACACCACACTCCTCACAGACAGTCACCCGGAGGAAACCCATGCAGACACAAAGAAAACACACCACACTCCTCACAGACAGTCACCCGGAGGAAACCCACGCAGACACAGGGAGAACACACCACACTCCTCACAGACAGTCACCCAGAGGAAGCCCACGCAGACAGTCACAAGGAGCGGGGCTCAAACGCACAACCCCAAGAACCAAGAGCTGTGTAAGAGTGACCTGCTACTACTTGCTGCACCACCGTACCTCCCTTTGTTAGGATTAGAGCAAAGTAAAAACTCTAGCACCATTCAAGTTCTCTTTTCCTTAAAATCTGATGTTCTAGAGATTCCCATAACCATAATAAACTGTGATTTCCATTAAAAATGAGGCCTTTTCCCCATTCCACTGCAAGTGCCATGGTCAGTAAGGAGTGTAATGGCATTACACACCGAGGGACTGTAGATGAAAGCATTGGTTAACCACAGTCAAGGGATTCTCTAGAAGCAGTGTGTAAGTCAGGCAGACAGACAGAGGGCAGGAAAAGAGCAGGACAGTTCAGAGGAACAGCTTCACCACAGAACAGCCATTCATAATTGGCCCCTAATCTCCGGAGCTGCTCTGATCTTTGAGCAGATAGTGAAGCGTCTGTTTGGCATGTGGAAAGGGCCCAGGCTTTACTGGTGCTCTCCAAAAGCATCACGCTACCCAAATTAGACCCTCGGGCGAGCAAGCACTCCTCACACAAGGGTTCTCTCAGTAGATTAGATCTGAATGAGGACCCTCACGCAGGTCGGGGGGCTTCTCCCCACTTTGCCAGAACGCAACAGATGTTTCAGTAAGCTTTAGTCAGAGCCAAAGGACAGCAAAACATTTGCCTGTCCCAGAAATATAGCTGCTCAAACAGAAGGCCCAAATCAAAGTAGAGCCCTTTCTGAGCTCCAGTCTCCTTGATTTGCCCTAATGAGCCACGGTGGGCTCAGAGCCAAGGTCATTGGAGATATTAGCTTTTGAACTGAGCCAAAGGAGGAGAAAGAGGAGGAGCAGGAGAACTCCAAAGCTGCCCTGCTTCAGTTAGCTTAGCGTATAAATCAAAGCACAGAACAAAGACTCTGGAGCATAAGCATGGACAGAGCGTAATGAGATGAGGAACTTCAGGTATGTGGATGAAGGGCTCATAACAACTGAGGGATGGAGGGATTTTCATAAACAGGGCAACCAGAGACTAGCAATGAGTGAGTGATTTAGCTCTTACAAAGTTGCTCTGATGGTTTTTAGATTCCTGACATATGCTTTGATGTAGGATTACACATAGTCTTCTCCTCTGGGCTGTTATACCTAGTCATGTACATCCAGGCTCTTATTGACTTGAATGGAAAGAGTCTTTACATTACAGCCAGGCTAATCATTAATATGAGTGGCCTGTACTCTTAAAAACACAACTTTAGAATAAAACAAAGTTCAATCGTTTTTTTCCAATAAATATCTCACTTGTACTTCCAACAATTTAGAAATTGCAGGAGCCAGTTTATGAAGAGACACAATAAAAATCAAGTGGACGGCCTGTGTGAAATTACTCATAGTTGTGAGTATGAGACTGGGACTGGGGCGGCACGGTGGCGCAGCAGGTAGGTGTCGCAGTCACACAGCTCCAGGGGCCTGGAGGTTGTGGGTTCTAGTCCCGCTCTGTCTAGACTGTCTGTGAGGAGTGTGGTGTGTTCTCCCTGTGTCTGCGTGGGTTTACCCCGGGTGACTGTCTGTGAGGAGTGTAGTGTGTTCTCCCTGTGTCTTCGTGGGTTTACCCCGGGTGACTGTCTGTGAGGAGTGTGGTGTGTTCTCCCTGTGTCTTCGTGGGTTTCCTCCAGGTGACTGTCTGTGAGGAGTGTGGTGTGTTCTCTCTGTGTCCGATTGGGTTTCCTCCAGGTGATTATCTGTGAGGAGTGTGGTGTGTTCTCTCTGTGTCCAATTGGGTTTCCTCCGGGTGACTGTCTGTGAGGAGTGTGGTGTGTTCTCTTTGTGTCCGATTGGGTTTCCTCCGTGTGCTTCGGTTTCCACCCACGCTCCAAAAACACACATTGGTAGGTGGATGGGCGACTCAAAAGTGTCCGTAGGTGTGAGTGTATGTGTGAATGTGTGTCGCGCTGTGAAGGCCTGGCGCCCCCTCCAGGGTTTATTCCTGCCTTGCGCCCAATGATTCCAGGTAGGCTTTGGACCTACTGCAACCCTGAACTGGATAAGGGTTACAGATAATGAATGATATGGACTGACTTTACACGCTGTGGGTTTATAGGGAGTGAGTACACATACGGGCATATTTCTATTAATGTTAATGTGGTTGATTACTTTGATGAATCACAGCAGCCATAAAGCGATCTGTATTGTCATGGCCTGCAGTTTCCTAAAAGCAGAGCTTGACAGCCTTTTTATAGACCATTGAAAGACCACTGGCTGTGAAAGGGTTAACCCAGAATCGGGCCCCTGAGATGAGCTCATAGGGGCAGGGGGAGGGGAGTGTTATGATAAGGCATCTGCTTAAAATTCAGAGGAGGCAAAGCTTTAAAGCAGCACTGAGGAGGAGCTACATCAAGCAGCCCAACACCCATCATCATCCGCACTGGAGCATCAGCTATTCAACCCAGAATCCCTTCCTTACTCTCCCCCAGGAGCACTAATCCCTCACCTTCTGCATCCTTCTATTTACCGTAGTGCTTCCCAGCCCTGGTCCTGGAGAACGTTATTCTGTATACGTTGCTGTTTTCTCTGCTTTATCACATCTGATCCAAGTAATCCAACCAATCCCACTAATTTACAAGCCTCTCTCCTGATTTTTTAAGTGAGTGTGTTAGGCCTAGGTGTCTAAAACCTTGACATTTCACATGCAGTGTCAGGTTTATGTCAGATGGTGGCTTTGATAATAAGCATGTTACAGTAGATTCATTTTTATTCTTTCATTCTTTCATTCAAGCACCCGGAGGAAACCCACGCAGACACAGGGAGAACACACCACACTCTTCACAGACAGTTACCCAGAGGAAACACACACAGACACAGGGAGAACACACCACACTCCTCACAGACAGTCACCCAGAGGAAACACACACAGACACAGGGAGAACACACCACACTCCTCACAGACAGTCACCCGGAGGAAACACACAGACACAGGGAAAACACACCACACTCCTCAAAGACAGTCACCCGGAGAAAACCCACGCGGACACGGGGAGAACACACCACACTCCTCACAGACAGTCACCTAGAGGAAACCCACGCAGACACAGAGAGAACCCACCACACTCCTCACAGACAGTCACCTGGAGGAAACCCACGCCTACACAGGGAGAACACATCACACTCCTCACAGACAGTCACCCGGAGGAAACCCAGACAGACACAGGGAGAACACACCACACTCCTCACAGACAGTCACCTGGAGGAAACCCACGCCTACACAGGGAGAACACACCACACTCCTCACAGACAGTCACCCGGAGGAAACCCAGACAGACACAGGGAGAACACACCACACTCCTCACAGACAGTCACCCGGAGGAAACCCACGCCTACACAGGGAGAACACACCACACTCCTCACAGACAGTCACCCGGAGGAAACCCACGCAGACACAGGGAGAACACACCACACTCCTCACAGACAGTCACCCGGAGGAAACCCACGCAGACACAGGGAGAACACACCACACTCCTCACAGACAGTCACCCGGAGGAAACCCACGCAGACACAGAGAGAACACACCACACTCCTCACAGACAGTCACCCGGAGGAAACCCACGCAGACACAGAGAGAACACACCACACTCCTCACAGTACTTTTCAACAGTTACCATAAAATGACTAAAGAGCAGGAGAATGTTTGTATTTTTAATTACAAATACCCATTAAATCTACAAAATACTGCATGATCATTCACTCTTTCTCAAAAACAGTAAATGTGCTTAAACATGTTTGAAATTCTAGATAGCGATATCTTTTTTTACGTGGAAAGACTCTCATATCAGATAAAGACACTCTGGTCAATACTGTGTCGAGCCTTTGACAGTATTCCAAGCTCCTCAGTAACACACTCTGAGTGTGGGTTAGTTGTAGCACAGTGCAAACATGTTTTAGCAAGGTCTGTTCATTTACATCGGCTATTATCAAGCAACCTGTGTGGTCCGATAATAACAGGATTGCACAGAATACTGGTGTGAATGGGTAACAGTGTGTCATGATGTGTCCTTGAAATCACTGACTTGCATCATCAGAGCAGAGATGAAAGCAGCAGCGTTGCTTATTTTTCCATCTCCGATCCTGTTTGCTCACAGGTTGCGTGAGTAATCCACTGAATCAAACCTTTGGAACAGCTCTAACATTTACACTATCAAGGACTTGCAGGTCATTTTCTCCGATAACGAAAAGAGAAAACAGACGTGACAGACACAGGTAGATGGTGCTCTTTCCCCAGTCACAGAATATAATCAGATGTGGTCACTTTGAGATGAGCCTGAGCTCAAGCCTGAGCTCAAGCCTGAGCTCACTTTGAGATGAGCCTGACACTCAAGATGGATATTAATATCAAACGTAAACAAGGCCAGGTCACAGGTTCATGCAGGCACAGGCCTACGAGTAAAGTCAACACACTGTTCAAAGTCTCACTAGAATTCTCTCATCTGTAGTGCTTCCCTTTTCTTGGAAAACTCTGATCTGTACAATCGCAGTTGGTGTGTGCACCCTGAGGCCTCTGTCCTTCCTCCTTTCTCTCTCTAAGTCCCTCCTCCCTCTCTCCCTGGAGGGGGGAAGCTCCATAGCAGCGCTATAGCCCAGGCGTAACTCTTCAAAGAAGCCAGGGAGCCGGTCTGGATCCTTTGATCCCACGCAGGCCTCTTCAGTTGGATAGCAGACCAGCACAACACACCCCCCCCTTCCAGCACATTCCACTTTAATGGGCCCAAAATGTCCTCTCCCGTTACTGCTCTAAGCAAGCTGACCACGTACACAGCCCTCCGCCCATCAGGGCCAATGCGGCCTTCTGAGTCCCTCACAAGAGACTTGGCTGCAGATTGCTGACCTCAGCGCAGATAGGAGCTCACACTATCTCTGTTTGCACAAACGTTGCGCAAACTCAAAAGCCCTTGTGTTGAGAGTGGACGCCGTTTCAGTCCAGGACTGACAGAGCAGCCCAGGAAGCATCCATGTCCAGAAAGAACCACTGCGAATGTGGTCAAGGCTCGCCAAGAGCCACCCTTTTGTCTGGAGGAAACAAACAAGATCCTCATGCGTGGAAAAAAAAGAGGCGCTTTGTTTCAGAGCGCTTACATAAAAAGCAAGTTTCTAAAGCGTGCACTCAGAATGTCAATAAGTATCTGAAAGAGGGAGGGGGAGGGTTGTTCTGCACAGTCTGTTCGCGTTCTTTTCGGTTGACAGATTGCTCTCTCGGAGAGTGGAAAAGGGGTAACTGCCATTAGAATCTGAGCCAATTCTCTACTCAATACATTTAATGGATGGCAGGGAGCTGAATTTGAATCAGCTGTGGGACCGAGCTCTGGGCAAAGAGGACACAATGCTTGGTTTGGCTTTTCTAATGCAGCCTGCTTTCCTAAAGTCAGGAAATCAATTCGACTGAGATTTCCCAAATTCTGTGTCCTGCTGAAAAATGCAATAAAAGAAAGAGCCTTTTCCTACAAACAAATTCACTACTAGAGGCCATTTAATATGTGTCAGGTGTGCAAATAAGTGGCAAGGTGTTTTTTATGTAACTTATAATTGTAACTCAATGTTCAAACACTCTCCTGTTCATTTTATGGTAGCTGTTGTTTAACATTTTTTTAAACAAACAACAAAAAGTATTTTACACAACATTCACAATTACCATCTGTAAATCATCTAAACCAACACTCACACATACTTTTGGATACAATATTATCCTGAAAAACAGAACAAATGTTTTCGCTTGCCATTTTGAAACTTACAGATTTGTAAGTTAATTTTTGTTGAATTAAATGACAGGAGAATATTTGTTAATTAATAAGTGTTCTCCCTGTGTCTGCGTGGGTTTCCTCCAGGTGACTGTCTGTGAGGAGTGTGGTGTGTTCTCCCTGTGTCTGTGTGGGTTTCCTCCGGGTGACTGTCTGTGAGGAGTGTGGTGTGTTCTCCCTGTGTCTGCGTGGGTTTCCTCCGGGTGACTGTCTGTGAGGAGTGTGGTGTGTTCTCCCTGTGTCTGCGTGGGTTTCCTCCGGGTGACTGTCTGTGAGGAGTGTGGTGTGTTCTCCCTGTGTCTGCGTGGGTTTCCTCCGGGTGACTGTCTGTGAGGAGTGTGGTGTGTTCTCCCTGTGTCTGCGTGGGTTTCCTCCGGGTGACTGTCTGTGAGGAGTGTGGTGTGTTCTCCCTGTGTCTGTCTGGGTTTCCTCCAGGTGACTGTCTGTGAGGAGTGTGGTGTGTTCTCCCTGTGTCTGTCTGGGTTTCCTCCAGGTGACTGTCTGTGAGGAGTGTGGTGTGTTCTCCCCGTGTCCGCGTGGGTTTCCTCCGGGTGACTGTCTGTGAGGAGTGTGGTGTGTTCTCCCCGTGTCTGCGTGGGTTTGCGATTGTTATAGACAATGAATGAATGTACACCTAATAGAATTGTACAGGTCAAGGTCAGATTTCCCTCATATACACCGAGTCGCCAGTTTATTAGCTACAATCATTCATTCATTCATTCATTCATTATCTGTAACCCTTATCCAGTTCAGGGTCGCGGTGGGTCCAGAGCCAACCTGGAATCATTGGGCACAAGGCGGGAATACACCCTGGAGGGGGCGCCAGTCCTCCAGACACACACACACACACACACATTCACACCTACGGACACTTTTGAGTCGCCAATCTACCTATGAACGTGTGTTTTTGGACCATGGGAGGAAACCAGAGCACCAGGAGGAAACCCACGCGGACACGGGGAGAACACACCACACTTCTCACAGACAGTCACCCGGAGCCGGAATTGAACCCACAACCTGGAGCTGTGAGACTGCGACACTACCTGCTGCGTCACCGTGCCACCCCTATTAGCTACAGTACCAAGAAATTATATCTAAACAAGTGGAAATATATCAGATACAGTCAAAACATCAAGTACATCACTGAAGTCATTTTATCTGGTTAAATGCTCTTATACTACTGGCAAATAAACCAATTTGCTTCTTGAAATTTGTTCAATCATCTGCAGTTTCATAAAAAAACACTGTCACAAATGGCATCTAATGATGTAAAAACTGTGTACTCTGCTTTAATCTACAGTTACTAAACATGATATCAGTATCTATCACAATGCATATTTTACATTTACAATTATAGCCTGCTCTCTATCTGCTGCTGCACACTTAAAGCCACCTTGTCATCACTAGTAATTTAATTGATTTATTTAATTTAAGTTTATGGGAAAGCAAACAGACCGAGTGTAGATGCCGTTCTTGCGGCAGAAGGAGTTTTTGACAGAGAGGCGTCTGTTGTTGAGCTCCAGCGCTGGGAATCGGCCCTCGTCCAGCCTCATCATCTCTCCGTGGGACAGGGGCAGAGACGTGCAGTTGGAGTGGCCCCCTGCATACACAATGAGAGAACATGTATGAAGACAGTCTGAATCCTATGGCATGGTAACTGCTTGAAATTAAAGAGAGGGAACACCCCTTAATTTCAAATAATTTGGCTACTTTAAGGGGTTAAAGGTCACCAAGCTCAATGCCAGGTGTCAGGCAGAAGTAAAATAACCTGAAGAACTGGGGTGTGTAGCAATGTAACTGCATTCTCTGGAAGCCATGGATCACTATCTAATATCCACTTATTTTTCAGCATCAGTAACTGACATCTATAATGCTCCCACAGCTGAATTCAATCAAATCCTCATAGAAATCTTCCAGCATGTTGTACAAAGCCTTCCCAGCAGAGCAGAGGCTTGCACTCCAGCTACGTTCAACGAATCCCCTTTATTTCACAAGAGTTTAACGAGCAGTGCATCCACAAACATTTGGTCTTATAAACTGCAGGTACAGACCATTTAAACAGGAAATGCACTACAATTTGATTAAGATTTTCCAATCTCTTTTATCTATTTTGCATACTGGGACTTTCCTATGTGGTCAGTGTGCTTGAGGTCAATTAAGGAAACAAGAAAAACATTTTAAAGATGCTGACAAGAGTGAGACTTCTGGAACACAGCTGCAGAGAGCAGTGTCAAATGCTGACCAGCTGTTCTTCCTCACTTTTGAGACGACCTTAAAGTATAGTTCTCAAGAAAACCTCCAGGTGTAGATTTAAAAACAAACCAGTGTCATGACTGCATGAGGTGTTGTGGATGAAACCATAGCGGCGAATGCTAAATCAAAGCTGCCTAAATTACAGGTTACAGGACCTGAGTGAAACCAGAGAGCTTTAAAGCTTAAACAAAATGTTCCTACCGCTGCTAATCTCTTCTCTGTGACACGAAAACACACACAGGCACATTAGAGCTATTCACTTGTGGTCATAAGGGCCATTAGCAAAACGGGTAATACAAAAGCTAACATGCTAACGCGGTATGAGAACAGCAAATCAGGAATGTTCCCCAGAGTCTTAAATAACCCTCAGATTCACATCCAGTGGGTATTAAAACACACTCAATAAATCAAATGAATATGCTGGGCAGTGAAACATATCAATCAATGAGCAGCAAACTAATGGAAGCGAAACCAAAGTCTGAAACTATAGATACACTGTTGCAGTGGTGGCTCTGAAAGGCAGAAGGGGATAATTCAAGTCTAGACAGCTTAATGTCACTAAATTACCCACTTTTTGCCTTTGAGGGCAACCTCTCCTTCTCACAACATCATTGAAATTAAATAAACCATTCATTATGATTAAGTATTTCCATATTTTTTTAGTCCTAATACCTATTGGTATCTGCTACGTGGAGTTTCATACATATACCACTTAGACACGCTGTGCTGAAGTGTGACTTGCGAGGAATGTGTCTGTGTGGCTAGTGACCATACCCCACACACACTCTCTTCTCCTTGCCACCGTGACCTCAACCCCAACAGACCTCCAGAGCAGACGGGACTGAGCTAAAACAAACAGGGTGTTAGAGGCAGATGGACAGCCTGGGACTGGAGGGGCCGGAGTGGAGGGTGAAGTGGGGGGGGCAGTCCGGGCCCTGAGAGTAGTCTTTTGTGTCTCACACAAGCACTTCTCTTGTACTCCTACACCCATCCACGACTGTGTTTACTGACCTCGGCCCTGGCACCACACACCGAAGCGCTGACAAAGCTCAGGGGCAGCCATGTGAGAGCCCCTCCCCCCACCCCCCACCCTACATACAGACTCCTGACCTCTCCACCATGACTCTCTCTCTCTCGGAGCTGCAGCGCATGTGTACAGTCCCAAAGTGACCTCTCTCAGGAAGTGTGTGTGCTTATATCACTCCACGCTCCATTAAGTGCTTGTGCTCTGATTTGTTAGTTACTGGGCTCATAGGTCACCTGTGTGTGGACTGCTGACCATGAGAAAATGTGCCTCGTCTGCATATGAGCAGATATCAGAGGCCGGTGTTCCCAGAAGGACATAGAGTGTTCCGGCATCTAATAATGTGATACGACATCATGCACTACAGCAATTAACAGGAGTCACTGAGTCACTGAATGATGCTTCTGTTGATTTAACCCTGAGTCATGAGGCCTTGTTCAGACAGGCAGATGTTTTGACATATCCGTTCTGAGCAAACTACATGACGTCTGACATTTCATACTTTGGATATTTTCCAAGCCATATTTGCAGGTGCTTTCAAACTGGATTTCTAAATGTGCAAAAGGCTGGAATCTTTTTTTAATCATTAAAAGCTAAGCACCACTTAATGGACCTCCATGAATATTCCACATTATTGTAGTTACTGACATATATAAGTATGAATTAAAATGAAAATAGCAGCTTAATTTGCTTTAAAACGGACAAATTTATTAAATTGACGGAAAAACCCGAGCTCGCTACGGAAATTCTTGAACGCAACCGTGACGTCACTGGTGGACAACAGCTGAACAACGCCGCGGTAAAACACCGTTATGACTGACTGTTATGACAGTATCTAGCTAAATAACCAACATTATTCATGACAGTAGCCTAGCAATAAGCTAAACTCAAATGTAGAGGTACCGTTATTCTTGTAAATGTGATCGAAGTCGAACTCGAATTCATCCGACACTATAAACCTCCGTAATGCAGCTACGTAGCCGAGTATAATCTGAGCCACCGAGTTTAGCGAGTCAAGCTAACGTTAACTAACACCAACTAAAACAGGCGAAGTGAGTGTCCTTACCCTGTTTACCTCCATGTTACAGAGGCTCTTGAACACCTTTCGTTGGTGTCCTTACATGCCCATATTGTTGGAAAAGCGCCAGTGAAATGAGCTACAGATAACGGAGTGAGCGGATGGTCCTTTCCAAAGTGTCCGTTTAAAGTGGACAAATTTAGTCCATTTTCTGGATATTTTGGGATCTTTGGGCCATTTGTGCACAGATGTCCCACTGTACATTGATTGATTGCAGCCAAAAACAACACACCTTTTCATCATTTTGCATTAAATTAAGTGCAGCTTCTAGAGTCGTTGTCCACCATCTACGTCACAGGCAAGACGCCTATTTATTTGTTTGACACTTTCATATCGCTGGTGCTTAGCCTTTAATGGTTGGAGATTTTTGCCTTCCTACAATCCCCGGCCTCACATCTGCATCTTCACCATGACGAACAATGTAGCTACTTGAGCAAACCCGACTGTAGTCTGAACATACAAATCAGACGTGACTGGAGATGTGGACACTCAGTCTAAAAAAACAGATTTCAATCAATACCATGACTGTGTTTCTAAGGAAGAGGACCTGTTTTCTTTGAATTAAATCACGAGCTATTGCTTGACGTTGAGTCTTCCTCGGCAGAGCGAGAGAAATCCATGCTTTATGCACTTGGCACATTTTTGTCATTGAAACAAATGGAAATCAGATTGTAGGTATGGATATCAAACAACTGTTTTTGGCTGTGCATCTAGGCAGTACGACTGTGAACCTCCAGAAGAGAGATGTACTTGTTGAAGATCCTTTTAGCTGCTGCCAAAGAAGCCATTACTAGAAAATGGATGATAGCGCACCCTCCTACAAAACAACACTGGATTAAGACCGTTACAGAGATCCAAGACATAGACAGACTGACTCTTATTGTAAGATTACAAAAGGTAAGATGCAGGAGATACGTGGAGATGCTGGGAGAATGCAGACGCCCTGAAACAGAAGCACTAAAGACATTGCACGTTTTGTCGTACATTAAGGACAGCTTGCAGTTGCCAGTGTTAGTGGTTATCCATTGATATCGTAAAAATACAATATTTTAAGACCAATTAAAAAGCAAACAAAATATATATCACAAAGTTTCTGCAGGTTATTATGTAAATTTAGGTGCATGATGGTGCTGTCATGCCACACTAGCTTATTATGAGGGAAAAATGATATTGGACGTGGATGTAAATTTAGTTTCTGGTACACACCTGAATCAGTCTTCTTGGTGTACTTTTTACTCTGCCCACGAATGATGAGGATAAAGATCAGCAGGAGGATGAAGATCAGTCCAACGAGAGCTATCACCACAAGAAACCACCACTCTTCATAAAAGGGGGAGACCTTCTGGGCTGGAAATGCAAAAGATAACAGCATTTAGGCAACGTCAACAAATACAAGAAGAATTCTACCATCACTTATTTAAACCATCATAGACCAGATGCCCTTTACATTATTCATTCATTCATTCATTCATTCATTCATTCATTATCTGTAAGCGCTTATCCAGTTCAGGGTCGCAGTGGGTCCAGAGCCTACCTGGAATCATTGGGAGCAAGGCGGGAATACACCCTGGAGGGGGCGCCAGTCCTTCACAGGGCAACACACACACACATTCACTCACACACTCACACCTACGGACACTTTTGAGTCGCCAATCCACCTACCAACAAGTGTTTTTGGACTGTGGGAGGAAACCGGAGGAAACCCACGCAGACACAGGGAGAACACACCACACTCCTCACAGACAGTCACCCGGAGGAAACCCACGCAGACACAGGGAGAACACACCACACTCCTCACAGACAGTCACCCGGAGGAAACCCACGCGGACACAGGGAGAACACACCACACTCCTCACAGACAGTCACCCGGAGGAAACCCACACAGACACAAAGAGAACACACCACACTCCTCACAGACAGTCACCCGGAGGAAACCCACGCAGACACAGGGAGAACACACCACACTCCTCACAGACAGTCACCCGGAGGAAACCCACGCAGACACAGGGAGAACACACCACACTCCTCACAGACAGTCACCCGGAGGAAACCCACGCAGACACAGGGAGAACACACCACACTCCTCACAGACAGTCACCCGGAGGAAACCCACGCAGACACAGGGAGAACACACCACACTCCTCACAGACAGTCACCCGGAGGAAACCCACGCGGACACAGGGAGAACACACCACACTCCTCACACAGGGAGAACACACCACACTCCTCACAGACAGTCACCCGGAGGAAACCCACGCAGACACAGGGAGAACACACCACACTCCTCACAGACAGTCACCCGGAGGAAACCCACACAGACACAGGGAGAACACACCATACTCCTCACAGACAGTCACCCGGAGGAAACCCACGCAGACACAGGGAGAACACACCACACTCCTCACAGACAGTCACCCGGAGGAAACCCACACAGACACAGGGAGAACACACCACACTCCTCACAGACAGTCACCCGGAGGAAACCCACACAGACACAGGGAGAACACACCACACTCCTCACAGACAGTCACCTGGAGCGTTTAACGATAAATGTTTAAATAGAAATGGCTGAAATGTAAGAATATTCGTCTGTCTCCTATACATGACATTTCCGTTACGACAGTAAAATAATCTGTAATCTGGATCTGTTAGGAGTTCTGTCTTCCTCACCTGATATAGAAGGGGAGGGAGCACTGGGAGAGCCATAGCCATAATCATTGACCGCAATGACCCGGAAATCATAGGTGACCCCCTCTCGCAGCATGTCCAGGTTTAGGGTGTATGATGTCACTTCTTTGGGGATGTCTTTGATCAGGATATCCCACAATCCTTCATCTAATGATAGTTAAAACGTGTAGATTTATTACTCATTAATCATAGTTCCCTGTAAAATACATTAGGGCATTACACAGCAGTTTACAGACATTTTAATGTAATGCTACAACTTTAAAATCACAGTAAGTTCCACCAATGCAGTTTATTCATTCATTCATTCATTCCCCCTGTGAATGACACAGTATACGTTCCATAGATCATGTGACCTCCATAGTGGCAGCCATTTTAAAAATAGGCTTAGTACAGATTCTCTGATACATCCAGGCCACTAGGTTCAGTATAACTGCTTTTTAATAACAGGTGAAAACTACTGTAATCAGTTGTGAAGCATTTGTTTACAGCGCAGCACATTTAGAGTTCCCGTGGGCTGCAAGTTACACACGTTAGCCATGTCTTTGTGGATGCTTGAACTGACCGGAGGGTCTGGCCTCTATAACGTAGCGCGTGATGGGGGCTCGGCCAGGGTCACCGCTGGTCCAATGAAGGGTGAGGGCAGTGCCATATCTTGAAATGAACGGCTCACCTGGAGGCCCAGGAGCACCTGGACACAATGACCAACCACAACAACAACAAAACAAAGAGGAGTAAAACACAAGGCAGAGGGCACCACTCATGAAACATCAACAATATTTAACACAAGAAATGCTCAAGTGTTAATAAAAAGCCAAGCTAGGATTACAGTCAACATACTACCGGCTGGTTTCTTGAACCTAGTCATGAACTATTCTTTGTCCATGCCAGGTCCAGGAAACCGGCTACACATGTATGAGGGAAAAAACAAAAAAAGCTCAGACGGCCAGACCTTCTCCGGGCCCTGTGGTAATGTTGGCCTCCACCTCTGGCCCGTAGGTCAGGGTTTTGGCACGGATGCGGAAGTTGTAGGTCACTCCGTCTGCCAGGTCTTTGATTTTCATCCACAGGGGGGCGCTGCCTTTCACATCCACTGTAACAACCTTACTGACACCTGGAGTGTGAGGAGAGGAGTCTGTAAAGGAGACACTACAACTCTAGATACATGCTGAAAGCGAGAGAGAGTGCACATACACACACGCACACACACGTATATATGTAGTGACCGTCAAAAGTTTGGGGACACGTCCTCTTGTAGTGTCTGTAAGTGCTTATCCAGTTCACGGTGGTGGGGTACACCCTGGAGGGGGCGCTGGGCCTTCGAAGGTGACAGAGCAGTATTTCTTTTCCAAATACATGTCAGTTGATTCATGGGACGTCCAATTTCAAATCTCTTTGTACCCACTATTTCATCTATAACCACCTCCACTCTTGGAAAGTGTGTGACTTTCACTCGTTTCTGATCAAGTGCAGAGGCTCAGAATAATAAATGCTTATCAACTGAGATTATAAGGTTAACAGGGGAACATGCCTTAGATGTAGCTTGTAATCCTTCTCCTGTATTTGTTTGCTGAAAAAAAGTCAAACAAATATTTACATATGGCATTTTAGCAGACGCTTTTATCCAAAGAAGGATTTAAAACAATGTTGAAAAAACGTGGATGTCCCCAAACTATTGACTTCGGCAGTGTAAACCCGATATGCTGTAAGGCAAAGATCAACAGAATGAGGCCGTTTTATTTGCGCATGTCTTATGGGATCAGAGAGAGAGAGAGAGAGAGAGAGAGAGAGAGAGAGAGAGAGAGAGAGAGTAAGAGAGAGAGAGACAGAGAGTGAGAGTGAGAGAGAGAGAGGAAGAGAGATAGAGAGAGACATAGTGAGAGAGAGAGACAGTGAGAGAGAGAGAGAGAGACAGAGTGAAAGAGAGAGAGAGAGTGAGAGAGAGAGACAGAGTGAGAGAGCGAGAGAGAGAGAGAGAGTGAAAGAGAGCAAGACACAGAGAGAGAGCGAGACAGAGTGAGAGAGAGAGAGAGAGAGAGGTGAGAGAGACAGAGTGAGAGAGAGAGTGAGAGTTAGAGAGAGAGACAGAGTGAGAGAGAGGTGAGAGAGACAGAGTGAGTTAGAGAGAGAGCGAGACACAGAGAGAGAGCGAGACAGAGTGAGAGAGAGAGTGAGAGTGAGAGAGGGAGAGAGAGAGACAGAGAGAGAGAGAGAGAGAGAGAGAGAGGAAGAGAGCAAGAAAGAGAGAGAGAGAGAGTGAGAGAGAGAGAGAGAGAGAGAGAGAGAGAGAGAGAGAGAGAGGCCCCCTACAAACACCAAACGTTAACATCTGGCTCCAACACTCCAACCAGTTCTGACCACTCTGGAGCCATTACTGAGGCTTAAGGACCACAGGAGCCCTCACTTTCCTCTCATTTTTCTTCTGTTCCAAATTAGCCAGGAATCCAGCGGATAAGCCACACTTAGACGTGTTTAAACCATGCCTCACTCAATGACAGGGTGAAGTGTAGCCGAGGTATGCCAGCTATTACATGTTCTGACTTCGTATGCGAGGCTCACAGCTTGAACCGATTTTGAAAGCAAATGTCAGAGATTTGGGAGTTTAAAGGAGGGTGTAAATCAAGCGGCTTCCTAAAGCCTATCTCAGTAATTTGTAGCGAGTTTCTCACCGTCGACGGGGGTGCAGGGCTCGTAGATAATGCGATAGCCCTCGATGATGCCATTCGGCTGCTTTGGCTCTCCCCAGGACATGTTGACCGAGGTGGTGGTGAGCTCACTGAAGTGGATGAAGCTAGGGGCACTGGGAGCTGTGGAGAAACACAAACACAGACATACATTGCCTACATTGCGTTTATATTTATGGAATATGGCAGATGCTTTTATTCAGAGCAAGTTTAATCATGTTACAGATGTAGGCAAAAGCAGTGTCAGGATTCTTACGGATACAACAGTGTCAGTGCCAGGACTGGGAATTGAATTGATATTACCCATTATGCTACACCAGGCATTTTTATATATGATTGATATATTCATCACTGCTGCAGTGTGCTCAAGGGAAACAATATTAAAATAAAATAAATCATGACAATCAGTCATGGCGCAGCAGGTTAGTGTCGCTGTCACAAAGCTCCAGGGACCAAGGTATCAAGTCCCGCTCCGGGTGACCGTCTGTGAGGAGTGTGGTGTGTTCTCCCTGTGTCTGCGTGGGTTTCCTCCGGGTGACCATCTGTGAGGAGTGTGCTGTGTTCTCCCTGTGTCTGTGTGGGTTTCCTCCGGGTGACTGTCTGTGAGGAGTGTGTTGTGTTCTCCCTGCGTCCACGTGGGTTTCCTCCGGGTGACTGTCTGTGAGGAGTGTGGTGTGTTCTCCCTGTGTCTGCGTGGGTTTCCTCCAGGTGACCATCTGTGAGGAGTGTGCCGTGTTCTCCCTGTGTCCGTGTGGGTTTCCTCCGGGTGACTGTCTGTGAGGAGTGTGGTGTGTTCTCCCTGTGTCCGCGTGGGTTTCCTCCGGGTGACTGTCTGTGAGGAGTGTGGTGTGTTCTCCCTGTGTCCGCGTGGGTTTCCTCCAGGTGACTGTCTGTGAGGAGTGTGGTGTGTTCTCCCTGTGTCTGCGTGGGTTTCCTCCGGGTGACTGTCTGTGAGGAGTGTGGTGTGTTCTCCCTGTGTCTGCGTGGGTTTCCTCCGGGTGACTGTCTGTGAGGAGTGTGGTGTGTTCTCCCTGTGTCTGCGTGGGTTTCCTCCGGGTGACCATCTGTGAGGAGTGTGCCGTGTTCTCCCTGTGTCTGTGTGGGTTTCCTCCGGGTGGCTGTCTGTGAGGAGTGTGGTGTGTTCTCCCTGTGTCTGCGTGGGTTTCCTCCGGGTGACTGTCTGTGAGGAGTGTGGTGTGTTCTCCCTGTGTCCGCGTGGGTTTCCTCCGGGTGACTGTCTGTGAGGAGTGTGGTGTGTTTTCTCGATGTGTCTGCGTGGGTTTCCTCCCACACTCCAAAAACATGCCTTG
Organism: Hoplias malabaricus; assembly: GCF_029633855.1. Lineage (NCBI taxonomy): Eukaryota > Metazoa > Chordata > Actinopteri > Characiformes > Erythrinidae > Hoplias > Hoplias malabaricus. The sequence goes on along the minus strand of NC_089812.1, from coordinate 33,511,305 downwards.
TTAAAAAAAAAAGTGTCTGTAGGTGTGAGTGAATGTGTGTGTGTCTGTGTTGCCCTGTGAAGGACTGGCGCCCCCTCCAGGGTGTATTCCTGCCTTGCACCCAAAGATTCCAGGTAGGCTCCGGACCCACCGTGACCCTGAACTTGATAAGGGTTACAGATAATGAATGAATGAATGACAATCAGCACTGACAGAAAATTACAAGCCAGATTAATAAATGCAGCACTAACTGTGCTACAAAACCCAAATATGTCACAGTAATGGAGTACTATTCATAAACTCACTCTCCTTCCAGCTGCAGTATTTATACATATGACCAATGTAAAAACTAACCAAAACTGACATTTTAATACCATAAGGAATATTAATCACCAACACTCAGCACCTGTCTCAGTGCCAAAGTGAAGATGCTACATCAAAGAGCTGTGGATTTAAAGAAGGAAAAAAGCACCAATTTGACTCTGTGAGGCAGTGTTGTCGTGAAGCTGGAAATCATACTTGTGAATAAGAAAATGTGAATTTGCCCTTCGTGTTGGAGTTAATCTGGTGGTGTGTTTTCTGATTCTTGTGGCGCAGCAGGAAGTGTCGCAGTCACACAGCTCCAGGGGCCTGGAGGTTGTGGGTTCGATTCCCGCTCCGGGTGACTGTCTGTGAGGAGTTGGTGTGTTCTCCCCGTGTCTGTGTGGGTTTCCTCCGGGTGACTGTCTGTGAGGAGTTGGTGTGTTCTCCCCGTGTCTGTGTGGGTTTCCTCCAGGTGACTGTCTGTGAGGAGTTGGTGTGTTCTCCCCGTGTCTGTGTGGGTTTCCTCCGGGTGACTGTCTGTGAGGAGTTGGTGTGTTCTCCCTGTGTCCGCGTGGGTTTCCTCCGGGTGCTCCGGTTCCCTCCCACAGTCCAAAAACACGCGTTGCAGGTGAATTGGCGACTCGAAAGTGTCCGCAGGTGTGAGTGTGTGTGTGTGTGTGTGTCTCTGTTGCCCTGTGAGGACTGGCGTCCCCTCCAGGGTGTATTCCCGCCTTGCGCCCGATGATTCCAGGTAGGCTCTGGACCCCCGCGACCCTAAATTGGATAAGCGGTTACAGATAATGGATGGATGGATGGACTCGCTGACAGCAGAAGTTTCAAATTCGTACCTTGATTCCCGGTTCCAGGCTGGGATTTTAAAAAACGCAGTCTATAGGACACTCTACATTCACAGTTGCAGCTATTGTATAGTGTTACACCAGATGGAGGTTTTAAAATCCACGCCTGGAACCTGGGTCTAATGTAATCTCGAGTCTGGTACACTCAGGGTTAAACGACTGACCGTTACTTCCTTATTTCTGCAGTGGAAACGTAAGCAAACTTAAGCCTTAAATTAGCATGCAAATGAAATGATCTCAAATCTCAAAATTTGCTTCTGTGGTTCCTGTCCATTCTCATGCATCAGCAGGTCTATTTGAGATGTCTGACAGATGTTGACAAAGGAGGAATTTACACTGACCACTCCAGCCACAAAGAGTCTTAGGGACAGCACGAGCGAACAGGTTCACAAAGCCAGGCCCAAATACCAGCTCTGAAACGACTTTTAGGTTTGTTATCCAAATGCATGGAGGCCATCTGGGATGTGGCTGATCTTGTGGTAAATGCTAGCCTCCTTTACAGCAGGAGCCGAGGAGCTTGTTTTGGCTGAGGTCCCAGGATCTCAGCACTGAGCCCCAGCCTGCCGTCTCTGTTCCCTGCCGTCACCTCGCCGCTCCACTGTCAGAGCTTTCAAGGGAGAGGAAACAACCAGAGGAATTTATTCTAGAAAAAAAGGCTTCTCTTTCTGCCCAGACCACAGTGGAGAGCATGGGACAGCAAGAGCACAGAGCTCTTTTGTTGAATCCTGCCAAAACTCACACCACATGCCACCCATGCCATCAAGATCCCTCCTTGTCATAGGCTTCCGGCCCTGAGGCCTTCCCATCCAGGAAGTGCCAAACGACTCCTAGAAACTGTCAGACCCCATTAAAACCACCCAAAAACACAACCCATCTCCTTCAAGTCCAATTATTGTAGCGGTTCTGCATTCAGCAAGATGTGTGACCTTGTGCGCTGACGTCTCATAATGTATTCAGCTCAGAACTGTGGGAACAGAACGGGCAAAAAGTTCTAGATCACTTTCCCAGGGTCTATTTCTTTCATCTGCTACAGAATAGTGATGTGCTGTAACACTGTGAGTCATCATTTCAGCCTTATGTTCCCTCACAGTACAAGTCATTTATTTCATTTACAGTCAAAATGGTCAGCAATTTGTCAAAAATGCTTAGCACTTTCTGGGATATAATTCTAAAATGGATGTGAGATAAACTGTTTGAATAAGGAAGAGAAATATTAAAGTAAAAGCAGTGTAAATAAATGTTTATAATAATAAAATTATGAAAATGTAAATGAACACACCCAGAATTGCTAGCTAGTATGTTATGCTTAAATAACTGTTGAAATAAGACAAACAAACAACTAATGAGGTCTTGGGACAATTTATTTTCTGTTCACTGTGTGGTAGAAGTAACGGACAGACCACCAATAATTCCACCTCCCAGTGAATACAAAACCCAAGACTAGATACTGGACTCCTGAGGTGGACCACTGCTGTAAACGATGGCGCAGATGATTGACGTCTTTTATGCCTCAAGTTCTGTGGTGGTGTACCTGCTTGCTGAGTGCGCCCTCTGGTGGCAGGAGAGCGCGGCCCATCCCCGGCGGCATTGAAAGCGGCTACGCTGATCATGTATGTGGTGTAGCCGGTCAGGTTCTTCAGCTTGACCCCCAGCTCGGGCAGGAAGAGTGTTCGCAGCCTTTCGGTCTCATTCTGCAGCTGATACTCCCAGTAATATATCTGAGGAGAGAGAGAGAGAGAGAGAGAGAGAGAGAGAGGCAGGGAGGGATTACATCAGAAATAGAGGGAGAGTAACAAGAGAGTGATAGAGAGATGGAGAAGAGAGAGAAGGAGATTGAGAGTGTCAGGAAGAGAGAGAGAGAGAGAGAGAGAGAGAGAGAGAGAGAGAGAGAGAGAGAGAGAGAGAGGCAGGGAGGGATTACATCAGAAATAGAGGGAGAGTAACAAGAGAGTGATAGAGAGATGGAGAAGAGAGAGAAGGAGATTGAGAGTGTCAGGAAGAGAGAGAGAGAGAGAGAGAGAGAGAGAGAGAGGCAGGGAGGGATTACATCAGAAATAGAGGGAGAGTGATAGAGAGATGGAGAAGAGAGAGAAGGAGATTGAGAGTGTCAGGAAGAGAGAGAGAGAGAGAGAGAGAGAGAGAGAGAGAGAGAGAGAGAGAGAGAACAACAGAAATAGAGGGAGAGTAAAAAGAGAGAGATGGAGAAGAGAGAGAAGGAGATTGAGAGTGTCAGGGAGTGAGGGAGGCAGAGAGACAGAGAGAGAGAGAGAGAGAGAACAACAGAAATAGAGGGAGAGTAACAAGAGATTGATAGAGAGATGGAGAAGAGAGAGAAGGAGATTGAGAGTGTCAGGGAGTGAGGGAGGCAGAGAGACAGAAGAGAGAGAGAGAGAGAGAGAGATATGGAGAAGGGAGAGAAGTAGATTGAGAGTGTCAGGAAGAGAGAGAGAGAGAGAGAACAACAGAAATAGAGGGAGAGTAACAAGAGAGTGATAGAGAGATGGAGAAGGGAGAGAAGTAGATTGAGAGTGTCAGGGAGAGATGGAGGCAGAGAGACAGAGAGAAAGCAGAGAGAGAGAGAGAGAGAGAGGCAGGGAGGGATTACATCAGAAATAGAGGGAGAGTAACAAGAGAGTGATAGAGAGATGGAGAAGAGAGAGAAGGAGATTGAGAGTGTCAGGAGAGAGAGAGAGAGAGAGAGAGAGAGAGGCAGGGAGGGATTACATCAGAAATAGAGGGAGAGTGATAGAGAGATGGAGAAGAGAGAGAAGGAGATTGAGAGTGTCAGGAAGAGAGAGAGAGAGAGAGAGAACAACAGAAATAGAGGGAGAGTAAAAAGAGAGAGATGGAGAAGAGAGAGAAGGAGATTGAGAGTGTCAGGGAGTGAGGGAGGCAGAGAGACAGAGAGAGAGAGAGAGAGAGAACAACAGAAATAGAGGGAGAGTAACAAGAGATTGATAGAGAGATGGAGAAGAGAGAGAAGGAGATTGAGAGTGTCAGGGAGTGAGGGAGGCAGAGAGATAGAGAGAGAGAGAGAGAGAGAGAGATGGAGAAGGGAGAGAAGTAGATTGAGAGTGTCAGGAAGAGAGAGAGAGAGAGAGAGAGAGAGAGAGAGAGAACAACAGAAATAGAGGGAGAGTAACAAGAGAGTGATAGAGAGATGGAGAAGGGAGAGAAGTAGATTGAGAGTGTCAGGGAGAGATGGAGGCAGAGAGACAGAGAGAAAGCAGAGAGAGAGAGAGAGAGAGAGAGACAGGGTCATTTGGATTCACCTCACTGATGATCGTGTTAAGATGGAAGAAAGGTTTTATCTGAAGGTGTACGGTTAATAGGGTCAAACTGACCTTTAGCCAAAGCCCCATTCACACTTAATTTAGCGATTAAAATCACTTTGTAAGATCTTATTTCAGGATCTTTTGATAATGTAGAAGTCTTTTGAAACAAGGAGAACTTGTTTAAATATTAATTTTGTTATTCAGTCCTATTATTTATTAATATTGCCTAATTACTGATGCAAAAAGCAACAGAATAGCTTTATCATAGAGGAACACTGGGAATACATGCATTCATTCACTTTCTTCGACCAATTTATCCTGTTCAGGGCTTCACTGGGTCTGAATCCCAGCCGAAATAACTGGCCACAGGGCAGGAACACACCCTAGACTCGGCGCCAGTCCATCAAAGAACGCCCACCGGGTCACTCACACATTCAAACCTGTGGATACTTTTGAATATAAAATGTCTTTGGACTGAGGAAGGAAACACACACCCGGAAGAAACCCACAAAGACACTGGGAGAACACACTAAACACCTCACAGACTGTGACGCTTCCAGGAAAGTCACACAGCTCCAGGAACCTGGAGGTTGTGGGTTTGAGTCCTGCTCCGGGTGACTGTCTGTGAGGAGTGTGGTGTGTTCTCCCTGTGTCTGCGTGGGTTTCCTCCAGGTAACTGTCTGTGAGGAGTGTGGTGTGTTCTCCCTGTGTCTGCGTGGGTTTCCTCCAGGTGACTGTCTGCCAGGAGTGTGGTGTGTTCTCTCTGTGTCTGCGTGGGTTTCCTCCGGGTGACTGTCTGTGAGGAGTGTGGTGTGTTCTCCCTGTGTCTGCGTGGGTTTCCTCCGGGTGACTGTCTGTGAGGAGTGTGGTGTGTTCTCCCTGTGTCTGCGTGGGTTTCCTCCAGGTGACTGTCTGTGAGGAGTGCGGTGTGTTCTCCCTGTGTCTGCGTGAGTTTCCTCCGGGTGACTGTCTGTGAGGAGTGTGGTGTGTTCTCCCTGTGTCTGCGTGGGTTTCCTCCAGGTGACTGTCTGTGAGGAGTGTGGTGTGTTCTCCATGGGTTTCCTCCGGGTGCAGTTAATATAATAAATGTATAGCTTGTTTATACCTTATAGCCTTGAATGTCGCCGTTCTGAGCTTCCAGTGGTGGAGGGTCCCAGGTGACATCAAGCTGAGTTGCTGTAGAAGACTGGACAGCCACGTTCTGAGGGGCAGCCGTTGGCACTAGTGAACACACACAAGACCAGACTCATCACAAACTGCAGGAGAACGGAGAAATCAAGGATCATTGACTCACTCCGGCTCCACAGCAGTTCAATATGGATGGAGAGTGGGACTGTGTGCTAATGAGGAGCTTCTTTTTATCTTACCCAATTTTCTCCCCAATTTAGTCATTGGCAATTTGAAAAAGGAAAACTGGCTGTTATTTAAGACTCCGAGAGCCCAGTCACACGCTGCTTCCAAGCTGGGAGTGTGAACACGAGCAAATGCTTTCTCTGAGACATGTGAAGCCAGCACCTGCTCCTTTTCTAACTGCGGCTACACAGTGCAAGTGGACGGCTCAACGTTTGGAGGAGAACATTAACTGCCAAGTTATGTCATGTTAGCTAACACGTGATTCTCACCTGCTTCTCCTACGAACACTTCCTGTGGGGAGCTAATAGGCCCCTCCCCTACTGCGTTGTACACACTGAGCCTGATCTCGTAGCGCTTGTGTTTACTCAGTTCTGCACAGGACAAAACACACAGAAACACATTACATTGTGAATTATATCAGCCATTATACAGAAAATCACATCACACTCTATATGCCTTTATTATACAGCAGCTCACTCATGGCATTTTGCTGATGACGCAAAGCAAGTGAGATGAGAAATTCAGTGAGGGAAGCTTTAAAAAATGGGGTGGAAATTCATACAGAGAGAACGAGGGAGGGTGAGAGAGAAAGAAGGAGGGAGAGAGACAGACAGAGGGAAATAGAGAGAGAGAGAAAGAGAGAGTGAAACAGACAGAGTCAGAGAGCAAGACAGTCCCTTCCTTTTCTCTAAACTCTAACAGATGGCTGTGGATTTGAAATGCTAATATCATTCCAAATCAGAGAAGCAGAAAGATGGAGTCTGTAGACTTACTGTCCAACTCGTACTGGGTGAGTGAGGATTCACTCAGGTTCCTCACGCTGTAGGGAGCTGAGAATAGTGAACAGCAGCAGAGAACAGAGAGCCAAAGCAGGCCAACAGAAGAGAGAGAAGAGAAAAGAAAAGGAGATAGCAGAGGAAAAGGTAAGAGTAGAGAAAAGAGCAGGAGACAAGAGAAGATAGGAGAAGGGAGGAGACCAGAGGAGAAAAAAAGAATAATAGAGATAAAGAATGTGCAAAGCAGAAAAAAGAGCAGACAAGAGGAGAAGTGAAGAGAGCAGGAGAGAATAAGTACGAGAGAGAGAGAGAGAGAGAGAGAGAGAGAGAGAGAGAGAGAGAGAGAGAAATTGGATTAGTGATTTAGTAGAGAGCAGGCTGTTTGCTGAAGCCCGCTGCAGTGGAGGCAGTCCAGCGTCGGAAACAAACACAAAAGCTGGGAGCCGTGCTGCAGCTTTGATTACATGCCTATTAATGAGACAAGCCAGAGCCCAGCCTGGACTTAGGCACAAAAAACAACAAAAAAAACCCTGCAGAGATGTGCGAGCATCTGGGCAAACAGGTGTGTGTAGAGAAAGCTCGTTTATTTATTCATAACCTCGCTCTGTGTTCGGACTGTTTACTGATCCGTGTCCTTGAGTGCGAGAGGTATTTTGCCGTTAAACAATCGGGCCGAGCTGAGCTCGAGTGCGGGTTAAATTTAGACTCACCTGTGAGCTCCGCCCAGTTGGCCGAGGGGTTGTTGACGGTGCGGACGGTGAAGCTGCGCAGACGGTCGTAGTGCAGCTCCCGATAGCGAACCCGAAAGCCCAGCAGGATGCCATTGATCTGCTCCTCAGGAGGGGGCTGCAAGTGGTCAGATTAGATCATTGGTGTATTAGCCGCTTGAGCTGTGTGGTCCGGGGTGACACAGTTATTGTGAGTGATGAGCCGTTCAGTGTATTTTGTCCCACACTTTGACTGGAGTCGGATATTGTTTAATATTGAAAAATACTTTAACGCTAATGGATCCAACCCACTTTTAAATAGGATTTAAACTGAAGGCCCAATCATTTGTTGACAGCGACTCTTCTTCTGATATGAAGGGTATTAATGCGTAGCTTCTACTCTTCTAGAAACGACGCACACCAAGCGCTGGACATTTCTGTGAGTATCTGATGGCACTACAACGTTAGCATAGCCAGGTACTAATCTTGACTGATTTGTTTTGGGTTACAAAATCCAATGCAATTCAATCACTCATTACCACTGCCTCACAGACCAGTCCCTGGGGCTTTAAACCCGCTCTGCCCGATGTTTGGCACTTGACCTGATGACCTTAGGCTCATGTGCCTCAGCATGTGTTTGCTGAATCAGTGCATCCAACAAGAAAGGCAGCAGTGTGCGTTAAAGCTGATACATTTTACTGTAACAATCATGCATTCAACCTACACTAGAGGTAAATTTAAAACACGTTGGGACAATGAAAAAGGTTACGAATATATATCATACACACAAAACGAGCAATGGATTAGGAACACCAAAGAGGGGCACTTTGTAGTTCTACAATTACACACTGTAGTCTCTCTGTTTCCATGCGCGATGGGAGTGTGTTATTATTTGCGGTGCTAGTACGTGTGGATCAGACACAGCAGTGCTGCTTGAGTTTTTAAACCCTGTGTCCACTCACTACCTCACTGGTCCACCTTGTATATGTAAAATCAGAGACAATGGCTCATCTGATGTGATGTGTGTGTGTTGGTCGTCCTCTAGTCCTTCGTCAGTGGACACGGGACACTGTTGGCTGGGTGTTTTTTGCTTGGTGGACTATCCTCAGTCCAGCAGTGACACTGAGGGCATTAAAAATCCAACCAACTAAATCATACCAGCTCTGTGGGGGTCCTGACCATTGAAGAGCAGGGTGAAATGGGGGTAAAAGAGTATGCAGAGAAACAGGTGGACTACAGTCTGTAATTATAGAACAATAAAGTGCTCCATGGTCAGTGGAGCTGATAAAATGAGTGTAAATACAAGGTAGCTGTCCGTAATCCAATGCTCCTTCGGTGTATAAGCAGTGCTTCTTTAAAAACATTCCCTGACTTAGCTTCCAAACAAATATTTCAGATCAGACTGGGCCATCCCTAGCTCAAGACGCCCTGTCAGTCCTTTAACAACAGAATATGATAGGGGTTTTACCTTCCAGCGGACCAGCACGGAGGTGGTGGTGTGTGGCGTGACGGAGAGGATTGTGGGGGCTTTGTCTGGAGCTGAATGGAAGACAAACAAATGGTCTGTTCAGTCAACAGTTCCTGAACTGTACAAATCCTCTTGGAGCATGGACCACTAGGCAATGATAAAGCTTTCCCCCCATCGGATCCAGCAGAGACAGCATTATTCTGACAATTACAGCAAGTGCACTGTCATAATTAAGTCTCACTGTCGATTAAAAGGAGGATTTTCAGTGCACAATCCCCATGATCAATGTCATTTATTCTAACATGAAGCCAAGGGCCTTACCGTCCTGCAGAGTGGTGATAGCCTCGCTCTCCTCGCTGTATTCACTGTCCCCGATGTCATTAGTAGCCTTGACACGGAACTGGTAGGAGGTGAAGGGTTTGAGCCTGGGCAAAGCACACACACATATATAAGATGACAAAGCAAACACACGACCTACAACACTGGCCACATTCTTATCTGCGTTCGAACTTCAGCGACGATGATTCCAATTTGTATAACAATGCTGTCTTACTTGTCCACTATATAGGAGCTGGCCTCGTGGTTGACTGATGCTGAGTGGACGGTCCAGTTGTTACTGGGCAGCTCTTTGTATTGTACGGTGTAGTAGCGGACTGGAGACAGGCCGTCGCTGCCTGGTTCCCATGACAGGAGCACACTGCGGGCCTGGACGTCCTCCTGGGGAACTGAAGGTCGACTGGGAGGCTGGGGACGAGCTGCAGAGGGGAACGGTATAAATTACATTAATTTGATTATGCAACACAGGGCGGGTAGCAATTGAATGTTATATATTCATGGAAAACAGGTCATTAGCTCCGTTAAAACAACTAGACAAATCTGTTGAACGTGCATATTCAATCAATACCACACTGAGGGAGAATCAATTTGTTGCACTTTAAATCTTCTTTAGTGCAAAGAAAGCCCATTTTTACAGCATTAACTGTAATTGTAATGTAACTATATACAGTACCAGTCAAAAGTTTGGACACATCTTCTCATCAGTCACTGGTTGAATAGCGCTAGTCACGGTATAGAACTGTGTACCAACCCCTACCTCCGCACAACCCAAGTTATGGTATCAAACACATTAAGAAGGGAGCGGTTCTACAGATTAACTCTCGACGAGGCCACAGCTGTTCACTGAAAACCGTTCCAGGTGACGACCTCATGAAGCCGACTGAGAGAATGGAGAGAGTGTGTGAAGCTGTCATCAAAGCGAAAGACGGCTACTTTGAAGAATCTAAAGTATAAAACATATTCTGTTTTTTTGTTGACTACACAATTCCGTATGTGTTCCTTCATAGTTTTGATGTCTTCCACATTCCTTTACAACGTAGAAACAATGAAAAAACATTGACTGAGAAGATGTCCAAACTTTTGACAAGTGCTGTACATTCACAATACGTGGAAAATGGCCCAAAACAGAAATAAAAGCGTCCCTCAGTGGGCGTGGTACTCTATATAAAGTATCATTGACCATACAACAGTACGAAAATATTTGAAGTAACTATCTCTGCACCTCTCTTCTCTGTAGTGACCACCAGGGCTTCAGCAGCCTCCCCCCAGCCCTTTCTGGTTTGTGCTGTGAGGCGAAACACATAAACACTCTCTGGTTTCAGTCCAGAGGCTGTGTACTGACGTGCGCTGGGGCTGAGCACATCCACCGTGGCCGAGTTGCTGTTGGAGGAGTTTCGCCGGTAGGTGATCTGATAAGCTGGAAGAGACGGCGCACATGAGAAAATCTTATAATATATTCTTCTACAGCATACAATAGCCCCCTGTCTTTTGAGTGAACTGATAGATTCCAACTCACCAAGGATAATGCCGTTGGGTTGGGCAGGCGGCTGCCAGATGAGCCGAACAGAATTGGTTCGGACCTCAGGAAAAAGGATGCCCACTGGGGGACCAGGAACTGAAAGCAGTGATGAATACACTCATAATACGGCACATGTTCTATACACGAGTCACTTAGGCACAGAGAAGTGTGGTGGAAAGTGGCTCTGAGGCGGAGGAATTTGCTCCAAAAAGAGGAGTGACTTCAGCCATTTGGAGGTGGTTTGGTTACAAAATATCTGATGTATAATAAACAATGGTATTATGTAAGAAATGAAAGAAGCCTCTAACAACAGAAAGGGGAAACATCTAATCTGTTTCACCACCTCCAGCTGAAACACCCGGCTGAGGACGAGGAGAATCAACAGCCAATGAACAGTAACCAAAGCAGAATCTCACAGCAACTATTCTGTATTTGTTTTGTTGTTTACTGTGAAGCTTTAGGGCCATATCGCCCATCCTAGTGTATACACACACACTGTATATATGGTGATATGGTTTGATGCCTTACCATCATCCAAAGTGCGCTCCAAAATTGGAGGTGAGCTGGGCACACCATCTCCTATTCGTGTGAAAGCCAGCACCTGGATCTCATAGAGGACGTATTTGTCCAGGCCGGTCAGCTGGACACTGTGGCTTGTGTTCCCATCCACAGTCCAGAAACGCAAGGCTGAGTCTGAGTCCTTTTCTCTGTACACCACCTGATAGACAGACTCTCTTCGTTAAAACCAGTATATCAACAACTGAGTACATTCAAAACGTCTTTTTATCGAGTGCTGTGTATACTATAGATTTACAACTGAAGGGAACTGAAGAAATAAAAAACGGATTGCCTTGTAGCCGAGGATAAGGCCGTTACGGTCTGGTTCTGGCACCTCCCCCCACCGGACCAGGATGCTACTTGAGGTGGTGGCAAAGGCAGAGACATTGGCCGGCCCACTGGAAGGCACTGCATAAGGGATATATAAACAGTTCGGTCAGTGTTGTCCCACACTGTTGAAGAACTCTATATTTCTTTAGCTTTTAACAATATTAGTCAAAGTTAAAAATCAGAAATCTTTCAGAACACCTGACTCTCTGGTCCTGGAGTGGACCGGCTGGCTCCATGGCCCAGACCCGATGCCGTTGATGGCCTGTACGCGGACTTCATACTCTGTCCACTCCTCTAGATCCTCTATGGTGAACTCTCTCTCCAGTCTGTCTGAGATAACGTGGGACAGCACTCCTCCTTTGGAGCCGGAACGAGAGTACTGCACCCTGTAGCCCACCAGCTCCGGATTCCCATTGTACTCCCACTCCGGCAGGGGCTGCAAAACACAGGGGGTGCTCTGTGTGTCAGTGTCACACTTTAACCTCTTTTTTAACCTCATGTAAACAAAAATGTACTGTAGCTTTTGTTAAACTGTGTCTTTGTAAATGCAGTTTGATTCGAAGAATGTTTTGGACATCCACCCACCACCCATCGAAGCCAGAGGCTGGTCTCACTGGCCGTTCTCAGGGTCACATTGGCAGGGGCGATGTCCGGTGGAGCCTGCAGGGTCTGGATCTTTCTGGAGGGCTGGCTTGGAGGACTGGTGCCCACTATGTTTACTTGACGCATGCGAAACCTACAAGCAGTTGATTTATGAGGATGAGGGACCACACTGTCACATTGACAATGACATGGCAACAATATTCAATTTCTATTTTCTATTTTATTAATTACTAGATTAAACTAAACAGAACGCTCTCTGACCCATGTTGGAGGACTGCTTTGAGTGTCTGTTGGTGTGATTTGTCACACTGCACAATAAAATGGAGCGCTATTCCCCCAGACATTTAGAAAGGTACCTGTAGAACGTGTATGGGTTGAGACCCTCTACCACCAGAGATCGTGCGTCAGGCTCATTAGACAGCTGATGGACCATGACCCACTCCTCGTTCTCCCCTATCACACCGATCTGACAGAAAGACAGGGATATTCTTATTATTCAGTGGCAGCAAATGGAGACAGCTTGAGGGAGAGAGACAGAAGTTGTTGACATTACCTGAGCCTCTACCACCCAGCGGGAGATGGAGGTCTTGCCGTCGTAGCCGGGTTTGAACTGCAGGGTCACTGAGCGCGGTCCAATGTTGGAGATGGCGATGTTAGTGGGTGGTCCAGGCATTTCTGCAGAAAAAGAAACAGGAGGAAACAAGGGAACTGAGCTGTAAAAACACCCCTGAAAAAAAGACTATTCACCCCAACTCTATACAACTACAACACAAATATAAACCACTGCTTTAATTTACAGTAAATTACAGTATAATTTTTACAGTAACATTCGTTTCTTAAAGTAGCGTATAAGTGTATTGTTGTGTAAGTTGTAGTTTGCTATAACTAACTGTTTGCCGTATAATTTACAGTTAGTTCCTGTAAAATGGTCACAACTGAAATAAATTCAAAATAATATTACACTGTATATTGATTGTATTTAGCTGGTAGCTAAGCTACAATAAAACTACTGTACATTTTTTGTTTACTACAGTGTTTGAACAGAACAGCTGTCTTTAACACTGTGTAAAAATTTCCTGATGTGTAGACCAATAGAAATGCTCCAAAATCCATTCATTCATTCATTGTCTGTAACTGCTTATCCAGTTCAGGGTCGCGGTGGGTCCGGAGCCTCCCCGGAACACACCCTGGAGGGGGCGCCATTCCTTCACAGGGCGACACACATTCTCTTTCACACTCTCACCTATGGACAATTTTGAGTCGCTAATCCACCTACCAACATGTGGGTTTCTAAATTCTAAACATAAAAATTAGGTAAGCACACTATCAACCGTGTTAGTATTAGCATATTAGCATAGCTACAATCCTTCTTCCTTCAGGGGTCGCCACAGCGGATCATCCCTTCCGCATTATTCGCAGAGCTACGATTAAGGTTAGCATATTTGCTGGAGTAAGGCTTAATTTAATGTCAGTGCAAATGCGACATTAAAGAATGAAAAACATTTCATTATGTTCCAATTAATATTTAATTTCAAACAAGTTAAAGGTGAACATCTACAAAGTAGATCATGATAAAATGTTATTGGATTTTACTTAGCCAACACTAACAACAACATCTGCAGGACATAAACCGTATTGCACACTGGGGGCTTTATAATGATATGATATAATGATATAACCATAACACGACATGTATTTGTGAACATACTGTTGGTAACACTTACTGAATCACTTTTCATTAAAGGAAACAATCTGTCGCCAATGATTCATGTAACCACCACTACATCTGTTAGATACATGCCAACTGACAGGCTTTTAGTTGTGCCACAGTAGACTCTAAAGACAGATTTTCCAGTTTAAAACTGAATAACACCTTCTAATGATGCAACTTGAAGGTTTGGTGTGGATACATGGATTAGCTAATACTAGAAGAAACCAAATTGCTCATGTTTGCCCTAGGAAACATAATAATAATCACAATGAGAAGCCTGATGAATAACTATATGACATATGTGTAAGGCATGTTGGGAACTGTGATAAGCAAAAAATAAATAAAGAATAATATATGTACATATTTTAATGCAGAAATGCATTGGAAAAATGGGACGGAAGAGCCCTCCAAATCTACTGGGTGAGATTTTAGTATAAAATCAAGCATAACGACCCTAAATTACAGCTAAATCACTTAAAAATAGGTGCATGCATGTAAGAAACCAAACGTTTCCTTTGTCTTCTTTCATGTTGCTTTCTGTTGCTTACCTGGGGGCACTCCTGAGGATATGGTAGAAGAAGAGAGCTGGCCCTGACCCTTGGAGGTCATGCCTGCCACCTGGATGGTGTAGGTGGTGAGAGCGGTCAGCCCGGTGACACGGTATTCCTGTGTGAGGTTGGGCAGGTAGTGTGTGACCCGTGTGTTTGTGCGGTTAAACTCCTCCCAGGAGATTCGGTACCCTACAGCGGAAAAGTGCAGTAGGTTAAGCTTGAAACCACAGCATAAGGAGATCATAACACAGAAAACAGGCCATATTCCCCAGGGTTCACAAACAGGTGTGTGGGCAGCGTAATCACCGGTGAGAATGCCGTTCTTTTCATGTGGTTCTTTCCAGCTCACTTTGAGTGATGTGTCCAGGATCTCGGTGAAGCTCAGATGGCCCACTGGTCCTGGGGCTGAGGACAGAGTCAGAAAAGTCAAGTAAAAAATGCATGAACAGATGTCCATTTCAGTGGTTCTTGAGTTTAGTTTGGGAGACATGCTACTTGGAGGCTGCATTCTCAAAACAGTTAAAGCAGGCATGAGTTGCTAGGACCATTTCATCTACCAGTCCTCAGTCATAACTACTTCACTCCAGTGATTCTGTAAGTGCAGTTTAATTTCGGACAACGTTAGAGAAAGTAATTAGATTTTTGCTCTTGGGCTCCCCCTACATTTGCAAACGGTAATGCACTTTTACAGCACGGTCCTGAAACAAGGGGGCAAGGGGCTGGTTCCCTACCCTACTCCAAAAAGTACATAGTGTATTTTCTGCAGTGCTGAGCCATATATTCTACTGTTACAGATCAGTTAAATATCACAATGATTTTGAAGCTGTAATTGTAAGGTAATTTATAGTGTTCCTTTAAATCCAAATCCAATTGGAACTGTGAACATTTTTCTAAGAATTTTGTTTGTAAGAAGTAGTTGTGCCAGTGCCATTCATAGAAATGACTTGCAATTCATTCTCTCACACACTTATGCTCTTTAAAGTATACTATTCAGTGCTTCAAAGTAATTACGCAGTCATCTGTTACAGTTAACTGTGATTAAAATGTTGACTATTATTCCCATGTATTCATGCATATATATTACACTATTCAATCTTGTCTTTGAAAAGGACAGGTGCGTTGTAGTAGTTCTAGGTTAAGAGGGTTCAGAACACTTCAACCCTAGCCCCTAAGAACAGATTTCAGCTGGGTATCTAGGAGTGAACTTCAGAGTCCCTTCTCTCTTTCTGCCTGTGTTCTCTGTTGTTGTTGTTTTCTTGTAAAGTGACACATGCTACAGTACAGTTAATGCGAATTTAGTGTAAAGTGGTTGTACTCACTGTCCTCATGTGTGCGGGCTCGCTGTGGGGGGCTCCGGGGGCCGTCCCCCGGTGTGGTGAAACACAACACTGATGTGAAGTACTCTGTGAACTTTTTCAGTCCAGTGACATATCCAACATGGACACTGTCCTGGAAGTTTGGCCTGACTGTCACCATGGCAATGTCCTCCTCATGGCTCGGTTCCCAGGCCAGCAGCTGAAGGAATGGAAAGGAGAGAGAGAGAGAGAGAGAGAGAGAGAGAGAGAGAGAGAGAGAGAGAGAGAGAGAGAGAGAGAGAGAGAGAGAATGCTTAATATTTTAAAATAAAGTAATATTTTAATAAACACTAATATTGTGTTTACACTATTATATATCTCAACACCCATTACCAATAACAATAATAAAGTTTCACAAAGACTGGTGATGTCATAAAACACCATCTGCAATGGGTACAATGGGCTTTGGAAACCACAACAACGGCAGCAGTCGTTAAGCTCTGTTTACTCATCATGTGTTTGTGTGTTATTTTTGTTTTTGGGACTAAACTGGGCTCCACGCACCCATTCAGACAGATACCTTTAGTTCTATTGTTCCATGCTGTTGTTCCATCCAAGTCTTTTGTCTTTTGTTGGCCACCAACCCAAGGAACTTTTGAAAATCTTAAAAATACCACTGCATAATTGTATTAACTGGCACTTTAGTCGGATAAAAACAGTTGTGATCTCTACTTTAGCTTGGAGATTTTACAAACGGCTAGTTTGTTACAAGTCTCCCTTGTCAGTCAGTGTTCTGCAAGGTTTACTAATTAAACTAATGGGTTTGCTTGGAACCTTGAGTGAGAATGTCCTAAAAAATACCCAGATCCATATACCAGGTACCAAATCTGCCTAATTACAAAGCAGAGTACAGCCGAGTGGTGTTGGTAGTATACAGTGGACAAGAACCATTTGAGTCTATCTGGGACTTCCTTAACCGAATGAGGTTTGTTAAGTGTAAGATGAAAGAGTTGCCCCTGGTTTCTGTTCGTAAATACATGTTCACTATTTTATCTAATGAAATGAAAACATCTAATTGTAAAGCATTAGACATGCCATTTGTTTCAAATTAGCCATTTAGCTCCAGTGCAATATTAAAGAGTCTTGACTGAGTAGTTACCTTTGGAGTACGAAAACTTAAAAGTGACAATCCAAATCTTCCGTCATCGATTCCTTTAACAATACCATAGAAACAAACAAAAACAAAACATCTCGACTTGGAGAGAAATGCTGCACGTCCAAGCCCTTAATGTATGGACTAAAGAAGTTAAAAACATACCAAACTTTCAATGAGAGTTCGTGTAAAAAGTTGTTATTGGACCACATCTATTGGTCAGTTCATTGTGTTCCAGGTATTTTCAAATGTCAAAAAAAAAATGGAAAACGAAAAAGACACAAAATAGCTCTTTTGACTCTGAACACTAGAGAGCAGTAGGGAGGTGCTAACCTTATAGCCCTGGTTGATTCCGTTGATAAACTGAGGGCTTGGGGCGCTCCAAGTGAAACGGACTGTGGTGGAGTTGACAGCCTCGGCCTGGACGTTGCCGGGGGGAACCGTGGGCACTGTGAAGCATGGCCCATTTAAAAAGACAGCGATGAATGAGGAAAAAAAGGAGCAGAGTTAAGTGAGATTTAAAGGAGGGCAGAAACAGCACAAAAGATTTACAACTCAGGATGCAAGAATGTTTTATGACAAATGTTCCATTGAGAGGATCGATACTCTGTGTGTAGGTAACAGCACGGCCTCACAACTGTAGCTGCATGTTCGGATTCTGGACAAGCAAAACAGATGTACATTGTGGAAAAGAATATTAAAGTGCTGGCAACGTATCTACCAGTAAAACATGGTTAATTTACAGTTAATTTGATACTGTACAGTCATTTTACTGTATTTCTGTAGCATTAAAAGATCCACTACTGGCTTCAACCAGAGTCTTCTTCAGGCTACGTTCCAAAGTGGCCCAAAACCGATCTTTTTCTTCATATGTGACGCAGGTGTGTTCTTTGTGTCGCTGTGTGAACAGCACAAATCGCACTGAATCAGTGACTATTTAAGATCAGATTTGGGCCACTTTCAAATGTGCTACTAAGATCTGATCCATATCCGATCTATGACAATGCAACTCTCTCTAAACGGCCAGACCAGAATTCATGTGCCTTTTATGTCACTCCAGCCATTGAGAGTCTGAGGTGTTTAGGACACGGAAATGGACATTTCCTTCTGGTCATTGCCTGAAGCATCGTCCTTTTGCGTGAGTCAGTTTGGGAGTGTGATCTGTTTAACCTGATGTCAGATAGACAGCAGAACTATCAGATCTGATCACAAAATCAGATTTGGGCCACTGTTACCTGCTGTGTGAACATAGCCTCATACACCAATCACCTCAGCAACACTGACACAACCTCAGTACACACTGTACTTCCCCCTCAAATCTTGCATGTTGTGTATGACGGTAATGGACGGTATATATACGGTAACCTCACAAAATTTTGTTATTAAAATTGTCATTTGTCAGTCCTCACCTCCTTGTAGCGTCCACTCCGTGACCTTCTGGCTGAAGATGCCCTGACCTGCACCATTGTATGCAGCCACCTCGATCTCATAATTGGTCCATATGATGAGGTCCTCCAGCAGAAGGTTCGTCTGGTCTGGATTGGTGATGTTTTTGATCTGACAGTCCACTGGGAGACCTGACAGGCAGTACCTGGACCCATACAGTCAAACTGGGTGACACCGGGAGCACACAAACTAACAAAAGCAACAGCTCCAACAGCTTGCAATCATAACCTTGTTTCAGAAAGTGCTTCTTCCCAATTTATTCTGTAAAACTTTCAAAATGCACCAACAGAAAAGTCTGGGACTTAAGTCTTGTAACGTACATTTAAGATAAGAATTTTTATTTATGCCCCTCACCTAAGTTATTCATAGATATGGCTTTGTTTTGGACTGTGACGGCGTGCGCTATGAAAGGTTCATTCCAAAGTGACTAGAGACTCCTTTCAAGAACCTTCTATTGTCACAATATATTCTGTAGAGGGACGCTTTACATGTACAAAAATATATCAATGTCATATTATGATTAATACCACCTTTATTAGGGAAAGAAAACGTTTTCCATTATACATCAGCTGCTGTTCTTCTCAAAAACTCATTAAATTCAAAACTGCTACAGCATTTTGGAGTGAGACTATTCATTTAGTCCTGGGATTTGTTTGGAGCGATGCAGTCTCTACCTTTGTCTCGTTTCCTTTGTCAAGGTTTTCTGTTTGTTTCCTCTCAGCTCTGTTTTGAATGGCTGAGCACACGCTTGTGATTTACCCACTTTTTACTCATGCAGAGGATTCGCTGCTTCGTTCTGTGAATCACGATGACTTGTGGAACAACCCTCTAATAAAACCAACCGTGGGCATGGATCCACCTCCCGCCCCTTTGTCTCAGTTGGGGCTCGCTATGGCAATGAATGTGTCTATTATGTCCAATTTATATACAAGCTTGAGTCCCGGGGGGACATTAACTCTAACAGTACTCAGGTCCAATTTACACCATGCAGAGTTAAACGGGCCTCGGATGAACAATGCAAGAGTTAATTCCGTTCTGTTGGATTTACGGCATTGTGCTCCAGGTCCTGGTGGGACTGCTGCTCGGCTGACTGCGCACGAGTTCAGTAATTAAAGCTGAATTGAAGCCTACCTGTCTAACCCACTCCGATAGGAAGAGTGTGTTTGTGTGTGATGAAGTGTGTGTGGCTGTGGGCTCTCACCTGATGATGTAGCCCTGCAGTGGGCCGTTCTGGTGGCTCTCAGGGGGAGGCTGCCACTGGATCATAATGGACTGGTTAGTACGACCACTGGCGATGACCGTCTGGGGAGGGGCGCTGGGCGGCTCTTCGGGCAACGTCAGCCTGAGAAAAAAAATGGGATGGAGGCGGGTGTCATTAGGAGTTACTGATAAATCAATCTATCAGCTACTTAGCAGTGCTTCTGAACAACTGCAAACAAAGCTCCAAAACAGCTGGTAATGTGAAATGAAAACAGAAGCAGAAAGGAATCATTTGTAAATCCATTTTGACATAATAAAGAATAAATTGTGCTGGAGGTGTAATGTTTTATTCTGTTGACTTGTGTTGTTTGTTAGTATTAGACACCTGCAACATGTTCCAAAAAAAAAAAAACAGGACAGTGGCATTTTTTCATTCATTCATTCATTATCTGTAAGGGTCACGGTGGGTCCAGAGCCTACCTGGAATCATTGGGTGCAAGGCGGGAATACACCCTGGAGGGGGCGCCAGTCCTTCACAGGGCAACACACACTCATTCACGGTCACTTTTGAGTCGCCAATCCACTTACCAACGTGT
This sequence comes from Hoplias malabaricus, assembly GCF_029633855.1. Classification (NCBI taxonomy): domain Eukaryota; kingdom Metazoa; phylum Chordata; class Actinopteri; order Characiformes; family Erythrinidae; genus Hoplias; species Hoplias malabaricus. The sequence continues at coordinate 33,491,289 of NC_089812.1, read as the reverse complement.
GTTTTTGGACTGTGGGAGGAAACCAGAGCACCCGGAGGAAACCCACGCAGACACAGAGAGAACACACCACACTCCTCACAGACAGTCACCCAGAGGAAACCCACGCAGACACAGAGAGAACACACCACACTCCTCACAGACTGTCACCCGGAGGAAACCCACGCAGACACAGGGAGAACACACCACACTCCTCACAGACAGTCACCCGGAGGAAACCCACGCAGACACAGGGAGAACACACCACACTCCTCACAGACAGTCACCCGGAGCGAGACTTGAACCCACAACCTCCAGGTCCCTGGAGCTGTGTGACTGCGACATCTACCTGCTGCACCACTGTGCCGACCTACAGTGGCATTTTACACTTACAAAAAAAAAAAAAAGCAATAATGCTGTACCACATTACAAGAGTTCTAGAATAACAATAATCATCCAACGTTTTAAGTGCAATGAGTGATGGTAAGAATTTTAGATATTTCCCCTTCTACGGTGTAAAACACCATCAAAATATTCAGTGAATCTCTGTACATAAAGGGACAAGGGACAAATTTGTTAAACCAGAACAAACGCCAGTGGTAAAGACTCTATTAGCTGGTCTGAGGACAGCTCCTTCAATTAAAACCCTAAGACCAAAAATATAGCAATTGATTTCAGAAAGATTTTTTTCTCTCCCTCCACATTAGACACTTAATGCATTCTTAGGATGTTAAATTGTTTTAATATAAACTTGAAAATGACTGTTTTATTTAATAAGCCTTTTACAGAACCAGTTCTTTCTTCTACTCTGATTACATGGTAAGCTGACCGTGAAGAACAAAATACATCCAAATAACAGATGGGGAACTCCTTTGTAGAGTATTTAAAACCGGCAGGTTTTCTGCAGTTTGTAAGATAGAGCACCTACGTCATTTAGAACTTGATATTCTTCCCTCAGGGTGTAGATATAGGACTCCTCAAAATAGACCAAGGTATCGCTTTGTCTTTCAAGAAGTAGCAAATCCATCCATTCATCCATTATCTGTAACCCTTATCCAATTCAGGGACGCGGTGGGTCCAGAGCCTACCTGGAATCATTGGGCACAAGGCAGGAATACACCCTGGAGGGGTCGCCAGTCCTTCACAGGGCAACACACACACAAACTCATGGTCACTTTTGAGTCGCTAATCAACCTACCAACGTGTGTTTTTGGACTGTGGGAGGAAACCGGAGCACCCGCAGAAAACCACGCAGACACAGAGAGAACACACCACACTCCTCACAGACAGTCACTCGGAGGAAACCCACGCAGACACAGGGAGAACACACCACACTCCTCACAGACAGTCACCTGGAGGAAACCCACGCAGACAGAGGGAGAACACACCACACTCCTCACAGACACTCACCCGGAGGAAACCCACGCAGACACAGGGAGAACACACCACACTCCTCACAGACAGTCACCCGGAGGAAACCCACACAGACACAGGGAGAACACACCACACTCCTCACAGACAGTCTCCAGGAGGAAACCCACGCAGACACAGAGAGAACACACCACAGTCCTCACAGACCGGAGCAGGAATCGAACCCACAACCTCCAGGTCCCTGGAGCTGAGTGACTGCGACACTACCTGCTGCGCCACCTTGCCGCCGAAGTAGCAAATCTTAATATGCAAATGTAAACGTAGATATTTACGTATTGTAGGTATTGCGTGTGTGTATTTGTACAGATGTTCAACTGTATGTAAACCTCTTTATTCAATTCAACTTGACAATACCAGCTAAATCTTAACAGAGAAGGCCTACAACAGTGGAGCAGCTGAAGACGTCTGTAACAGACGGCTGGTGTCTTTTCCCCCAGTCACACAGTGAATGTCAAGCTGAGAAGGTGAAAGCTAACACATGCATCTGCATCGTTCTGAACTGCCGCTAGCACTGTGTAATTGGACAGGGATGAAACTCATCATCTCCCAGAGATAGGGCCAGTGGTGCTGCTCAGAAAACTTAACACTCCTATTGAAGTCAGTCCAGAAAATTAGACAAACATCTATCAAATTGTGTGTGTGTGTGGTGGTGTAAGCCCAGACACACCCCTCACACAAACACAAGAGCTTTGAGAGAGATCAGGCAACAGACTGTGATTTGTGAAAGAGTTCGGATCATTTCCAGTTTCTCCAGCGCCAACGGCACAGCCATTTACACCAGACTTTATCAATACAGTTTTCTCATTTCTAATTTAGAACACTTCAGAACTGGGAATGTAGTGATGAAGGGGGCACAGGAAGAAAAATAATAGAAAGAAAGAAAGGGAGAGACTAAAAAAGGACCAAAAAGGAAAGAAATAATGAGTGAGAAAGGGATGGAGAGATAGAGAGTGAGGGACAACAGACAAGGAGGGAGAGAAGGAGGGGGTGGGGACAGAGGAAAAACAGATAGAGTTTGCGGGGAAGTTATCAAAGAATGTTTCACTGTTTCATGTGAAAGTCTCTTTGGAGAAGCCAAAGTCTTCATCATAGGAAGATAAACACTAGGCCTTGCTCTGTGTTCTGTGCTCTCTGTCTCTCTTTGTGTGTGTGTGGATTTAAATGGCCAGAAAGGGGAGAGAATAACGATTGCGTCCCTGTCTTCTTCCACCGGTTTTTGCCACCTGAGTCCACAGCAAAAAGGCCTGGCTGTGAACGGCAGACCCGGGGAGACCCAGGGAGACCCTGAGAGCCGGGTTTCTAGCCGAGCATGATGATGATCAAAGGCGCCAACACAGAGAAGGAGGAAAAAAACTGAGCTAATGCCGGGGAGCAGGAAAAAGCAGCCGGGCTCTCCTTAAATCAATTTAAGTTGACATCTTGATTTCTCCTGGGTGAGAGAGCAGTTCTGGGGCCGAGATAAAAACGCGGCGCTTAGGATCAAAGGCGGATGCTTCGGAAGCTCGGCACTCTCAAAGCTGTTATGTCACCCCCCCAAGGACTCAGCACACACTCGCAGAGAATAGCCTGTGATCTGAGAGAGTGTGCAGGTATTAGAAGGAAGCTCTGGCAACCTGTGTTTAAGCAGATAAAGGCATATGGACTGTATTCGTTTGTATAGCGGAGGATGGCAGTATGAGGGAGTATATATTATACACTCGTCAGTACACCCCACTTGCCAATGCTTGGCATTGAGCATGTGATTGATGGAGTGTGCGTTGAAATGGTACAACGTGGATCAGACACCTATCTCGTTTGTCCATGTTGGAGATGTAAAGTCAGAGACAGAACTCATCTGTCGCTGCACAGTTCGTGTTAAGCGTCCTCTAGTCCTTCATCAGTGGACACAGGATGCTGTTGGCTGGATAATTTGGGTTGGTGGACTATTCTCAGTCCAGCAGGGGGTTAAAATCTTCAGCAGTACTGCTGTATCTGATCCACTCGTTCCATCACATCACACACTAACACATCACCACTTCATCAGTGTCACTGGAGCCAAATGAAACCTTCTCGTGGTGGACCAGTGAGGGTCCTGATCACTGAAAAGCACGGTGCAAGGGAGCTTGCAATGCATGCAGAGCAACAGATGGACTACCATCAGACAGAATGGACAGTGAGCCTAGAAACAAGCAGGTGGTTTTAAAGCTAAGGCTACAGGGTGGGCCATTTATATGGATACACCTTAATAAAATGGGAATGGTTGGTGATATTAACTTCCTGTTTGTGGCAGGAAGGAGGGAAACTTTTCAAAATGGGTGGTGACTGTGGCGGCCATTTTGAAGTCGGCCATTTTGTATCCAACTTTTGTTTTTTCAATGGGAAGAGGGCCATGTGACACATCAAACTTATTGGGAATTTCACAAGAAAAAAAATGGTGGGCTCGATGTTAAACAAACCAAATTTGGATCTAAAATGGCTGACTTCAAAATGGCCGCCATGGTCACCACCCAACTTGCAAAGTTTCCCCCCTCCCATATACTAATGTGCCACAAACAGGAAGTTAATATCACCAACCATTCTCATTTTATAAAGAAGTATCCATATAAATGGCCCACCCTGTATTTATATATGTGTTGTACAGACTGAGAAATTAATATACTACATGGCCATATGTTTGGAGGCGTTTACTCAGCCAACATATCTGCTGAAATGAATAGTGCTGCTAAATAGATTGTTCCCTTTTGCCACAGTAACAGCTTCTACTTTGTTGATCACAATCTCCACACCAAATTCATCCCAAGTGAAATGAATGGTGCTTAATCACTCTAAAAAAATACAGTTCTTCCGTTGCAGAGCTGCCGTTTTTTTAATCTATTTAGTAGTTGTTTGGCACTAGGTATGGTGACCTTAGGTTCCTTTGCAGATTCTTCTGAGCATCCCATTTTATCTGATGCTTTTCTATGGAGAAGACCAACTGTGCATGCATAATTTAACACATCTCCCCAATAGGTGCGCATTAAAGCAGCTGAATACATTAATTAAAAGCGTATGTTTTGAATCTTTAAGAATGTTCAACAACCTCGTCCAATCCTTACCTGTATACACACTCATTTACACGAGATACGAACGAGTCTTTTAACATTTTAAGAGACACTGCTGAGAAGTTTGGGATCCATGGTTTTCAATAATATAAAAGCAATTTGGTTTCAGATAAATGCATGAATTGATTCTAATACGCTTGCTCTGTGCAACCTCACAGGTTTGAAATAATGAGTAAGAAGCTAGCAAGCTGTAAAAAGATTTATTCAGATGTATTCAGAATGATAAACAGAGCTGCAATCTTTAAATGCCTGAGAATGCTGTATGGCATCGAGGATTAGGTTCTAATAAAAATTAATATGCAGCACGCCTCCTGTTCAAATGTGGTGATCAAATCTCTAGGCAGATTATTCGACAAGAACGAATTGTAAACATATAATTACGGAATATTATTTATCATAATGATATTTTACTGTTACAAACTTACTTCAAATGTTGAATTAGAAATGATGAAATACAACTTAAACTATTATATTTATAGAGCACGTTTGAAAACAACAAAAATTGACCAAAGTGCTGCCCAACGAACAGCGCAAACGGCAAAACATAAAACACAAATGTGTGAGGCTTTACGCTGAACGTTGGAACACTTCTTCAGAGATTTGGTGGCATTCTGCCAGTAGAGCTTTGGGTGAGGTCAGATACTGATGTTGGATGAAATTTTCTGGATCAGAAACACCACACCAACTCATCCCTGAAGTCATAGATAGAGCTCCAGTGTTTGACAGCTCAGTGCTGGGGGGCTTTCTACTCCTCTATCCGAGACTTGGCATGAGGCCATGCGGAACCTTCGGAGACTGTATCAGCTGTTGTTTCACCTATGACTGGGTTCATCGTATAATAGAAGAATTCGCTCATTATAAGAGGAGGGCCTGCAAAATTCAGGATGTAGTGTATGTCTACATAAGCCTACAAATATTAACATAAGCGATTCCTAACGTCTGAGAGGCGGTGTACTGTAACTGGTTGCATGAGCTGGGTTGTGTGTATGTGTCTGCGTCAGCACTGCATTGAATCCCAAGTCGCGCTTCAAACTTTGCCCAAGAGCACGGCTTGGTGTTGCAGCATCAAGCTTGAAAGAATTCTTTATAATGTCATAGAGGAGCAGCCTTCTGACTTACTTTGCCTTTTCAGGCCTTCCTTCTTGACTGAGGGTTGCATCAGCACTGAGTCTTGCAGCTTTGCTCCCTTTTAAATATTTTGCAGCTCCCTGTTTGAAGAGCTTTCTCTCGCTGTAGACAGCTGGGTCAGAGCTTTTGCCTTTCTGGGTGGCAGGATATTGATTCGCTATAGCAGGATATTGCAGTCCGACGGAGATGTTTACTTTATCTCATGCCTTTTTTGGGGGGGAAGAAATATAAAAAAATATATATCTGATCCCGGCTTGATTTCTGATTTTCAATAAACATCATCATCAACTCTGTCGCGTCCAATCGCGCTCGTCAGGCGGGCATCGAACTGATTTGAGAAGCCGTTTAAGCGAGCCGTGCTCTGAATATTTTTCGAGCCAAACCCAGGGTTGGGTGACTTTGATAGGCAAATATGCCACAGATCAGAACACGAGACCATTAATATTAATCCACGACACATCAAATCCGTGTTAAACTGTTGCCTGACGTGCATAATCCGAAGTATTGTGGAACACTCCCTCGGGGCTCTTTCTTAGGTGATGATATGTAAGTGTGTATATGTCTAAGCGCATGTGCTCCTTTACTTAGACGTCAGGATAGATCCCATGGGATCAGGGTGCGTTTTTTTTGAAGGAGAAACTGCCTCTGAAACTCCACTAGACGCCAGCTTTCAGACACAAGCGCATAAATATCCACCAGCACTTCAGCATCCTGGCTAGCAAGCACCACTTCCTCCTCTACACTGGAATACTGCCCCCCCCCCCTCTCCCACTACCTCCAACATGAAAGCTTTCTGCTTCTTTCATCAGGGCCTTTGTGTGTGTCCTTGTGTGCTTAAGTGCAAGGCTACATGGGGATTGTGGCCCCCGCTCTTTGTTTTCCCGCCACGCGCTAAGTCCCCAGTGAAAATGCCACACTTGGTCCTGGCTGAATCTCCCAGCTTGAAGCTCAGGGATTACAAGCACTCAGGCACAATAGGAAAAAGCAAGGCCCTTAATTGCCCTGACTGCACCCCAATACGTAGATGATTAAGTCGCTCCAAGCCAGGCTAGTGTCCTGCAGCTTGTTTTCTGTAGCTTAATTATATACAGTAGGGTTATTATTAAACACCAGCCATTTTATTCTATACATCTGCTATTTAGGAGATCTTTCAAACATTAGAACACTTGTCAATCACACACCACACCATCAATGAACACTAAAATCCTGCTATCACCGACAAAACATTGTTTGAATGTTCCATTCTCCCTACAGTGGAGACAACAAAATGATTTCAATGCTTGTTTTTAATGGCACACTAATCAAACCAAGCATTTAACATGTGTTAGGTTCTTTGAGCGATGCCATAGAAGAACCACTTTGGTTTCCATGAAGAACCTGGTTCTTTATGAACCCATATCTGGTTCGTGTATGGCATCACTCAAAGAACGGTTTGGAGCTCCTTTATTTTTAAGAGTGTATAAGTGTATCAGATGCAACAGCGTTGATAGGGTTTTAATCACTTGAATGTCTCTACTGGCCTGAGAACAGTGCACATAAATATGAACCCAGTAGAGATCCTGTGGTCAGAAACTGTGCCAGAGGCTACCACTGACTAATGGCACGACGAAAAATATGATCGATACTTTCAAACAGTATATCCATACCAGCAAGGTACAATACTGACCACCCACTTTTATTGAATTATTCCTACACTGTGGTGGTACCTTTTGCTGTCACTAGAAGTCCACGCAAGGGCACATATTTTGTACTTTTAGTTAGGGAACATAACTGTACTATGGTCTATGTTAATTGTAGATTTAAAATTACACTGATTTCATACACCCCACTTCATCAGGAGTTATTTTCTGTTTTTAAGACTTGACTTCCACATCGGGGAAATTCACTTGTTACAGCAGCACATAAATTTAAGAAGTGGGGAAAAAAGAGTAATGCAATAAAAAAGACTTAGAGGAGAAAAAGACTTAAAAACTCACATACTCACAAACATATAACCCATACAACTATACAGAGATGGTTACACGTGAGAAGTTATTGCACATGATTATTCGCATTGTTGGGAAAGGGCAGAGGTTGTAATACTGGGAGTGCAAAGACAGATAATGGTATATATTACATATGGTGAGTGTTGTATAATCTAACAGCAGTAGGTATGAATGACCTTCGGTATTTCTCTTTCCTACACTGAAGGTGTAACAGTCGTCTGCTAAAGGAGCTGCTCAAGTCGCATATAAGGGATGAGAGGGGTTATCCACAATATCAGTTTTGCTAGCATTCTAAGCAGTCTAAGACTGAGCCAGCCCTTCTGACCTATTTATTCAGCCTCTTCCTGTCCCTATCAGAGTTCCACAGCCCCAACAGACCACAGCGTAGAAGATCACCGAAGCCACCACAGAGTCGTAAAAAGTCCTTAGCAGTGTCCTGCACACCCCAGAGGACCTCAGCCTCCTCAGCAAGTGGAGACGACTTTGTCCCTTCTTGTACAAGACATCTGTGTTTATTGACCAGTCCAGTTTATACGCCCAGGTATTTATTCTCCTTCACAATCTCAATGTCCACACCCTGGATGTTCACTTTTTGTATTTATTTTACAGAATTCTACAAATATTAAATATAAAAATGAAATCAAATGGAATATACCTTTACAGAAAACACCTGGACTTTAAAAACACTCTTGTACCTTTAAAGGTGCATTTACTCCGTTTCTACCTTTGGTGACAGTAATGTATCTGTATAGTACCTTTTTTCTGAGAGTGTACACATCCTTTTAGATCCAAACATCTAGATCCGTAATCAAAGACTGAATGGTCCTATTCGCTCTAGTCCTTTTCATAATTCTGTAACTCCATTTTCTAAATCTACTGCTTTTTCACATCATTCCATTGACTTTCTCCTTCCTTGTGTAAACAGGTTATCTAACATCAAATCTACCTAGAAATATCACCTGAAAAAAGAAAAACCTTGAATCTAAAGGCCATTTTGGCAGGAAATAAAGGGTCACTGAATTTTGCACAGAACTGGAGGTGTACGCCTGATAAAATGGCCAATATCAGGAAGGTGGATGTACCTAATATATGGGCAATTCTGTTTATGTACCATGAAATTACATATACAAAATGAAATGAAATGGCACCCCCACCCCCCACCCCCAGAACGGTTTCTTATCATTTTTCCTTTGACCAATCCACCTCCCTGTGGCTCCTGTCCTTTTCTTTTCAGTCCATGTCTGCCTTTGTCCACTATTTCTACGGTCAATTCAGTTTTGGATTTGCCCTTATCTTAAATAAGAAAAAAAAACTGTTGAGTTTCTGTCAAGCTGTCAGTTCTAACAAAGTGCTAATGGTAAAAAAGGAAAAGAAAAAAGAGAGTGTTGTCAACTGACCGCTCCGTCTCCCGGCTGAACTGGCCCTTGCCCACGTCATTGACAGCACACAGGCGGAACTGGTAGGAGCGGGCAGGGATGAGACCACCCACTGTGACACTGGTTGCCTCTGGTTCAATGTTGGCCAAGAGCACTGTCCAAGGAGCATCTGACCCACAGAGAAAGAGACACAGGTACACACAGAGGGTACAGTGGTCAGTAGTCAAGCAGAAGCAAATGGGTCTGGTCCTGGAGAGCCAATGCCCACAATTTGGTCATATCCCTGTTCCAAATCACCTGTGAAACCTGGCAACTGCTGGATTTGAATCAAGAATATCTGAACACAGACACATCCAAACGAAGCCAACGTCAAAATAAACACGTAAAACTATATAGGCTACAATTAAAGAAATGTGTGTCTTGGACTATATCAATGATGCACTCTATATGGCTGTCATTAACGTCATTCATACAAAATAGCAGAAGGAAAGGGAGGTAGCTATGCTGAATATCTATTTCTGTATCACAATGCCATACCATTTCAACCCAAATGTAATGGTGTTTCTCCATCACATCGCTTTATATGCCCCCAGCCCATGATTTGCAGTGAACACTGTGATGCACGGCTGCTCCAGATTGGCCCATTTCATTTGATCATTTTCACAAATTATAAGAAATATCTATAAACTTTTGCAGGCATTTTGCACTTGTTTCATTGTTCAAGGCTTTTCTGGCATTCTCCACGGTTCACTCACTATTCTCTGACACCTCCAGGATGTAGCGGATGAGGGGGCTGTTGCCATCAAATGCCTGAGCCCATGTCAGGTTGATGGAGCGCTTCTCTGTAGAGCTGTACGTAGCGATAGGGTTCTCAGGAGAATGGGGCAGCTGTCTGCAGGAGGAAGAACCACAGAGACAAACTGAATAAGTCAGTGGTCACATTTTAATGTCCGTAACATATTTTGGCCAGGCAGGAATACTAATATCAGGATCCTGAACATCACAAGAGCTGTAGTGCGTTTTGTTAAACACGTGTGAGTGAGTTAAGAACCCCCAGGTCCACCAAGAGCTTCTAAAGATTGTTACTAATATTCAGGCTGATAAACATTAACCATCTGTACAGTAGAAAGCGTTAAGTTCATCTGAATAAGTGCTGATCCATCATTGGAAAACAAATACTGAAAATGCAGCATTAAATCACAGAAACAAATTAACTATTAAAGCAATATCGATTTTAAAAATAACCTTGGGAAGAGGCCGAGTTTGTCTTTGTGCTGACCTCTCGAATAAGACAACATTCAACGGTCATGACACTCTCCCAGCGTCCCATTACCTCTAGTTTTGACATGTGCAGGATGGAGAAAGCTACAATGCTCCCTGACCCGCAGTGTCAGAGAGATCGAACAAGTAGGAAATCTATAATGCAAAGAGGCAGAAAGTGGAGCTAACAAAGTCGAGAAAAGTGCGTGGCGGTCTATAATGTGCTAAGGGGGATGGAAAGACGGAAAGGAAGGAGAGAGAGTTCAGACCTGACTCTGAGGTAAGCACTGCGAGAGTCGTTGCCCCCAACAGAGGTCACTTTGCAGGTGTAGGTCCCAATGTCTCCTGACCACGTCTGGGAAATGTGCAGCGTGCCGTTGGGGTCCATACGGAGGCGTGGGCTTGTCTTCACATCTATTGGCAGGCCGCCTTTCTCCCATATGTGTCTGGACAAGGAAAAAGAACAATGGGTACATACTACAAAACAAGCTATGGCCAACTGAGGCACTCATGGTTCTGTAGATGTAAGCAATAATAAGTAATGCATGCAGGAATGCCGACGACGGCTTGAACTCAGTGGAACTCAACTGCCCGCAAGTAAGTTCAGACTCAAACTCGATGTAACTGAGGGTGGTATGAAGGTTAAATCAGGTAGAGGTCTAAATTCTGTCCACTTTGGGTTTATTCAGGGTCAAACCTAATTGTTTTCTTGGTTTGAGGTGAATTTTTTATGTGACCAGGTCAGTTTAACCTCTTGATGCTTTTAAAACACAAATCTGACAATGTGTTTCAGGCTGCGTTAGGCTTGAGCTGAAACGTTGATGCTTTGGCTTAATTTGGACCAGGTTCAGACCAAAGTCCATGCCCAAATAATGGTGTGAAAAAAGTGTTTGACCCCTTCATGATCTCTTTTTTTTATTATTTTTTGCCTGTCAAAGGCAAGTTTATTTATAGAGCGCCCTTCAAACAAAAGCAATTCAAAGTGCTTTACAGAAGAAACATTTAAATTAAAAGCAACTCTTACTATGTTTCAGATCATCAAACAAATTTAAATATTAGTCAAAGACAACACAAGTAAACACAAAATGCAGTTTTTAAATGATGGTTTTTATTATTAAAAATCCAAACCTACATGATTCTGTGTGAAAAAGTGTTGGCCCCTAAACCTAGTAACTGACTGGGCCACCCTTAGCAGCAACAACTGCAATCAAGCGCTTGTGGTAACTTGCAATGAGTCTTTCACAGCGCTGTGGAGGAATTGTGGCCCACTCATCTTTACAGAATTGTTGTAATTCAGCCACGTTGGAGGGTTTGGGCATGAACCTCCTTTTTAAGGTCATGCCACAGCATCTCAATAGGATTCAGGTCAGGAATTTGACTAGGCCACTCCACAGTCTTCACTTTGTTGTTCTTCAGCCATTCAGAGGTGGACTTGCTGGTGTGTTGTGGATCATTGTCTTGCTGCAGAACCCAAGCTGGTTTCCTTCAGGATTGTATGGAAGACAGCGGAATTCATGGTTCTGTTTATCACAGCAAAACAGCCCCAGACCATCACACTACCACCACCATGTTTTACTGTAGGTATGATGCTGTTTTTCCTGAAATGCAGTGATATTTTTACACCAGATGTAATGGGACACACACCTTCCAAAAAGTTAAACTCTTGTCTTGTCAGTTCACAGAGTATCAAGATGTCTTCTGGCAAAACTGAGACAATCCTTAAATGTTCTTTTTGCTCAGCAGTAGTTTTCGTCTTTGCACTCTGCCATGCAGGCCTTTTTCTTATGGTGGAGTCATGAATGCTGTCCTTAACTGAGGTAAGTGAGGCCTGCGGTTCTTTGGATGTTGTTCAGGGGTCTCTTGAATGAGTTGTCGCTGCTCTCCTGGGGTAATTTTGCTCGGCCGGCCACTCGTGGGAAGGTTCGCCACCGTTTTCACCATTTGTGGATAATGGCTCTCGCTGTGGTTCGCTGGAGTCCCAAAACTTTAGAATTAGCTTCATAACATTTTCCAAACTGAGATCTCAGTTACATTCTTTCCCATTTGTTCCTGAATTTCTTTGGCTCTTGGCATGATGTCTAGCTTTTGAGGACCTTTTGGTCTACTTTGCTTTGTCAGGCAGGTCCTATTTAAATGATTTCTTGATTGAGAACTGGTGTGTGGCAGTAATCACGCCTGGGTGTGGATAGAGAAATTGAACTCAGGTGTGATAAAGTACAGTGATGCTTTAACTGGGGGGTAAACACTTTTTCACACAGGACCATGTAGGTTTGAATATTGTTTCTCCCTTAATAATAAAAACCTTAATCTAAAAACTGCATTTTGTGTTTACCTGTGTTGTCTTTGACTAATATTTAAATTTGTTTGATGATCTGAAACATTTAAGAATGACAAACATGCAAAAAGAAACATGCATAAAACAAGTACAAATGTGTTAATTGTGACACACAAACACAATAAATGACATGCAGTATATATTTACAAAAAATATGTATACAGCATGTAATATACTCATTCATTCATTTTCTATAACCACTTATCCAGGTCAGTGTCGTGGTGGGTCTGTAGCCTACCAGGAACACACGCCGGGGTGGGGGACAAAAGGGGGATTTTTGAGTCGCCAATCCACCTACCAGTGGTTTTTGGACTGTGGGAGGAAACTGAAGCACCCGGAGGAAACCCACACAGACACAGGGAGAACACACCACACACCTCACAGACAGTCACTTGGAGGAAACCCACACAGACACAGGGAGAACACACCACACTCCTCACAGACAGTCACCCGGAGGAAACCCACACAGACACAGGGAGAACACACCACACTCCTCACAGACAGTCACCCGGAGGAAACCCACGCAGACACAGAGAGAACACACCACACTCCTCACAGACAGTCACCCGGAGGAAACCCATGCAGACACAGAGAGAACACACCACACTCCTCACAGACAGTCACTCGAAGGAAACCCACGCAGACACAGAGAGAACACACCACACTCCTCACAGACAGTCACCCGGAGGAAACCCACGCGGACACAGAGAGAACACACCACACTCCTCACAGACAGTCACCCGGAGGAAACCCACGCAGACACAGAGAGAACACACCACACTCCTCACAGACAGTCACCCGGAGGAAACCCATGCAGACACAGAGAGAACACACCACACTCCTCACAGACAGTCACTCGAAGGAAACCCACGCAGACACAGAGAGAACACACCACACTCCTCACAGACAGTCACCCGGAGGAAACCCACGCGGACACAGAGAGAACACACCACACTCCTCACAGACAGTCACCCGGAGGAAACCCACGCAGACACAGAGAGAACACACCACACTCCTCACAGACAGTCACCCGGAGGAAACCCATGCAGACACAGAGAGAACACACCACACTCCTCACAGACAGTCACCCGGAGGAAACCCATGCAGACACAGGGAGAACACACCACACTCCTCACAGACAGTCACTCGACGGAAACCCATGCAGACACAGAGAGAACACACCACACTCCTCACAGACAGTCACCCGGAGGAAACCCACGCGGACACAGAGAGAACACACCACACTCCTCACAGACAGTCACCCGGAGGAAACCCACGCAGACACAGAGAGAACACACCACACTCCTCACAGACAGTCACCCGGAGGAAACCCACGCAGACACAGAGAGAACACACCACACTCCTCACAGACAGTCACCCGGAGGAAACCCATGCAGACACAGAGAGAACACACCACACTCCTCACAGACAGTCACCCGGAGGAAACCCATGCAGACACAGGGAGAACACACCACACTTCTCACAGACAGTCACCCGGAGTGGGACTTGAACCCACAACCTCCAGGTCCCTGGTAGCGTCACTACCTGCTGCGCCACCCTATGTAATATACACACATATATTTTATCATAAGCAAGCTCTCGTACACACAAAAACAAGCATATATATATATATATATACACACACACAAAATGCATCCTGACACATGCATACAAACAAACCCACAAATATATTGGCATGCAAGAACATAAACACACAGATCAAGCATGTATAATCTCATCTGGCATGTAAACACACATACACATGCACTCACTCACACAACAAGCATATATAATATACACTGGCACACAAAAACACACTCACACACACATTTTAATTGGAGCTGCATCGACTCCCTGGTTTAATCTCCTGTGTCTTGTGTTTAATTAAAGTCTGCATCTAAGTTATTGCTCTGTTTACATATTCATCTGTTTCCCTCGATCAAATCAATAAGAGCGGCTCAGCAGGTGACAGCTAAATCAACTCTTATGAGACTGAGCGCAATAAAGAGACTGCCAAGACTGAGTGAGTGAGTTACTGTTGATCAGAGATGAGAGAGAGAGAGAGAGTGAGGGCTAGAGAGAGAAGGAAAATAAAAGAAGAACTCTCCTTAATATCTCTGTAGTTTCACCTAGACAACAATGAGATCCGAGATTTTGGCTTAAGTCTCCTGCTGCTCAGATTTAGAACTCCTGAGAAATCTCTCGCATGTCTCTTCCTGAATTTTAGTTGACTCCTCAGTGACGTCTCATTCCGGGCTCAGATGTGTGGTTCTTAGTTTTGATGACGTAAACAACTTGAATCATTCGTTATTCACTGGACCTGACATATCTTTCAGCGCATGCTCTTTCTCTCTAACACTATCTCTCATCAGGAATAGCAGGAGAATCAATATTAAGTGTGCTGAGTCATTAATGAACAACTTCTAAGCAGTAAAACTCTTCTCTGGGCTGAGACAGAAGGAGATTACAGAGAGTACATAAAAGAGAGAGAGAGTACAGATAGAGGAGAGGGACAAAAATGACGTCTTGACAAGTGGATTCATCTTAAATCTAGTTCATATCTGCTCAATGTTTAATGCCAAGTGATCATTTCACATGATACATTTACTTTAAACTAGTAAATAAAGTCTATAACAATAAGAAAATATACGGATAATATCTAAGATGATTTCACTGGGCTGTGAAAGTTTACCTGACTGTAACACTGGGGTCATGGGTCACTCCGCAGGACATGGAGGCTTTGGTGCCCTTGATGACGCTCTGGTCCTGTGGAAGGTTGGTGATGCGGGTTCGAGCTGAGGAGAATGCACAAATACCAACATCACATGTGCGTCTGTGTCAGCTTTCTCCAGGCATTAACCCTTTAATCGTCATCATGTATTGTTTTTGTCTTTTTGCCTTAGGCTCATGCATGTGGTTTAAAGTACTGAGGTCAATTCTTTAGACTCTCTACCCTCTATCCCTTAGAGCAGGGGTCGGCAACCTTTACCACTCAGAGCTATTTGGACCCATTTCACACAGTAAAGATAACACTGGGAGCCACAAAACCTTTTTGAAATTATAAATGAAATAACACTGCGTATAACAGGGTTTTTTGCCTTTGTGCTGTGTATAAACAAACTATACTGTGTTACATTTATGAAATTAATGAACGACTGCAGAGAAAATGAAATAATAATTTCTGCATGCAACAAAACATTTTTAACTCCGAAAAAAAGACGTTGTGTTGACGGTTAAGTAAAATACTCAATGTCTATTTGAGTCCTTGTCGTAATGAAAAAAAAAACGCCGAACTTAAATTATCCACTGGCAGCAAACAAAAACGCTATCCTACGACGGAGTTTTAGGGCCACAGCGTTGAAAAAAAAAGAAAACAAGATTCCGAGATTAAAGTCAGAATTCCGAGAAAAAAGTCAGAATAATTCTGAGAAAAAATCTCGGAAAAATTCTGAGAAAAAAAGTCGGAATAATTCGCTGTGTATAATGAAGCAGACACAGCATAACTGTGGAATGCAGTGTGTTGCTTAAGTCATACTGTGGTATAGATTTCATTAATAAACACTCAGTTCTCTTCCACATCAGGACCACAGTGTGATTAGTGTTTAAACTCTGAATCGGTGCACGAACCCATGGCACTTAGTTTCACAGGATACAATTAATGATCACGAAAATGATGGATCCAGAGCGAATAGAACTCGGACTCGTACAAAAAACTAAAGCCTTATGCATGAATTATTTATTAAACGCATTCACACGACATGACGCAGCCCCTGACTGAGATGCATAAAGGCTTTAGTCTTTTGTCCGAGCCGTAACACGATGGAGCCTCGTGGGCGCCGGAGTTCTACTCTGTTACACTGTGTCTGCTCCATTACACGCAGCGAATTATTCTGAGATTTTTTCTCAGAATTATTCCGAGATTTTTTTCTCAGAATTATTCCGACTTTTTTTCTCAGAATTATTCCGACTTTTTTTCTCAGAATTATTCCGCCTTTTTTTCTCAGAATTATTCCGAGATTTTTTCTCAGAATTATTCCGAGATTTTTTCTCAGAATTATTCCGAGATTTTTTCTCAGAATTATTCCGACTTTTTTTCTCAGAATTATTCCGACTTTCTTTCTCAGAATTATTCCGAGATTTTTTCTCAGAATTATTCCGAGTTTTTTCTGGGAATTCTGACTTTAATCTCGGAATCTTTTTTTTTTTTTTTTTTACGCTGTGGCCCTAAAACTCCTTCGTACTGTCCTCTCTCTGCGTGCCGTCATTATTTTACTGGCGCCGTGCAGTCAGCGGTCAAAAAGTTCAAGAAACCGCACACTGGCGGGTGTCGCACGTTGGAAGTTGTGACGTGTATTAAGAGCGACAAAAATATTTTAAATGTTACAATATCGCCATAATCTTCATAGAATTACATTTTGATGAACGAACCAAAATAGAATACATTTTAATGAAATACTCATTAATTATTTTCAAAAGCTGAGCCGCATCAGAGGGATCAAAGAGCCGCGGGTTGCCGACCCCTGCCTTTGAGCATCAGCACATAGGAAACCTATATGAAGGTGCAGTTTAAGTTCACTTTTCCTGCAGCCTGTGACTCTTACACGCTCTCAAAACATGGCATTAATCAAAAGCAGCAATGTGAAGCACCCCTTTAAGATGAAGCACAAACCTCCACATTTGGACCTTGGCTAGGAGCGAGGTTTAGCAACTGGGCCTCAATGAATTTTAATTAAATACACTTGGTTTAGAATGAAACACCCTGTGGTTTTCACAGGGCCTTTAAGACTAATATTCACTGCTGTGCAAAAGTACACCCCCTTCGTTTAATTACAAAGCCAGTAAAAACAGCCATTAGGTGCCGGTTATTTTCAGGAGATATTTCTATGGAAATTAGATGTAAGAGAATACGCTGCCTAAAGAAATGATAATTCAAAAGAAAATAAGAGCAGATCCAGAACTAGAGTTAAAACACGATTAAAAAGTGTAGGGGAAATGAAGCAGTTTCGGCAGACCACCAGAAGCTCTACTCTTGTTTCAGATCTGAATAAACACAGGTGTATCTTCATAATTCCACTGTGAGAAGACAATGTTATGGATCACCCCCTGTCCTCACTCACCCCACACGACCAGGTTGGCCGAGGCTTCATCGATGCCACGAGAGTTGCTGGCCATGCAGGTGTAGGTGCCGGCGTCAGACAGGTGAGAGGGGCTGACCAGCAGACTGCCTGACTCCAGCAGGGTGAAGCGGGGCAGCTGCACAGAGCCGCTAGCCAACACTCGCTCGCCTGTGGAAAACAGGGGGCAAAGAGGGAGTGAGAGAGAGAGAGAGAGAGAGAGAGAGAGAGAGAGAGAGAGAGAGAGAGAGAGAGAGAGAGAGAGACTGAAGACATTAAAGAGGAGGAGGAGGTTGAAAACTGACTGGAAAAATGTGTAACACTCAACATGGCATTTGATTACAGGGAAAGTTACACCCTCTAACCTTCATTAAAAAGTCTATTGGCTGAAAGCTGTGGGAAAGGACGAGTTGAAAAATTAAGCATTCATTTAAACCAAACACATAAAATGTTTTATTTTTTTATTCATTCGTTTTCTGTAACCGCTCCTTCCTCTTCAGAGTCTGCCGTGAGACTGGAGCCTACCCAGAATCGATCGGTTTCAAATATGTTTTCTGAAAAGCTACTGTGGCTTTTAGATGTTCCATGTTTATAGGTCTCTCTCCATTTAAAGAGACAGCAGCCTGCTCTTGTATGAGTTGAAAATAACGGATAACGGCCTGGGGGCATTGTCAAGGTGGGACTGAGAGTGTACAGAAATTTCCTGTTAAAAAAAAACATATATATAGAGATAGATAGAGAGAGAGAGAGAGCGAGAGAGTTAAAGGAAGAGATCAGAGAAACGATGCCTCATCCGTTTATCAAAAGGACCAGTGCCTTCGCTGCATGATAAATCCCACAATGCCTTGCCTTCTGCAGCTGCTCTGATGGATTTGGCTCCAGGAGGTGCTCTGATAACACTCCACTTTTTTTTTTTGGGGCCTGAGTCCAAGCAGGTGTATGTGTGTGTGTGTGTGAGATGACTGATTAGCGTCTGACCTTTCTGCCATGTGATGGCTGGCCGTGGTGCTCCGGATGTTTCGCAGTGCAGGATGACGGACATGCCGTCGATCACAGCGCTGTCCAGTGGCCCCGCAGTGATGTTGGGAGCAATGCCTGGGGCAGAGAGGATGAGACCACTCAGATAACACGCAAACACACACTCTACTGACAGCCCACTTCCACCATACCTCAGCAGTGTTTATTGTGTTGGTGCAGGATAGAGTTATCGCACGCGGGAATCTTTCTTTTTTCCCATGCATTCGATTACAGAAAAAAAGCCAAAGCCGACAGATAAAATAAAAACGGGAAAGAATAATCTTATCACACATCGAGACTGGGAGGGAAGACAAATGCCTCGCGGGTTCTGTACCTGCTCCCTATCTCTTTTTTTTTTATTGCTCACTCTTCATTTCTTCGCCATTCTTCTGGTACTACTACTCCATCCCTCTCTTATTCAATCTTCTCCTCTCTTTTTCTCCCTGGTCTCTCTCTCACTCTCTCCTCCTCCTTTTCTCTGCTTTCCTTCTTTCTCCTTTTTTTTTATTTCTCTCAGTGCTGCATTCTCCTCTTTACTCTTTCATCTATCTCTCATTCTTTCTTTCTTTCTGTTTTACTTCCTGACCTTCTGTCTCTCCCTGTCATCCCTTACTATATGCTTCCCTCCCCTTTTGTCTGCCTCTCTCTCTCTCACTCTCTCTCTCTCTCTCTCTCTCTCTCTCTAACCCCTGCCACACCACCTCTCCCTTCTTCCTCACTTTATCCTCTCTGTCACTTCTTACTCTCCCTTTCTCTGCCTCTCTCTCTCCCTCTCTCTCTCTCCCTCTCCCTCTCTCGCTCTGTGAAAGCTGCTGATAAGTCTTTGTGCTTGTAAGATGACAGATGTGGCAGGGTGAGATAAGGCAGGAGATGAATAAGGCTGTGGTGAAGTGGTAGGAATAGAGGATTGTGGGCGGAGCTTGTGACAGTCCCATATGATGTGAGTACGCACTGGTGACGGCCAGATACGTGTTGGTCTGTATCTCTCCGGCCAGGTTGCGGGCGAAGCACTGGAACATTCCGGTGTCGTCCGGCAGCAGGCCATTAATCTGCAGACTACCCCCCACCAGGACCCTGTAGCGAGGGGTCTTCACTGGGCTTATGGGGACAGCATCTTTATACCACACCATGTCCGGCTGAGGGACACCTGGGTAGAAATAGAGAGAGAGAAAGAGGTACAGGCTGACATTTTATTGCTGTAATTATTATTCATTCATCCATCCATCCATCCATTATCTGTAAGCGCTTATCCAATTCAGGGTCACGGTGGGTCCAGAGCCTATCTGGAATCATTGGGCGCAAGGCAGGAATACGCCCTGGAGGGGCGCCAGTCCTTCACAGGACAATACACATTCACTCACACTCACACCTACGGACACTTTTGAGTCGCCAATCCACCTACCAACGTGTGTTTTTGGACTGTGGGAGGAAACCGGAGCACCAGGAGGAAACCCACGCAGACACAGGGAGAACACACCACACTCCTCACAGACAGTCACCTGGAGGAAACCCACGCAGACACAGGGAGAACACACCACACTCCTCACAGACAGTCACCCGGAGGAAACCCACGCAGACACAGGGAGAACACACCACACTCCTCACAGACAGTCACCCGGAGGAAACCCACGCAGACACAGGGAGAACACACCACACTCCTCACAGACAGTCACCCGGAGGAAACCCACTCAGACACAGGGAGAACACACCACACTCCTCACAGACAGTCACCCGGAGCGGGAATCAAACCCACGTCCTCCAGGTCCCTCGAGCTGTGTGACTGCGACACTAACCTGCTGCACCACCGTGCCGCCCTTCATTCATTCATTGTCAGTTTATTCAATTAAGGGTTTCAGTGGATCCAGTCCCCACACAGAATCAATGGTCGTAAGACAGAAACACACCCTGTTCCTCAATTAGCAGGTGAGCTCGTCTAGACTGAGTATAAAAGGAGCATCCACCAAAGGCGTAGTCTTTGGTTCACCACTTTGTGAGAGAATTGTGAGTCAGTTCAATGACGATGTTTCTCAGCATAAGACTGCGAAAGATTTAGGTCAAGAGCAATCGAGGTGCAGAGAGGACAAGGGAAGAACCCACTGAGCCCAAAGTCATCTGAGACGCACCAAAAGACAGTGGAACTCAGTTCTCTGGTCAGACCAAAGATGAAAAACAACATCCAAACTGTGGGTGCGGCGCACTGAGGTCTTTAAATACGACTAAATATACATCAATAACTAAATGCATATATATTTAACAAATATAATTAAATCCACCACTGAAATTCACCATTCACACAGAAAATTACATAAAGGAAATGAACAAAATAACAGTTTTAGTTTTAATGCGATTCTAATGTTCCAACATTTCTGTAAGTGGGGCTGGTACTTTCATTCATAAAGAACAATGAATAGCCTGTTTATATGAAACATACTCTACGAATAAACTCGCCTTGCCTTATTGGCAGTTCAGATCCCAGAGTACCTCTGTCTTGCTCATTTTAGTGTTTTCCCTCCTCTAACGTCTCCACTTTAACTCACGAAGGGCTTGTTTACTGGTTTAGTTGGATCCCCATTAGCTGTGCCAAAGGCAACATGTACTCATAGACAGAATGCTTTACAAATTGGTTCCATGGTATCAAGCGAACACTGGCACAAATCACATTCATTCTCATGAGAAACTGTAATGTACTGTACGTTTTTTTTTCCCAGCCAATTCAAAAACATGGCTGTAGCAGTGCCAGGGGTGGAAATAGCTATATCCTGACAATGGGGGAAATGCTTAGAGATTAGGGCACAATTAGCGACACTGTTGTCAAAATACACTGCAAGGACAAGAGCTTGCGGACACTTGCTCATCTTGTATTTGTTCTGAAACGAAATCAATGAAGACTAACAGTCTCAAGAGTAACAGTCTCGACTGTGTACTTTCTGAAAGGATGTGATGGCATTCAGCACCAAGGGTTCAATAATTACTGCACAAACTCTATTCCAGTTCATCCCAAAGATGCTGAATAGCGTCTAGTCACTCCAGAGAACACAGCTCCATTGCCCCAGAGTCTCAGGGACACAATGGTGACCATTTCAGGGAGAGTAAACAAGTTGAGTGCACAAAGATTAATGTCTGTGTCCACAATGGGTGCACCATAAAGTAGCAGAAATCTGGGGTGTGGTGGGGGGTTGGGGTCAAAATAATATGTATCATGTTTAAAACTGGGGCGGCATGGTGGCACAGAAGGTAGTGTCGCAGTCACACAGCTCCAGGGGCTTGGAGGTAGTGGGTTCGATTTCCGCTCCGGGTGACTGTCTGTGAGGAGTGTGGTGTGTTCTCCCTGTGTCTGCGTGGGTTTCCTCTGAGTGACTGTCTGTGAGGAGTGTGGTGTGTTCTCCCTGTGTCTGCGTGGGTTTCCTCCGGGTGACTGTCTGTGCGGAGTGTGGTGTGTTCTCCCTGTGTCTGCGTGGGTTTCCTCCGGGTGACTGTCTGTGAGGAGTGTGGTGTGTTCTCCCTGTGTCTGCGTGGGTTTCCTCCGGGTGACTGTCTGTCAGGAGTGTGGTGTGTTCTCCCTGTTTCTGCGTGGGTTTCCTCCGGGTGACTGTCTGTGAGGAGTGTGTTGTGTTCTCCCTGTGTCTGCGTGGGTTTCCTCCGGGTGACTGTCTGTGAGGAGTGTGTTGTGTTCTCCCTGTGTCTGCGTGGGTTTCCTCCGGGTGACTGTCTGTGAGGAGTGTGGTGTGTTCTCCCTGTGTCTATGTGGGTTTCCTCTGGGTGCTCCGGTTTCCTCCCACAGTCCAAAAACACACGTTGGTAGGTGGATTGGCGACTCTAAAGTGTCCGTAGGTGTGAGTGTGTGAGTGAATGTGTGTGTGTGTGTCTGTGTAGCCCTGTGAAGGACTGGCGCCCCCTCCAGGGTGTATTCCTTGTGCCCAATGATTCCAGGTAGGCTCTGGACCCACCACAACCCTGAACTGGATAAGGGTTACAGATAATAAATGAATGAATGAATTTTTTGTTTAAATTTCCTTGAATAAACCAACAGAAATGCTCCAAAGAAGGTTCTTCTGTAAAGTTGCTATTTTGAGAGATCCATATTTTTAATTGGACAGCGACGCTATGTAAAAACACACTCACCTCGAGCCTGGCAGGGGATGTCCACCACCTTCTCCATCTCTGCGGTGATGTGCCGCTCTGGCTCCTTCACGAACTGAGGGTGTTCTGCAGAGAGCAGTCAAAGATAACAGCGCAGCTTATAAAACCTTTTATAAGACCGCAAAAGCTGTAAACGCAAGCTTACTGTATTCAGCTAAGTTCAATAAAGCTGCCTCTACATGTTTGTAAAACACTCCTCCCTGTTCTGTTAATAGGTGTCCTGGCTGAATTAGACAATCAAACACCTGGATGTGTCGGAGGTGTGTGTGTGTGTGTGTCTTGCAGAGTGTTACCAAGAACGTGCAAATAAGCTCCAGCGGTGACAGACGGCACACTGCTGCTGCGGAGTGATGCCTCACACTCGTAGTAGCCGCTGTCACTAACCAGTGGCCCGCTGATGGTCAGTCTCCGGCTAAAGTCTCTCAGACCACGGTTTACCACCACGCCGTTCTTACGCCATGTTATACTGAGCTTAATGAGGGGTCTGGAGTGAGAGAGAGACAGAGAGAGAGAGAGAGAGAGAGAGAGAGAGAGAGAGAGAGAGAGAGAGAGAGAGACAGACAGAGAGAGAGAGTGAGAGAGAGAAAGAGACACAGAGAGAGAGAGAGACAGACAGAGAGTGACAGAGAGAAAGAGAGAGAGAGAGAGAGAGAGAGAGAGAGAGAGAAAGAGAGAGAGAGACAGAGAGAGACAGAGAAAAAGAGAGAGAGACAGAGAGAGACAGAGAGAAAGAGAGAGAGAGAGACAGAGAGAGAGAGAGAGAGAGAGAGAGAGAGAAAGAGAGAGAGAGACAGAGATAGAGACAGAGAGGGAGAGAGAATGAGAGAGAGAGTGAGAGAGATAGAGACAGAGTGAGAGAGTGAGAGATAGAGAGAAAGAGAGAGACAGAGAGAGAGACAGTGAGAGAGTGAGAGAGAGATAGAGAGATAGTGAGAGAGAGAGATAGAGAGAGAGACAGGGAGAGAGAGAGAGAGAGAGGCAATGAAAAAAGAGTAAAGATAAAACGGAATGAGAAACAAGAGGTGAGACGACAGCAGGAAATAGAAAGCCACATTGAGTTAGAGAAAGAGAATGGAGCGAGAAGGCGAGAGAAGTATACACAGAGAGAAAGTTGGAAGGCAGCAGATACAAAGGTATGATTTGTCTGCATTTCTCTGAAGCATGTAAACAAATGAAAGGAATGCTAGTTGATGGTCAGGCTCCGGCCATGCGTGGCCACTCACCTAGCGTTGGCTACACACTCCAGCGTCACCTCGAACGTTCCCACCATCACGCTGGTGTTCTTCGGGGGGATGATGATGGTGGGAGCTATCGGATCAGCAGGCCCTCCCACATCTGAAGAGGAAGAGAGGGAGAGTGAGGGTAAACGTTGAGTGCTATTCTCTACCGAAGTTGTTTGTTCTCGCTCAAACCATAATCTCCACACCTCACCATAATGCCACCACTTTTACATTCACTCTTGCACCTTTTGAATCCACCACCCAATGTCCTCCCTGCTTCCGTACACAACCATGACCATTACAGTATTGTGCACGTAATTGGTGCTGCTCTCTAGTCCTTATTGTGTTGCACCTGAGAGACAACTCTTTCTGTCTCCTCTGCACACAGTAATACCATCATTAAGGTGCCATGCTATTGAATGGAGCCTGATTGAGAGGTGCAGACATGCTGATTAAACTCACTGCAAAATCACTCGCTGGCTTCACAAAAAGGCTCTGGCCACCCATCGATTGCCTGCCCTCAATCACTGATCTCTCTCTCTCTCTCTCTCTCTCTCTCTCTCTCTCTACTTCCTTCTGTCTCTCCTCTTTCGGATCTCCTTATCTTATGTTCTGGCTATTCTGTGGAACAGGTGGGTCTCTCTGAGTCTCTCTCTCTCTCTCTCTCTCTCTCTATATATATATCTATCTCTCTTCCTCCCCCTGCCTGCTGTCTTTCATAAATCCACTGTTGTGGTGGGGGTTTATTAAAGAGAGGGGCTGATTTTATGTGGCTGCTTAATCACACTGTCACTGAGGCGCGGCAGGATATAACAGACCACCATAGGCCGCCACAGGCTAAAACGGATTGGGCAGGGAATCAGGGACTATTGATCTGGAGGGGGGGCGAAAAAAAAAAAAAAATAGATGGTCAGAAGAATAAATGGCCGGCCACCAGAGGGCACCAAAGCTGCATATGTTATTGTATATGGTTGGGGTCACCTGTTGGAAAGCCATTCATTTGCAGCACTGGCAGATCACCATCGCAGTCTCATTGCAGCTCATTTTGCTGTTTTTCCTACATCACTGCATTTATCAGTGTTGATGAAGCAGAACATGGCACTGGCTTTGCTTTGTTTTGAATAGATATTCGTCCATACTCACTCTCCACACTGAGAACGACCGGCTGGCTGGTCTTGTTCTCCCCATTCTTGTCATTAACAGCTTGGGCATAGTAGCGGCCAGCATCTGGTGCCACTGTGGACAGGATGACCAAGGTGTTGTCCAGTGTGAGAGCTCTGGAACGACAAATGACATTCGAATTAACTATGCCCAAAAAACACCTCAGGCTAACCACGGACGACACAATGCTAACACGAATCAAAACAAAGGCATTTCAAAGCAAAAGACACACTTTTACAGTCCTTTGGATATAATGATTCATCTGGTATTATTGGCAAAGGCTTGAACTAGAAGACTGCATTATTAGCTCGACAGGAGCATAGAAGTGGTCTAGTCATTCACTCACGACAGCACTAACTAGCATGACAGCTAGGAAACATAGCTAGGTTGTGGCTGTCACTGTTCCAATTATGGAGAAGCCAAGAGTTTGAGGAAAATATTTACAGATTATATCCAACCAATACTTGGCAGTGTTTTTCAGATTTGTAAATCAAATTACAGCAGAAATCTGTAATATATTTACAGTTCTCAATCACAAAATGACCAGGGTGCGTCATCAGATATTAAGGAATAAGCGCTACGCTTCAAAAGCTAGCGCTTGCTTCAGCCTCGCATTGCCGCCTATTTAAGGGGGAATAGCTCCAATATGTGCCTAATAAACTGACCTATTTAAGGTGGAACCAAATGTCAGAATATGAAAATTGTGAAAACGACATTTATCATGGAAGGAAAAAAACAATAAGCCTCTTCTAATGAAGGGTTTAAGGTGGAAAGTCAGATTTGAAGGTGGTAGATACAGGAATACAGGACAACAATGAACACTACATGGCATAGGTAGATATTTCAGTGAAACGATGAACACTTTTCTGTGTAAATAGTTTGATTATGGCTCACTCTTTGTTGCTATGATTGTCCCAAGCCCTTAAACCGTTCTTGTGCTAGTTTGTGTAGGTTCAGTGTCCCTCACCCTGTGTTAGCTTCATGTCTCTGGAGCAGGGAGAGGGGGCAGACAAGTAGACAAGTGTTTTGAATCTGTATTGCAGTCCCTATTTTAAAAACATGCTGTCAGTTTAACAGACATCTTTAGTTTAAAACAATGTTCAGACTAGAAACTAAACGTCAGGGAAGAAATATAATAATTACCCATAACTGTTATTATTATCAAACGATTAGGCAATATATATCATGGTATCATTTTTGTGTATTGTCACCTAGACCAACTTCAGCTACACTTCCCCTCGAGCACTCACAAAGCACACAAGCGCTCATAAACAAACTGATAAAGTCCAAAAGGCCGCATTAGTAATGCTGTTTGCACGGATCACCCGGGGAGGAGAAGTGCTTTGGGATTGCGACCACTCGGGCTGAGTGTGTGCGCTCAAATGAGAGGCGACACTCAGCACAGAGCAAGATTAGACGGCAGTGAGCTGTCAGCAGGGGCCGGCCGATGGGGGCCAGGTTAAGCCGACTCCTGCACAATTAGAGTGAGGGCTCTCGTGGAGCGGGTCTGCGAGAGCCACAGCGGAATATCAATGCTCCGGAGAGACACGGCCAGCGAGCAGTAAACAAATCGTACACTGTCAGAGCCTCTCAGCATCAGCGCCACAGTGACACTGACACAGAGAGCCACGAGGAGAGCTCTTCTCTGCCGGAGCTGCCACTGAGCAATCCGGTGGAGACTTGTGAGTTTTATGTAACCCCTGCCTCTGCATCCAGAGGCTCAGCTGGGATTTCAAGCGCATGCCTAGTCCAGCAGCATCCAGCTGCTCCAGCCCCCGCAGATCGAGCCCCAGGCTGGACCGGGCAAAGCCTCAGATTGGCCGCAAGGAACCCCAGCTTGGACGGATGTCAGTCAGACGCATGGGAGTTAGTATTAATGTGAGGTGAATGTTTGTAGGAGAAATGAATAGCGTCACATCAGGCACGCTTGTTACCATAATTACTTACGTTACATCAAGCTCCTGGCTGAGCAAAGCTTCAGTGTGAGGGTTGGAAGCCCAAGACTTGGCAGAAGTTAAACTGTCACTCTGATGTATAATGTTTACTCTAGGGATGTACCTCATGATTTCAGGCTAAAATTATTCAAGGTGATTCTTTCATTTTATTGCTCAGAAAAAAGAAATACACTGGGCCAATGATGCACCAAAAATAACAAACTATATACGTCTAAGGAAAGAAGAAAGAGCTGGTTGTTATTTGCACTCTCCTTCTCCCCTCAGCAACAACAACAAAACTACAGAACCACACTGTCTCTGTTGGAATAACATCCAACTCTCCAAAAATCACATTAGCCGTGAGATACTTCGGAGCATCTGAGACATTTGGACAGAGGAGAGACTGACTGTTGAAAATCACGAAAAGAGATGAGGATGTTGGTCTATTTCTGCTGTATTAGTGGGCAACATTGACTTTTATCTGTTACAGAATACTTAAGGTGGAACTGGCTGCATGGTGACATTTGAAAACACACACACAAATTACTATAAAACGAAACAGCTCGAGCTGCAAATGAGCACCTATGGTAATTCAAACAGTGAATAAAAAAACGTCACCCACGTACAAACTACTGTGGGTTTCTTACTCAAACATACGGTTCCACCTTAAAAAATGTGGAGCTTCCGAATGAACACATATTAAGGGAGTTTGGTTTGCTGTGGGAATGGTAGCTCTCCAGCATCATTTACATTGTTACATTGAAGACATATGTCACTTTTCCACAGCACTGTCCCTGCTCTACTCGGCTCTACTCGGTTTTGGGACCTGGTACCAGGCTTGTTTTCCACTACAGAGGCTCTCCTCTGTGAAACACTGTCTATAAAGAATACCACGGGCTACAGAACCCACGACAACAGCGGCGGTAATATTAAGCATTGCTTACTCATTACAAATTTGCATTTTGTTTTTGTTTTGTTCACAAAGATCAGTAGTAGTAGTTTTTTTTAATGTTTTTCCTTGTTGCACCGTCCAGTTCTCGCTAGAGTCTTATGTTGGCTACCTCAAGGCACATTTGTACCTCTTCCAAAGACCGCGGTGTCATTTTATGAGATGCCATTTTGACTCAGGTAAAAATAAATAAATAAAAAAAGGTATTTTCTATTGAAGCTTGAAAAATGTACTAATGGATACTTGGTTCTAAATATATCTAAATTTCACTGTGATTGGATCAAAAGAGCTCTGCAAGGTTTACACATCGTGGTTTGTACTTGGAACCATGAGCAGGACTCAAAGAAAGTACAGTTTCCTAAAAAAGCAAGTTTGGTAGAGTAGGGACCAGTGGAAACAGTGGAAATACAGCAATAGTTACCTGTGCAATAACACTCAATATTAGATACTGAAACATGGGCTTCTTCCAGTATATTGTTGGTCTGTGGGCTACAGCTATACTGTGGGCTTGATCCACCAAAAAAACCCTTCTCCAGTCTACAGCACAGAGAGCGTTCTCCTCCTCAGGTGTCAGAAAGCTTCACATCAGCTTCGACACAACGTACAATCCGCCTGAATTATAGATCCTCAAACAACCGAGCTGCTTCTCTTCCAGCAGCCTGCTGGCAGCCCAGGTAAATTAATCTCAACTGATTACAAAGACGGACCTAACACTGACTGGGCACAGAGGCACGTGTGTTTGTGAGAGTGCACACACACTCTCACTCTCTCACACACACACACCCCACACAGGATGTGTGCAGTCAGGAGAAAGCTCTGTCAATCAGCCAAGGTCGTCAATAAAGGCCTTTTGTCCACTTTGTCTAATTGGTTCCCCCGCCGCCTGCTCTCTCTCTCTAGCCTTCAATCACGCCCGCTCCAGAGTCAACAGGGGTTCTTATTTATTATAGCTGACTTTATCAATGCTGCAATGAGGTGCTGCAATATGAGCCCCGCCGCACTCTTCCCAGGGGTCCGGCCTCGCTGCAGGAGCCGAGCTTGTGGGGTGGTTGAACAATAATATGGCAAGGCTCATAATAATGTGCTGTGTGTTAAGGTTGATCCGCCGTGGTCCGAGCCTAGCCGCTCGAGGCTTACATTCGGCTGCTGGGGGGGATCTTGCGTCCGTCCCGGAACCACGTGATCTGAGGTCGTGGGAAGCTGGGGATCCGCGGGGGGAAGATGAGCGCAGCCTCGCCCTGTGACACCACCTGAGAACGCTCGCCCTCCGTGAAACCCTCCATATCTGAGAGAGAGAGAGAGAGAGAGAGAGAGAGAGAGAGAGAGGGAGAGATAGAGAGAGAGAGAGAGAGAGAGAGAGAGAGAGGGAGAGAGAGAGAGAGAGAGAGAGAGGGAGAGAGAGAGAGAGAGGGAGAGAGAGAGAGAATCAGATAGAGAGAGAGAGAGACAGATAGAGAGAGAGGGAGAGAGAGAGAGAGAGAGAGAGAGAGAGGGAGAGAGAGAGAGAGAGAGTTACTCACTCAAAGCAGTCGTTTGGCAAAGAATCAAATTGACACAATCTGCCCCTCACTGAAAATGAAGTGGATCAACCAAGACACATTTGACGTCTAAATTTTGCTTCTTTAATTGGAGCAGAGGTGTTTTCTGCAGTCACTTCACGAGAATCGTAGTGTACTCTTGAGTTGCTGGTGTCTGACTGCGAGTCAAGTTCTGGGTCCTTAGTAGAAAACGTGACTTTATTCTCCTTATTAACTGCAGCCACTCACTGCAACATTAATTCCCTTATTAAAACCTGTCAGATTTGACACGGCTTCAAATAACGAGCCTTTCATAACAGAAAATCCTTCATACTGAAGTACAGAAGACAGAGTAATTGTGGTCCTTAAAGACAGTGGCAAAACAACACAAAATGCTTAATCTGTAGTTAATTTTGCAACAATGATAGACAGTGTATCAGCTAATCCAGCTGAAGCGCTAGCGAATTATAAAAGAAAATGAAGTGTAACTCACGAAAACTTCAGCAAAATTAGCCTTCGCGTACTTCAACTTGTTTAATCATTCAAACAGAGCTGTTCCTGTACGCAGCACCGTGTTTAGCGCGTTGGACTGTAGGTTTATTATTTGAAGGCTTATTGATCCGGACTCTGCTGTAGTCCACTGTAAAATAGCATTTACGCTAATGGCTTCACATGGCCTTAGCACAACTCATACACAGAAGATAGAAAACTAGGTTTTTGATCATATGCCCCTGAGTCTAAATCACAGCCCTTAGAAGAACCACAATAGACCCATTACCAGCAAACCGGCATGGCTTGTGTTCTGGATGCTGGTATAGTGGTCACACAGTTTGATCATGATTGGAGATCATCTAAACCTACAGCAGACCAGGGATGTCAGAACCCTCAGAGACAAATAACAGGTACTAGACCTTTAGCATTAGAGAAACTGCATGCTTCAATATATCTCATGCCTCAAACCACCTAGTATAGACTTGCTTAAGTGGTTCATGCCACAGAGTGATATTTAAATGTACTAACACACTAGAAAACTAAATCTAAAGCTTATTTCATAGTATTCTGCCCACTTTTTTAGATACGGTATAGGTACAGTGAGAGATAGCATTATAACTCATCCTATTTCAGATACTCTAACTAAAAGCAATGAGTTGAGGTGATAATTGTGTAAATTAGATTGTCTCTCCTTTAACCCCCAGCCCCCCCACCTCCCACCTGTGATTTCATTCTTGCAGCTTTCTCATTTGCACTTACAGGCTACTTGCACTTGAGTGCTCCTCTGCATTAGAGCTCCGACTCGGTTCCTCACTATGCACCTGTAGAAGCCGGCATGGGAGCGGTCTAACGATGGGATGAGGTACCTGTGGACATGACATTCATGACAGTCACTTATTTCCATTTCATTTTCCACATGAAAGACTCTGACATGCGCGCACACACACACACACACTTTGGCACAGGCATTCGCAGAAGCGCAGCACCGATATATCACAAAATGAAATATCTCAGGCTTTCCAAGAAGAGCCCATTCGCTCCTGAGGCTATAAGCAATCATCGTGCACTTGCATTCTGCTTGAGTGTGGAATTTTTGGCCGTTGCACTCAGACCTGCTCCACGCTTAACTCTAAGTAGGCTGTCTCCCCCCCCCCCCCACTCCCGCTTCGCCTATAATGGAAGGCTTTTTTCAAGACGCCGTGATGACAACTTGCAGAACACGAGGCCATTAAGTTCGAATGCAAGCCATAACAAAGATCAGGAATGGTCAAAGTGAGTGTGGCTGTGGGTGTGTATGTGTGTTGGAGCTGATGTTTTGGGGGCCTGTTGGGAGTTGTGTGATGGGAGGTATCTGTGACCACCCTGGGGAAGCGGTCAGACGGCTGGGAGTAACACACCTCCAGCGTTAAGGTCTCAACACGTGAGCTCCATCACTTTTGTTCAATGAATCCCTAATTCACTTAGCTGCTCACACTGAGCTCCTTATCGGTCCGTTCAGCGTTCCCTGCAGTGCCATTCACGTATTCCTGATATTGTAGTCGAGTGGATTCAGGTTCTCCCTTTGATCAGGAGTGGGGAGGAATAACAAGCAGAAGCGTGATCCTTGCTCTCAAATGCATTCGTGTACACACACACACACACACACACACACGCACGCACACTGTGTATGGTTGACTGACTGAGCAGGAGGATGCAGGTGGGGAGCTGGAGCCACTTGGGATCTCACACTAAAGCTCTTGGACAGCTCTCTCTGTTTTTTGCTAGAGCAACGTACTCTGTCTCAAATAAAGGCTGAAAGAAAATGAAGAAAAAGGCTCCTGGCTCAGAAACACGTTAGGACAGAGTTTTTGTGCAGAGACAAATTCAGCAAATTCTGTGTGATTCCCAGCTGTAGAAGAGTTCTCTAAAAATTAGTCACAAAATAGAAGAATAATCACTTAAGGGCACACAGTGACATTTGTAGCCTCCGCTGGAAAAATAAAACATATTAATAAGTAGAAGGCACTCGAATTTGAATGAATTCTTTCTCATAATGCTTAGAAATGTAGTATATATTAATGCCTTTGTGGAGCAAAATAAAATCTCTCTGAAATGTTACTTTTGGATGCCATTTATTTCAATACAAATATGCTCCTGATTGATATAACATTCCTATTATTTTAAGATCTTCTTTTTCTACTCTGAAAGCAACCTGTTTCCACCTGGATGTTTATATCAGCTCCAGTTATTCTCTGTGCTGATGGAACAGATTGATCATTCAGTTACTGTAATAAGAGCTGAGGGTCGGGGGTGTGGACGGTTGTGGGTTAGTGACTATCTCTGTAGTTTACATTAAGTTGCCTTGTTGCTATAATTTTGTATTTGTGTTTATAGGACCCCTGTGAAATGGGCTATTCTTTCAATAAATTTCAAATTCATTATATATATATATATATATATATATTTATATTTATATACAGGGGTTGGACAATGACAGTGAAACACCTGGTTTTAGACCACAATAGTTTATTAGTATGGTGTAGGGCCTCCTTTTGCGGCTGATACAGCGTCAGTTCGTCTTGGGAATGACATACACAAGTCCTGCACAGTGGTCAGAGGGATTTGAAGCCATTCTTCTTGCAGGATAGTGGCCAGGTCTCTACGTGATGCTGGTGGAGGAAAACGTTTCCTGACTCGCTCCTCCAAAACACCCCAAAGTGGCTCAATAATATTTAGATCTGGTGACTGTGCAGGCCATGGGAGATGTTCAACTTCACTTTCATGTTCATCAAACCAGTCTTTCACCAGTCTCGCTGTGTGTATTGGTGCGTTGTCGTCCTGATACACGGCACCGCCTTCAGGACACAATGTTTGAACCATTGGATGCACATGGTCTTACTGGTGCAATGTGGAGTTAATGAAGATTGGCCACCAGGCTGCTCCAATTTAGCCATGAAACCTCCCACACTGAAATGACAGGTGTTTCACTTTCATTGTCTAACCCCTGTGTATATATATATACAGCCGGCCCTCGCCACTCCGCGTTTCACCTTTCGCGGCTTCAGTGCATCGCGGGTTTTTATTAAATATTAATGGGAAAAATATGGGATTATCACATAAAAATAATGGGATTTTCACTATTTCGCGGGTTTTCTTTGGAACTCAATTGGCGGAAAATATATATTTGACAAATTTTTACATGAAAAAATCCCAAAACATATTAAAAATATAAATTCTAACAATAAAGGAATGTTGTAAATGATAAAATATTAAGATTTACAGTAAATAGTGCTTATTTACTTTTAGAAACTATTGGTTATTAAGGGAATGTAGGGTAAAAGTGTGGGGGAGGGTTTATAAAGCCTTAGTATAGTACACTATAGTATACTGAAATAAATATAGCGTCCCTACTTCGCAGATTTTCGCTTATAAACGAGGGAACAATATATATATATATATATGTGTGTGTGTGTGTGTGTGTTAAAGAAATGAACATTACTGGATCTTTTAAGTGCTTCTATATGTTTTTCCTAATATTTCAACCTTCTGATGTTAGACTGTACAAGGGGGTACAAGTTGTTCTTCTATCCTTTTCCTAAAAGCAGGAAAAGACCTCAGAGAATGGAGCACAAAGCCCACCCAAGAGCTAGATGAAGGCCCTTGCGTAGAGCTTGCGTGCAGGTGGAATAAATCCATTAGTACTATGCTAAATCCTGCAGTGAGAAAGAAAGCCTCCATCTGCAGGTCTGTGGTCAGCACAAACTCTGTGAGTGAAGTGAAGAAAGAAAGGAACACGTCCAGTGTGCGTAGGGGGAGAAAAAAAAAAAAACAATTCACTTTGCCTTTAGAATTATAAATATTACATGGCTCTTGCGGCTATAGAGAATAATGCACCTTCCATTTCACTGACTACAATGGCTTGATGGATATAATTCCATATTCCTGACACATGCCAGATGCAGCGTTTATAAAGAATGCATAAACCAAAAAAATAAAACAACACAAAAGAAAAAAACAAAAGGCAAGGGGCTGGTCATGGGCTGAACCTGGCACTCGTTCCTTGCGACCAGCCAGGAAATGACATCGACTAATGCCAGCCAGGAATCGATATCAGCGAGTCATTTTCGCGCCTGCATGGGGAATGAGGTGCCATATCTCAAGAGGCTTATGATCCTCCACCATTTCTGAATAAATGCATAGGAATGAGCCGGGATCTGAATAAATACCCGCAAATGAGAAATTTGTTAAAAGGTAAACTGTGATTAATGTGTCTATTTGTTGCGGTAATTATGCGGCGGGGATGACAAATGGCGCTGAGGCACGGACGGGCCAGCAGCTCACCTGTACTCCAGCGAGAAGCGTGTCAGCTCCGTGCCGTTGTAGAGCCATTTAAACTCCAGGGGCCAGCTGCCCTCCGCCATGCAGGTCAGCACTAAACGGTTCCCCTCCAGGTGCACCTGGGTAGCCACCGGCTCCATTTTGAAGTACGGGGGAACATCATCTGCACAGAGGAATGGTACATTAGAGATCAAACACACATACGCACATGTTAAACTGGGACACATTCATGTTTCTCTTTAGTGTTTGCTTATTTGCATCCAGGATTTCACAAAGCGGGATTTCTCAGTAAACTGGATTTATGGATTTAGGCGCTATATACGAGGATTGTCCTGGATGTTGGAATGTTCCTGATTTCTAGGGATAGGTTTCTACAGGTTGATAGTGATTAATCCTACACTGTAAAAAAATGTCTGTGAATTTTACGGTGGAAAACTGTAAAACCATGACAGTAAATGACTGTAAACTGTAAAAATTACATTATTTCACTGTTAAACAGGAAAGGGAGGACCTGAGACTTATTAGGGAGCTCCCAGCATGCCTTGCTTCTCCATAGTTTCTGTGAATTTTATGGTGGAAAACTGTAAAACCATGACAGTAAATGACTGTAAACTCTAAAAAGGTTGAAAACAGTTTCTGTAACAGTGAAGTGCCGTAAATACATTTATCAGCCAAAATACAATGTTTTACACCTCTTTACTGTAAAAAATAGATTATTTCACTGTTAAACAGGACTGGGAGGAGCTGAGACTCATTAGAGAGGTCCCAGCATGCCTTGCTTCTCAGCCTGTGTTCTGAGTGCTGGAGTATGGCACCCAGATGTCGCACATTTCCTTGGTCCTTTCAGCAATACCTCCTTTAAAGGCTGATTATAGGATGTGGTTTGGCTGTATCTGAATATGTCTATATCTCAGTCTCATTCTCTCGTTTGTCACTATTTACATGTTAATTTTATGGCAAAACAATGTTTCTTTGTTATTTTTATGTAAATACTATGGCTTTTGCGATGTATATCTGTTTTTTAACAGAAATGTACTGTAAACTGTTCTTAAATGTAAAATGTAAATGTAAAGTTTTGCCAAAAAATGTGGCCACATATTTTTTACAGTGAAATTCCACAAAACCACAGGTGGCAATTTTTTTACCGTACATTTTGTGGATTTTTTTTTTTTTAACTTTGTAGTCCTGGAGTGTATTCGCCATAGAACTACTTAATGGAAAAATGACACATTTGGATTTCAGTGATACTAATATGCTCAGTGCTGCGCCATTGTTTACCATTGTATAATTACCATTGACTGCTCTTTTACACTATTTTGGAAGATAAACATGTGTGTGCTTCATATCTAAAGACAGTGGGTCATTTTTTCAATTAGAACAGAGAGAGAGAGCGAGAGAGAGAGAGAGAGAGAGAGAGAGAGAGAGAGAGAGAGAGATCTTTTTCTAAATTCCTCCAGCAGCTTTCCCAATTTCTTCACTATCTATAACAGAACTTGGACCCGAATAAACAGAACCATGCAGGTCTAGTGTGACTGTGATTAAAACGCTCTCAGCCACATTACACATGCTACCGCAGGGTGATTAAAACTTGCTTTGTCCACTCATTAAGCTACCAGGGGTGATTAAACACCACTCTGTCCCCACCACACACGACTGGTCAGATACCATCCTCACCCATGTGTTTTTTCCACAATATAACTCAGGTGGTCGGTCTAGCAGACCAGTTCTTCCTACTACTGGACAGACATGACTCTGAGCTAGAGCTATCTGGCGAACTGAGGAACCCTGCACCCACTGCAGAGATTAAAGCCAGCCCTGCACCTTTGGTGGAGAATGAGTAGTGACAGTGCGGTTTAGTTTGGGCTTTACAAGTGCTTGGGAAGCCGGGCCGAAAAGGAAGTAGGGAGAGCAGTGATGCTCTGGCGGAGATGGAGTGTGACTCCCGGCGCACCAGTGGCGTAACCGAGCGAGAACGCTCAAGAATGCCCAGAGATGGAGCTGTTCGCCCGGCAAACGTGACAGAATGAGCTACGATCTCCTAGCGCCTCCATTCATCTTCAGGCTTTCTAATACCGGCGGATTATCTGGACTCGGGGGCTCACTCTACAGATCTGCACGTGGAGGCCTGGAGCCTGGGAGACGAAGAGCTTTCATTAGGCACCTGAGGAGCACATGATCAGACGTATCGACCACAACGTTGCCTCATTCTCCACAGGGTGACACCCGAGTTGATTGTCACAATGTTTGAGGGGGGGGGAGCTAATTAAAGCCTGTATTAATAGAGGCAATAAGCTGCAGCTGCCTGAAGCAACACGGAATTCTTCAGTGACTCATTGCCTGAGCAGTTATTGGCGGAGCTCAGCTGAAGCAGCGAGTGATGATATGCTGTACCCTGTGGGAGACCGGGGGTGGGGTATTGGGAGGGTGGGGGGGGGGTTAGGGGATAATACGTTTAGTCCAATGGGAAGACGATGAGCTGGTGAAGAGTGAAATGTGTGGTAAAACAGGGCAGACCATCTAATGAACAAACATACTCTGGGACACATAATTGGACCCCAACACCATTTTCCACCCCTAACACATACACACACACACACAATTATAAACAATACCAGCTCACAACTGACTACAATTTTGTTTAACAAATTAAAGTGAGAGCGACCTGTGACCTAATTTTCTTCCTTCAAGGATTTTGGCAGTAAACCAAACACAAAACACAGCTATTGCTATTGACTGAATGGATATTTTTGCTTTTAAACATAGATGAGGTATGTATTTCCATTCCCTGCATCATGGTCGTTATGAGACCACTATATAACAAACACTTGTATCTTATTGCTCCAAAACACCCAAACATACATTCATTACAGTCATCGCCTGTAAGCGCTTATCCAGTCCAGGGTCGCGGTGGGTCCGGTGCCTACCCGGCATCAATGGGCGCAAGGCGTGAATACACACAGGGAGGGGGCAACGCCCAAACAGATAAGTCAGATAACACCCATAAGCTCAGTTAAGTGTGATTCAGAAAAGTGCCAAATGTACATCATTAAATCTGCCTATTTTTTTGTGATTTTTTTTCTCCACATGAATGTAGTGTATACCTCTTGGCTCCGTGTCTGATGTGTCAGTGTGTGGGCGCTGAATGAACCTGAAATTAAATGCAATCATTTTCTGCCTTGGTCCAGATATAGGGAACTAAATACATCTTCTGAACCCTTATATTGCAATAAAATATATGACACGAGCTCCAAATTAGTGCCTTTCTTTTTGCCCAGAGTTAGCATACAGCAAAGCTCTGGATGTGTCCAGACTGGACGGGATCAAAATCTCAAACTGTACCCACTGTTACTGCATGTTTAAAAAGCCGAAAAGACACTCCAGTAGGAATTATGCATGGAATTGGAGCAACTGCTCAGTTTCCAGTAAAGAAAGCACCACTCTGAGACTTTCCTTCTATATTTTCCCTCTGGGGAATCTCTTCCAGTATCTCCCAAGATGTATTTTGACTCTACATCACAACCAGGTCTTCATCTGTCAGTGGTAAGGTCCCAGATCAGTGAGCAGTGATGGGACTGACAGGTTAATGGGAGAGGGAAGGTCTAGACGTATACATAGTGTAAGGAGAATTCACCAGATTGGATCTTGTAAATAACAATAATGTTAAAATGGCACCAAATGTTCTCTCAAATGCAGATTCTTCAAAATGAATGCATAAAGACAGTGAGGTTTTTTATTCTGCTCAGCAATGTTTAATTTTATTTGAGGGACGAACATTCCCACTGCTAAGGAATGCATCTGAGATACATATAGCTTTGTTGTTTTTATTATGGTTTCAAACAGGGAACCATGAAGAGGACGTAGCTAAAACCCTAGCTGCTCTTGTAGTGGACTTTGTAGGAAGTAGGGAGCCATTAGCGATAGATTCAAACCCTCATTAAAAATAATAGTCTACCAGGAATCATTGGCTGCTGGGCAGAAACACACCCTGGACTGGGCGCCAGTGCATCGCTGGGCATCAAGCATTCACCAAGCAACTCACTCACGCCCACATGAAAACACACACACACTATGGAAGGAAAGCATAGCATCCACAAGAAACCCATGTAGAAGCGAAAGAAGACCACCAGCTGAACACACAACTCCTCACACACAGTGAGGACTGAACACTTGAGCTGTGTGGCAGTGTTAATACCTGTAGTGCCACCATGCTGCCAACTGAGAAAACAGCCACATAAAATGCAATGGCACTGAACAGAATTCCATTCATTCATTTCAGCGCGGTTCTTCCTTCTGTTTTCAAGGTTTACCATTTTTCTTTTTGTTTTTTTTTCTTTGCTAACTACAGTTAATATAAGAGATAAGACAGGAATGAAGCTGACAATTAATGGTCACCTCGCAGGAACATCCACTGCAGTTATTTCCCTGTAACAAAAGGTGCATTCAAATTCTTAGAAACATATTTTTTCAGCCTGTTTTTTCAGGGGCATCACTAACAACGACTATCTGCTCAGCAATGGCAAAACTGCAAATGTTTACTAATCTTGTTGATGTGTTGTATCCATTATTTTTTGTGGGTGCCAACATGATTGCAACCCACAGCTCATTACTGAACATTTTCAACTGCTCATTTGACTGAGTTAAACAAGCGCTGAGGGGCCAGCCCCATGCTCACCAAACAAAGACTGCTACAAGACCTGGTCTTCTAACAGGTACAAGAAGATATCTGGAATGTATAAGACAGTGCTACTGTTGTAGTATATAGTAAGGCTCAATAATGTTAGTTTCAATCTGTATACAGTACTGTGCCAAAGTCTTATTCACCTTATTATAATTATTTAAAATTATTTATCGTATTAATAAGTATGGTGCTGGTATTATTACGATAAATACAAATACATAAATACAATACTAGAGATGTCCCAGAGTGTTCCTATAACACATGTAGAGGACAGTGGGAGATTTTCTGTGTCTGGCGTGGTGAGGTATGGATCAGTGCGCATGGGGGATACTCTGGGATATTAGCGGCTCTGTTCACACATGTGCTCACTCAGACTTTACCCAGGTTTTTTTTTACTAGCCCTGTGTTGTGATGGGCTGCTAGCGAGTGTAAAGTTTAGTGTGTAAAGTTGTGACTGTATGGATTTGTTAAATCGAAAGCACACTTGATGTAACATAATTAAATATTTAAGATAGGACCTCAGTAAAACCAGGTATTAGATGATAACCTCAATGCTGAACTACCACGAGGAGAGATTTGGAAATGGTTGAACCAAAAGATTTACAAACAGGATATCACCAATTACTGTACCATTGTTACTTGATTTTACTCTAATATTAGGTTTTTTGTTTTTATTTTTTGAGCAAATTAACTCTGCTCAGATAAATAGATTAAATCTCATTATCCCAAATATCCAGCCTTGCATTGCTGCAGTGACATTTCCGTGAACCAGGCCCAGATCCAGGCAGATATTCCCATGGTTGTATCCACTAAAATATATGTGAGGTTCGGATGTAGCTTGTTGTGGCACAAATTAATCCCTGATCACAATCCTATTGAGAAGAGCTACCCATAGACTCCTTATTTTCAAGTGAAAAAGAACTAGAGGGGGGGCACAGAACTGGGGCAAGTATGTATGTGGCACTGATGGATGATCCAAGAAGACTGTGGTTATTTCTTTGCATCGTACGCCTTATCGTCTGAGAATCTTTAGCGTATAATCTGCCAGGAAGCACAAGTGAACATAAATGATGTCACACATTCTGTCACAGAGTTTGGCTGGGATTTTATTGGCACCGTCTCTTAGGCCCTGCAGTTTGAAATGCAAAAAAGTTCTAAGACCTGCCGTTATTGCACATGTCTTTAACACACAGTAAATTACTGTTTTCCAATACTTAAGAGAAATGAACAAGCACACACACGCAAACATACACGCAGCAGGAGCTCAATCAAGCAAAGATGACCCTCCTCATCCTCCCTAGTTGATACTGGCACACCATTATCAGTCCAATCAAAGCCTTTAATGTCCCCTGCCACTCCTCCAAATCATTGCCGTTGGGTAACAGCCCTCAGAAATGATCCCTGTGTGAGCAGTAATAAAATGCCAGCCATTTCAGCCCCCCACCAAACCACCCACCACCCCCCACCCCCAGGCTCTACGCTCTCCAGCCTCCGTCGCCGTCGCCGCTGCCGCCGCCCTCATTTCCTCCTGTGGGTAAATGCAGTGCAGCCAGCTCCCAGGTCCATCCACTTAGCCGTCCAGCATTATAAACACAGAACCATTAGGGACCTGCAGATGCAAAAGCAGACCCCAACATCGATTGCCTGAAAGCCGCGATGATGAGAAGATGGAAACCCAGGGATATCGCGCACGTCCGGCGGTACAGCAGGCCATACCGCCTTGCTCTCGTCCAACCAACGTGCCTGCATTTGAAAAGAAATGAGCAGCCTCTCCAAAAAGCTCCACAGCTCCCCATAATTGCTCCCTCGGCGCCAAGCGGGTTTGTTCTGTGGGTGGAATAACGCAGAGAGAGAGCAAGAGCGAGAGAAAGCACAGGTAGATATGTAGCGCTGCCAGAGCCATGCTAATAATGCCTGTTTTCTCCATGATGTGGAGGAATTCTGTCTCTGCGAGCGCTCAGGTAGGAGACACCTGCAAGCACCTCTGAGCCTGAGTCACATTTCACTGTTATTTCAAAAACTAACCCTCTTTTCTTTGCACTCCACAAGCCTTTTTTTTTCGCAGGCTTGAAGTCGATGCACCACAGCAGTTTGGAGCTCTTTGGCTAAAGTTCTGCAGGAAAGTTTCAGAAAACTACTTCAAAACTTGCTCGCTGAGAAAATAATGCTCTGTACACATCTGAAAAACAAACTTAAAAATAAAAGGTTTCCTGACAGTTACACGTCCTTTCAGACTCCTCCTCATCAAGGATCCATTTGTGGATAGAGTTCAGAGCTGAAGCAAAAGTGGGGCTTGATTTTTTCTCTTGAAGAAGTAAAACTAATTATTGATGATCGGATGGTGGCATCATATCTTGCATGTCCCATTTTCTTTAAATCCTTAAATTGTTTTGAAACTTTCTTTTATGACTTGTTTTCTACGGTGGCCTGATGAGTCATATCATAAAAATATTTACAAAAGAAAACAAAAGCTGAGAAAACAACTGCATTTAGGAAAGATACACAAATACAAGAACTCAACATCGTTTAACACTGCTTTGGAGGGACGCTCACCCTGAAATGCTCCCAACCACTAAAAGCACTTTATAATTTTAGCAAATAATGTTGCAACAAAGCCATGAGCAGAGTAAGAAGCAGCTGCTGTAGCTGCAAGACCTGCATTCCATTCCACCAAGTGGTGCCATTGTATTCCCCACACACTTATGGTGTGGTTTCGGTCGTAGTTCTGCTCTTGCATTTGTATTTCTGTTCTCATATTTAATTGTCTTTAATTTTCTGTTTTTGTGTTGTGATCTCCCTTAATTCCGCTGTGTTCTCAGCTTTAGTTTGCTACATAAATATGTTTGTGGTATGACTCCATGGACCAACATAGTTTTCATCCTTTTCCTTTGCAAGTAGATCGTCTTATGGAGCTTGGGGCACATGGTATGAGTAGAGCAGGTACCGTGCAGTGGAAAAGCACCATTATCCAAATGCTGTGTAAAAAAATAAATAGCAGATACTTCTTCTGGGTTTTGAGTGAGAAGAAAATAAAAGAGGGTGGTCTCACAGATTGCAGTACTACAGTATGGAATATAACCGACCTCTTTATAGTTCTAATAACATCCACGCAATAAGGACCTTAGAGCTTTATTTTATTTAGGAACCTTTATATTTAAAAGGTAAAACGGATGTGGGAGTCAGTGATGAGGGAAGTGAGAGGAGGCTGGTGGTGTGTGGCTCAGTGCGGGGCTTTGATCTGAGAGGGCCATGAAAGAGACTAGAGCACTTTGCTTTGCTCACTGTGGTTTGCTCTCTGTCTTTCTCTCTCTCTTTCATTCTATTACTCTCTCTATATATATCTCTCTCTCTCTTATACACACACACACATGGAATCCCCAGGTCAGAAGGATCCTAAACTGAGTCTACCCGAGCTGTAATGAAGTTGCCATTTCTCATTAGTGTCCATATGCTTTGGAGGTGGCAGGTTCTCTTTTGCTACAGGATCTTCAGAGAGGGGTCAGCAGGGACATGCTTCCTTTCTGGTGCCATCCCACGCAGGGCAGCAGCCAAGTGAGGCCTGTGGAGGTAATTTCTATGTGTATGTATGTGTGTGTTCGAAACAGCAGCAAAACTGGTGGAGAAAGAGGGTCCAGATGGAGAGCCTGAGGGAGGTTCCTCAGCAGCCGAAGACCCTGTGGTGGTGAAGACGTGGCCCCAGCCTCCGCTGCCCGCCTGCCAGCACATGGTGGGCAATGCCGGCCGCCGGCGCCATTACAGCCAAAGCCCACCTTCTTTTAACCTGACAGCTGAAGGCAAATAGGGTGGCAACACTCACGCACAGAATTTTAATAGCTCCCAGACAAAGGGCACAGGCACGAGGCAGGATCCATAAAACATGCCCCA
This sequence comes from Hoplias malabaricus, assembly GCF_029633855.1. Classification (NCBI taxonomy): domain Eukaryota; kingdom Metazoa; phylum Chordata; class Actinopteri; order Characiformes; family Erythrinidae; genus Hoplias; species Hoplias malabaricus. The sequence goes on along the minus strand of NC_089812.1, from coordinate 33,448,294 downwards.
TTGTGTTTTTGCAGTGCACCACGCTGGCATGCAATCATACAGCGCGGGCTCGCATTCAACACCCGTAATGTATTTCTTCCCTTTTTATTCCCACACAGCGGTGGCCACTTCCTCCTCTATTTAATCATCCTCTGGCACCTGTGTACGAGTCTGGGGAAGTCAATCGTGCCCTGGGCCCCGCCACTCCGGCCCTCCGGGCTTGCAGGTTGGAGCAAAACCTCATGTATCGTATAGTCTCAGTTTGATAATGTAGATTGGCCTCCTGATCAACACAAACATGCATGTACTAACATATAATCAGTGAATTCATTCATTCATTCATTCCTTCATTCATTCATTATCTGTAACCCTTATCCAATTCAGGGTCGCGGTGGGTCCAGAGCCTACCTGGAATCATTGGGCGCAAGGCGGGAATACACCCTGGAGGGGGCGCCAGTCCTTCACAGGGCAACACAGACACACACACACACATTCACTCACACCTACGGACACTTTTAAGTTGCTAATCCACCTACCAACGTGTGTTTTTGGACTGTGGGAGCAAACCCACGCAGACACAGGGAGAACACACCACACTCCTCACAGACAGTCACCCGGAGGAAACCCACGCAGACACAGGGAGAACACACCACACTCCTCACAGACAGTCACCCGGAGGAAACCCACGCAGACACAGGGAGAACACACCACACTCCTCACAGACAGTCACCCGGAGGAAACCCACGCAGACACAGGGAGAACACACCACACTCCTCACAGACAATCACCCGGAGGAAACCCACGCGGACACGGGGAGAACACACCAACTCCTCACAGACAGTCACCTGGAGGAAACCCACGAAGACACAGGGAGAACACACAACACTCCTCACAGACAGTCACCCGGAGGAAACCCACGCAGACACGGGGAGAACACACCAACTCCTCACAGACAGTCACCCGGAGGGAACCCACGCAGACACAGAGAGAACACACCACACTCCTCACAGACAGTCACCCGGAGGAAACCCACGCAGACACAGGGAGAACACACAACACTCCTCACAGACAGTCACCCGGAGGAAACACACGCAGACACAGGGAGAACACACCAACTCCTCACAGACAGTCACCCGGAGGAAACCCACGCAGACACAGGGAGAACACACCACACTCCTCACAGACAGTCACCCAGAGCGGGAATCGAACCCACAACCTCCAGGCCCCTGGAGCTGTGTGACTGCAACACTACCTGCTGCACCACCATGTTGCCCTAATCAGTGAATTCAGTTGCTTTAAGGGGCACTCAATATATTTTGTTTAATTATTCAGTCCTGCCCACAAAGCTTGAATACTATCCATAGTAAAAAATGAAATGGGATGCTCTGGATCAGCTGCATAAGGGCCATAGCATAAACGAGAGTGCTATAAAACCCTCCTACCACTGGACTGTGGAGGAGTGGAACTGCCTTCTCTGGAGTGATGAAGCACCATTCAGTATTTTGGGATGAGTTGGAGTGTTTTTTTTTTTTTTTAATCCAAAACTAATCGTCCAACATCAGTACCCATCCTCACTAATGCTCCCATTGCCGAATGCAGCTTTCCCAAAAGAAAAGACATTGTTACTGCCACAAAAGAAGACAAACGTGCAAAGAAATAGCCTTCATTATTGAAGAAATGTTAAAAGGCAGATTTCCACAAATGTTTCACCACAGTGTGTGTGTGTGTGTGCCTGTCTTTATTTAAAAAACACACAGCTACAAGCATCTACTGCTGCAAAATGTCCACAGTAAGCAAAATTTATATGACTAGTATGCAACAATGAAACTAGAATTCTTATTAAAGCCATTAATATTACATTAATGCTAATGCCACTTCAAGTAACACCATTGATGTTTTTCATGCATTATAACTAACTTTAAAAACCCTTGAAATGTAAATCTATGTTTTGTAGGTCTGTCTATTCCTTCTGCGAGTACAACACACACACCTATACCACACAGTTATATCTCAGTCAGACTTGTAAATGATTACAGGTGTGTTCTGATTGGACTTACTTGCCACAAGAGCATGTAAAAGTGCTTTCACCATCTGTCTTATAAAAAGGCTGTCAGAGCTGCTTTTGGGTAGTGTATTTCTTGGTGAGAGATCGCTGACTGCTTGACATGCCTCTACAATGCACTTGAAGACATTTTGCCCAGATGCCAGACTTTGAGATTGGGCACATAAGTGAGAACTGAGAGCAGCAGGATGTTTGTTTCGACAAATTGCCTACCATCTTCTGACCAAGCTGTTAGGAGGTGTTGAAAGCAGTTGTGTCTTTAATGAGAAACCTGGACTGGAACCGTATAGTCTTTAGCGACGTATCAAGGTTGTGTTTGGGATTTGATGATGATTGGGTTTGATTATTGAGGCCTCTTGGAGGGCACTTCAATCCTACTTTTGCTCTGGGAAGACACACTGCCCAAACTTTTGATGTGATAATGTGGGAAGCGATATAATCGCATAGCATAGTCGGACACTGACTGCTTGGGGATATGTGCAGGATAACTTTTGGCCATGTGTTTCCATGTGTTGCCTGGTGTTATCTTGTGCCCTTGGCCTGCCCAGCCACCAATTGAGCATTTATGGGACCAGATTCATTGCGATGCCAGCTTCTGCAACCTACAAGTGTGCAGGATCTACAGCCCCAGCGGCAAAATCTCACAGCGCCAAATGTCACAGGTGCCATACAGAACCTGTATATCTCATTTGTATCCAAGCTAGATGTGGCCCAACAGGGAATTACAGGCTTTCTTCAATTACACAGTTTTCCCCAATAAAGTTTTTCTTTTAGTTAAATATTGTAATCACTTACAGGGGTTAGACAATGAAACTGAAACACCTGTCATTTTAGTGTGGGAGGTTTCATGGCTAAATTGGAGCAGCCTGCTGGCCAATCTTCATTAATTTCACATTGCACCAGTGGTTCAAGCATTGTATCTATTGGACGACAATGCACCAATACACACAGCAAGACTGGTGAAAGATTGGTTTAATGAACATGAAAGTGAAGTTGAACATCTCCCATGGCCTGCACAGTCACCAGATCTAAATATTATTGAGCCACTTTGGGGTGTTTTGGAGGAGAGTCAGGAAACGTTTTCCTCCACCAGCATCACGTCGAGACCTGGCCACTATCCTGCAAGAAGAATGGCTTCAAATCCCTCTGACCACTGTGCAGGACTTGTGTATGTCATTCCCAAGACAAATTGACGCTGTATCGGCCGCAAAAGGAGACCCTACACCACACTAATAGATTACTGTGGTCTAAAACCAGGTGTTTCACTTTCATTGTCCAACCCCTGTATACAATGAGTGTACATCAGAACACACCTTCCATTAGCTGTATGAAAAGCTATCTTGTCTGTCAGTTTTCTGTCCATCAATTATTCAACCAGCCAAAACAGTATTCCCCACACGCACAACAAACTGAAAAGCGAATAAGGACGATCTCTATAGTGCAACAGCAGTGAAATCACAAACACTGCAACAGAACACAGTCGGGTAGTTAATCGTGTGTTTTTGTTGAATACTATGTCTGTTGATGTGTCTATTTTTCCAAGTAATACAAGTTAGATGTCTCCGTTTAGAAGTTAGAAGTCTCCGTTTATCGTTTGGTTAAAGGTACATACCGTGACATCCCCGGTCCCTGGGGCACGGCTAAAAACAACATCCTACAACAGTGCAACAAATTTGAGACTCCATATTTAACCCATCTGTGGCAGTGAACACACACACACACACCAACTACTAAGCAGTGAGCTTACACACACACACACACACACACAAACCCGAAGCGGTGGGCAGACAGCCACAGTGCCCAGGGAACACAACAGTGCCAGGGAGAGCAAAAACGCTGTTGCCTCATTTAAATCATCTGCATTTGTCTTTAATACAAGTAAATGCCAGCTATCGGTTTGACATGCAGGTGTATTGTTTGGGGGCACTAGCCGCAAAATACCTGCCTTTTTCTTTCTTGAGCACCGCTGGCTGTATTTTATGTCACAACAACCAGAGGAAGTTAACAAACACCCGTAAAAGTGCACTGGGGTCAAGGTGCTTCTGGAGTTTCTCTTTAAAATACCTTTGCTGGATGTTTTTCATAAGTGAATTGAGGTCTAAAAAAACAACCTGTACATACAGAGCCAGTTACACACATCCCCCCCACACCCCCACCCCACCTGGTGCTGCTCTCATGAGTTCTACTTCAGTGGTGTTGATCTGGAACATTCCTATGAAGCTGTGGTTCACAAACACCATTCTCACGTATGTATTTCCACTGCACCACAGTCTAAAACCCTCTCTAGGCAGATTGGCATTGATCATGGTAACCTTAAGCATCATCCACACAAACGCTGGCTTCCCAAATGAACAGTGCCAAGAGGCTTAAACTACCTCCACTAGCTTGACTAGCCCCCATAGTGCAGCCTGATGCCACATCTTTCCTGGGTAAGCAATGCATACACACCCAGCCATCCACAAGATGTCAAAGAAAAGGTAACCTTTCAGATGAGGATACCTTCTTTCACTGCTCCATGGTCCAATGTAGACACTTCAGGCACTTCAGGTGGTGGACTAAGTCAGCAGGGGCCTCCTGACAGCTATGTGGATATCCAGCTTTTGTGCATTTGGTGTTCTGATACTTTGTCCAAACACAGTTTATACTGTGGCACTGGAGCAGATAGACTAGCCACTGCCCTCTATGGGCATCAATGAGCTTTGGTTGCCCAAGACCCTGTTGCCAGTTCATCAATTTCACCACTTTTAGTAGGTGCTAACCACTGCATACCGGGAACAAACCTGTCGTTATAAAGATCCCATGACCCATTCATCCAGGCATCACTGTATGTCTTTTATCAAAGTGGCTCAGACCCTAAAGCTTGCCCATTTTTCCTACTTCCGTCCCATTAACTTCAAGAACTGACTTGAATAATATATTCCACCCTTTCAACAGGGCGATGAGAATGAACGTTATTCATATGAACTGTCAGTGAATGGTCAACGCTGAGTTATAGCATAGTTCTTGTTTTTTTGAGTCTTTAACCCTCCACTATTGTATCATGCACTTTGCACTTTTTTCCCTTTCATTTTGCACTTCTCTATTAACATTCATTCAGAAGCAAATTTACAAGACTAGATAAACAAGATATTGGTAGAAGTCATTATATCACTAGAATCAGTGAGGGACACAGCAAGGACATGTATAGAAAAGTCTGATTCAGAGTCTGATTTTCTCACCATTAAAGAGAGTGTTTTCCTGTGGAATTTTGATTCTATAGAACAGTCAGATTGTAAAGGGAAGCTGAAAACTCAATGAGGTTTGCAACAGCATTTTTTTTTTAAAGCAGAAGCTTTTCTGGCAGTAATTTAATGTAATGCCCATGTGACTTGCATTTGTAAAAGACCTCAAAAGATTTTAATTTCAGTTTACAGCTGGCTTGATGAGAAGCGAGGCTGTTTCTTTCTATGGCTGTTTAGATCAAAGCTCCCTTCCTGTCAGAATTCAACGTATAGTGATCATAACAAGAACTGCTTTTTTAGTACGGCTCATTTTTAAATGGACGTACCGGGAGTGTAGCGGTTTATTTGTTATATATACAATAGAAGTCATAAAGCCTTCCACTTGTCACAAATGCCTCCGGTGTCAGCTGTCACAAAGGGCCTCTGAAGAAAGTGCTTTTCACCCAAGACTTCATCCTCTTGTGACAACATTCTATAGCGTGAGAGGCATAAGAGTTTTCCATCAAAAGCGATGGAAGGAGGTCATCATGGCTGTACATAGCAGTGCCCTTGTGTCAGTAAAGTTAGATTGTGTGAATTGCGTGAGAATTCTTGTGTGTGTGTGTGTGTTTGTGTGTTCGGCTGCTGCCGGTGAGTTGTATGTGCCGCCACTCTCAGCTTGCGGGCTGTGCCGAAGGTCGGTCTGCTCCGTCACTCCGTCACCGTGACAACCGGCACCCTGCCGATTTGCACTTCATCAACTCCCCCGAGTGGGGAGGAGTGCCCTCCACCCCGGCAGCAAGGTGAAGGGGCCCATCAGCGCTCAGGCCAAACACTCCCCAACCTGAATTAATACGGCGGGGGGAAGAAAGGCCTGCATTACCCATTACCCATGCCCCCCAATGTCACCGCCCTCCAGCATTCATTTACTGTAATGGACCCTGAGTCTGTATCCAGCCACATATTTCTGATAGGTGGGGCCAAGCATCAGCAATGGACATCGTTTAACAATGCTACAATCTTCGGCTTCATCTCACTCACAACACAGTGTGGTTATCAAGACTTCTCTAGGAAGTCTGTAACAGCTTGTCGACATTTGCAGTGACTGAAATTAGCACAGAATGAAACGACTTCCTGTTGTACTGATTGTGTAGACAGAATAATCTTCTATTATGTTTTTTCTAATTTCATAGAACTCCCATAGAAGGATTGTAAATTCCTACCAAGTGTGTAAATCTATGATAGGTCTGAGATCTATGATCTTTTAAAATCATCTTAATGAAATTTAGGGCCATTTCATATTCATTCATTGTCTGTAACCACTTATTCATGCCTACCCGGAATCACTGGGCGCAAGGCAGGCACACATCCTGGAGGGGGCGCCAGTCCTTCATAGGGCAACACACACACTCACACAATCACACCTTTTGACCTACAATCCACCAACGTGTGTTTTTGGACTGTGGGAGAAAACCGGAGCACCCGGAGGAAACCCATGCAGACACAGAGAGAACACACCACACTCCTCACAGACAGTCACCCAGAGGAAACCCATGCAGACACAGGGAGAACACACCACACTCCTCACAGACAGTCACCCGGAGGAAACCCATGCAGACACAGAGAGAACACACCACACTCCTCACAGACAGTCACCCGGAGGAAAAGTGTTTTGTTGCAATTATATGTTCTTAAAATGAATAAAATATAATTTAGTGATTCGTCATGTTGCCAAAATTATCGTTATCGCAAAAACACCCTGAAATATTGTTATATAATTTTAATTCCACATCACCCACCCCTGCTGGAATCTTGGGAATCTGCCCAAGGGAGAAAGAAGGAGGTCTGGATATTTGCAGTGTTGATGGTCTTTGTTGAAAGAGCTCATTGTTGATCTGCTTCAAAACACAATCTGACAAAACTGAGAAGTACGGCAATCACACGTTTCCAGGCATCCCCCTCAAGAACATCATCAATGATAGAAAACACTGGCCTTTCCTTGGACCTGAAGACTTGTTTTATTGTCTCCATTACTGGGAAAGTCCACAGGCTACGTGGCTCTATCAGAGAAGGACTTAAGACTTTTAGCCCTATGGACTTCCTCAGTAAAGCCCTGGACCCGTGTCCGGCTCATTTTGTTCCTGCTAAAACACACCTGTTTCATCACTTAATTGCCAAGTTCATTGAGTGTGTTCTGAACACTAGTGCTCCAACACCGAAGTGGAATACCCCTTATCTAGGTTATAAGTGGGACAATGATAAATGTCTCGAGTGTCTTGCCTGGGATGCAGGCTTCAGCAGACATTGTTTGTGGAAGTCTTGTAGTTCCAGTGGCACCTAAACTGATGTGACATGGCACATTACTTTTTTAAGGTTTAAGAAGTTAAACAAGAGCTAAGAGAAACTGGGCAAGCCTAGTGTAGTCAGACCAACCAGGGTCTCTGGCCAATGTGTATGGTGTCATGCCAAACACAGCCCCAGAAACACACACAAACGGAATATGTTCCTGTCTTCCTTTCCTTTAATTCAGCCACGGTTCGTGATGAACAACATACTACCCTTTGGTTCCAGCTGGGAACAAATCTTTCCGGTTTGCGAACCAGTTTATGTCAGTGGAATTGCGAAATATGGCTGGACTAACAGTTCCTACTAATGCATGCATGTTTCAACATTAGGAGTCAGTCAGTTAAATCAGTCTGCGAAAATGCCTCTTCTAGGCCGGCCCGGTAGGCAGCCCGGCAAAAAGAGACACAGACTTTTATATGTGTAAATGTTTATATGTACATAGAGATGGGCCAATCTGATCCTATATGAATGCCATTGATGTCGTTCACTCATCGGACAGACATAGACGATACTGATTCATTTTGCAGCTGCGGCATAACATAACCAGGCACGTTACCGATCCACATTCCATTCCACATCTTAACACAAACCCTCTGCAATTGCAGTCTGTAACTGAGGCCCCGTACACAGAAAAAAATGCCTGTCTGTGTGGTGGTTTCCTGTCCACACAAAACCATCACTGGTCACTGAGGTTTAAAAAAAAACTCAGAGAGAGAGAGAGCCTAATTCTATTGAAGGTTTAGAAAGAATCCTATAAGAACACAAAGGGAAGAAGGGGGGATGAGACAGAGAGAGAAAGAAAAGTAAGAAATGGAAGAGAAATTAAAACCAGCAAAATAAAGAAAGAAAATAGTTTTTGAGGCATTGGGCATTCTTGTGTAGAGGTGGCTATTTTTGAAAATGCAGAGGAAATCCTCAAAATCTTTATCGGTTTCAGCAGATTTGTGTCTGAATCGGATCAAAACTGAAAAAATATGTGGACTGGCTCATGGCAATATGTACATAGCTCCAATGTGTGCACAAGTGTGTGTGTGCTACCACAGCCAGTGAGGTCTGTAAATCAGGGCTGTGGGACCCATAGAGAAGCTCTTACTTTGTTTAACTTTGGTTACAATTCAATCCGCGCAGCAATTTGCAGTGCAGAATTTCATTACCTTGACTGGGTCTGGCCGGGCGCATTCGCATGAGCACCGACCGGCAACAGGTCACCATGGGTTAATGGACATGTAATTGATGAGATTAACCGAGGTGTAATGCAGAACGGTGTGGCCAATTTTTGATCCACTGGAGCGGCCGGCAGCCTGGTGACGTTGCTCCAACGCAATTAGAGACGGCATTGAGCTATCAAAGCGATATTTAATTAGGAGTGAAGACAGGGTGCGCAAGGATGGGAGGGGTGAGGGTTGTTTGGGGGGGTGTGGGGTGGCAGTCAATGGCCAGAAGATTGAATTATCAGCGGCTGCAAGCCACATCAACACAATGCCTGCACAGCTCTAGCTTTCTCTCTGTCTTTCTTTCTCTCTCTCTCTCGCTGTCTGTCTCCATCTAGCCGATCTGTTGCAACGTCTTACTTTTCTCCTGCTTCCTCACAAGCCCTTTTGTTTGTATACCTGCCTCCTGCCTGCCCTCTTCCTCTCTTTCTTCATTCTCTGCCTGCCTCTATCCCTTTATCGTTTCATCCTATATCTCTCCCCATGTGCCTTCTCTTTCTCTCTCTCTCTCTCTGACTCAGCACCAGGGGACTGTGTGTGTATGTGTGCCTTGGGACGTGTCTGCGATATCCTGGAGCTTAATTAGGCACCGGAGTGCTTGGCACAACACACACCCAGGAGCAGGCTCGCGCGCCAACCGCCGATTAATGAGACGCCGTGCACTCGCATCCCTCTTCCGTATCTATTTTTTTTTTCTTCGCCCTCCAGCCTGCGCCTCCAGAGACAGCCAAGCTGGGTCCGAAATCGCATGCTTCTGCTTGAAACAGCATGCCAAAATAGTACTCCAGAAAGATCGGCGTCCAAAACCATAGTGTTCATTAAATCGTAGACGAAAATTACCCAGATGCCACACTATATCCAGTTCAAATCAGAAGCCAGTGAATGCTAATGCCAGCTGTAGGGAGCCACGTGGCTTCGGAGGCAGTCTACTATGTATTTTAATGTTTCTTTGTACTGGAATTCTTACAGTCCAAGTTTTGAGCGGTATCTAGTATTTGGGCCCACAATAAAATACTTAGATATTTGTGCCATACTTGCAGATGTATGTTTACTGTGTTAGGAAACAAAATGCCAGACCAAGTGGCATTTATTTTAGGCAGACCATTCCAAGACTGCCATTTTCATTTCCACAACGTGAGCGCCATAACAGATCCAATCAAAATCCAAAATGTGCAAATATCACACTATGTACTTCCAGGTTCAGGGGGGTCTTTGGTTGTCTTCAGGGGCCCTTTTTGCTCCTTGAGATCGAATAATTTTCAATTAGTTTAGAACACTGTCAATAATTTAAGCAGAACATAAATGATTAGTATATTTTGCTGTAAGCAAAACAACAACACAATAAAAGAAATGTCAAATCTGTTTTTGTGATTGTTGAAAACACACACTGGAGTGCATTGTCCTGTATTTCTGCAATATTTTACACCAGGGTTTCCCACAGAAAATTGGTTTGTCAAGGTGGTACCATTGTTGACACGAGATTATACTCCAGAATGCGTGCCTGTGACTGAAAACTGAGGAATAACACATTAAACTAGTCACGGAAAGTACTTTGGAACTGTGAAGTATCGCTTATTATTGAGTGTTTTCTACAATGGATTGATTAATCATGGATCACTGGACATAGCAGAAAGCAAACACATCAGAAGCTTTCATAAGTAACTGAATGAATTGCATGAAATTAATTGTGGGGGTGGACAACATTGTCAACATGGCCGCCCTAATTGTAAAGCGCTATGGAAACCCTGCACACTCATTGTGTATCATACTAAGGATGACATCAAAGCCGTGTAAGTTGCTTGAAACTAAGCTAAAACAAACCACAGCTGGTCTCATGTCCAGTTACATGTGACCCTCTAGAGACCAGTAAGAAATGGTCTCTGGAAAAGTCTTAGATACAAAGATGTGAGCCCAATCTAGATCTTTGACCTTCTTCAGACTCCACGGGGATCTAGGCCTCACTATGAGGGTATTCAATTCCAGTCCTCGAAAGCATGTGTTCAGCAGTGTCCAGTTTTGTCCGGCTCAAGCCTTAATTGTCCAGGTTGATTCTCAGTTGTGTCCCTATTCCCTGTAAAGTGCAGACTGGGTTTATCAGCAAAAAAAAAAGTGCATTCTATTTCCAATAAGGAAACATAGCATAAGTGCTCAAATCCCAAACGGAAGGTTGTTCATCAAATTATGCAGTGTTTCGGTGCAGGAGCATTTGTTTTCAAACCTAAGAAACCAATTGACATTCAGCCCAGGTTTAGTTGGTGTGTTTGTGCAGGGAAATCACCAAACACTGCTGCACACCAGACCTCAAGAACTGAAGCTGAACAGCTCTGATCTAGGTCGTAACAAGGGGGCTTATGAACTTCTAGAGAGTCTGCTTGGGATGTGGACTTCAGCAGACTGTGCTTGCGAAACTTGTACTGAGATCCCAGTGTAAACAATGTGATTACATAATCAAAACAAGCGCAGTTCCCCAAAATAAACCAAAAAACCAAAAAACAATAAATCAGTGAATTAATTAAATAAAAATGCTAAACCTGTGCATCCAGCCATTTTATTTAGACATAAGGTGATACTGTGCTTCAATATGGAGTTCTAAAAGTTACACTGGACTTTGGGGTGTTAGGAGTCCCATTTGGCAGTCGGTACAATCAAAAGATCTTTTCTTATCTGCAGTTTACTGCCAGCTAAAGTGAGCAGTAATACGGCATGCCCTACTGCTGCGAATAAGTGTGCAGCATGTAATATTCCATTTCAGCTAGTCAGAGTTCCTCCCCTCCATTCACTGGACCTGGTCTGTGAAGTCTGGCATTTCGGTTGGGATTGTGAAGCGAGAGGAGCTTCATTCCTGCACGAGGTGGCTAAAGCTTTTAATGACACCCATCTTGTAATTACACGCTACTCAGCATGGAAAGCCTACATCTCTGAAGGCCTGCCTAGTCTAATTCCATCAAAAATAGGTGGAAAAGCAAAGGGGAGAGAGAGAGAGAGAGAAAGAGAGAGAGGAAGCCTCCAATGTAGGCGTTCATTTTGCGAGCTAATTGACGACAGGTGAGTTGAAGGTGTTCCAAACACACGAGCAATCTGAGAGAGAAGAAAGAGGAGAGTGTGAGAGAGAGCGAGCACGCTGCAGGGAGAGGAGGCAGAAAGCGCCTTCTCCGGGCATGAGAAGGCAGGAGTGAACTGAATTTAGAAAGTAGGGCAAACAGTAATGGAGGGAAATAACAAACAAAGGCGCCGAAATGGGAATTCCACCGGGCCGCGGGTCATTAGAGTTAATTCCGTGCGTTCTGCCATCTGCTGCGATTGTTTACACTTGCCTGGATAATTAGATCCTAATTAGTTGACGGGCTGCTGGGGAAGTGATCCATCCCTGCACCGTGACGTGCATGGCTCAGTTATGACCAGACACCTGCACGCACGACGTGCCATTGGCCAGAGAGCTTGGACAATTAGAGATGTTTCTCAAAACCAAGAATGCGAAGAACGGACTTGCGTTCCCTGGTAAGTCAACGTGCAACCAGGATGAATCAAGAAAATTAGAAAGACGTTGCACCAAACAGAGCCTTTGGCAAGACTCCAGGAATTGCATGAACCTGTGAATGAAACTCTGAGCATCTGCAAAGAGTTATGGGTAGCAAAATGCCAAAGTATGCATTCTGTTCCACCAAATGTGGCAAGACATGGATACAGAGTTGGATTATTAACTTTATCAATAGACAGATATGTGAAACACATCTCAAACTAAGATAAAACCTCATTAATCCACAAAGGGAAGCAGGTAGTGTCGCAGTCATAGAGCTCCAGGGACCTGGAGGTTGTGGGTTCGATTCCCGCTCTGGGTGACTGTCTGTGAGGAGTGTGGTGTGTTCTCTCTGTGTCTGCGTGGGTTTCCTCCAGGTGACTGTCTGTGAGGAGTGTGGTGTGTTCTCTCTGTGTCTGCGTGGGTTTCCTCCGGGTGACTGTCTGTGAAGAGTGTGGTGTGTTCTCTCTGCGTCTGCGTGGGTTTCCTCCGGGTGACTGTCTGTGAGGAGTGTGGTGTGTTCTCTCTGTGTCTGCGTGGGTTTCCTCCGGATGACTGTCTGTGAGGAGTGTGGTGTGTTCTCCCTGTGTCCGCGTGGGTTTCCTCCATTATTAAATAAAGCACTTAATAACGTGTGCCCTAGTGGTGCTTGATATTACTCTTTTTCCCGACTAGGATTGTATCTGTAGACAAACATCTTGTTGAATGCTCTGATTGACTACTGAAATCTGATTGGCTGAGTCGTGTCACATGTCATATGTACAAAGCATGTGATTGGTCTCCCTATTAGTGAGCTCTCAAATAGAGGAAAACGATAATCCACTCCTTCAAATTAAGGGAAATGTTGTGGAAAATTAATCACAATTAGTACTTTGCGGTTCCTTTTTTGGCTTGTATTCTTTGAAGTGTGGGCTCCATAGTAAAACTATACTGGGATGAGACACATCAGCTTGCCAAGAACATGTTTTTTTTTATTTCCAACAAAATGTTCCAGTCACAATAAGATCCTGACTGTTTGCTGGCCTTATCTTTGAGCTGATTTGCCTTTTCTGTAGAAAACCTTTAACATTATCATCCTGAAAAATGACTTCATCATCACAAAGTCTATTTTCAGTCAAAGGAATGAGGAAAGTGTCCAAAACTTCAGTGTACACTTAAACACTTCCTGTGAGGTAATGATTACCGTCTCCTCTGTCCTTTATCTGATATGCAATCCCCATCTTAAATGAGTGGGCAAATCTGATTGGTTTCCTCACACACAATGTTTCATTCAGTCTTGCATACCCCATGATTGCTTCACCTTAGCCCACTGTAACCTTCTGACTGTTTCCTATGATAAAGTCCACTTTTTGTGCAACAGATTTATTACAGTTTTGACAGAAATATTTCTTTCTATTTTTAATAGTGTTGCTCTGAATTTTTGATACTTACCAGTAGTTGGCGATAAAAGTTGTACCAAGACCACCCCAGGACTTATTTCCAACCGTCCTCATGGAGAGGTACCTCCCTGCTGAGGTTATCTTTAAACTAAAACTGCAAATTCATAAACTACACCTCACCACACTCCTCACAGACAGTCACCCAGAGGAAACCCACGCAGACACAGGGAGAACACACCACACTCCTCACAGACAGTCACCCAGAGGAAACCCACACAGACACAGAGAGAACACACCACACTCCTCACAGACAGTCACCCGGAGGAAACCCACGCAGACACAGGGAGAACACACCACACTCCTCACAGACAGTCACCCGGAGGAAACCCACGCAGACACAGGGAGAACACACCACACTCCTCACAGACAGTCACCCAGAGGAAACCCACGCAGACACAGGGAGAACACACCACACTCCTCACAGACAGTCACCCAGAGGAATCCCACACAGACACAGGGAGAACACACCACACTCCTCACAGACAATCACCCGGAGGAAACCCATGCAGACACAGAGAGAACACACCACACACCTCACAGACAGTCACCCGGAGGAAACCCACGCAGACACAGAGAGAACACACCACACTCCTCACAGACAGTCACCCGGAGGAAACCCACGCAGACACAGGGAGAACACACCACACTCCTCACAGTCACCCGGAGGAAACCCACGCAGACACAGGGAGAACACACCACACTCCTCACAGACAGTCACCCGGAGGAAACCCACGCAGACACAGGGAGAACACACCACACTCCTCACAGACAGTCACCCGGAGGAAACCTACACAGACACAGAGAGAACACCCCACACTCTCCCTGCTGCGCCACTGTACCGCCCAAACGGGGTTTAACACATTTAAGATTTAAGAAAGGATTTCTCTTCATGAACAGTATTTTAAACCAGCCATTATTATCACATTGTATAAATGATTAATATCATCATTTTATTTCACGCAGATGAATAATGCACTCTTATTTAATTACTTCTGTAAATGAGATGTGCACGTGTGAGGAATCTTTAACGTTTAAGAATTTGAGGAGGTTTTTTTCTCTTCCAGGAACTGCACATACTGTCCAAGAAGCGTCCATATTCAACCAGGCCACTGAGGATGCCTCCCGTAGACATGAACCTTTACTGGGCCCTCTATATATAAGAGCTTCGGTCACATTCCAGCTGCTGTGAAACACTGTAAATGACTTAGAATTGGATGTGCTGCCATGACTGTCTGTGCTATCTGTCTTCTAAACTGTATCCTAGTGACGATGATGCTATGGCAGTGGGGTACTAGCTACTGCCCCCCCCTTCCACATGAACCCCCTGCACCGGAGAGATAGTGCACGTGTTAATGGCTGGGTGCCGCACACTGTTTCCGCAGGCTGGCATTGTAATATAAGGGTGCGGAAAGGCTGCCGATTGTGATTCTTATCAGTGCGTGGAGAGCGAAGGAGAGGGAGAGAATGAGCGAGGGAGAGCTAGACAGAGAGTGAGAGAGCTGAGTGGCAGGGTTGGATGTAAATGCTAATGGACGTGTGGCTCTGACAGAGAAAAGAATTACTACCCACCTTCATTACATTTACAGCAGCTCGCCTGCCAAAGGAGGGAGGGGTTTAGCCCGGACGCTGCTTTATTTATCTGATACGAGGCCGAGGAACATGCCTTACATAAAGACCATCATTCACACGCGTTTCAGAGCTTTCTTTACTGCCTTTGATCGGCCAAGGGTACAAGCGCCATATTTCAAGAGCGAGTCCATCAGAGGAATTTTTCTTCAAGTGTCAAAATGCATGAAGCATTCACTGCCGCACTGTCGCCATCTACTTGGCTTTAGCAAAGAATCTGTTCGGTTTGGGTTTCTTTTTGTTGTTTCTTTTCCTCCCCAACAGTCGCACCAGCTCTCAGAGTTGATCTCTCCACTCGGCGCAAAAGCACTAGTAATCTAGGAGACTTAGGATTTGAGTATATTGTCCGTGAGTTCAGAGCAGTGGCCTGGACTGTTAACATTTGATCAAGGACACACACACACACACACATACAGCCATTTCTGCCTCTTTTTGAAGTGCCTAGCCCACACTGTGATCACTAAGCTTCTAATTTTGGCATTTGCCCAAGGAACATCTTGGGGTGAGCCCCAAGGTGACCCCTACACCGATGAAAAAAAAACATCCTCAGCACAGAAAAAGCCTATAGGGGAACCAACCACAAACAAGCTTTCATGAGCTTAGCGAGGGTTGAGGGATGGGCTGGACCACCAGGAAAAAAAAAAAAAGAAGAAGGAGAAAAAAGAAATCACTTTGATATCAGACACGAAACAATCAGTTGCGTAAATGGCAGCATCCTGTCTGGGCCTGAACCAGCCAGATTGCAGCATGTCACAGCGCTTCATCGCACTTCCAGCAGACCTTTTGACCACCATTTTCTCCCGTCATTCTTCCTAACAGGGCTGCTGGTGCACAGAGAGATGCTGTAATTATCCCCCCTCCTCCCAGTCCACTCTCCGGCTCTGGTCCCTGTCCAGCCTCAGGCGGCGCGGCGCTTCCATAAACGCCTCATCAGTGACCCCTGACCCCGGAGCAGCAGGGCAGCCTGCTTTCGCCCCTGCTCTCGCACCGCTCTTGCCCTGCTCACACCCATGTTTGGACAGCTCGGGCCGCCTCTGTTTAAAGGCAACACCTACGATTGTGGGGAAATGTTGTTCTCTCTGATTTGTTTATGCTCAGTAGCACGGCAGCTTTTAAAGTGGAGCAGTGTGTTTCAGGAGAAAAAAGAACTGTTGGTTGTACGTGCCTGAAGTTTAACTTGTTTAAGTTTGAATTACCACAGAAACTGGAGTTGTTTAGTTTTGTAGCACTTTCAGTTTGTGTTTACTTTCATGCAGTAAGTGCTCTCCTGAATTAAGAGTCACCTCTACCTTAAGTAATGGTGTAGGGTCAATATTACCCACCTATGGAGCAGGAATAAAGCAGTATCCTCATCCCAGGTCATGCTTTTCAACATATGGAGGTCTCAACGTTGTTTTAGGCTTCCGTAAATGCATTAGACCAGTTTCCAGCATGCAAACAGACCGGAGAATATACAATATTCCATATATAAAAATGTTTTTTGATTAAACTAAAACGTTGCCTTTAAGACCACAAGAGCCTTGCATCCTAACACTCTGATGTTCTAGAACTCCATTATCTCTTAGCTTTCTTAGCATGACTTGGCACCGAATGCCATGCTGGCTCCCAATTACCGGATCCTGCTGTAGCTGTGAACGAGAGGCAGGGCTCCAAAAACAAAAAGAGAGGAGAACCTCTCTCTTTGGAAAGCTCTAATTATTGAAGGTGCAGATTCAGAGGGTCTCCCGTTCCAAGTCTAGTCCTAGAATAACTCATGAGACCCCCACAGGTCACCCTGCTTTGCATATGTGGTTGTTTTTCTTTCTGTAAAGCACCTGATCCAAGGAAACAGCCTATTAGTACACTTTTTACCTTCGTTGTTGTAAATGTGCAGTAGCTGGAAAGCACTGAAATGTACAGGGTAGAGCTCTAGCACTGGGATTTGCAAGTACCAGAATAAAGTCTTGAGTTAGCTATAAGCAGCACATTCTCAATGTGGCAAACCCTACATAGTGGTTAGCATGGGCAAAGAGACGGTTCCACTTCCTGGAATTCTGGAGCCAACGCAAGACTGACCACACCTTTTAAAAATAGACTAAATATGCAGATGGTTTCTCTGAGACATGGGAAAGGGCAGGGCACGAATAAGAGAGCCAGAGCACAACAGCACATTATATTAAAAACAGCAGACTGGTGGCGTCTTGTTTCATGAATTTGACCGCGGCGAGCAAACTCAGCTTTGCTTATAATCCACGACGGAAAAAAAAAAGACTCCAGGTGAACAGTGGTCAACAGCTCAAAGAATGAGCCCACAGATAGGACGCCTGGCTTTTTATACCCCAGTGCTTCAGATGTAAGTCGCTAATGGAAGAACATTAGAAAACAAAGGGTGATGCTTTGGTGCTCTGCCGGCGTTAATTATCGCTAACAAGGGCACTGCGTCTGGCTTAGTTCCCTTTAGAAATCAGCCCATTTGGTGCCATCTCCAGCAATCCTGACGGTGTATGCAGAAACCACAGAGCATCTGATCCGCCACGGCCTGCTGGCGAGTCTGAGCCTAGTAAATCAATAGCCATTCAAACAGCATTACAAAGCCTCAGCTAGAGCTGAAAAACACAGCACTCTGCCGGGCAACAGTTGGCTCCTCCAGTTCCGCTCTCCCACTCATTCCAAGGCTGATTTCACCTGCTCCGGTGTTGAGTTTGGAAGAGGTATGTTTTTCTTCCCCCCTCCTTATTTCCTTACAGCTACAGGAGAGGTGAGAATTAGAACCTTGCTGAGATCGGAACTGGTGGGGGCTGGGGGAGGATTGGGGGGGACTTCCTGTCCCGCCCAGGAGACAAATCTGCAACCTTCCACTAACAAATCCAATTTATATGCAAGAGTATTGGAAGCTGCGGCTGGAAAGGTGCAACGTGGGGTTGAAGTTGTGAAAGTAAAATCAAGGTTAGCTCTATTTTTTGACACTGTCTTATAAATATTCAAGAGGCTCTTAAAAGAGAGGGAGAGCGAGAGAGCGAGAGCGAGAGAGAGAGAGAGAGAGTGGGAAAAAAAGGAATTACAGGCACAGCACTTTTACATCTCACACAATGTCAGGTTTATCCCTGAGGTTATGGTTGGAAATTACATAAATTAAGATGAAAAAAAAATATCACAACCTTAAGCTTCCTCCTGCACAATTCACTTTTTATGCCCAACCCCCGCCCTGTGACTTTAACGCACTTAATGCTGCACTTAAAGTTGTGTACATGGAGCGGTGCTCAAATGTGCCAACCATTTTCAGCCACTTCTCCGGTTACGTACCCCAGACCCGGAGGTGGGCAGTAACTAGACGCGTGCGCTCAGTTACAGATATTCAGTGATGGATTTGTAGCTTCTATGCCATTACTCTCTTTAACAATTCTGTCTACTCAAGTATATTTGTGAGCAAGGAATCTTTTTTTTTACCCAGTTATTAAATTCACATTTAGTTTAATTCATTTTTTTCTGCTTCATTACCTTCTCTTCTGTTGGCTCAGCACCTGGACTGCTTTGCTGTTTATCACACCTCACGTCTTGAGTTGTAGCACTAGAAGGAAGATGCCAAATAAGAAAGGAACAGCATCTTCTATTCCATGGAAGAATATCTTAAGTTCCTATTCTGAGAGATTGGATTGACTAAGATTTTATTTTGCTGCTGTACGTAGTGTTACATGCCATGCAGCTTTCCACCTTAAATATGTGACTATACAGGGCCAAGGCATTACTCACTTTACTTGATTAAGCCAATTTATTACTTTAAAATGCACAAACCACAGTGTTTACATCCATTATCTGCCCTCAGTACTCACTTTATTTGTCTGAAACACATAAACCACTGGGTTTACATCCATTGTCTCTAATTTTTCATCTAAAACCATGGGTTTACATCATTATATGTTACTTTTATCATTTTCATTTTTCATGACATACTGTCAGTCGGTATATTACAGATGGCTCCTTTAACTGGAACACACCCACAAGTCAAATTTCCTTCTCTGAAAGTCAGAAGCTCCTCACCGGCCCCATGTTCAGAATTCAAGATGGCTGCCTGTACAACAACAATGTGTAAAAGCAGCAGCTTCTTCATACATTTTATTACAAATACTGTCAAATGTGGTGATATCAACAGGTATCACAGGGCGTCCGACTAACAAGGTAAATTGAACGCAGCAAAACACAGACCCCTCCATATAAGCCTATAAAACTGATATCTCTAGAAAGATTAATATTGATCCACACACTTCATGGCTCATTGGAAGCGGTAGTGATCCTGTGGCAGACCTTGTAAATACTGTGTTTCTGATATTAATTGTAATTTAATCGTTTGGTTCTCTGACACTAGGGTTGGGCGGTATAATGATAGCACCATATACCGTGGTATTTAAAAATGTGGACAGTATCTCTCTGTGGACAGTAATTCTTAATGTGCATTTAAGATAGCCACAGGGAGGGGGCGCCTAGGAGCTCACTTACTGATTGGCGCACACTGAAACGGGTGAAGAAAAAACAAACCCAGTAGACAACCGCAGTTGTGGGTTGAATGATGAAAACTTTGGGTTAAAAGAGAGGAATGAAGCAGAAAATAGACAAAAAACGTAGAAAACACTACACTTAGCACCAGCTGCTGTAATTTGCTCTCTCAGAAACTGTTTTTTATGTCTGTGTGCGCTGTTGGGCTGTGCTGAGCCGAACTGCACAGCGCCGAAAACCCTTCATTTGATCTACAATCACAGATATGAGGCACCTGCAGCCCAACTATACACCTCCCAAAACCCACAATAATACATATAGTATACAAAGTGTGGATACCACCCATCCCTATCTGACACGGTGTCATAAATAGACAAATATAGGGTTTTTTCAAGATTACTGTCTTTCCCTGCAGGGAACTTAACTTGAAACTGTTTTATTTCCTTGGGCAGGCTGTCTTTGCCTCTCTTAGTGAGTCATTATTTCTTTGAAGCCACAATACTATGCCACCCTGCAAAGGCACTCGCTGGTTAGCAAAGGCAGTGAAATGGATTCTCCCAATCAAAGAGATGTGGCCTAATGCTCTTGGCAGCAGTGAGCAGGCTGGCTGATTTTGGGGGATTAATGCTGCTTGCCACACCACGCAGAGTTACGGCCTGCGATCTGCATCGTAAACGTCTGTTAGAATTCCACTTTTGGAAATGAATATCAGTAAATGGCTAGCCAACTGAGAGCCAGATGGAGGGGAGGCAGGGTCTGCATTTTCACGCTTTTATTTTCCATATGTGAGACCCACTTTCATCCATCTACAGCCCTAAGCTCTGGGTAAATACACATCGTGTGGCTTTTTTATTTCGAACATCATAATCCCCGGATAATCTCTATCTACAATATCCAGGAAGATGAATTGGCGGAGAAAATCGCAAATGAACATATTTACATGAAACCCATTAAGGGGCATTGAGGCTGGAGTGGTAAGCACCAGCGGCGTGAGCTTGAAACGGCGCTAAGCACTTAAGAATTTTATTAAATTCACTTAAACACAGCTATGAGAGGGTAAGTAATAACAGATAATACAGTATGGAGCACATTCCTACTCCCGTCATGCCTCTTTTTTGGTGTGTTGGGGGGTAGAATCTTTCTCACACTGGCTGAGAGAAATAGCTTCTTTTGAGTCCTGAAATTCTGAAGCTTTTCCTTGTTTAAAAAGGTAGACACTGACCAAGGAGCCCATCAGGGCCAACTGAGTTCTTCATCAGAGGGGCATCGTCCCTAAAGCTGCGCTTTACCAAGAAAGGGCTTGCGCAAGAAAAGTGTTTTAGTTCTTCAAAGGTCCTCTTCACAAGGGTCCTCACAGGGCGTCCCGTAAGGGGCTTTGGTGGTATGTGAACAGCCTTCTGCACTTTTCAGCAGTTGCAGAGCTACATAATTTAGCAAAACTTCTCCCGACGCTTACTATTAAATGCACTTCTTAGTACTAAACAGATCACTTTTCAAATGCCACATTACATAATTGAAATGGAAAGGTCAGAACCGGAGTGTACCGTAAATACATTTATAAAGTGCATTATTCTTTTATACGCGCACGAAGAAGACGGCGCAGATGCGAGAACAGGTGTCACACACGAATCTTCAACCCGGTGTGTTTGTCAGTCGCTGATGTTTGAATAGTGAATGACACCTGTGTGGTTGTCTGTCTCCATGTTCCTTTTTGGTAGAGACATATCATTTACAGCCTCTCTAGGGACAACTGAGTCTACCTCATCAGATTCCTCTCTCTCTCTCTCTCTCTCTCTCTCTCTCTCTCTCTCTCTATCTCTCTCTCTCTCTCACACACACACACACACTTTCTCTCGGTCTGCTTCTCTCTGATGTTGCATTCACTTTTTCAAATCTCTTCCCGGCTTGACTCTCTTCC
The DNA here is from genome assembly GCF_029633855.1 of Hoplias malabaricus. Classification (NCBI taxonomy): domain Eukaryota; kingdom Metazoa; phylum Chordata; class Actinopteri; order Characiformes; family Erythrinidae; genus Hoplias; species Hoplias malabaricus. Next base: position 33,426,526 of record NC_089812.1, on the reverse strand, counting down.
AAGTTTCTGATCAGATTCTCTCTCTCTCTCTCTCTCTCTCTCTCATGCATGAGTGCATTCAAACCCTTTCTCTTTCCTCTAGTCAGAAAATGAGAAAAATGGGGGAACAGAAAAGAAAAAGAAACTCCATTGCTGTCATGTAAAAAGTATATATAGCACATCAATCCTGCCGCACCCTTTCTACATTGTCCCCGTTTTCATTTGACCCACAAAAGTCGCGCTCAGCCGTCACTGTACCGACACCACGGGCCCTTTCACTGACCTTAATACACACCAATCTCACACTCTGCCCTTCTTTCTCATGGCCCTAACTACTCTAGCACCTCTTCTCCCCATTTTTTTTTCATTTGTCACCTTCCCTTTTCTGACTCGTGTCCCTCAGTCCCTCCATATCTCCACCCCCCCCCCCCCCCACCCAAACGCACACTTCTCTCCTCCATCCCCAAACCCGTCACTCTCCACTCTCCCTATGCCTCAATGCCTTTGACAGAGGGATGGAGTGGGCTTGCAAGGATTTGATCCATCCATCTCTTGCACTGGCACTCGGGGTCCGGACGGCAGCCCCGCAGCCACAGATTAAAAAGTCATGAGTGCTCTTAAGGCCTGCGCTCTTGCCCCACTGTGGATTGGACGTCTAAAATAGCCTTTGTGTTTCTGAGACAACAGACTGGTGGAAGAGGGAGGGGTTTGTGTATATGTGTGTGTGTGTGTTTGTTGGGAGGGGGGGGTGGCGGCAATGGTGCAGCGGTGCATAGACTCCCCTGTGCTCTTACCCACGCTCCCCTGCGCAAGCTTTAATTGAAATATCCACGGCTAGTGGACCTTGCTAGTCAGGCATCGTGGTCTTTAAACATTCAGCACCTCCCTTTCCAGCACACACTCTCTCTCTCTCTCTCCCTTACACACACACACACACAAACACACATAGACAAGGTACCCATGAGAGAAACAGCAACAAAGATGCAAAGAAGAGGCCAGCAGAGTTTGCAACCGTGACGCCTCAACACAACGTGTCAAAAAACAAAAAAAACACACAGATGCTGCACACTTGGTCTCGCCACACAGGGAGAGAAGAAGGATATGGTAAATACAGCACGTCCCATCTGAGCAAAGGGACGAGACATGCTTTTGAATGGACTCTGAGCTTTGGGATAATTAGAGAAGAGACACTGTTGCTGTGTGCAAAGCACACTTAATCACTGGCAGGACACAGCACGAATGCAGAGAATACAGATCGTCTTCGCCCAGCGTGCCTCGGTATCAAGCTGATCTCCGAATCTTTGGACAACCGAACGTAAGGGTCATATCAAACAGCCCAGCTGCTGAACGCGATCGATAGCCCTCGTAAATATTTACAAGGAGCCGAAGCCCCCAACGTGACCGGTTTCGATCGATGGGAAAACGGAGGGTTCCCTCATGCTAATGCGTCAGGTCAAAGGAAATCAATAAAAAAGCTGATAAAAATACGGAGACGTTCTGGTGTGGCTCAGTATGTCAAAGCAAGCCTGAGTGTATCCCAGACCTGACCTCTTATATTGGGTAGGGACAGGAAGGAATGAACGTCCACGTTTCAAGTGCCTAGTAGCGTCCTCTGTCTTTGGATTTCTCTTTGGTGTCCTTGTACATTCACACCATGACAAGGCTCAAGGCTAAGGCCTCTTGTGAAGAAGAAGAAGCCTCTCTCTCTCTGAGAGAGAGAGAGAGAGAGAGAGAGAGAGAGAGAGAGTAACCAGTGTCTGACATGTCAGCTGACAGCACTTCTTTGGGAGTTGGCGGTGAGGACTTTTTTATTTTTTCCGTTTTTTTTTTTACAAGGCCAGGCATAGCCTTCACATGATGAAAACTGGTTCATACCAAAAGGAAAAAAGGAAAACCTAAAGCTGTCTTGCCATGCTGGATGAGGGCCAGCTGCTGCTAGGGAAAAAACTAAAAAATGCATTTCATCCTTGCACTTGAGAGAACGTTTAAACTATTTTAAACCGAGGGACCAATGGGAAGATAGGGGCCCGAATATTTCAGAATATGCAAACTAAAAAGAGCAAGTCTGGAAGTACACATGTGAGGTGTTCTTTGAACATGAGTAGTGTTGTGCCGTCCCCGTGGATCGTGCCGACGGCCTTCAGAGCCCGGCTCTCGCCGTATCTCCCGCCTGCCACTCCTGGAGAGCTCTAGCTCCCGGCTGCGATTTCGCCCCGAGCCTTCGAGGCTTTTGTTCGACGCTCTGCTTTTCAGGCCCCCCCCCCTCCTTCGCTCCCCTGACTCCGGTTTTACACCGGCGCTTTACAAAAGCCTCTTTTATGAAAGCTATTCAAATCTGCGGCGTGCCCCCTAAATCAAGCCGGAGAGGGATATCAGAGAGCCCGCGCCCTCCTACAAGCTGTTGTAGTGCAGATCACATGCCACCAGTCATTTCCGCCAGCGCCACAAGGAACATAAACCTGCCGTTCCGTTTCATCACCTAGAGTGCCTATCTCGCCGCATGTGTCGCTCTGCAAATAAATCAGATTGTGCCTAAATCCACAGCTCTACACTCTAATGCACCGTTCCTTTCCAGCCAGGATCTGTACATCACTAATACGGGATATTCCCTTAGTTCCAGGGGATGGGCACGGATAAACTTCCTGGACAAGATAGGAGTGGATGCATTTAAATACGGCCACGCTGCTTCGAACCGCGAGAATCCAATCCCTTCCCTCATCACTTCTATTCCCTAAATGAGCGTATGAGTGAGACAAATGAAGAGGGCTTGTAGAAAGGAGGGAAGGGTTGTTGGGGGAAGATCTTGGAAGTGCCCACAGACAACCTCCAATCACGGCTGCCCACGAGACACAAAAAAACCAAGCTGCCAAGTTACAAAAAAAAAATATCAATGACTTGATTTATTTTTTTTTTGAAGCGTGAAAGTTTTATGAAGCTGCTGGGATGTTATCAAAGGCCTTCCCTCGTACCCGTTGCCTCAAAGATGTTTTCTTTCAACATCTGTGTTAATTATTGAGAGGGCACCCTCAACTTTATTACGCTGGTTTTACCGACTTCCTTCAAACTCCAGGCTCAGGAGGTGGCGTTCATATCAAGACGCAATCTTATTGATCTGCACGTACTCTTCCCGTCCCACCCGAAAGCGCTACTGTCGTAAACATCACGCCATCTTTTCTTTTTTTTTATTCACCCTGCTTTTTTGATGTTGTAAGGATCTGACTAATCCATGCAACAGTAAGAGCTGACAATAACAGCATTATTTCGGCGTGTCAGTCAGGAGCATGCAAACAAACATGAAGGCAAGATGCTGGGAAGCGTGCTGCGGGATATTAATCAGCAGGACGCTCTGTTTTGGGATGCACTTCAGTGGACGCCCATGCTTGGAATTTAGGGCACATCCAGAAACGTATGTGTGACGGGCGGCGGGAAGGAACGCGGAGCTGGCTGCCTGTTTAAACAGGTAATTAGTTCTGAAATGAAACAAAAATCTTGCAACTGTTTGCCCTTCAGATTGAGGAGTGATAACTGGGATACACTGATACATTTCAGCAAAAAAAAAAAAATGGTACGGTACAGGTACGTTATTATTGTCCCTAGATGTAAATGTAAACAAACAACAGTGGTTTTAAAATCCAGTTGTGTTCTCTGAAGGAGAGGGTTATATTTGTAATGTATCATTATATATGTTTAAAATTAAATAAGTCCTAGGGAGGAAATGTTATAATCTACAATTTATGGTTCAAAAATATGTTATAATTATGTCCCTTACCTCATTCATTCATTATCTGTAACCCTTATCCAGTTCAGGGTCGCGGTGGGTCCAGAGCCTACCTGGAATCATTGGGCGCAAAGCGGGAATACACCCTGGAGGGGGCGCCAGTCCTTCACAGGGCAACACACACACACATTCACTCACACCTACGAACACATTTGAGACGCCAATCCACCTACCAACGTGTGTTTTTGGACTGTGGGAGGAAACCAGAGCACCCGGAGGAAACCCGCACAGACACGGAGAACACACACCTCCTCACAGACAGTCATCCGGAGGAAACCCACGCAGACACAGGTAGAACACACCGCACTCCTTACAGACAGTCACCCGGAGGAAACCCACGCAGACACAGGTAGAACACACCACACTCCTCACAGACAGTCACCCGGAGGAAACCCACGCAGAAACAGGGAGAACACACCACACTCCTCACAGACAGTCAACTAGAGGAAACCCACGCAGACACAGGTAGAACACACCACACTCCTCACAGACAGTCACCCGGAGGAAACCCACGCAGACACAGGGAGAACACACCACACTCCTCACAGACAGTCAACTAGAGGAAACCCACGCAGACACAGGTAGAACACACCACACTCCTCACAGACAGTCACCCGGAGGAAACCCACGCAGACACAGGGAGAACACACCACACTCCTCACAGACAGTCACCCGGAGCGGGAATCGAACCCTGGAGCTGTGTGACTGCATCACTACCTGCTGCGCCACTGTGCCTCCCAAAACCTCTCAGCAGTATCACATGACTTCTGTAGACACACCCACAATTTGTCCCCTAACTCAAGAAACTAAATATGTACCTGTGTTTTTCTGAGAGTGTAGGGCTCATGGTGGAGGGAGTTAAAGGCAGTGAGGTGTAGATGGAAGATAGAGAAAGTCTGCATCCAACACAGGGCTGATCTTGGATTGGTTCTTGCCTTTTTTGACTAAAGAATAATGTTCATCAGTTCCAAAAAAAATCCGCCTTGGGCAACACCATCTGGATGCCAATAGAATAAGCAATGGAATAATTAGTGCGCCTAGGAGATCACAGCAATCAAGACCATCAACATCCTGGAGTAAATATTGAAGAAAAATGTTTGCGTTCATTTGATATTTTTGTAAATGATCATCACAGATATGGCACAGTGTGATCAGAAGCTTTTGAAGAAGATGGGGCAGTTGAAAGAGTTTAAACAAAAGCAGTCGGGGTAGGGGGGAGGTTAGGTGATTCTTCATCAACACTCTTACCCTGATGTAATATGATTAATATGGGCCAAAGAGCCTTTGTGAAAGAGCCAGGTTTGAGTAAGGCAGCGAGCCACGCCCTGCGATCCTGCCAGGCTCCTGCATTCCCCTCACGTCGACTGGACGGGCTGTCTAGCGGCCCGAGCATCTCGCTGCCTCCGTACCCAGCCGGCCGCGCTAATCCTCAGTGGATCAAAGGAGGCAGGCTCCACCAGGCTCCTCTCCATTAAGCTGCGGGGTGCGCACAGCACATCCCTCTCTCCTTTAGCCCCCTGTGCATGTTCTGATCAATACCCACCCAATCAATCTGCTCCGCTTCACCACGCGGCTGCCCCGCTCCGGCGGAGAGCTCAGCGTCCAAGCGGAACAGCCACACTCATCCCTGGATATTTTTTTTTTACTTCGGAGCCAGGTGACACAGTCTATCACACCTACCCACTGCAGAGGAGCAAGTCTGGCACAAGCTGTGGTGCTGCAGCAGGTTCTAAGGCCCTGGAGCCGTTGCCGTTAATGATTTGGGCAAGAGTTTAATTTACGTAATCTTTCAGCCAAGACGGGGTAGCGTCCAAAGTTAGCCTCTTTAGCTTTACACTGGAATTATGAGCCGAATATAGATAACAGCACTTCATACAGAGTCCAGAAGCTGAAAAGCAAGTCTATTTGATGTTCTGAGGAATGAAGGTGAGAGTTGCATGCTGTTCGTTTTAAAGTGTAGTGGTAAAATGAAAGAGGCAAACATGCCTTGGCTGATCAATTACATTTAGACTAAAAGTGAAAACTGTGTAATAAGATTATTGCATTTAATCCCGGGACAGGTGTATTAGACTGATGCCTTAATACTCAGTAATTAAATTAATGTGTAAAATTAATATTTAAGCCAGTGGTGTCTTAAATTACCTTGGGCAAATGGACCAGATCTCTAAGGAGGGCTTTCGTTATTTCATTATTCATACCTGGAATCACTGGGCGCAAGGAGGGAACATACCCTGGAGGAAACCCACGCAGACACAGGGAGAACACACCAACTCCTCACAGACAGTCACCCGGAGGAAACCCACGCAGACACAGGGAGAACACACCACACTCCTCACAGACAGTCACCCAGAGGAAACCCACGAGGACACAGGGAGAACACACCACACTCCTCACAGACAGTCACCCAAAGGAAACCCTCTGGTGTGTTCTCCCTGTTTCTGCGTGGGTTTCCTCCAGGTGCTCCGGTTTTCTCCCACAGTCCAAAAACACACGTTGGTAGGTGGATTGACGACTCAGAAAGTGTCCATAGGTGTGAGTGAATGTGCGAGTGTGTGTGTCCCACCGTGACCATGAAATGGATAAGTGGTTACAGATAATGGACGGATGGATGGGTGGGGAGACGGCCATTCCTAGCATTCCTCGATTCCTAGCAGAGAATCATCTCCCGGCTTCACTCGCTAACCCAGGCATACAGCACTAACAAGAGCTTCATGGAGGTGGTCTAATTCGAGGTACAAAGCTGACTACAGGAACTGTGGCATCGCAGAGCGTTATGCAGGTTTTCAGTTATTTCTACAAGGACTCTTATGGAAAAACCTAATTATGAGTGGAGTGGAGCTTTGCCTTTATCGACAACCTACTTTTAGGAAAATAAATATTTGGGTCCAGCTTCATTACAAAAGAAAGCAAAAAATCTATTATTATTCAATTTATTTTTATTATTATTGTCATTGATGTTAATTATGTAGCACTTAAATATAGAAGCAGTAGTGTAAACATTAGTTGTATTAACATTAAATATCATCGATGTCCAAAATACAACATGTATTTAAATACACAATATACAACCTGTACATGCATTTCTATTGGTCAATTTGTCAATTTGTGAAATGTTCCCACAATGTGTAGGACAGCTGCGTGTTCAAACTAAAGATCGACCAAAATGGAGATACATGTTCTTTACTGGACAGCGACAATATATTATTATACAAATATGGTCCTGAATGTGTAACGTTAAATAAATAAATGTATCCAAAAAGGCAGATGTAACTAAGTCAGAATAAACGCTCAGCTGCTTATTGCTACATTCAATCCATGACCGCTCAATGTCCACTGTTTCTGCTGCAGTTAATGGTTCTTACACACGGCTCTATGTGTCTGCTTAACTGGATGGACCAAACCTTCATGGCGTCTAGCAGCAGATACATGGCAATTTTGTCCGTGGCGCATCTTTGACAGTGAATAAACATTCCTGGTGGAAAGCTCATCATATTCAGCTTAGACTTCCTCACTTCCTCAAAGATGTCCCTCTCCCAGTTGTCACTCACTGGCAGCCTGGGAGAACAGAGAGGCCTGGCGTTCCTAAGCGTGTTACACTGTGTGTGCGCTTGTGTGTGGGTTTTAGGTTGCGTGCGAAGCTTTGAGCTCATGACAGCAGTGGAGTGTCATTGAAGGATTACTGAAGGGTGCCAGTTTGTAGAGAGACCTGAAGTAATCAATGCTTCTTTCTCACTCCCTGTCCTTCTCCATCTTCCTGTAACTCTATCCTTTGCCTCCACTTCTCTGGCTCCATCACCAGGCTGAGGCCCTCTTCCTTCTGTACTCTGCTCCGAGCTGTCGGCGAAAGAATGACAAGATGCCGGAACTTGGAAACGGATTTGTCAGGGGGAAATATGAAGTGGCAACCAACAGATATAATTCCCATGCCTTATCTTCACACTATCGGTGCCTACGTGGCCCACCATAAGACAAGGATGTAGTATGACACAAATAAACAACCTGACGAATCAAAGCACATCAAAAAAATGTCTCGTTCAAAGGTCCACATGAAATTAGTCTGACAATCAGCAGGCGGCAGGCTCAGGCAAGTGAGCGGAGACGGAGAAAAAGCTCGAGCAAAGTGCCTCTGACCTACATCAGAGTGCTGACTGGAGAAGAGCAGCTCCCTGGCAGCTCCACTCTTCTCGGAGGAACTGAAACTGAAGTAGCAGACACGGACAGCACGCAGAGAGCGCAAGACTCTTCCACGGATAATCGCAGAAAGCAAAGACAACTAGCCTAGCTTAGCATAGCCATAGTTCACAGCAGTCCTATGATGCTAGCCTCATTTGGGGAGACTTTGAAAAGGTGTAGGCTTTGAAATCGGTTTGAGATGAGGACTGTAACACAGTTACTAGACGAGAGGACCATGCGATATTGATGGAGCTCATTGATATTACTTTCACTATCCCATGTGCTTGCTGAAAAACGCTAGTAAATGTCTACAGAAATGTCAAAATGGATATGAGCGGATAAAAGAGTACCAGGAAAGGATCGTACACTTATGGCACACTTATAACACAAATGCAACAACCTCTTTATGGTGACATCAGAATGTCCTTTCCGTAATTGTTGGTGAGTGCTTGAGTGTTGCCAGGCAGCACTGCAATCTTCTCGCACTTCTGGACGACCTTAACCACACATCAGGAGGCGATGACCCCATTCCTCCTCTCATATTTCTCCAAGCTGGGGTTGCCAATACTCCTCGCCATCACCTACTTGGCTGTAGCGCTTTTCCTAGCCTTCGGTGCTGGCGGTATACATCATCAATGAGCTAAAGTAACATTCTTAAAATGGCCGCAATCGATCGGATCGACTGTGGCTGATGGGACTCAGGCCTTTGTGAGAGGCTAATGAAGCCTGGAGAGAGTGGAAGGTATGGCATGAATAGAGCTGGGTGATGGAAACACAGGCAACGCTTTGCACGGGAGGGGTAGAGTGCTATTAGAAGTCCCACCGAGTATGAACTCAATCAGCAGCCAAGCGTAGTGGCTATTGTGCCTGGGTATAATTGGAACTGTGAGATTTTATTAAGAGAGAGTAATTGCATGTGCTCCTCATCAGGGTCTCCATTGTGGTATCTCTGGTCAGGATGAAGTCTCAGAGGACAGAATGGGTATTTACCGCCTCCGTTTCTCGAGAAGAGGGGACGGCCAGGAAAAGAAGAAATCGGGTTCTTCTCATTTCGTAGTCTGACCTCTCTCCCTCTCTCTCTGTTTGTCTTTGCTCATCACTCTTGCTCATTCTCTTTCTCACACTAGAGTCATCTGCCAGTGCTGCACTGTCTCAGCTGTCCTTTCACTGAAATATTTCTCTCCAAATGTAATACACTGTGACATACTTGTGGACGGTCTATTTGTCTGTGTGGTCAGCACTATATCCCCTCGCCATAAGCGAAAGAGTCCTACACTGAAATTGAGGGAATCTTCCTGAAGTAATCTTTCCCTCGGGACTTTTTGCTTTGACAAGGACGGAATGAGCCATTCCCTACCTGCTCTGAATGTGGAGAATCATCTGCAGGCTCTGGGGTCGGTGATTTATTAGTCCAGTAAAACTTAAGTAGCACTGTTTCAGATTCTCTCCGCGTTTGGCTTTCATCTACCCTAATATTCCTATAAAGACCTAAATCACAGTGATAATGCCCGAATATTTCATTTTGGCTCTAAGCAGCAGGGCTTTTTTTTTTCGGTCTCCTTCCGTGTTGCAGTGATGTCTTGATGTCTTCTCGGGTGAGGACAGAGGGGTCACTGTGTTCTTTTGCCATGGTTACCACCAGTACCGCTCAATCCCAGGCCCTCAATCTGATAAAAGGATGAGGGTGGAGATCATGAGCTCCTCACACAAATCCTGAATGTAATCCGCACATTGTTGTTCTCCCTCTCCTTCTCATTTAAGCCTCTTGGAAGGCAGTTTCTACAATGGTCGCTCAACTCCTCTTTAAATCCTCGTCCTTTTCATCTTCCGAATGGCAATTAAGGTCTCCCTTGAGCGGACTGTGGATGGCTTCTGTGTGGTGAAAGGAGGCTGGCAACTTCTGCCATTGAGAATGGCCTGGACAATATCTATTTAACAGAAATAAATGCATCAGCGGGATTAAATATAACCCCCCCCCCCCCTCCATCTCACAGCTCAGCTTAACTCACAAGTGGTCTCCCCTCTGGCCATATGTGCCCTGTCATTTACAATCTAATTTGATTAAATTGAGTAAAAAAATGAAAGAACAACAATGAAAGAAGGGCAGGTTGGCTGATATAGTGAGTTCATCAGCCTGACACTATGCGCTTCCAGTAACAAACACTTCATCTGGAGTTCACTGAAGCATCTGCGCCTGCAGACTCATGCTGGTCTCTGAAGTATGCCATCGACAGTGTGGTTAGAGCACGTCATGCTCCAGCTGCCTTGCCCACCCAATGGAAAGCGATTGCTGTCGCCTGTAATTCCACTTCTGATCACAAGCCTACTACACCCTTGGATCCCCTACAGCTGGAGTTCCTCCTGATTCGGCCGCTCGATTGGACAAGCTTGGACACGTGTGCTCGCTCACTGCTCACCTTCGTACGCCGTCAGCTGTGGCAGATCTTAATAGATCAAGTCATGCATGTAGCGAGTCATGCGGCTGTACTTCCACACTGGCAACAACAGTTGCCCAAAGATGGCAGGGACCTAGTTAAAGAACTGAACATAGGTTTTTGTGAGTCACTATGGTCCTACAGGTAGAGTAAAGGAAGAAAAGCCATGGGAGGAGACGGAGACGCGTGAGTTTAAGAGCTACACAGTTCTGCTGCTCCTCTTTCAAAGCAAATATGGAGTCGAGACTGCCTTTGTGTTTAAAGATGGCGATAGTAGCTGCAAAAGTGCACAAGCACACACACAAAAAATATTTTCCCCCTCTTGCCACAGACATTTCTGTGGGTTGGAGATAGAGCCAGCTAAGCCTGACTGGGCCTTTTATTAGTGTAACGTGGTGCCGACGTAAAGCTTCACATTGAAATTAAAAAGGTATTTAAGGACACATTCTTGAGAACGCTAAGCAAACAAGTGGTGAATAGGGACGGGGGGAGGAAGGGGCTTTAACCCACCCAGTGTTATTGTGTGGGTTGCGGTGGTTCTTTCCCATGTGCTGAGCTTGCAGTCTGGTGTCCTGCATTTGTTCTGCCAGCATGAAAAGGACCTCACACGGCCCTCGCAGCTGGCCACTGACCGGGTCGACTCCCATGTGAAACTTTTCGGCCCGTGCAATCTGATTTCTGAGGAATAACTACTCACGAAATTACAAATGTCTTTGTCTATAGCTTACCCATGTCTCCCAGCGCAATTCCGAAGTCAAAGCTAGCTAAGACCAAAGGAGCATTAAAGAAAAACACACACACACACACCCAAGAGCTTGCCAGTCAGTTACTGTGGTGCAGTAGAGCATGAACGCAGATATGAGTAACTGCAGGAGCCAATGTCACACAAGGGATTGCAGTCACATGTAACAAAAAAGTGAATTCCCTAGCTCAGTAGGCCCTTTGTAAAGCTCATTCATTTCAGACTGCAGTGTGAAACTAGACAGAAATGAGCTCAATGTAAATAACAACAAACATATCAAGGCGTGCACAGATGCCGTACGACCCAAATGAACACGATTCCGTTTCTGTAGTAGAAGAAAATATAAATCTAATCATTCAGTTAATCATTCCGTTTTTTTTGCAAACACTTGAATCCTGAACTATGTATAAACTACAGCTGTTACCAAAATGGACGCCTTGTTGTTCCTGGCCATGTTCCTTTGGCCATATTGTAAAATGGAATTCCTGAGTGATTTTGAGGGCACTACAAACTCTCCCACAATACACTCTTAATTCTAGTGAGCTCTGGAGGTCACTACATCAGCTGAATACGTACCAATGTACGTTGGGAGATTTTTGTTCCTAAGCAACTGAGAGGCAAACGCCAATGGTGGCTGTGGAGCCACGGAATAAACTGTTCTCAGACTCTCCCAACTCTCTGTGATCGCTAGCCAAACACTGAAGGTGTAGATTTGCCAAGTTTTAGAAACAGACTCCAAATTTTTTAGCAGAAATTCCAAACACATAAAGAGTAGTGTAGATACTGCTATGACAAGGGTCTCAGCCATGACCCACCTCACGTTACATTCTGAAAAAAACCTACGCAGTAATGATGTGGTGAAGGGTTTGGGCCGAGAATAAAATAAAGTATAAACGTCAACAGAGACTAAGGGACTCAACTGATTCTGATGTCAACTGACTGTAACGTCCTGCAGAAATTCACTGAACTCACTGACGAAATCGCCTTAAGGAAGAGCAGCAGGAAGGCATTCTCACACGTGTGAGTCAATATTTTTCCACTACCATGTTTTGTTGAGGACGCCTACTTGTTGACAGTCCTATTGTACAGTTTGAATTCATCTGCCACTGCTAGACACTCATATGCTCACAGCCAAAAGATAAGGTTTCCATGTAGGCACTCATGAAGTCCTTTGTATTGTCTTTGTATTGGTGTCCACAAACCATTCGTGAGGCCATTAGCATTCAAGATAAATCATACAGTTGTGTAATGTATAACACTGTTACATTTTATAAAGGTTCTTTATATCCTAAAGTATTCTTCACACTTATACTTTCATATTCTCAATTACAAAAGATCTTTCTTTAAAGAACCACTGAAAGGCCCTCTACACAGGGAAGGTTTGATCTTCCATGGCATTACTTCAAAGGGTCTTTCTCAGCGCCTTTATTTTTTAAAACTACGCTAAATTTCCAGTAGCCTTCAGCTTCGCAACAAGAGAACCAAGGTCTGGGATTAAGGAAATAAAAGATTTTGTGAATGCAGAGTTCCAGACATGATCAAAAACATTTAAGAACTTTAACCTTCAAACTGAACTGAGTGAGGCTAAGATAAACCCAATAGAATAAAAGCTTAAATAGTTAAAGTACAAAGGAACAACACACAGCAAACGCTCTGGTTAAACATAAGGATTTAATAAGATTAATTACGCTTCAGTTTCAGCTGATGCAGTTTGTTGCAGGATTAAATTAAGGCACTTCCAATGGAATGAGTGCAGTATGTAACTTTCATGCACTAAATATCATCTTAACGCAATACATAATGTAAATGAAGGTAGCTAATAAACAGGGAAGGTAACTGAAAACAAATGCAGAAATCTGACAGTGATAAAGCTGCTCCAGATGGAGGGCTTTCACCCCATGGAAAAACAGGTAAACTACAATATAACCTGAATGGGAAGTGATTCGGCAGTTGAAACCAATCAGAATACATTATTAAGATCTGTAATCCTTTAGATTACATTACTGATTACACACTTAATCATGTAATCAGTCCTCTGTAGGGGAATACGTTTAGAAAGAAAGCCGCCAGACCGAAGCGCTGAAGGTTATCATCTCATCTGCGAATGCGAGGCCACTGCAACGCTGCCCGGCAACGCTGCAGTGTGCCCATAAAAGCGACGTGACATCTGCAAAATGCTGACTATTGTGTAAATAAACATCATTAATGCCAGCTGCCCTATTGTCCTAGCGCCACATCTCAATGAGAGCCAAAACAAAAAGGAATTTGTTCCATTGCGTTCCATTGAGGCCGCTGCCAAGTACATTCACATACGTCGCCGCGGCAATGGCAGCGTGTCTCAGGAGTCAATCGGGGGCTCACTCCGGGGTCTAACAGCGCAATTAATTTGCAGCTAATGGACCGGTCTGCTCCACCATACTCTCAACACTGTGATCCCATTGCCTGATTAACACTGAGCATGGAGAACGTGGCAACAAAAGGCCATTGGACAGACAGATTTTAATCTACCGTGACGTGGGCCCTCTGTGTACGGGCCCAAGTCGGCTGGGGTTTGTGTCCTTTAAGGTCAGCTTAGACCCCTGGCGAGAGCTTTGGACATTCATCCTAACACACAGGCTGTCTGTACGCTCTTTAAGGAGCCTGCAGTCAGCACCGGCCCTGCACCTTTTCTGTAAGAGGGTTAAAACAAAGAGGACAGAGATTAGAAGCAATGGGGGGAGAGGATTCAGGTGGGATAAAATTGGAGGGGACAAAAACAATTGTGCTCTAAGTGGAGTCATTGGGGGAAGTGCTTTGAGGTTGCCGCCCTCTTTCATTGGCCCGACAGCTGATATTTGAGTGGCTTTAAATGCTGACATTTCCGAGATGAGTCTTTAAGATGCTACAGTGAAGGTGCTGATGTTAAAAGGGTAATTCACACCTCTTACATAGAAGTAGTAGTCTATCGATTGGGGAGCCAGGTAAAAGAGCAATTGCCAATGACCTTTGAAATTGGGGTCTCTGATGATGCTAATAGAGTACTTGCATCCACACCAGAAAGTCCGGTCCACACTATTAATGACAAATACCAATAAAATAAGGTGCTTTTTGACGTAGCTGGCATAAATATGCCACAATTCAAGTGACAGAGTCATAATGGTTGTGAAAGTGAGAATAAATTACAGTTTGAAAATCTATTACGCCTGTTATTAGCACAATAGGCGGAGATTGACTTTTTCCATCAAGCTACATTTCCATCAAGCTAACGCCAATGCGCAAGATTGCGTCCATGTGCTAGAATGAGTCTGTCATGAGTGAAATATGGTCTGGAAATCAGACGGAAATGTGTAAACAAGCATGACAGTTTGGTTTGGAATCTGAAACTCTGACTGACAGTGCACTGTCGCTTGGATTAGAGACATTCATTTCGTCCTGAACTCAATTATATTTTACAAAGGCTGACATCCCCAGTTAATTGCCGGCTTTCCACATGAGGGAATTATTTGCACTTCTCAATTCCCTGCCCATGTGTACCGAGTTCCGCATGCACAGCGGCCCGTCTCACATTTGGGGGAAAAAAAATAAAAAAATTAAAAAATCACAAATTACTAGTTTCTTTTTACAAAAAAGAGCACCTTTTGGAAAGTGAAGGAGATTGAGCTCTTTCTAAACAGTTGCGGGCAGAGCGACTGTGGGTACATGATGCATTATTCAGTGGACGGTTTGTGGCTGGACTAGATCATACCACTTCTCTCCAGAGTTGTCCTGACAGGATGGTGGAAATGAAGACAAGAGGGAGAGCTGACGAGTGCCATTAGATCATCTTTGAAGAGTGGCGACTGGAGCCTGCAGTGACGTCACTTAGGCCCAGGGGGCAGTGTGGGGACAGGATGAGGCTGCAGATTAGAGAGAAAAAAAGAGTGGTGGTGTGTGTGTGTGTGGGGGGGGGGTATTTCTGGAAATTTCAAATAGCAGAGGTACCCCTAGGCTATGTTTGTCACCAATCCCAGGCAGATTACAGCTCGTAATCTGGTGCTGTGGGCTCCGAGGTGGCAATAGGAAGGTTGAGGGTGGATCAAGTGATTTCGTCTCCAGCCGAGGAAGCAATAATCCTAACACACTCCCTTGTCCTGGGACTGCTTTTTAAAAGGCCACAGGCTGCCGGATGATGCCCCCCCTGCTTTGACTGTTGTTGTCATATGTGTGAGGTGCCTAAAACCTGGGATTAGGATTAACTCGGCGGATAACAATAATGTGGTGCACCGCCGTGGCGGGGCGAGCAGAGCCGAATCTCGCGTCTAAATCTGAACAACAACCCCTTTCCTGGAAGCATGTTAATCCCCATATCATTGTTTCCCATCTTCCACGTCCTGCAGTGGGTATCGGTGACATCATCATGCTGTTATCTTGTCACTTTGTTACTGTAATACCATTGTTTGGATCTGGAATGAAACAAATCAAGCCCAGGGAAAAAAAACACCCAGATGGCTCAGAGGGCAAACACGGTCTGTGCCTGTTTTTTAGTCGGTGCCAACTCACAGAAAACATACAAAGCACACACGTCCATAGGGGACTGTTTTTTTTTTGGTGTGTGTCTTACATGTTGCTGGAAGCGAGTCACTTAACCTAAATAGGTTCAAAGAAGCAGCTCCTCAGATTAGATTCAGGACGGAGTATTGTATTGATGGCCAATACACTGAGGCCGTGTTCTACATGTGGCTGAATGAATCGGCTGAATTGGAAGTGGTCGCATCTGCTAAGCCCCAGTAAACTCATTGTGTTTTCACAGCGGCGCACTCTCAGCGCTTGTAGATGAATTTCACGTGCTCTGGCTGCCGTATTGTGCCCCATCAGCAGCAGGGGAGAGAGGGGACAGGCATGCCACAGCCCTGGTGTGTAATACTAATAAAGAGAGAGTAAATGACGGCTTGCTCGCATCATGTAAAGCTGAGAGGAGGCTCCGGGACAGCAGGTTAAAACACGCCAATCGCCCTTAGTGTCACTTCCCTTGAGTTCAATCCCATCCTACAGTGACGGGCCACAGGCTTCAGGTGGCACCTTGCCAGTACACACACACACATACACACACACACACACATACACACACAGAGTTCAAGTAAACAAGTAATTGAACATTTCTGGAATTTTCCCTATTTTGGCTCGGTACTCCAGCACACACGGAGAGCAGAGAAATCAGCACTGAAGAGGCATCCCGGTCTAAAACTAGCTTTTCCCTTATTGGACAGAACTTCCCCTCTACATTACCCAGCATGCAATGTGCAAATATGTCATACAACAACTGTTCATAACCATAACAGTGCTAACAAAGAAATGGTGCCACATTTGAATTTTCTTTGAAAGGTATATATTTTTAAAATAAATAAACTCTCTCTTCTCTAAAGGCTTCTTTTATTTATTTATTTTTAACATTGACAACATAGTGTAAGGATCCCTGTAATTGTAGGGGGAAAGAAAAAAAAACGTAAAGTTGATATTTTAAAAGGAAAGGTTCATTAACTTTATTAATTGTAATTTAAATACCGTCTTATACAGTGACATATATGAAAAATATTGCGCTAATTGACTTTTATCAATACTGCCTAGCAGTTGTGTTATTGCCTCATTAATTCAGTCACAAGAGAAATAATATAGTTTCATTCTAGAGCCCATTTTATGTCAATGTCAGTAAATCTACCATGTGGCTGACAATCGAAATAATCAATCAGGAACACTGCCAAAACACCAGGTACATCACAATCAACCACTGATAAAAAGGAAGAATGCGCTAGTCGTCTTCAGCGTTATGAAACAACCTGGCAGACCACGAGAGACTGAAGCAGTGAATAACCAAATAATGCTTGCAGTCATGAAGAAAAACAGGTTCAACAAATCGTGAATGCAATCCAGAATGAAGAGGAGAAGAACACACGAGCGTGACCTCAGAGGGTTTACTATATAAATGGGAACCGGCATTGATCAACACAAAATAACTGAATAAATAAAATGAAATCCTCCATTGCTACACTGAAACATACCACAATGAAATGTGGACTCAGCCTTTAAACCACCAGTGGCAGTGAACAAACAAACACACAGAAATACTAGTAATTACGGAAAATGAACACACACACACACACACCTAGCGCAGCAACCTCAGTGCAGGGCAGTTAGGACACTTCAGCCATGGACATTGTTCTTTTGCTTCCCCCACCCTGACTTTGCCCCTGGCCCTGGGGATTAACCCTGCGACCCTTCAGTCCCAAGTAGGGATGTCACGATACCTGAAATGTATAAGTCAGTACCAATACCACTACAATTCCACAATTCTAAATACCAATTCTAAACCAATAAAACGAATGCATGTCAACATAAATGCTTTTATTTAAACATTATTTTCCATTTTTGTTTACTGTTGTTTCTTACCCACTCTACACCTTTAAATACCAGACATGTTGGAAGTGGGAGCTTCACTCTGATTGGCTGCGACTTTTATTGATTATTGTGTGTTGAACATTGCCATAACTTGGCCCCTGATTGGTCTACAGACTTGACTGATGTGTCGTTGGAATGCTGAGAGCATAAGCTTGTTTGTTTGTAATTTTTTGTACGTTTTTAAACTTTTTGCCAGTGCTCTTTACACAAACATGAGGATTACTAACAAACGTTTTGACGGAAAGACTCAAATTTGGTCTCGTTTTGAAGGGGACAGACTAATGTAAGTGCTGGCATGCTTTGTGTGAGAGTCGCTTCTGGGCTCCTCAGGCGTCGTGACGCAGCAGTTTTGTTTGGTCGTCTGATTCAAATGATAAATATTTCTATTAGTAACATTTTTTTTCAACCAGTCGCAACAGACCAGTTGCTTCAGACGTCATTCCTCGTGTTGATGTTGTTATTTTAGCTTTCCCGGCTTATTAGCGTGTAGCCTTATTATGGTGACCTCGAGTAGTCTGGGAGATCTGTGAAGTCGTCTGTACCTCCAGTACCACAGGACACAAGAGCCGTGTCGTTTTCAGAATTGTGGTATCGACTTGGTACCAAAGTATGGGTTCTTGTCACATCTCGTCCCAAGCTCACTTCCTGAACCTTTAGGCCACGACTGCCCTTTCATTAACTGTACTCTCCTGATCACCAGCAGGTTCACCTCCTAGCCAGGCCACATTTATTCTCTAACACAGCTCCAATGGCTCTAAACAACCATTAATGATATCTAGAATAAAAAACAGAAAGTCATAAGAGTTATGTTGTGAGATTGATTAGAATGAAGAAGTATTCTTTTACCAAAACCACAGCTGTAGAAGACACAGCAGTGCAGCGTAATCCAGACGTGTGCAGCATTCCACATAACAATCCTTTGAAGAATATTATTTGGATTTCACATGTGAAAATAATAATCACATTTGCTACTCCTTTCAACAAGCTGTGTACCCTTTTCACTGGCAGTGAGTCTAGCCAATTAGGACTGAGCTCTGTGTGCTAGAACAAGACTACTTTCTTCTCAATAGGCTACAGTGTGAGCCAATCAGACGACTTCATGCAGAGGGAATAAAAATAGTTACTTGCAAAATTGCTCTGAAATTGCAGGTTGTTCAGTCAGTCGAAGGCTTGAGTTTTTTTTTTTCCAGACTTGGAGCTTAACAAAACACTCAAAAATGTAAGAGACAGCCATGTTTAATGCAGGAAAAACCCTAACACTAATACACCATATCTCCAATAATGGCAGAAAAAGCAACTAATCTGAAAGCATCTAAAAAAAAAACAAATCCAGACCTTGATCTTCCCAAATACCTCAGATTGTAGCAGATGGCACACATCTCCTTGCAGTGAGACAAAACCTGTACTAAAGAAACAAATGTTTGAAGACCAAAAATGTGAAAAGGCCAAGCGAGTCACCTTTCCTAAAACCCACTGAATATGCATCTGACTTCCCGAGACACGACCAAAGGCAAAAAAAAAGTCCCTCATCAGTGCAATCTCTGTACATCAAGCACATCAAGAAAAGCTCTGGGAAAATAACCTCTGACCCCTCTAACCCAGCATACCTCACTTTTTCGTCAGACTCCATCTCCTTCCTCCTGGCAGACAATGCAGGCTCTTGATCATCAAAACGAGCGGCTTCAGGAACACTTTTATTCCCTCCAACCTTCAGAACCCAAGTCTTTACAGCACTTCAGCGACTGCACACTTCTGACTCTTTCAATCTGCACTACTGAAATATTTGCACATACGATAGCACATCACTATATTTGCACTCAGCTCAGAAACAACAAGGAAAGCAGCTTGTCACTGTAACGTTACACAGCTACCTCTCATACGTCAGTATTTATACTGTGTGCACTCTTATGGATAAAGGAGCTAAAAAGGGATCTTTTGAATGATGCCATTAAAGAACCACTTGGGCTTCATTTATAAGAACTTTCAAATGAGTGGCTTCAGCTGGGTTTTTTTTAAATGTATTTCAAGAACATTTAGAAACACACACACACAAAAAGATTTTTCTAATCACACAGCACTAGGGTCTTTGGCTGATTGGTGGTCATTCTGGTTGGTGAAGAGGCTGTGTAAATCTATCCACAGCTGTGAATGTAGAGCTGGACGATATGGTCAATTTATATTGCAATATATTTCTTAATTTAAATCAATATGATATAATTCAGGGCGGCACGGTGGTGCAGCAGGTAGGTGTCACAATCACAGGGGCCTGGAGGTTGTGGGTTCAATTCCCGCTCCGGGTGACTGTGTGTGAGGAGTTTGGTGTGTTCTCTCTGTGTCTACGTGGGTTTCCTCCGGGTGACTGTCTGTGAGGAGTGTGGTGTGTTCTCCCTGTGTCTGTGTGGGTTTCCTCCGGGTAACTGTCTGTGAGGAGTGTGGTGTGTTCTCCCTGTGTCTGTGTGGGTTTCCTCCGGGTGACTGTCTGTGAGGAGTGTGGTGTGTTATCCCTTTGTCTGTGTGGGTTTCCTCCGGGTGACTGTCTGTGAGGAGTGTGGTGTGTTCTCCCTGTGTCTGTGTGGGTTTCCTCCGGGTGACTGTCTGTGAGGAGTGTGGTGTGTTATCCCTGTGTCTGTGTGGGGGTTCCTCCGGGTGCTCCGGTTTCCTCCCACGGTCCAAAAACACACGTTGGTAGGTGGATTGGCGACTCAAAAGTGTCCGTAGGTGTGAGTGTGTGAGTGAATGTGTGTGTGTGTGTGTGTGTGTGTGTGTTGCCTTGTGAAGGACTGGCGCCCCCTCCAGGGTGTATTCCCCACTGGTGCCCAATGATTCCAGGTAGGCTCTGGACCCACCGCGACCCTGAACTGGATAAACGCTTACAGATGAATGAATGATATAAATAAGATACTGATATGAAAAAAAAAACACATAGAAAAACACGATATCACTATCATAAACTAACTAAAGCAAACTAACTTTAAAACGGAGTGCAATGAAGTGATGGCAGTGCCCTGTAATAACTGTCAGTCAGTGACAGACGCTGTAAATAATATATATTTACATTTGGAAAATGTGTACAAAAATCATATTGTTATTGATACATTTGAGATTGTGATATATACTGATATTGAATTATTGTCCAGCCCTATGTGAGTGGGTGAGTGTGTATAGCCCTGTAATGGACTGGTGCCCTCTCCGCCTGGTGTTACTGCCTCACGCCTAAAGATCTTGGGTAGGTACCATATTCACAGGGAGCCTAATCACAATTAAGTTATTAGAGAAGACTAATAACTCATGTGTCTAATGTCACCTTATTTTGCTACTACTGTCTTGTCTAGCACTAAGTCTTCACTGATAACTGGTTACACCAGTGGTTATCAAAGTGAAGATCTTGCATGCCACTTGTAATAATTCCACTGTAAAGCTAATTTGTTATTTTGATTTGTTCCATTTAAAGTTGCAATTTTGTATGAATCAGTGTTAAAAATAAGTTACAGTGGAGTCTACTGGCACTTTTCCACTACATGGTACCTTTTTGGCTCGGCTTGGCCCTGCTCTTTTACTTTTCGATTACGCAACTCTGGTACCAGCACCTTCAGAAAAACTGTCACTGTGGTGGTACCTTTCATATTCAGCACCTTTAGTTAGGGAACTTTTTAATTGTACAATATTGGTGTTCTGTTCTATACACCCAACTTCATCTCCAGGACTTAGATTGTGTTATTTTATTTTACAGAGTCCTATAATCACCGCTCCTTCTGGAGAATGTACCTTTAGGAAACACAACTGGATTTAACATCACTGTTGTACCTTTAAAGGAACATTTACAGTGTTTGTACTTTTAGTGCACAATATTGTACCTGTACTGTACCTTTATTTCTGACAGTGCAGTCACTGAAAGGGGGCCTGGTTCCACGTGAGCCGAGTAGGGGCTAAATGTAATGTATAAACCTTGCAAAATGCAAGGGACCGGGCACGTAGAGTCGAGTAGAGCAATGAACAAACACAAAAGTGGGGAGGGGGCATGAAGGTATTCTCATGTACAGAATGTGGTCACTGCAGACAATTCCTGATTGATTGCACCATATTCATCCACTGAAAACTACATAAACAGTTCTGTATCAATGAGGCAGGTTAGTAAAAAAACACTCTGTTCTTTACTGAATCGCTGTTTGTGCGAATCTAACAGCCTGCTGTAAATTATACCGCTGGCTTGAAAATTTTTTTTGTTGTTCACTGATTTGTACCAAACTTCACATCACTCCCTAATAGCGTTAAAATCACTGTAATGTGCCGTAAGAAACAAGACAGCATTACAGGCCTACAGAACCACTAGGGAAGATAACCAACACCTGGTGAGGTCTACAGATTGCAGACTTCAGGATTTCATTGACCGCCAAGGATTTGCAACCGTGTAAGACACATATATTTAAGATTAGAGTTTGGGCTTCTCCAGAGGGAGAGAGAAAGACAGAGATTATAAAGTCAGGGAGAGAGAGGATATAGGCTCGCTTATGTTAGCATGTGAGTAATTACATCCAAAGGGTAATGAGGGCATTCGTTGCTAGGTTTAACATCACCATCAAACTGTAATTGGAGGAATTACAGGAAATGATAACCCAAATGTAGTCAAACACCAACATTGCTTCAAGATGTGTGGTGAGCTTTAATGAAGGCACCCCATAAACCGTTCTGGCTGCAAAGCTCAAGGAAATGACTCCAAGCCACTCATGGACTGGAATGGTGCCACCTTATCTAGCCTGCGTCCTGTCATTAAACAAGGTGCTTATTAAAAACTCAGCCAATGTCAAGTGCCGTTGAATTAGCGTGTAGCTAACGGTTATTCCGATGATGCATTTTCAGCGGCTTTGGCCTCAGATGGGGAAGAGACTTCACTCGGCTCAGAGCTGGTGCCCTTCTTCACTGACCACAGCAAGGGTCACGCAAACACACACACACACCCTCACTAACACGCTAGCTTGCCCGCCAACCATGCAGAGTAGTTAATGACGCACTAAAACTACTGCATGCAGAGAAAATTGCTGCCTTAAATGGGTGCCAGATGACGAAACTGCATAGATTTACAGCTAAGGCAGAAAAAAGCCTGTTCTCTGTTTCATGTGGTCAGGAGTGGTGGTGGCATCTGGCCCACTCTACGCTCTTCTCCTCCAGTCCAGGCCGCCAGAGAAAAAAAAGCTTGGCCGTGACTCATAATGACCGAGGACACACTTAAAGGGGCCACACGAACCTCCTGGTGGGACTAGCCAACCTGAAAATTGACCAAATCAAAATCAGAAATGTCAAAAGCCTTGTTATTATCACAGTAAGGCAACAGGACAGAAGATGTAGACTCTGCATGTCCCTCCGGAAACCATGGCAACCCCTCATCTGACTACTTCTGTGTATTTGGTAACTGTGGGTCAGAAACGGGAAGAAAGAAAACAGCAGAAACGCACCATTGTTAGCATGAAAAAGATAGCCTTTATCAATAGCACAGCAGAGTGAGCCAAGACCACGTAGAACTATTCATAGCTCATCTATGATATACTAAGCTTCTTTTTCTTTCTGAACGCATATACAAATAAACAAAGTACACACAAAGACTCAGCACTTTTGCAGACAACGAGTACAGACACTAAAATCTGTCCACCTCCACAGTTTGGCCATCAGCACTTTTCCAACATGAAAACCCATGGCTGTCATTTCCAAACCTGTGCTTGTTGTTTTTATCTTTTGAATGCAGCAGTTGACAATGAATGGACCAATAGCTATAGTTCAAAATGACTTGGGATAAAGCGCCTTTACATTAACACAAATAAACAGGGAATTTCACCACATTTTCAAAGCTTTCTGTGAGGTTTGATATGAAATGTGCCGTTTTATGGACTGTTCACAACCATGGTCATAGAAACGAGACATCTGCATCACAGAAAGCCATTGCATTAAGCCTGAGGCAACTCTGACAGTTTAGTTTTAAAGGGAACACATTATAATATAAAAATAACTTTGTTTTAGTGCATTAGCACATTAATTTTGGGATGTGGAGGACCAACCAATGCATAAACTGTGAAATAAACAAACCAATGTTTTCTTCTGTTAGTTTGTTTATCCGCCTAAGCCTGAAAACACAGGATAACACAAATACAAGTCCTTCTGATATTGTGCTGCTTCTTATATAGAGTACAGATACTTTAAAACTGTACTATACGTGTGCAGACAAATAAAAATCCCCTGTGGTGGAAATTTCTTATCAAGGTTGTTATTAATTTGATTTTTGTTGTTTACTTTTTCTCCATGCATGTTTTTTTTTTATTGATTTTATGTTTTGAATTATGATTAAGACTGGAGAAATAGAAATTAAAGACCAAAAACAACTAAAAACCAGTGTTTCTGCTCAGAAAAACAGTTCTGTTTTTTTTTTTTATCCTTGTGGTATTTTGATCAAAGCATGCCACGGATGTTTCCTTAAGACCACAGAGAAGTGTGTAAACGTTTTGGATTAACATGTAGCATTCTAAATTTAAAATTATGGCATCCCAGTAAACATTTAGCCGTTGATTCAACGTTGAAATAACGTAATGACTGCCGTCTAATCAACGTTCTCTTAAGGTTGAAAATGAAAGTTGAAAAGACGTCCAAACATTATTAACATTAACATTAAACGTTATTAATTGGTCCCGAAATAAATTACTTGTATAAAACGCGCTTTGGACGTCCACTGACGTTATCGATTGGTCACCACTTAACTAACTTATTAAGATGGAATTTGGAAGTCCATTGACGTTTAAAATATGTCCTTGACTGACAGACTACTTTTTGACCTATTTTGAACGTCCAGGGACGTTCCTTGTTTACTGGGATAGGACTACAAACACGTGATTGTATTTCAACAATGTTAGTTTACCACTATTATATTAATATATACTGTAACAAATTAATCATTTTTAGAGTTATTATAGACAGCTAATAAAATGGCTATATTGGTTTGGTAGATAACAGTGGAGCAGCACATTACTTTACAAAGCACAATTTCATTTCAAAACATCTCAGTGATTAAATTATTCACAACATCCCAAAAATGTGGAGAAATTCTATGTTATTTTGCCCCTTTCATACATTCTAATTAGTGGATTCTGCTAGAAGCTGCACACAGACATTCAGCGTAAGGTCATCATGCCCAGTGTTAAGTGTCCGCTGGAGGAATAAAATCCCCCGCAACTTTGGGCTGTGAAGCAGTAGAAGTGCATTTTCTGCAGTGATGGAGCTCTATCAAATTCCTTTGGGATGAGTTGGAGTGGCTTTTGTTATTCCGAACTAATCTTCCGACACGAGTGTCTGACCTGACTAATGTTCTCATGCTTTTAATTCCATGCCGAAATATTCCAGCATCTAGTGAGAAGAAGAATCCAGAAGAGCAGATGAATGCTACTGGGTGGTGGGGAGTGGGTATATGGCAGGGGGCTACCCATTAATGTCCTTGTTTCAGTAGAAAACTTTGGGCATCTAGAGTAGGATTGTTTTTGTTGATGTAATATATATTCTAAAGAGTCAATAATGTACAGTACAACATCAGAGTCAGCCTTAAAAACAGCATCGCTGCACTTCTAATCAATAGTATATACATCCAGTCCCTGTCCCACATGCCCCGAACGTATGTGAACAATGTGCAAATAGAGTATGTAACAATAGCTCTCTCAATACATCTGCAGCGAGATGGCTGGCACGAAGCCATCTACCACAAACCAAAATGGCTGTGTTTGCCCTGAGCTGGCATATTCCAAAACCCCTTGGTCAAAAACTCCCTGGCTGAGCGCTGGTGGTCTGTAGCCTTTTCTCTTTCAGGCCACACAAAACCACACAAAACCAGGATCTGCAGTGGCTCACCGTGCCTGCGGCCTCTGAATGGGTTCAGTGAGCCGGTACTGACAGGGGGCTGCCCTGCTGCATCTCTGTGGGTGGGGGAGTGGGGGGGTCCTGATTCAGCCTGGGGAAATGGGTGAAGGTTAGTGTCATATCAGCAGAGTGAATATTTCCAAAATCAGTAACCTTACATTACCCTGGTAATGGCCCTTTCAACAAGTTCCATCTCATAATCAAAATCTGGAGACCGTCAACTAACCTTATGCTAGCTCTTCATAAACACTTCAACATGGTTCATGTCAAACCCAACAGCCTGGTCACTGTCAGCGTGCTGGGAGGTAGAGAGTATAACGTCTGGTGACGCCTCATTCCCTCAAGGCTGGGAGCTCAGGAGAACTTAAATGGAGCGTCTACGATTGTGGGGTCTAATCTGCGCTTCTTTTAAGGTGGAATGGTGTGTTTGAGGGAAAATAATGACTATTATTTGTACATGGCTGGTTTAACTTGTCTGTAATTTTTTATCTATTGAATTACCACAGAAACTCATTTGTAACTCGAGCTGTTTAGTGTTGTAGCACTGAGGAAAAATCTTCTGAATTGTATAAAAAGTGTTTTTGATTATAACCATAAACTACGCCTTTAACTGGCCTTATTCTCAAGATTTTTGATCCCGATTCCGATATTTTTTTTGAGTATCTGCCAATACAGGGTCCTGATCCGATAATTATATTTTCCTAGATAATACTGTTACACAGTGCACACTTCAAGTACATTATAGTTATAAAAATCCGCCCAGTGTATCTGCGTGAAACTGAACATCTCACATTAAGAAATGAAAACTCTACAGAGGGCTTTGAATTTGAAATCCAGATGCAGGTAGAAGAGGCGTGATGACTTGCGATTTGCCAGCAGAGTCAGATCACAACATTTATGAAGCGTGCTACATGCTGTAGGGAATATTCACATCGGTCACAACCTGCTCAAGGAGGAGGAGGCAGAGAACGAGGGAGTGTGAGCTCGCCACCTAGAGGAAAGCAAAGATGGAGCTTAATAAAGCTGATACGTATCAGTAAAACAATGCTGTAATTGGCCGATATTTGAGATTGGATCGGGACATTTATACTCATTCACTCTTCTCACTGCTGTTAGTTACCACCACAGAATCTGAATATGTTCAGCCGTCCAACGGTGCTGTGTTAGCTGCAGTTACAAAAAATTAGGTGGCTGTTTTCTGGGGTAATAGAGCTTCATCCTATACTTCTGAGATAAAATGATGTGACATTTCTTTTCCTTCTGCTTTTTATCAGCACTTGACCTCCATAATAGTTTACTGCTCTCAAATCTTTGCAGGCGTTTTCCAACATCTATTTTATAAAGCCCTTCCAGAAGATAAGAGGCTGTTACAGCATCTATATTGCTTATTAAAACCCTTTATTTCAAAACAGATATTAGATAAACAAGCATCCGCAAACCACTGGCCATGCCGTGTTTATGTGTATTATGTATAACCAACCTTTCTGACAGTTATTGATAGACTTCAAACTTCAGTTGTCGACTAACATTATATCTCTCTTCTGTCTGATCCAAGTGTCGTGCGAGTGTTCATTCTCACTTTTCTACACTCTTCACAGTTATGCAGATGATTTTTCGCTTCCTCTGAGAGCTTCTGCATGCTCCTAGGGAGTGTGTCCTTGCTTTTGTGTCTCTAAGCATTTAATAGTAGGAGTCAGAACCAAGATTTCTGTAAAGGTGCTTTTGGGACAATGTCAGTGTTAAAGTTTATAAATACATAGGCCCTATAACAAAAAGTTCATGGACACCTACTCGTTCAACATTTTTCTGATATTAAGAGCATTAAAAGGAGGTTTCAATACCCCTCTTGCACAACCTATGTGTACAACTGAACTGTGTCGGCAATGGGTCAACATTTAAAGAGCTGAATTCACTCACTACAAATGTTTGCACATAGTGTGAAAAGGTGAAGGAAGTGTTAAATCCAGTATTACCATCAAAAAAAAGAAAAAACAAAAAACAGCCAAAAAACAAACAGTGTAATAACGTTTTCCTCATCGTGGCGGCAGTTTGTCAAGAACATAGTCTTCAAAACGTCTTGATTAAGAGAGGTATTGCTCTCCAAATACAAATATTAAAAGGTCAAAATACACTTAAAGGCAAAGCCATAAAATGGCGGTCACCAAACCAAGGTCTTAAATATTTAAATAATTTTAGATAATGGCCGACACATCAAGAAAAAGAAATCTTGACTTGAGAAAATTGGCATACATGTTACAGACATTTATAAAGGCTTTTCCGGGTGAAAAAAGTACCAGTAACACTTGTTGACTGGAGATTATTGATCTTATTAAATACCATTGTGTTCTGACATCTAGGCCTTCATTAAGGTGTGTTATGTGGAGGTGAGCCACTCCATTTGTGTGTAAGCTCTGGTGGAACTAAACTGTGTAACAAGACCGCTTCTTATTATCCTCTACCTTGCTTTTAATTGGCTAGAAATAAGTCTTTTCATTGGTTGTTTTTGTGTTTCAGCATGTGTATAAATGAGGATGAAGGCCAAGGTGCCAAAGCATGTTGGTACTGAATAAAATCTACAATCTCCAGTCAAGAAGTAGGGCTGGTTTATTTCACCTTCAAATCCTTGATTTTTTTCCAAGCACCTTGTTGTAAAGTTGTGCCAGATTCAGGCGTTGAGACACTAGCGGAGGTGAAATTAGATCAAATTCGACAAATGGATCCTTTGTGGAAAATCATTTGCTGAAACAAGCATTCAGGATTTTGTAGGACTTTCTTAACTGTCAAGTTACGTAGATGTAACATTTGTTAGGCATATGGGACTATTTTCTATTGGTCTGTTCATTAATTTGACACATTTTAATGAACAGTGGGGGGTTTAAATCATGTTACAGAATTAAAAACAATGGCAAATATTTGGTGGTTGTTATAAAGTCTGAATACACATTGATATGTGCCAGTAAACAAAGAACGTCCCTGGACGTTCAAAATAGGTCTAAAAGTAGTCTGTCCGTCAAGGACATATTTTAAACGTCAATGGACGTCCAAAATCCATCTTAATAAGTTAGTTAAGTGGTGACAAATCGACAACGTCAGTGGACGTCCAAAACACGTTTTATACAAGTAATTTATTTCGGGACGAAATAATAACGTCAATGGACGTCCAAAATCCATCTTAATATGTTAGTTAAGTGGTGATCAATTGATAACGTCAGTGGACGTCCAAAACGCGTTTTATATAAGTAATTTATTTTGGGACCAATTAATAACGTCAATGGACGTCCAAAATCCATCTTAATAAGTTAGTTAAGTGGTGACCAATCGATAACGTCAGTGGAAGTCCAAAACGCGTTTTATACAAGTAATTTATTTCGGGACCAATTAATAACGTCAATGGACGTCCAAAATACGTCTAAAAGTTGTCTTTTCAATGTCTGTGTTTGGACGTCTTTTCAACTTTCATTTTCAACCTTAAGAGAACGTTGATTAGACGGCAGTCATTACGTTATTTCAACGTTGAATCAACGGCTAATTGTTTACTGGGGTACAGGAGGTCCTCGGGTTAAGTCAGTCCCGATTTACGATGTTTCATGCTTACGACACTTCTCCCAAACATGTTTGATGTGCGCGGCAGAAGAATACACGGTTACGGGGTTCAGGACCGAGGAAGATAGGTGTTACGATAGGATAAGTGCTTACAGTATGTTATTTACGTACAGTATGTACGTATGTTCCGACGTACACCGAAAATCGGTTTACGACGCGACGTAGGAACGGATCAACGTCGTAAGTCGAGGACCCCCTGTATAGATATGTGTGAAGTCATTCCTATTAGAGGCAGCTTTACTAGTTGCCTTAATGAGCCGTGACAGATTTGACCTGAAATAAAAACACAAATGCTGCCCTTTGGTGAAACACTACCACAGCAGTGAATGGAACTGCCTCCAAACCAAAACTGACCCTTCAACATGGACGTAGAGAAGGCTGAGAGCTTCCACAGGGTGGAACTTTGGAGAATCTGTTGAGATTGAATGAAACTGTCTTTCATTCCTCCCTTTAATAAAGTCCAGAGAGACATGGAAGTTAGCAGAGAGAAGAACGGGGCAGTAAAGCACAAGCGCTTCTTTTGTTACAGAGGCAGTTCTCTTCTCCTCCACGGGTGGACGGCCAGGCTCTTGGAGCCCTGAGGTTTAATGGAGTGTGTGTCTGTGTGTGTGTGGAGAGAGAGAGAGAGAGGGGGGGGGGGGGAGAGAAAGGGCTATCAGCACCACCACCACCCGCTCTCAGCAGATTCTCACTTCACACACACAGAAACAAACACACACAGACACACAGGCTCCTACTACTGGCAAATACACCTCAAAACCAACAAGCCTGAGATAGCATCATCTCTTACCCTAACAAGCTTCTCGCATGGGGCTCATCTCAACCTCCACCACCCCCCTGCTCCCTAAGATCTACCTAATTAGAGTCAGGGTTGGCAGGTATCCTGCAGATATCTCCTCTCGCTCCCGCTCCCCCTCTCTCTCTCTCTGTCCCCACCCCTCTCTTTCTCTCTTTCTCCCTCCTGCCCGCTCACCAACCTTCTTCTTGCTAATATACCACTGCTCTACAAAGAAAAGAGCTGGCGGCTCTGTAACTACTGACACTGTCAAAAGTGAGGCCTATTGAGGATGCTTTGTTATCTAAGAGCCCATAAAGACACGCTGGAACTTAAAGGCTATGCGGATCACTATAAGTGCCAGGGGGATCTTTAGTTTGTGAGGAGCTGTGGACAAGTCGAGCTCTTTGTCAGACAAGAGCAGACACACACACACACACACACTCACAAAAACTATATAAGCTTGAAACCAGAGATGTGTTTTTTACAGAGTGCAAAAAAAAGCTATTCAATTGTAAAGAACAGAGTGTATTAATCTGTACTTATCCACCTCAAGATTTGAAGCATAATTAGAACGTCTTCCTCAACATTATACGGCTTTTTCAGTCTTTAATCTAAAGCTCTGCTCATACTTTCAGGCACATCCTCCTACCTATCAGTCAAAGAGAAGCCCTGCCAAAAACCTGTGACAAACTGGGTTTGTGATTCCAAAGATTTAAACGCGTCTATCCATGTGCAGTTCCTGTCAACTTGTGTTTTCACGCAGCCTCGTCAGCTTCAGATCGCCATGCCCGATGACCAGCGTTGGTTAAAGGGTTGTAAAGCCTTCCAGCAACTGGCTGCGGGGCACGAACGCTCTTCTCTAGATCGTCAAAATTCCACTTTAGTTCTTCCCTATGGTATCAGGAGATATGGAGATCCATCTCTTATCCTCACAGCCATCAAATCCTCACAGCAATGTTCCCAAAGCTTGTGTAAAGCCATACCAGAAAAACAGAAGATATTGCAACAGCAAAAGCGACAAGAACCCAATAAAGTCCTTCCTATCAAAAGAACTGTAGGACGTAAGAAGAGGTCTCCAAGGTCAAGGCCATTTTGCCTGTTCCTACTTTGTAGGTGTTGTTTGTTGTCCCAGTTTTTTCGGAGTAAGTCTTGAAAAATGCAATAATAAACCACACAAAATTGTGCACCTTGTATTCTCTGCTAAACTGTGTACTTTAATGTCACACTCAGCATCAACTCAAGCCACCTCGGCTGGACGGAGGATCTTTAATCATGTCCCTGCAAGTCCAGGCAAATTACTGCCTTGTGATCACAATCAATAAGCCGATAGCTGCAGTGGCGCACCGCATTTCACACACAGTGGGAGTTAAATGGAAAGACCGACTGGCCAAGTGCTACTGCTTTCGCCCTAGCAATATCCTTGAAATACTGTATCAGCCTCGAAACTGCACAGAAACACACACTCCAAGGAGCGTCGCAGGAGCTAAGACTAGAGTGATGAGGACCATGAGGCGGCTTCATTACCCACACATTATTATGAAATTTATTGATTTCCAATAAGTAGTAATTTTGGGACTATCATTAGGCATCCCAATGAGCCGCCGAACGGCAAGGACATAAATAATCCACCATCGCACAGAGTGAAGAAATTTCACAGAACAAGCTGCCGGTCATTGCTGAGCTTCATCAAGTGGCGGTGCATTATGCATTATTAGCTCGGCTCTTCACCTCAGGATCATCTGGAAATGTGGAGCACCAACGGGGTCGGAATTTCAGAAAATACCAAATAAATCATGGCATTGGTTCACAATCATCCGTTGAAAAACACAGAAGTTTCACATTTTCAAATAATAATAATAATAACAAACAAATAAACAAACAAAACAAACACTGGCCTCCAATCAGCATAAGACCAGATGAATCATTTGTGAGTACATGCAAAACAATAAACACGGCAGGTAGTGTCGCAGTAACACAGCTCCAGGAACCTGGAGGTTATGGGTTCTAGTCCCGCTCCGGGTGACTGTCTGTGAGGAGTGTGGTGTGTTCTCCCTGTGTCTGCGTGGGTTTCCTCCGAGTGACTGTCTGTGAGGAGTGTGGTGTGTTCTCCCTGTGTCTGCGTGGGTTTCCTCCGAGTGACTGTCTGTGAGGAGTGTGGTGTGTTCTCCCTGTGTCTGCGTGGGTTTCTCCGAGTGACAGTCTGTGAGGAGTGTGGTGTGTTCTCTCTGTGTCTGCGTGGGTTTCTCCGAGTGACTGTCTGTGAGGAGTGTGGTGTGTTCTCTCTGTGTCTGCGTGGGTTTCCTCCGAGTGACTGTCTGTGAGGAGTGTGGTGTGTTCTCCCTGTGTCCGTGTGGGTTTCGTCCCACGGTCCAAAAAACATGCGTTGGTAGGTGGATTGGCGACTTAAAAGTGTCCTTAGGTGTGAGTGTGTGAGTGAATGTGTGTGTTTCCCTGTGAAGGACTGGCGCCCCCTCCAGGGTGTATTCCCGCCTTGCGTCCTATGATTCCACGTAGACTCTGCACCCACCGCGAACCTGAACTCGAAGCCACAGACTTATTTTTTCCAATATGCTAATAATATAGGAATATCAGCAAATATACCCTGGAATTCTGCAGTAATATGGACAGAGGTATGGGTTAGAAATGTTAGAAAAGACCCCAACTTTTTGTACCCTATTTAGATTTAGACCATTTTTTTCACAATATATCAGCACTTCTGAAAATATGTTTTTGGAAAGTCTAAATTTAAAGTAAATTGAATCAAAATATAGATGCATGACACTTTTACTGAGATAGGTGTAATTTGTAGAAAAAAGTCAAGGCATGTCAGACTACACCAGAGCGTCTGAAAACCCCCTCGGACTCCAGGGGGTTAACCATGGCCTTTTAATATGCACTGAGTGTAAATGCAACCAAAACACATTAAAGAGTTTAAGATACAAATCCTTCAAACAGCTTCAGGAAACCAGTAAAAATGATTCCATCTCAGCAACAGAAACCGCTCTACACCCAGTGATGACTTCTCCCTTTCTTCATCTGAATATGAGGGAAAAAATCCACCAGACTGCCCTCAGTAAACAGAGCCATAACTGCTCCTTCAGGTCAGCTGATGACGTGAGTTTCCAGTTAAAACGAAGACTTATGTTTTTAT
This sequence comes from Hoplias malabaricus, assembly GCF_029633855.1. NCBI lineage: Eukaryota > Metazoa > Chordata > Actinopteri > Characiformes > Erythrinidae > Hoplias > Hoplias malabaricus. The sequence continues at coordinate 33,393,589 of NC_089812.1, read as the reverse complement.
AATTCACCTCGTCTTTATTCACCCACTTTAAAACATGCACGGCTCATGACCACGATGACTAATCCAGGTCTAATTAATCTACAGTGTTCTTGTTATAAACGCTGTAAAGCTGGTGTAAGGACATTTTAACAGCATCAGAAAACATGAATTTCAAGGCAGCCGTCGTTTGAAAAGAAACACAGGAAATTAAAGGGTACAACCTCCTTACCGATACACTAGACTATGAGAAACTGAGAAAGGCTGGACGAGGAGATGTCCACAGATTTGTTTGCCTAATTACAGCATTTAACCAGTTCCACGCACTTAACTTCAAAGGATAATAGCCTTTTGTGAAAAATCATCTTTTTAGGAGAACAGCAAAATGTGCTTCATCATTTAAGGACATATTATATTAAATTCCACCGCTCTACTCTTCCTGTCATGTTCACACAAGATAGAGAGTAGCCGGCGTTTACCTGGACTGCAAAGAAGAAAAAAAAAAAAAGTTTAAAAATGGACTTGAGGTTTTGTTATGACAGCCACAAACTCAAGAACACTTCCAAAGACAAGAATCTACTTTTCTTACTTTTCTCACTTCGTTTATTGCGCCGTTCTGATGAAGAGAGCACCAGGGCCGCTTCTCTACTCCATACGTCCGACTTTTGACCTTTAGCATTTATCACAAATAGACAATATCAGAGAATGCTGGCTTATAAACATCAGCTCCTAAGCGAACAGGCGCTGATATACTAAGAATATCTACAGCAGCGCTATAACGTTGCCTTCAGGTGCTCACCAGAAGGTTGTGCATACCAGATGGTTGACTATTAGACGCCACTTCACTTCACTGGGCTACATGTTGAGAAATACGCCCACCACCGTGGAAAGTAAGTGTGGAGGTCTGGAGAATAAGTATCCTTTTTCTTTGCTATTTGAAAAGCCCATAGATCAGGTACACAACGAGAATATATAGAGGAGGTATATTTCTTCATAGTCACTGTGTAGACAGTAAATTCACTGTGTTACTGGCAGAAAGGATGTATGGCCTTGTTGCACATTGCATCTGGCAGATCTGTGCTTCACTAGAATCCCAAGTTTCCAACTTGAAAATAGAAATTTGTGGCTTTTCGAGGTCAGTTTACAAGTGGGAAAATCCAGATCTGTCAGAAGCCAAACCCGACTTTCTACTAAAATAATTATGTCCTTGACATAACACTGCACTGTACATCCAAATGGTTGTGGACATCTTTTCATCCACATATTTCTGATCTGAAATAAAGGCTATTGGTAAAAAGATTTTTCTCTTCCTTGTATCTACCTTGTATCCACTTTACCAGCTTCTAAAACACCTGGTTTTGCGGCCAATACAGCGTCAGTTCGTCTTGGGAATGACATACACAAGTCCTGCACAGTGGTCAGAGGGATTTGAAACCATTCTTCTTGCAGGATAGTGGCCAGGTCTCTACGTGATGCTGGTGGAGGAAAACGTTTCCTGACTGGCTCCTCCAAAACACCCCAAAGTGGCTCACTAATATTTAGATCTGGTGACTGTGCAGGCCATGGGAGATGTTCAACTTCACTTTCATGTTCATCAAACCAGTCTTTCACCAGTCTTGCTGTGTGTATTGGTGCATTGTCGTCCTGATACACGGCACCGCCTTCAGGACACAATGTTTGAACCATTGGATGCAATGGTTGTGCAATTAATGAAGATTGGCCACCAGGCTGCTCCAATTTAGCCATGAAACCTCCCACACTACAATGACAGGTGTCTCAGTTTCATTGTCCAACCCCTGTGTATATGCATAGGTTTATATCCCATTCTTTCTTTGGTGAACAGTAGAGGTGGGCGATATGGCCCTAAAGTAAAATGAGGATGATAGGGCACAATTCCACTCCATTAACAATTAGCTGAACTGCCTCTATCACATACGATGCCACTAACACTGGGAGACTTGCAGATGTCAATCACTGTCTCTTTTCGCACTCCTCCCAGTGAAATGGCACCGGATAGCCCAACGAGCCAAAAGAAAGTGCCGACCGCCTAGGTCTGGCACATCACTGACACGTTCTGGCTGCCGCTGTGACATTTGATAAGGAGGGGGTCTTCCCACCCTCCCACCCAGAGAGCAAGCCCAATCATGCTCCCTTAAGACTCCCAGTCTTTAAAGGTTGAGGCATCACTGGAGATTGAACTGGTGATCTTTGAGTGATACGGCCATTGCTCGGCGGCTCTGTCACTTAGAACCCAAAGGAAGCACGATTCCTGTGATAATTTGATTGAGTTCAGCTGCATGTACTTTAGTGAGCTCAGGTACAGATCTTCAAATCGTCCTAAAGCTATTGGATTTTGCTTTACTGCTATCGAAGCCCATCGAAGGGGGGGTTATACCCATGTTGTCCACATTTGCCATATTTGAGATGGGGAGCCATAGAAAGTATCATGTGTTCCCAGAGTGGAAAACAATAAAGATCCTATGTCTAATTCTAAGTGTAGTCTCACACTAAGTCTAAGCTCATATACGCACCCCTGACACTGGCAATTCAGTGACACCACACCGGCTGTGTTTTCTATGTGATAGACTTGTAGGCTTGTTAAGATATGAGCTGTCACATGCTTGTCAATTACGTTCTTCACTCATCCCAACTTCATCTGCTACCTGCATATCTATCCACTTCATGAAGAACTCACAGATTCTACAGCTTTCTGGAAATCTCACAGTTCAATCCATTTCTTTTTCTTACTCCCACACTAACCTCCTTACGCTTCTAGGGTATGAACAGTTTCTCCACAGTTGCAAAAGACATTTACAAGCAGGGTTCTTCAAGGAATAACTAACCTGAAGCTTCTTGAAGGATTAAACTGTTATTCAAACTCATTTTGACGAAAAACAGGTGGTTGGTTCATGCATATATACACCAATCAGCCATAATATTATGACCACTTCTTGTTTATACCCTCACTGTCCATTCCTCCTGTACTTCAATGCTCAGCACCCACACAGGAATATGAAACAAACCAGGTGTCATAAGGGTGGTGGCTCACTTTCAGCGCTGCAGTGACACTGACGTGTTAGTGTGTGTTGTGCTTATAAGAATGGACTCGACACAGCAGTGCACTGAGAATAGTCCACCAACCAAAAACATCCAGCCAATAGCTTCCAGCATCTAGTGACCATCAATGGACTAGAGGCTTTGCAGCAACAAATCTACAGGGTGGAAGCCTGTGCTAGCATTTCTCCTGCAGTGTTGCTATCAGTGTGTGAAGGTTTGCATTGACAATAATTTATAAGTGGTCAGAAACTTGTAGATAACTCATGAAAGAATAAAGTTACATTAAAACCAAGCACACCATTGTTTTTCCTGTGAAATTCCCAATAAGTTTGATGTGTCACATGACCCTCTTCCCATTGAAAAAACAAACGTTGGAACCAAAATGGCCGACTTCAAAATGGCCACCATGGTCACCACCCATTTTGCAAAGTTTCCCCCCTCCCATATACTAATGTGCCATAAACAGGAAGTTAATATCACCAACCATTCCCATTTTATTAAGGTGTATCCATATCAATGGATACCAATCCCTGTACTCTCACTGACTGTACATCAACAGGGGAGACCAACAAGGCAAGTGTGTCTAATAAAATAGACAGTGAGTGGACACGGGGACATTGCTGTGTCTGATCCACTTACACCAACACAACACACTATAAAAGAGATGCACCGGCATGAGATTTCTGGGCCAATGCCGATAACCGGTGCTGATTATACACATTTATAAAATACGGAAAGATAAGATACACCTGATTAACATTACTGACAAATGTATTCATGTACTGACAGATGTACTGAATTATAGAACTAAAAAATGTCCCCGAATGGTCAATGGAGCTGAGAGAATGGACGGTGAGTGTGGAAACAAAGAAGTTGTTATAATGTTATGGTGGATTGGTGCCTGTATAAATGAACTAATTTGCATATAACATGCCTTTAACCCTTTGGGGTCTAAGAACATTTTCTCAATTTTCAGAAATTCGCCTTTAAAGCACTTGTATTATAATATACTGCCCACATGTTCTATATCAAAATGTTCAGAACAATCTCAGCTCTCTCGTTAAGAGAGGCACATGTGACCTAGAGCATTTCATGAAGAGATAATCTGTCTCTAACCCTGAAAAACTTAAATCCGATTTTAGAAAATCTTTATATTTCTTATGAAAACATCCCTTTACTCAGTTTTATCAGAGTCTTAAAAACAAGCGAATCCACCAGTTAGACGCAGCAAGAGGCAGAGGAGGCGTGTCTCAAGCTCATTCATAGGCTCATAATTCGGGATGTACAGTATAGGGTACAGTCGTGATAACGTGATCGAAAGAGCAGTTTCTGCACATTCACAGAGTGTTTGAACTGTATTTCTACGCAGTGCTATCGCTAAGATATTAATAGAAACATCGCATTCTTCGACCCTAGTGGGTTAAGTACATAGTTCTCAATAGGTCTATACACACACCCATTCGTGAATTTAGCTTCTTTCATGATTTTCTTTGGCACAGATGTTCCTACTCTGGCCACACTATTATTTTTAGGAACGCTGATATAATTCTGTAATTTACTGGCAGGATTCTTATCACTTTAATTGACAGGGAACGCACAAGCTGTAATCAATATTCCGTCGATAATGTCACACTGATGTCCACAGCTTGCCGCACAGTTAAATATTTTAGTTTGTTTTCTGCTGGAAACTTCTCACTTGCACTCATTCTCCTTTGAAAGCATTTTCATTTAAAAAAAAAAAAAACTAAGTGGGCTCTTGCTTTGCATTGTTTCCACTAACACCTGCAAATATGAAAGTCTCCTGAATCATTGTGTCAATTTTTAAAACATGAAATGCTAAGTTATGCATGGCCTGGTAGGCTTTGGGATAAAGTACAGCCTAATAGCCTATATTTCCATTCACTCTGGCCTAATTTATCATAATTTATGGGCTTTGGTGCTGACTCTTTTCCCGAGCTTGATATTTCTCAACAAGTAGATAGGGATGGGGCATTGTACTTATTCCAAATGTGAAAAAAAGAAGTGCTGATTCGAGAAACTGGACAAAAAAAAGAGGGACCTAAAGGAATATGATATGATATCTGTTCCTAGGACTGGACCCACCAGTCTTGGGAGTGAAGTCTGGAGAAAACAGCTCTCACAAATCCTTCTCCCCAGCACGCAGCTGGGGCTCGCTCTTCCCCGCAAATTCAAATGGGTTTCCTTATGCAGACATGATAACCATTTTCCAATTTCAACTTCATCTTCAACCACCAATTTCAGCCTGTGTGGCTGTGACTGCAATATGAGTCCCTGCATATATACAGGACATTACAGGCCCTAGCAGGGCCTCACACACAAATCAGAGCGACGGGAAGAGAAAAGGACAGGTGGTCTTTTACACCTAGACGCTTGTTACTTCGTTCCGTCTATTATTCAATAAGATTTAATTGACCCTTGACCCCGGGGACGAGGCACCGATGGTCCCAGCTTTTGAAACCCGCAGCAGAAACCTTGTGGCAAAGTCAAGTAGGGGCTAAATCAGAAAAAGCAGCCACGGTGTGTCACACGGCTTTGGAGAATAAACTACAAGGAGAGTTAGGCCTGATTGTGATTGAATGGTGCTTGATGACTCTTGACATTTCAATGGAGTCGTTCAATCACACGGTGCTGTTTTTCACGCCTCTGCCTACTGTGCCTATGCACACACACTTACAGACGCACACTCACATGCACTTGCAGCCGCACACACTAATAAAGGGCACATGGGCGCGCACACACACACACACAAACGCAAAGTAGGTCTACCAAACAAGGGAAGGAAAGGAATGCTAAGCACACTTTTTAAAATCTCCTCTCAGCCTGAATCAGTTATGATCAGATAGATCCCACTCTCTCTCTCGTCTCTTTCTCAAAACCCCCAAAATACACCAACAGACTCAACGTGAACTACACAACTAGTCAACAACAAGTCTTTCATCTCTCTGCTTGTTGCGTATATTAGCGCACTTGCGTTCAAACGCCACTAAACGTGTCCCGATGTGCGAGTCTATACGCCTTAAATCTCATAACACTCGCACTTCTTAGGCTCGTTTACTTCTCCTGAAGTGTTGAAAGGAGCAAATAACAAGTTTTAAGCTTAAAAGGAGTGTGAAACAGTATGAAGTTACAGTATGAAGTTTGTTTCAGTCTAACACTTGGATCGAGGTTCAGTGAAAATTAGTTCAATTTGTGCATTAACTGAAATTGTTGTGAATTCATTATCGTTTTATGTAGAAAATGACCTTCTGTATGTCTCCTTTATTCTATTGTGTAGACAATTTTTCAACCTCGCCGCATGCCTTTGATTCGAACAAGTCGTTTCCATCACTGTATCAAGTCTGATATCGGTTAACGATCTCTTCATTCCAAGTGAATTACTGCTTTGTACTGTGCCTCACGCAAAAGCAGTTCAAACTGAAACACTCCTTATAACTTCACTGCAAATGGACAGGGGCTAAACCACCCTAGGCTTTAAGTGGTGGGCGCAATTATGTTGGTTTTTGTGGCACTACGCTGCTTTTATTGCAGTTTAATTTCACAGGAGACAAGAGTTTTGAAACTAATATTTGTGTATTATAAACTTTTTGAGAAAAGTTTGGGCTAAGAACTGAACCACCCACCCACACACTTTCATTTCTCACAACAGGCTTTTTGTTTGTTTTTCATTTACAGATTCTAAATGGAAATTTGGCCCATACGACAGGCAATTACGTTATTTCTATTGCAACTTTATGAACTTGAAGATACTAGAACATTGCAAGTGTAATTCATGTGTTCATTAAGCTCACAGAGTTTGAGCTAAGGCTAAAACCAATTGTCCATCTTCCATTCTGACTGCGAATGGAAGAAATTGCAGTCTGAATTGGTCATAAAAATTCATGAACTGTGCATCCCTACTGTTTAGCTTTTCTCTTGGAACAGACAAAAAAGAATGAGTAGTGGCATATTTAACACAAAACTCTAGCAAAAACAAGAAATTCATGTTTTTTTTTTGTTTTGTTTTGTTGATGCATCATACTTCATTGCAGTAAATGGAATTATTTTTTAAATACTGATAAAATAGCTCAAAAAAAACAAACAAACACATGCATCATTCACAGTTATGGCATTTGGCAGATGCTCTTACCTCAAGCCAATTGCCATGTTACAGTGGTAGGATAATAGGTTTGGAAGGTATTGTTAGGGGCTCCTGCATGAGCTGGGAAATGAACCCCTGTCTGCAATGTTGAGAGAACAGCATGCTGAGAATACTTAGTCCTCAACTAAGGACATGAAACGACTGCAACTGCATGTCAAGTTCTTTTAAGTACAAGTCTCAAAAGTAAGGAAACACATGGATAAATTATAGTGATTAAACCTAAGACCCAAGCTACGAGGGGAAGTGGGAAACCATGTCCTTACAGTTACCCCCTTCCTCCACAGCTTGTGTCTAAAATTGGATCACTGCCTCTTGGTTAGTTTGCTTGTACATGGTAGTGTTTCTTTACTTTTGAGACACTCTGTATAAACCTATTAGCTCACCACAACTGAGAACTACTGTATTCTCCTCTAAAATCTGGATGCCCTCCACAACGTCACTGCAATCCTCAGAAGAAGACTTCCTCCGAGTTGCGTACTGTTAACACACATTACTACACAGTATTTGCCATTTTACAGCTCTAGCAGGACCTTCATATTCTGGCCTCGTGGGCTTTGTTAAGCTGCGTAGCGTTGGAATAGTAATTCAGCAGCGCAACAGAAACTATCTGAGACAAAAGCAGCCAAAAAGGAGAGTCTCTGAAACCAAGAAGCCTATATTTATGCATATATATGCTCTCGCGACAATTACGCTGCCATGCAGAACAGCTTGACAAATAACGTCTTGGTTTACTAAACCGCGACCGATCAAATAAACATCTACAATTAATCAATTAAAACTGCTGCCTAGAGAGAGCCAGATGAGCTCATTTGCATATTTGTGTTTTTGTGATCTCTTCTTATCTGAGCTCCCAGCAGAACTTACTCAGTGACTCCACGCTCTCTGAGGAGAGGAAAAGCCATTTAATGTTGATTACCAGAGGACTACAAACCGATGCCTGCAAAGGCTATCTCCAAAATGAAGGGATTGCGCGCGTGTGCGTTTCTACACGTAGATGAGTTCCATGAAGAGTGCAAATTTTTGATAATACTTCTAAAGACCGTTCAGTTCAAGAGAATCTAGGCACGTTCCACTTGTTTTTTTAATATTTTTCAGACACGGAAAAAGAACAGGAAAAGAACAATAGCGATTTCTCAATACATTAGAGACGTTATGGTTTATGTTTACGGGTTAAAACAATTTACGTCCATTTGTGGACTAATATCAATAAATGCCTTGTCATTCTGCAACCATTTGAATTAATATGCTGTCAAAGGGAGAGCAATATTAGATAATGGTTATGAACATAAATGTCAGGCGAGCCATGCTGGAGGAAACCGGTGATGTATTGTTGCAACTCCAGAATGCTCCACATGGCTGATTGATACAGCTGTAGTTTGGGGAGATGTAAATGAGCTGCCGCAGCTTGTGTCTTATTTTTGCCAGCATCAGTCATTAAAAATGCCAAGATGTTTCAGGTGTAATTCAAATGCAGCATGAAAAATGGAACGTCGTGTCTCTTTAAATTACTGTGTGAACAAAGAGTAAACACGGCGATCAATAACGGCTCAATGGGGAAGCATTAAAAGCAAAGTGTCACAAGTTCTTCCAGGGTCTGAAAGGGAATGGAGAGATGGGGTCAGCGTTGCGCTCAGGATTTGCTGCAAGTGACAGGCGTAAAGAACGAGGGAAAAGGCAGAGGGTGGGTGGGTGGGTTGGGGGACTGGGAGAGAGAAGTGAGAGCATCCTTATCTCCAGTGGCACGACCTGCACTCCCATCAGGGTCTAGTCCATGTGACTGTCACTCCCAATATCCCAGTCAGAAGAGCTGCTTGCCTATTTTTATAAATGTATTCATATTCATTAATCTTGAGTGTCATTCATAATGACGCATCTTTAATGTAGCTCCACCGTTTCTCGCTCATCATGACAACACTCATCCCACAAATGAATAACACGGGCAATCACTGGAAAGGTAGCTCCTGTCAAGCAACAATGGTTTTTATTTCTGAGCCATACACTCGCATTCTTTACAAAACAATCCGGTTCGGTAACTCAACACCAGTTTACTGCCTCTGAAACGAGAAATGGTTCATTTAAATGAGCATTAATTAGACCCTTTTTATCTCTTTGACCCACCGCGTTATTCTGCCTCATAACATTTCTTAATTGCGGGGAACAGCGAGGGTGTGAACGCTAGCTGCTAACGAGTGCAATTAGCCGGCAGGCTCGTGCCGCGCCGACAAAAAGAGGTCATTGATTGGCTCTGCCACATCACATGGGCATGAAGAACCAATCGCAGATGGTCGTTTATCTTTCTTCATAGTAATTATCTCCAAGAGGCAAAGGGTGGTGACCAGAACCTCTGTGAGGCTTGAGGCTATGTGAAATCAAAGGGGCTATATTCAGGCCATTCCCGCAGTTGTTCACAGACAAAACTGGAGTTGGAGCTGCTCGGAGAAATCATGATAAACTTTTTAACTGCTACATCAGAGCATTTGCATCTTAACAAGGAAGCCCACCGCTGCCATCCTCTAAATTCATTACTAATGAATACAATTGCATTTGGGACACACACATCAAATAAAAGGAGTTTAGAACTGAGAGCCAGAACTGTCAGCACTCCTCCATTAAGAGAGAAGTCTTTTAATGAAGTGTTTTACGATGTCCACCCAGGGACGTGATGGGCGTCTTTTGTTCCTGCTCAGTCCCCCGTTCTCTCCAGGCCATGGGCTCGGGACTCCATTAATAAAGCAGGCTTTCAGGGGGAAGGAAAAAAAGCACACGGCCCTCACAACCCTGCCATGATTAAAGCTTTTAAAAACCACCGCCCTCCTGTTTGCATACAGCGAGAAGCCGGCCGCATGGCTGTGTCTGTGTGCTTTTTCATCCTCTCCTTCGCGTTGTGCAGACTATGGTGAGCACTGATGGTGCGCTGCCGTGAAAGCCACTGGACGAGGGGCTTAATGAGGCGGACGGATCAATAGGCAGGTCAGGGGGAGCCGTCAGCTCACCTCACAGCCTGCCCACATGCTGATAGCTCACTCTTCTCTAATGAAATGCTAACAGGCCCTGCCGTCCATTAGCGCCACTATCATATGTCAATGCGCCCATGTTTACGTGTTTATACTGAGCCTATCTACAGTGGATGTAACAATACATTGATTCTGATGCACTGTTCCTAAAGGCTGTAATGCAGTCAGATAAACCCAAGGTAAATATATATGGCATGAATACAGCCATAACTACAACATTTATCACATACAACATGGTGCCTCCGCAGCCACACCGCATATTCACCGCATATTCACCATTTACTCTGTACTCCATTTTTTTTCATTATTACAGCCTCCAATCTGTTTGGGAGACTTGCTCTGTGTTCAAAGGAGGGATAAATTCCGTGCTACTTTTTAAACTTGTATATTGGAGTATTACATAATATACAACAGCTGGTTGGATTTTCGGCTTTTGAGAATCCGAGAAAACACAATTACAATTTTAAACTCATCCATCCACAAAACCTCACTCCACATCTCAAATATCCAGCTTCTCTGTGCTTCTGCAAATGTTCTACCTTTGTGTTTATTGCCTTTTCTCACTATTTGCTACTTGACAGTTAGAAGTTACACATCCATTCCAAATCAGTGCAAATCAATATCACGGTTACTTGCATTTTACCATGACTACGATTAATGAACGATTATTTTGTTTTTGTTAGTTATTTTTTTACCCTCACAGATTAGTGACAAGGTTTGTACTGTAAATACACTGAAACTGAAACACCTGTCATTGTAGCGTGGGAGGTTTCATGGCTAAATTGGAGCAGCCTGGTGGCCAATCTTCATTAACTGCACACTGCACAATGAAAGACCAAAAGCTTGGTAGCATGGTTTTAAAGGGACAGTACATAAAAAAACACAGTGGGGACCTAACAGAATAAAAATAATCAGTATAATCGATACAGACAAGATTATGTCGATTAAAAGTTCTGAATGTCGACTTCGATTAGTTGCCCAGCCCGGGTGACTGTCTGTGAGGAGTGTGGTGTGTTCTCCCTGTGTCGGCGTGGGTTTCCTCCGGGTGACTGTCTGTGAGGAGTGTGGTGTGTTCTCCCCATGTCTGCGTGGGTTTCCTCCGGGTGACTGTCTGTGAGGAGTGTGGTGTGTTCTCCCTGTGTCGGCGTGGGTTTCCTCCGGGTGACTGTCTGTGAGGAGTGTGGTGTGTTCTCCCCGTGTCGGCGTGGGTTTCCTCCGGGTGACTGTCTGTGAGGAGTGTGGTGTGTTCTCCCCGTGTCTGCGTGGGTTTCCTCCGGGTGACTGTCTGTGAGGAGTGTGGTGTGTTCTCCCTGTGTCTGCGTGGGTTTCCTCCGGTTTCCTCCCACAGTCCAAAAACACACGTTGGTAGGTGGATTGGCGACTCAAAAGTGTCCGTAGGTGTGAGTGTGTGTTGCCCTGTGAAGGACTGGCGCCCCCTCCAGGGTGTATTCCCGCCTTGCGCCCAATGATTCCAGGTAGGCTCTGGACCCACCGCGACCCTGAACTGGATAAGGGTTACAGATAATGAATGGATGAATGAATAATTGCCCAGCCCTATTTCAAGATTTTGATGACAGTGCTGGAATTTTACATCATGATGTAATGATGATAACAGTTCAGATTAGTTGATTTCTCCTTTTTAAATTTGTTTGATTTGTTTCTCAATTCATATAGAACAAGGTTTTCCTCCTGTGTTGTGGTCTAAAGATTTAGAGTTTCCATTCAAGCAGAAGTTAATAAATGTTTTACTTGTTTTAAAACAAAGCAAGCACTACTTGCTGGACTTGAACTTTTCAAAACATAGAATTTTGTAATCACAGTGGCTAGCCACAGCTGTTTGATACGTCTCCACAAAGAAAAGGACAGAGGCCGCGAACCTGCTTTAGCCGTGTATATTGAGCATGAATTCTGGATCTGGCAGATATTGTTTCTTCAAGGTTACGCTGCTTGACTACAATGGGATCGCATGCTGATCTTGTTGCTAGCGTGTGCTACAGTGTCAGGCATGTGCGTTATACAGTCACAAGTACACTTGTGACTGTAATGTTAGATGTATTTGTGTGTGTTTGTGTGTGTAATATGTCCTGTAGGTCTAGCATACTTGCTCTTACACTAGCAGCAAAAAAAAAAACACAAAATAGGGACGCACTAGTTTCTAATTCAAAAGCCCATGATGTATCTTTCTGTCATTAAAGTCTTGACAAATTCAGAAATGTAATCAGGGTTTTTTAGTAATTATATGAAAATGCTTTGATTAACTTGGACTCTCAGCTACGCTATAGAATGAATTACAATTTCATAAAGATGCATTTCTGTCATCTCTAAATGTGCAGTCTTGAAGTTATTGCGCTTTGTTCCTATAGAGACGAATATAAACATTTATAACACCATAATTAGTGATTGGAGGATCAATATGCAATAGGCTGGAATTGCCTGTTTTTTCTTTTTCAGCCCAAATTTAGGGTTGGTTCACATTTTGAAATATTTCTAATACCTATCAATGACACAATATTCATGAGCCAGATTTCACTACGTGGTCTGAAAGAAAATATTTCATCAGACTAGCAGTGTTTTACAGTATCTGGCTCAGACCAAGGCCAACGCTACTTGCAAACTTTGTAAAACTAACATGCCTCATGGAGGCAAGCAAAGGAAAGCATTTTAAAACCTGCGTCGATGATGCATCAGCCAACTGACTACAATGAGCAACACAAGCCAAAAGAACTAGCGAAGACGGATGTTTTGTAGTCTGAGATCAAACATCATATATAAGGTATGAGTTCTCATCATGAGTCCCCTCTGCTTTAAAAGAAAGAAAGGCAACCTGCATGTACTTGCTGTGAAGCACATCACTGATGCAGCAGCTGCTTGTTAAACACAGGCAACCCAGAGCCTTTATAGTGTTTATAATGTTTATAATGAATGAATCCTGATGTTAAGGTACTCCTTTTACAATTTGAAGACAGATGCCAGTTTGTATTTAAATATTTCCTCAAGCTCTCACTTTGATGTCTGTGTTTCTCAACCATATATTCATCCCTGGATTCCCTGGAGATAGGATTTTATTCCTTTACATCCTTCAGTAAGTCGGAATATTAGATGATTCCGAGTAAATATGATTGAGTGGCTGATGTGGGGGCGAGGCCGGAAAGTGCTGATGAACTCTGAGATCAAGCTTTGTAGGTTGACATTGGAGATTTGCTGTACATGAACCTTTATGTCTGGAATTCCGAATGTTAGAACCCACAAATATAATAAACACACCGTTTATTCTACTTCCATGGTTTATGGAACAATATTTGCACTCCAAATGGAAGGTTTAGTTCACCACTGGAAATCACTAGGAACTCGTGGCCGGACTTGTTGGTACTGCTGCCAAAAACAATGAAATACCAGATCTTGTTGACCATCTACCATCTATCAAATCGTAAACGAATCACTTTAGAACCGTGTGCTTAAGAGTACTGTGGGTCTAGCAGGCTTGCTCTTTCTGCAGCGGTCCAGGGAGGCAGGCGGTTAAGGCTATGAGAACATTGCCGCCCTCAGCCCTGTGGACTTACAGATCCACACGGCTCTGGGCCCTGACCACACCAAGTCTTGTTCGCATCACGAGGCGCTGCTCTGATTCAGCCTGACGTGGGCGTCCTCTCCCTTCAGCCACCATGTCTCGGTTATGTCTGCAGAACTCATTTTTTTTGGGTCTTCTGCTTCTTCTCTCCCTCCCTTCATACATCGATGACCTTTCGTATGGCCCGGTTGTCTTTGTCAAAGTGCATCAGACCGAGAGTTTGTCCTACTAGATCATCCACAAGCAAACAATAAAACTCTATTGAGGAGGTCTGACCTTACCAGGGGGCAAGGAGCGTACAAGACAGGCCTTTGGGTCAAAACGGAGCACAGATGGTGGGGGTGATTATGAGGATGAAAGAGGATGGTTCACTGCATTTCTTTGACAGGCTGGATTCAACTGAGGAAGGGGTGGAGCTTGGCTTTTTACTGTAACGCTGGAAGAGGAAGTATCCATACGGACACATCAGGGCTACTATCAGAAAGGAACCGTTATAACAGTAATGAGAGTGGTATCAACAAATTGACAGAGATGTCTACAATTCCCAATTTGCGTTACAAAAATTAAATGAGCAACAGTAGCTACATATCGCAACCACTGCCTGAATACCTCTGTACTGCGTATTCTTCCTTCAGTGGAGGTTCATGAGCTCCACTGTGGTCCTTCCTATTGCTATTGCTTTTGTTAGTTTGTTGCTGGTGATTGATCCATTGATCTCCCGCAGGCATTGTTCAGCAAACACTGCTGAAGGTATTGCTTTTTAAAAAGCCATTTGAAACCACAATGTATCATAATGAAAGCACTACAGTCCTTCTTGGTGAAATAGCAACATACAGCTGAAAAACATCTGGGCTTCAGTGTGTACTGCTAAAGATGCTAGGAAGGATCAAACAGGGACATGTGTTAACACATTTCTATTCATCTTTGGAACAACTCAGTAACTTTTTGTAGCTTGTAACTTGCTCTTGTTATTGCTTCCTAGCTAAGTTCACTCTTGTCAAGGTTACCGTTGCTCATTAACCTTTGGTCACTGTAACCCCCGTCTGTCTGTGAGTAACAACATGTTCTAGCCTATATGCTATAGCTTGTTATTAAGCTATAATGGTGTGAGCTAATTAGCTTGTGGAAATATGCTGGAATTTTTCATGGAAACAAATGGTTTAGTCTACAAGGATCAGTAAATAGATGAGATACATTTAAGAAAAATGTCCACAGACTGTTCTGTTGAAATTGTATTATATGAAATTACCATTATTACTCATTTAAATTATTAATAATTAATAACTGTTGTTGACACAGGATGCTAGCCAAGTTGGCACATCTGTTGGCACGTCATGCATTACCTTCCAAGTTATATTAAAGGAAAACTAGGTAAGATTCTCTATGTTGGCTGCTGGGCTCCCTCTCCAGTTGGAAAGTTTAATTCAGCTCCACGGCACTGTCCTAAAATCAAGAGGGCGTTGTTTTCCTGCACTCCTCCAAAGGTTACATCAATGCCAGAGGCTCTATCCTTATTACAGGCCAGTGAAACATCGTAATAACTTTGAATCTGTGGTATTAAGGTAAAAATACGACCTAGTGTTCCTGTAACATAACCGATAAAGAGTTTGTTAATGATTTCATTAAAACTGGGGCTTCACACCAGTGTTTTGAAACACTTATCCAGGGCGTGGTGTCCAGGGTGTGGTTTCACTTGAAGATGGTGGGTTTGCACCCAGTGGAAATGTTACAGAAACCACATTCAACAATCCTTGCTCTCCACCAGCTCTGTATAAACATCCATAAACATACACCTAAAACCCTATACTTTAACTGTCAGCCATTTCCTAACTGGCACTGGGACAGACGGTGGGATGTGGGCGGCTGTGTAACATAGCAATACCCACATCTACAGACCCAGTCCACGCTGCTTTGTTTAGTTCTCTCTCTCTCTCTCGCTCCCTCGCATTCGGAGTTGCCAGCCTTCACACATCTGGTGTGACATTGATTCTTAACTCTGGTCTCACACTCCCCCTCTGACCAAACAAATCCCACTGCAAATATTAATTCATCTAAAGCAGCAGCCAAGACAGCCGCAGTGTTGGGGCCACGGTGCTCCAGTGCCAATGGGCTACTAGATTTGCGAGGGGAGTTGTAGGTGGAGAACATTTATGCTTTACTCACTCCACGCAGATATCAATCCATGTTTGACTGCTAATAACCGGTTCAAAGAGAGCTGAATTAATTCTACATGACATGAGCTACGCTTCCAGTGTAATTATATGTGAGTCATTTCCAGGTTTGGCAGATGTCAAAATTTAGCTGAGGGTGTTTGTCCACAGTACTAACGTCGGGGAATTGCGGGGGGCTCAACATCGTTATTAGGCCATTCTTCTCATTGTATTGTGTAGTCAATGCAATGTCAATGTGAAATCCATAAAGAACATGGCTTATAATACAGTCCATTAAACAGCTCACTGACTGTTATATTCATTCTGCTGGCTGAACAGTATATGGGCTTTTTCTGATTGAAAGGCAAAGAGATCAGGGTGTTAATTTTAATGACAAAGACATTGGGCATTTAGGTTTGACTTTCATACCATGTTCGGAAAAAAAACAAAAAAATAAATAAAGAACCCTCACATTTCAGATTCAGATGCTAAACGTTTGGTGCTGTTTTGAGCCTCGTGTAGACGACTGCTGAGAGAGTTCACAGCTTCTCTTTGTTTGAAAACATGTTCCTGTTTATGAAGAAACCTCTCAGGTTCAGTAATCGACAAAACGTGACCCGAGAGGCAAAAGCGTGCAGTAAAAAGGTCAGTATTTAAAAAGTCTCAAGACCATTATTGGGTAGATGTTGGCTTTTCATGCAAATGAGCTGAGACAGGTACGGCAGTATACATTAAAAAGTGTTTTCCTCTCTCCTGAAACCCTCCGCTGACCGGAATTGATTCTGATGGCAGACTTGGTGGATTTAGCTTTGCCTAATTCTGGAAACGCTGCTCGGTTCTGGAAGTGTTTCATGTCCCGGTGTCAGAAGCGGCACCTTCAAATCTGGAGCCCATCAGGCAACTGCGCACCTGCGAATGCGCTCAAACGAGAGCTTTTGCGAATTCCGAGCGCGTATTTTCACATCTGTTTAAACGCATCAAAGCCATAAAGACTGTTTTATTGGATTCTACTTTGGTGCTTTGAAATGAAAATAAATAGCCAAACATATCTGCCGAGGATCTCTTTTATCCCTGTCAGTATTCATTGCCTTGAGAGGTGCAAATTGCCAAGCACTACAGTTTGCACATTTAACCTCCCAGTCTTTCACAGCTGCACGAGCGCTTATTAAATCATTCAGGGCACAAGCCCACGCTGCATGGGAATTAACTTTTTTTTTTAGAGATTCATACCTCACTGTCATAACAATAGACCTAATTAACTGGTACTAATCTATGAGTCCAATGAAACTGTCAATTTTACAAGGCATATATAGTAGAAGCGTCCTTGAAGGAGGCTGGGGAAAAAAAAGGGAAAAAAGGAAAAAGAGAATCTATGCTTTGACTGAAGTCTCTCCACCTCAACTCCCTCAGTACTAGAGCTCATCAATGGCAGCAAGACGAGGAGGAGAAGACGAGGACCTAATTCGTTCCCGACTCGAAGACATTTTTAGGATGTTTGATTTCGCCCGAACAAAATATCAGCATCAACCTTCAAGAGCCATTTCCCTAAATGCCAAATGTGAAGGCATTCGCCTGGCGTTCGCCGCCTTCCGATTAAAAGTTTAGCGCTGCGGTGTAGTGAGTCATTTACATTTTTCCAGCATGAGTGGAGCAGGCAGAGACGTTCACAGGTGGGGACGCGCAGATACGCGCGGGGGAATGCGGTCCGCCCCCAGTGCCACACTCGGTTTTGTTCTGCAAGACTGTTTTGCACAATGAGGAATTGTAGCTGAGCAGCGAGGGCCCCGCTTCTCATCAAGAGGGGATACTAGCTACATCTGTACCGGCTACGTCCCTGGCATGTAAAGTGGCCCAAGGCGAGGGAGGGAAAAAGGCAAGGGTGGAAAAGGAGAAGAAAAACAACAGCAACATCAAAACGCCTTGCTCTCGCTGTCCCCTGTGAGTCCAGGCGGGTCGAGGCGAGCCGGTGGGGAGGGCCCTGCGTTTGTCCTAATCGATAGCGAGCGCCGAGCATTTAGATGCGGCCAGAGGCTCCCAGCCAGGCCTGAGCCCCGGCTGCCTGCCAAGACCACGGGAGGGTGTGGAGGGGTGCTGGGGGGGGGGGTTGTGAAGTTGTGGGTGTGCAAAGATGCGCTCATCTGCACAGTCAAAGCTCATCATGTGGCACTCGTAGAATCTCCATCATTTCCAATTAACACTGAGAAGAACAGGCTGACATCAAATGATTAATAATTAATCGTTAAATATTAACATAGTCCACCTTATGTCCTAAAGTTTGGAGACACCAATTACAACAGTGAATAGCTACCGGAAGCCATCAAAACAAAACGGGAAGCTCTGGAGCAGCTACACATCACTAAATGTCAACACCAGACAATACCACTAACTCTACTGTGACAGAATGCCATCAAATCCATGGGGAGCGTGTTCCAGCTTCTAGGGCTTAGCCGTTCCGTACGAGAAGAGGCTGTTACTACAGAGAAAGGGGCAAACTTCCTGTTAATCCTCTTGATTTCAGAAGAAGTTCTGTGTGAGCAGATGTTCACAATGTAATTGCGTTTTCACTGCCACAACATCTGGTGAAAAATGTATATATTTCGAATTCAATCTACAAAACACTTAAACCGAGGTAAGAACAAACTCTCAGATGAAGTCTGTCCATTAATTAGAAGAATCGCTGCACTAAATGAAGATGAGCCTGAGCCTGTTGGGGCCACTCGTGAACATTTGTGGGCCCCAGGCAACATCCTACTAGTTAGTCCCCAACTACTCCAATCATATTATTTCGTATGCAAGAAAGAACAAATAATTAAGGATTAATTAAAAGTTAAAGGGGAATTCCAATGATTTTCCTAAATTACTGCATAATTAAACACTTGAGCTGTAAACAAAGTCATTTGGAGTGCGCTGATGTGAAATTCTCTTTTCTGGAGAAACTTTCGGACTCAGAAGTGTCCCCAGCTGTGGAGGAACTACACGACTGAAGTGTTCAATGAACTCCAAAACTACCAGGAAACTATTACAATGAAACGATCAAAAACACAGGCTACATGTGCTTTAGACATGGCCTTAAAAACACTCATAACAACACCTTAAAACCTACTATTCATACATTATAACTCTGTAAATCTGCATTAATTCTGGGCGATGTTTACTCTGATGTCATTCACGGCAAAGGGTCTTGTATCTTCTCAAGAAACCTCAGTGCTTCTAAAAGGCACATCGGAAAACACAATGAAACGGTCGTACACAGATTATGTCTGAGATATTGATTTACACTGAACTTAAACTTATTTATAAGAGAAGTACACTGCAGATGTTGAAGGGTAAAATATTCATTTAAGCTTAAAAAATAGAAGACAGCTCTGGAGGCATGTGTTGGCTCCCTGGTGGTTTGGGATATATTCCCCCAGAACAAATCTCAAGATCTGCAGATTCTTACTCATCTCTTATTGAGCCCCCTGTATGTGCCAATGTCTCTCACCTTCACACCGCAGACACCTAGAATTGCTTGCATTAGATTTGTTCACCTGCCTCGCCCTATATTTTATTACCACAGCTCTAAATATACTCAGAACAATGTGTCATACAGCAGCCTACACTCCTTATAACGAATTCTTTATGTATACTACTTATTGTTTACACACTGCTCTTTGTTTTTTTGCTCTGGTGTGGACTAGAGGAGGATGGGTTCCTTTAATTGAATCTTGGCCTCCTTCTCAGGTTTCTCCTTCAGAACGTGTGAAAGTCTTTCTTTACCCTAAAACTATAAAGATCTATAAAGAACGCATTCGAATTCCTCTCGAATTTTAGGTCAAACTTCAGGGACCCACTGTGGCTCCAGGGCCCTTGACACCCTGCTTGTTGCACCACCCTGGTGCGTGCTGTAAAATATTCTGAAGACCACTGCTCTAACCCGACTGCCAGCGGGCACAAACTTAAGACCTGAATATGCCCTGAAACCGTAGTTATAGAAGTGCTGTTGGCTCGGAGGGTGGATAATGTTAGGGGAATAAGAAAGGACCCCCCCTCCAGCCACAGGCAGAATGCACGTGCTGAGGATTTTCAGCAGCCCCCTAATCGCACACCCACCATCACATCTCACAAATATTCAAGAGTCAAGCCGCCTCTCTCTCTCAGGTCCAGGAAACATGGGCTTGTAGCCAGTCGACAGCATATAGGACCCTTTCAGTTTCTCCAATGCTAAGTGTGCTCAGAGGGCACTGCTTCGTTTATTTCCCTTGAAAGAAGCAGCTAATAATAAAAGCAATGCTTGGGCATGTAGCACTTGCAGATGACCATGTCCACCCTGTGGCCAGTGAAGAAAGGCGCCTCGCTCTTCGGTGCAGAACCGCTCTGCGCTATATGAGACGGCGTGTTTTACAATGAGGCTCCGGCCGTGTGGCTGGTAAAATTATCTGCACCTTCTGATTGGCTCTACCTGAATTGAGTCTGTCTCTTGCTGCATTCAGAAGAAAAGAACTGCGGCGGCTGAACTCATTCTTTTGTACATAAAAATGGGTTCAGCGCCCTAGTGTGTTTTTTTTCCTTGCAAAGGGTATATATAAGAAAAAACACATGCAGAATGTAAGCTTGCTCCTTTCCTCATTCCCTCTCTCCCTCTATCCCCAACCCTTCCTCTTTCCAATCTCTCTATCAATGCCTCTATCAGTAGGTTTTTTTTTTTTTTGCAGTTGCTTCTGTTTTTGCAGTTTTATTCGCAACACAAGAATACGCTCCAAATTTCCCAGGAGGAGGAGGAGAAGGAGGAGGGGGGGGGGCGAGAGAGGAGCTGTATCGGCCTTTGTTTCTTGCTGCAGTTTTCCTTGAGCTGAGGCGCTCTGTTCTTTAAATGTTTACACTGAAGAGCCCAGGGGCTCAGAACGAGACCGTATGCACCGAGCACATGACACACTGTCACAATTTCACTATACGTACCCCCCCCCACACCCCCCCACCCTTTCCCAGGGCAACAGTGTGAAAAGAATTTGATAATTTCACATCCATTCTGCATGAGTCAGTGGCCAAGGTCTGTTCAAAAAGAAACCTGCGGAGCACTGAGGTCTTTCGTCTACAGCGCATACAGATACATCCACCATCTCCTCGCGCTTTTTCTTCATGACCACCCTTCTCCACCAAGCCCCCTGTTTTAATCCATTTACATTTCTGGCTCCGATGCACGAAACACAGCTTCTTTGGTTTCCTGGGTAAATTGGCACGACTTTCCCGTAAGCAAGTTCACATGTAGAACATTTATTAAGCGTATTACACCCCAAGGGCTCTCTCTCCTTCCCCTGTCAGTAAACAACCCAAAAGGAGAAGGAGAAGGAGAAGGAAAAACTCACTGGAGCCGATTCCCTTTGATTTAAATGAGCCCTGAAATAATGGGTTTTCTCTAAAGGCAAGAATTTCATTATTGACACCTCCCTCATCAAGCATTTAATCTAAGGGGCATGCTCTCTTTCCATCCGTCTTCCTTCCTTCTGCTTTTCCTTACTCATCCTTCTCTCTCTCTCTCTCTCTCTATCCCCACTCTCTCTATATCTCTCTCTCTCTCTCTCTATCCCCTCTCTCTCTCTATCCCCACTCTCACTCTCTATCCCCACTCTCTCTCTCTCCCTCTCTCTCTCTATCCCCTCTCTCTCTCTCTATCTCTCTCTCTCTATCCCCACTCTCACTCTCTCTATCTCTCTCTCTCTCTATCCCCACTCTCACTCTCTCTATCTCTCACTCTCTCTATCCCCACTCTCTCTCTCCCTCTCTCTCTCTCTCCTCTAACGGGCTTATCACGTTAAATCAAATGAATAGTTTTTAAAACTCCCATATCTCTCACTGTCTTAATAGCATCAAGCAGTAAAAGCATTTCATATGATATCAGCTTCCGACGAGGGGATTTTATGAACTGAATATCAAGTGCGCTGAACCGACGTGAACCAACTGAGAAAGATTTGACAAAGCCTTGCTGGCAAACCACCAACAATTTGTTGTAATGAATCGGTTGTCTTCAGTATTAAGCAGCGAAATAATAATGGCTTGTATAATAATGACGCTGTGCTCGCATGGAGGCAAAGGCACGGATCTCTTCGGTGGGGGTGACATTTACATGGCAGCGAGTCATGGCCCCGGCGTTGGGCATGGCGCACTTTGGCCTCACGCACGCACTGACAAGTCATAACCCTGCAGCTCATGGCAATTACCGAGCAAGGGCCTCGACGTGCCAAGGCCTGAAGTCCGAACTAATCTGATTACACTTTCATTCTGAACTACAAACACTGTTTTGCCGCTCGAGCGAGTCGGTTAAAAAGGCCTCCCGAAGAGCGATGAGGGCAACATTCGCGCTCTCCCTCTATCAGGCCACCATCTCTCCTCTGGCAAATTAATCAGTGCCAAAACATGAAGGAGGGAGGATGACATTCCGTCCGAGTGGCAGACTGTCCAGAGCTATCTGGGGGTCGCTGGGGTGCTCGATTTCCTGGCAGTGTCTCCAATCTGCCGGCCAAACCCTGGCGCCCTTGCTGGATGAATAAATAGTGTCAGGCTGCGAGAGCAACCACGGTCGAGCAGGGAGCCAAGCGGCGAGTCAAGGATGAGTTTTATTTTTGGGAAGAAGCAGAGGAAGGGTATGGGTTTGATCCTGACTCCGCTAGCGACTACTACCTTCATCTACTAGTGATGAGGGTGTGGGGATGGCACCCAAAACTAAAACAAACAATAAATATAAAGATTTCATTTCATCTATCCATACTCCCTCTACTGCAATCCATTTGTAGAAACATTTCCAGGGGCTTGAAACAGGATACACCTCTGCCGTCAAGTGTCAAGCCCGTATTAGGAACTAATATTAGAGTCTAAGCCGATTCCTTTGTGGAAAAAATACGCAGTGTTTTTGAAAATCACAAATGTTCTAAGCACAATTAATTTTGCCATGCATACACGTTTCCCAGAATGCCCCTGGATCCACAGGATAATGGGAAAATATACATATACAGGACTATTAATTAGGGAACATAATTGTAGGCATGTCGCATTTGTTACATTATTGAATTATTGTACGATATATAGATGTTTCCGCAATAAAGTTCTGACCTCCATATTGCCCACTGTGTTCACAGAATACACTCCAATATTTTAGCTGCTCGCTCTGTTCCCTGGTTTTCTCTGGTCTCTATGTTGGAGCCATTATGTGTATTTGTTTAGAAACAGTGTTTTTTGTTTGTTTGTTTTATGTTTTGTTTATTTAGGTTCTTTCTAGGGCTGTCGCAGTAAAAAAAAAAAGTCCTGTGCGGTGATTTAACATGACTCAACACTGCGATGTATGATTTTACAGCCCCAAATTAGTTGATTTATCTTGATTCTGGTGCTATAAGTTAAGTTTCTCTGGGAGCAGTAGGTTATAATTTTAGTGGCTGAGTTTAGTATTACTTTCATGTGACATTTTCACAGTTATCTCACTGCGCAGATATAGCTGGCTTGTAGCTTGTATATAACCTTCATGTTTTGACAGGTAAATAACCAAAAAGCAAACACTTCCGATGTAAATCTAGCACCTTTTGTTATCACACATGTCAATGTATCAAGTATAAAGTATCTACATACACCATGGAGGGGGCGCCAGTCCTTCACAGGGCAACACAGACACACACATTCACTCACACACTCACACCTACGGACACTTTTGAGTCGCCAATCCACCTACCAACGTGTGTTTTTGGACTGTGGGAGGAAACCGGAGCACCCGGAGGAAACCAACGCAGACACAGAGAGACCACACCACACTCCTCACAGACAGTCACCCGGAGGAAACCCACGCAGACACAGGGAGAACACACCACACTCCTCACAGACAGTCACCTGGAGGAAACCCACGCGGACACAGAAAGAACACACCACACTCCTCACAGACAGTCACCCAGAGGAAACCCACGCAGACACAGGGAGAACACACCACACTCCTCACAGACAGTCACCCGGAGGAAACCCACGCAGACACAGAGAGAACACACCACACTCCTCACAGACAGTCACCCGGAGGAAACCCACGCGGACACAGAAAGAACACACCACACTCCTCACAGACAGTCACCCAGAGGAAACCCACGCAGACACAGGGAGAACACACCACACTCCTCACAGTCAGTCACCTGGAGGAAATCCACGCAGACACAGGGAGAACACACCACACTCCTCACAGACAGTCACCCGGAGGAAACCCACACAGACACAGAGAGAACACACCACACTCCTCACAGACAGTCACCCGGAGGAAACCCACACAGACACAGAGAGAACACACCACACAGACAATCACCCGGAGGAAACCCACACGGATACAGGGAGAACACACCACACTCCTCACAGACAGTCACCCAGAGGGGGAAACGAACCCACAACCTCCCGCGCCACCGTGCCGTGCTCCTGGAGTATATCAACCCACAAAATCTGACATAAAATAACTGACAATGTATGAAAAGATGAGATAAAACTAGTCATTCTAATATTGTGTTGCATCTTATGTAGAGTGCAGACACTGTAGAAATGCCCCACCTCCTCGTCCGAGTCTCTCCAATCACAGGACTGAACCAGTGAGAGCGCAAAGATGAGGTTAAATGGAGCAAAACAAATGCAACAAGTGTGGAGAATGAATTAAAAGTGTGCTGATTAAATATGGCCGCAATTCCTTCCTCCTCACTCCTGAACCCGCACAATGAACTGAGCTGTGGCTCATTCTCATATAAAGAAACAAGTGCTGAAACGGGTCATTCAGAACAGCGACGTTTAGACAGGGACAGACTTGTGTTGTTTGGTTTTTGTGGCATTTTTAACATATCATGTGACATGACGTTTAATGTAGACTCCAGGGGACTGGGGAAAAAAAGGATATAGTATGTCCCCTTTAAGCCTGAATCCTCACAGTAGCATAGTCGACCTACAAATGTATTTCAGCCCTCGCAGCCACAGCACAGACGCCGCGTCTGGTGGCGGGAGCCAAGCTGTCACTGGCTTCACCCAGGTCCTGTACTTGATGAGTTGAGGGGAAGCTGCTCAGACAGCCAGCCGCCCTTGCAGGAAAACGCATGGGTTTTGTCAAAAATTCACGAGACGACATCTGTTCCCATTCTGAGACCTAGCCTCCAAGACGTGTAATTAAATAAGTGTCACGTAGCCTGGCGATAAATATGCCGCAAAGAGAGAGCGAGCACGCGTCTGTGTATGCATAATTGCGGCGTGGCAACCGGAGTGCCGCGGCCCTCCCCGCTCATTACATCCCATCTGGGACATCAAAACCAGAAGCTTTTGCTCGTCCGGGTGGGGGCTTTCACGGCTGCTCCGGGACGAGTTAACAGCCGGATTGTGGGCTCTAAACTCTGACTGTGCTTTTGATGGTTTCTGACTTTTCAGGGCGGTGATCCTGGTGCATCGCACGGCCGGGCCTTGTCTACACGCGTGAACGGAAGCATGGTGATGCCTCGACATATGTGCTTGTGCGTATCTGTTTTGTTTTGAGCGTGTAGCATCTTGCCTCCATGCCGGAACAGACCGTTTTAATCACATAAGGATTTAAGTATTTCGAATGAATTCCTTTTTTTAAGCATGATGGATTATCAAATATAATCACAAGATTTACAGATTGGGAAATGGCAGACAGCTGTCAAGGCGACACAACAAATGCGCCGCTAGAAAATTCTCTCTCGGACCAGCGGAACATTGGTGTCTCCATCCAGATGAGACAAAAGCCTGCGTGTGCACACACTAGGGCATTTTAGACCAAGAAGCTGGGAAGATTTTCTTAGAGATCTTTGCAAACACATGAATCATCTTGCTGATTCCTCTCTCAGGAGGCGAGCGGCATCACGTCGGTGCACCCCCCCTCCTCCCACCCCCCACCCCATTTTCTGCTTCCAGAGAGCTGTCTAAGTGAATATAAAATAGGTTGGCATGCACGCAACGTTGTTAGAACTGCTTCCTGTGTGGACTCTTGTCAGGTATCCCTGCGTGAATTAAAACGCGGCAAACTGTTAAACGCAGCAGGAGAGGAGCGCTCGTCTCAAGGTAGGAGACACAGAGGAGGAAATGAAAGGAAAACACAAGCACAAGACACCTCTGCTTCTCCAGGGACCTCCACGGCTTTCGCGCACCCCTAATTTGCGGAACACTCTGGGCTCCGAAGCGCTCTGAACGGATGAGTGAGCCTGCTCTACCTACCACTGCGACGGTGGTACGGACGCTCATTAGCGAGCGGGCCCAGGAAAAAACACACCAACCTCATGAGGAACAGCGAGAGAGAGAGAGAGAGAGAATGTTTGAGGTTCTTAAGCCCATCTTGGCTCTGATGCCACCCACAGAGAAGGATCCAGCCAAGCTTCTGACTCTGCTCCTGCTGTGCTGCCCCCCCTCCGCGAGGAGACACGAGTTGGCCCCATAGTGTCATAGCAGCCAGCGGCCTCAGGTGGAGCCCACTAATCACTTCTCAGTGCAGGGCAGCAGTAAAAGTGCTTCTGTCGTGTGCCACTTACAGACCACAGCGCGGTGATGCTTCTTTGTTTTTTAATAATAATCTAATGTACCGTCTTCCTAACAAGCAGTAGGTGCATATACCCTCCAGTTAGCATCGCTTAAACTGTCTTACACTTTACACACTTGCCTCAAACTGGGTTGAGTCGGTAGGTTCAAGACAACCGGCGTAAACCTAAACATATCTTTAACGAGTTGTTCCAAGAAGCTTTAGAGAGAACTGAGTAAAGCAGCACTGGTGACAAATGCCACTGTTTGGAATTAGCCTAGCCTGTTTAAGCAGGATTAGTTCATTTATCCTAAAAGGCTCATATAAAGGTCAAATGACCTCTGGACCCAACCGTGAAGAACAAAAGATTTCTATGTGGCACCTAAACGTTTTTGCTATCAGTCACAATGCAGTGACACTGCTCCACAGCCCAGTGTTTGTGAGGGAGGTGCTTCATTCCCTTCTGACTGGCACTTGGCATTGAGCATGGTGATCTCAAGCTCATATACAGCTGCGGCTTCACCAGAGCATCCTGTGCTTATCCTGCTGTTTCAGGAAAATTAACCGAGCTGTGCACGCCCCGACTGATGATCTGTGTCCACAATGGGACACTGAATTCACTAATTAAAAGGGATGTCTAAGATCCTTCAGACAGTAGCAGTGAATCATGCCCCGTTTGCTAAGAGGACAGTTCTACTCATTTTTACTGATAACAGCTCACGCTATCTGAAGCATATAAAGTCTAATTAAGACTCGGATTGTGGCAATTGTGTGATGATTTAGATATGCGGTTCTCTTGATGTTAATTGGTGGGGTATAAACCATTGCTTGTGCTCTCCGTGCAAAACTAAAGAAGCAGACTTTGGATAAAAAAAAAAATAAAAAACAGATCAACTTAGAAAAAGCAGAAAACTGTGTGGATTAGATTTTTTTTTGGTTTTCAATCGAACTACCACTTTAACTAGCGGCTACGCTCCCTTGAAGCCACTCAAGGACTTTGAAAGCAAACTAAGGGGAGGAAATGTGGATCAATGAGGGAAAAGTGAAGCATGTGAGGAACTACTCGAACGGTCACTAACACTGTCTCCAGGCCTGTCCACACTGGGCTTCGTCTTTGCTCCGGTGTGAGATGCTAATAAGCGGTTGCACCACTGCGCTGTGCATAATAAGAGATGCCTGAGTGCTTCTTGGATAAGGTTGGGGGCACTTTCGATCGTAGCGCGGCTTGTACAAAGCCAAACAAGTTGGAGGATTATGCTGCTTTTAGCACCTCGTCGTTTAGGGCATCGTGATAATCAAACAGCACGACGCCAGAGCCAAGCCACTTCACGGTAAATGAATCACTGTGGCCAGTACTTTGAGGCCCGCCGGTCGAATGGGACAGATCGCTGAACTGTATATCAACCATCTGCCTCAGGACTATTCTTTTTTTTTTTATAGCAACTAATGGACAGGAAAAGCACACAAGGGACAATGTGCAACACGTTGGCAAAAGGTCAAATGTCCTCCGGACCGAACTGTAAAGAAAGAGCTTTGGCATGCTGTAAAAGGGGCCAAGGCTGCAATTTAAGATGGCATCCAAAAAAAAAAAAAAAAAGAAAGGGCAGCAGCTTAACCCAGGCAAGTCAAACCACTGCTCTCTCTCTCTCTCTCTCTCTCTCTCTCTCGCTCTCTCTCTCTCTCTCACTCTCTCGCTCTCTCTCTCTCTCTCTCTCTCTCTCTCTCTCTCACTCTCTCTCTTTCTCTCTCTTTCACTCTCTATCTCCCTCGCTCTCTCTCTCACTCTCTGTCACTCTCTCTCACTCTCTCTCTCTCTCTCTCTCTCTCTCTCACTATCTCTCTCTCTCACTCTCTCTCTCTCACTATCTCTCTCTCTCACTCTCTCTCTCTCTCACTCTCTATCTCTCTTGCTCTCTCTCTCTCTCTCACTCTCTCTCTCTCTATCTCTCTCGCTCTCTCTCTCTCTCTCTCTCTCTTTCTCTCTCACTCCCTATCTCTCTTGCTCTCTCTCTCTCACTCTCTATCTCTCTCACTCTCAATCTCTATCGCTCTCTCTCTCTCACTATCTCTCTCTCTCTCTCTCTCACTATCTCTCTCTCTCTCTCTCTCTCTCTCTCTCTCTCTCTCTCTCTCTCTCTCTCTCTCTCTCTCTCAGAGCAACAAGCCATAAGGAGAAAAACCAAGAATCAAGAATCAATATAACACATTTGGCAATGCAACTTTACAACAGAACCGCTCTTATACGAGGTTGATGAATGGTTTGGGTGTTAATTAGCTGTCCTCAGTAATTATTAATAAGAAGTTATAACAGGTGTTTCATTCTAAACAATGAGCCATCATTAATCCATACTGTAAACCTGGACCTTGCTGCTTACTCCAGCACAAAAAGGTTAATCGGGTATTCATTTTCATTTTAAGCAACAAGCCACATTACCATGGCCAAACATCTGTGGACACCTACTCAACCCACATTCCTTTTAAAGGTTAAATAACAAGACGCTAAAACCCCTGTTGATTCAGTCACAGACTCTGTTCCTCTGAGAAGGCACTGGACTAGCCTTTAGAACATTTCTGTGAGAAGGACTGATCAAGGACTGATGTTGGATAGATTTATAGGTTCCTTACACTGGAAAATGCAGTTCTACTGCTCCAGGGTCTAGTGAATGGCTCCTATAGCTGATGCTTAAGCACTGTGACCTTGAGCTCATGTACAGCTGCACCAGAGTGCCCCTTTTAGATGCATTTTCTATGGCGATTACACAACCTATGCATGGATACAGTAGCTGGATTCACTTCTTATAAGGCGTGTAGCGTACAGCACACCATTTAAAAAGGCAACAGTTGACCTGTTGCTGTCTAAAAAAGTGGGATCGCATTCAAATATGAATGGGGAACCTCCACCTTGCTGATTACTCTTCTGACTTATGTGTTATGGCTGTTAATTAATGGTTCCTTGAGCTTTAAGACCTAATTAATCCGTGAATCAAGCATAAATCCACCACCGAGGTAGTCGTATTATGAAGTGGTACCTGTTTGTGCATGTAGCATAAGATTCAGGATGCTTCCCAGAGGCTCTGAGCTATTTATTTGTTTATTTAGCAACCTTCACTGCTAATTTATTTACTTGTTTGTCTGTTTGTGCTCTTGCCTAAGCGTGAGGTCAGCCCCATCTCTGTTTGAACTTATCCAACTGCGTGGATGTAGAGCAACCACAGCCAACAGATGATGGTGATGATGATGATGAGGATGTTACTCTACAACTGACTGCGCGTGAGAGGTCCACTCCAAGTCTCCAGAGTATTGTCCACGTTACAATACGTTTTGTACGACAAAAGAGAAATGGCACGAGCCAGAGGGGTGTCCTAATGATGTGCCCCATCCTTCCAGGGGTCCCTGCGCGTTCGTGTCATTGGTGTCGTACCCTAAACGTGTTATTGTAACGTTTTACCGCGTCTTTTTAAGATTGTTAAGGTTCTCAAATCTCCCGCTGGAGCTTGTACAGATGAAGGGGGTTTCAAAATGTCCTACCTATAGTTTTATTTGATGGACCAGGACCGGAATGGCTGCGTCCAAAACTGCATTTCAGCACACTACATAGAGCCTTACAAACAGAAGGTGTAGGATATCGGTAGCGTACGTGCGTACGGACGCAGTCAGCGTGTGCGCCAGAGTGACGCGAAGGGAGAGCAAGCTCCGTCGACACAGACACAACACACACACCGTCTCGCAGTCCCGTGTTGCTTACCTTGAGCACGAGCGACGCTCAAAACGGCAAAAACCAACAGCGTCAGTGCGGCTCCCCCCGTCCCCGTCAACATGTGCCCGAGCATGGTGGTGGTGCGCGCGCCAGAGGAGCGGTGCCCGTTTTTCCCGCGGAGCGCTCGCAGCTCTCCCGTAGAGAAGGGGATGCGTCCGCGCGCTTGAAAACGATCAGAGTCAAGTTCACCAACTACCCCCAGTGGCGCCCATCGTCCGGCGTTTTCTCCTTTCGCCTTCTTGCCGTATCTTTGCTGTTTTTCTTCTGCGCGCCCGAGTCGAGGCGAAAGTTGAGCCGCTCGGAGAGGAGAGCTGCGCGCGCTTCACTTTCCTCAAGTCAATTAAAGCGGGCTGCTGCTGGAGATACGCCTCCCGCGGCGGCGCGCATGCGAGCTTCGGAACCGAACGACGAGCTCTACGCCGTTGAATGAGAACCGAGAAAGGCGAAATGACACTGAAACTGAGGGAAAGTAAGGGTTGTTCAACGTCGCCCGCGGCTCAAACGCATGTAATCCCCCGGTATTTACCTCATACCGGGCAGCGCGTGCTGGAGAACTGCGCTGTGAGCTGTTGCCCCCTTGCGGCGAGTGACAGAAGCGCTTCGACGCTCAAATTGAAGGGTCGTGACGTTTTACCCCATCTGGCAGCACTTTACATTTGTGCTACCCTCATAAACATTTATGAATGGTTTACAACGAGTTCATTAACGGTTATTAGTCAGGTCATACACACCTTTAAAACTAGTAGTTTCAATAGACATTCACTGACATTCAAACCTACTGTGATTTATTGTGATCCTGGGCTGTGGGGTTGAAATATCAGGGTCATTGGGGGTCCAGAGCCTACCCAGAATCACTGGGCACAAGGCAGGGATACACCCTGGGCATTACACACTAGCACAATCACACTTATGGACATGTTTACCTGGCCAATCCCCTCTACCAGCATTTGTAAACAAAGAACATGGAGGATGATCCTGAAGACACGGAACACACTAAACTCCTCATAGAAAGTTATTTGAAGTGTGTCTCAGACCCACAACCCTGGAGGTGTGTGACAGCAACACTACCTGTTGCACCTTGGGAAATATGTACGTGTAAATATTGTCCCACAAGTGACTGATGAAGACAAACTATAAAAAGTAACCACTGCATAAGGTCTTCATAGCCTTAATACATAACATGTACAGCACTCATATAAACACAAGATAAGTGTTTGTGAGAGATGTACTCATTCGTTTAGCCCAGTTTCTGTGCGTAGAAGTCTAACGCAGTCCTGTTTTTCCATGTAATGACTGTGTTCAAGGGCTATCAAAGACATTTAAGCATCATCGAAAGTCAGACAGTGAAATCAGCAGACTTGAGCTGAGGACTGCACCGGAGGGCTCGACTGGTTCCTAAGCCGTCTCATGCCTACACACCCCCTTCCTCAAAAAAAAAAAAGAGAAAGGCGCAACGTTAAAACGCGGCTAGGCAGATTTGCCAGTGGAGGGGCGGAGAGATTTGAATTCTTCCCATGGCAGTATAAGCCGGCTGCCTGTCTGAGACCGCAGGCTTTGATCCTGAGGGCGCAAATGTGGTTTTGAATTCCGAGCAGATCCAGAGACTGGTGCTCATTACCAGGGCACGAGCATGACTCACATACCTGCAACCGTGGAGCAGGTCACATTCAGAGAACACAACCGAGAGAGAGGCACGCCATGAAGATGAAACAAAGCAGCGAGGGTCGTTACCTTCATGTGTAATCGGAGGGGTCACTCTCTTACAATTAAAGCTGCCTATGGTTCCTGGTTTGAATGAATGCTTCAAACCTTGAACTGGTCCAGAATCTTTACAGCATTTAGAGGCTTATTCCACTCTCACCAGGCGAATTGATTTTTTATTGCATAGCTCAGAATTTTCAAGTGTTTCAGCAGTTCTTTTATTGTATTTTCACTCTTAATGTGACATATTTTTGTATGAAACAGTATAAGGAAGGGACTAGAAAAAGATTTCACTCAGGTGTGGGTGGTTGGGTTGATGTGGAAAAAACATATTAGCATTGTCATAAATGATATTATTCAATCATTCATTCATTATCTGTAACCCTTATCCAGTTCAGGGTCGCGGTGGGTCCGGAGCCTACCTGGAATCACTGGGTGCAAGGCGGGGTCACACCCTGGAGGGGGCGCCATTCCTTCATAGGGTGACACACACTCACAAAAAACTCACGTTTACTTTCAGATCCAAGATTATCCTCAAGAACAGAACAACTTGAAATAGAACAAATAAGTAAATAAAACTTATTTTTTGTGTTCTCCCTGTGTCTGCGTGGGTTTCCTCCGGGTGACTGTCTGTGAGGTGTGTGGTGTGTTCTCCCTGTGTCTGCGTGGGTTTCCTCCGGGTGACCGTCTGTGAGGAGTGTGGTGTGTTCTCCCTGTGTCTGCGTGGGTTTCCTCCAGGTGACCGTCTGTGAGGAGTGTGGTGTGTTCTCCCTGTGTCTGCGTGGGTCTCCTTCGGGTGCTCCGGTTTCCTCCCACAGTCCAAAAACACACGTTGGTAGGTGGATTGGTGACTCAAAAGTGTCCGTAGGTGTGAGTGAATGTGTGTGTGTCTGT
Organism: Hoplias malabaricus; assembly: GCF_029633855.1. NCBI lineage: Eukaryota > Metazoa > Chordata > Actinopteri > Characiformes > Erythrinidae > Hoplias > Hoplias malabaricus. The sequence goes on along the minus strand of NC_089812.1, from coordinate 33,360,812 downwards.
GTTGCCCTGTGAAGGACTGGCGCCCCCTCCAGGGTGTATTCTTGCCTGGATAAAGGTTACAGACAATGAATGAATGAATGAATTGACTTATTTTTTTCACCTTATATATAATCCCCAAGTGGTAATCTGTTCATTCATTAATTCATTCGTTGCACCAGTCCAGCTTTGGACACTAGCAGCGTGTGTTTTTGGACCGTGGGAGGAAACCAGAGACACAGAGAGAACACACCAAGCTCCTCACAGTTGAGTGATTATAAGTGGTAAAATAACCCTCATTAACCAAGTGCAAATGTGGGCTATTTCTGTCAGATGTGACTGTGATATGTTACAGATATTAATACGTTCATGAGACTCTCAACCTAGAAGGCACCAGGTGGAGAAGGCTACTATAATATCTGAATCAATATTTGTTTTATCAGCAGGATACATTTATTAGCATATCAGCAAAACCAATATTTTGCCATGTTTTATTGCAGCGTAATTATCATCTAAACTAATTACTGGACGGGTTATATGGCTGCATTATAATTATTGGGTAGGTTGTAAAACCGTCCTCCCCTGGAAATTACGCCTGTGTTCATCATCATCACAGCGACATCAATCATGCGCAGCATCCACGGCGTTTTGGTACGCAGCTGCGATTCTACAGGAGCTGTGAAGGGTGTCAACGTAGGCTTCTGACATTGAGGACATCCACCAAAGTCTTCATCACTTTGAGTAAGCAGGATCACCGTAAACAAACTATTTATTCCACCCCCCACTGACACACGCTAACATCTGCTTGTGTGGGGGAAGAAGACAGAACCAATGAAAGCGCTCCAGCAGAAGAAGAAGAAGAAGAAGAAGAAGAAGAAAAAAAGTAGCTGTGACAGGGCCCTTGATCCTCCAGGTAAAACAGGCAGGGCGTGATTTGAAGGTAGATGAGGCCTGTTGGAGGCAGACCTACTGCTTCTAACCCACAGCTTAATGTCAATGCCCTGCTTTCCACCCTCAAGGAAGGAGGCTGCCTGTCTCGTAATGAGCTGGTGGTGTGTGTGAGAGCTAAACGGCCCACCTGTCTCCTCGGGTTGAGCCTAATCACATGCAGGGGCAAACTGCGGGGGCAAACTGCATCTGTCTTTACCTTACCTTCTTCCGCTGTGTGAGACAGTCAGGTACAATGGAAAAAAATATCATATGCCTAGTAGCAAAGTTGACAGAAAAGCGTTAAAGCAGTGGTTTTACAGAAAGAAAAACAGTTTACACCATTTTTACACCATTTTTCACAATCAGCCGAGAGCTTGTTCAGTGTCAGGTTGCTTCTTCACTGTTGCACTGGAGCTCCAAGGCTGAGGTTCTCCTCATTCACACAGTAACCACAGCTGACGTTGTGCTGTACATTTGCCATCAATAACTGTGTCGATATCCACTGAGTGTTCTGAAACATTCTTTTCTCCGTCCTGACTCAGCTGTGGGGGGTTATGTTTGTCTAGGTTTATCGAGCTAAAGAGCCGCAAGAAACTCGGTGCTCTACACCAGGAGTCAGCGGCTCAGCAGGTTTTCAGGTTTCCATTTCAGTCAGGCATAACACCACCCGATCCCGCTCAGTTAATATGTTAATCAGCCTTTATTCATTCGCTTCTGGTGACCCCTGCCATAGATAAGACACTTTTGTTTCCCCAGATAAGATCTCAAACAGAACATCAAGCTCCCCATCTGAAAAATATCCATAGGTGTTTCTCTTTACTGTGAGAAAACAATCCAACCCTTTGAGTCTAAGGCTGTGTAGCTGTGGGTCCCCTGAGCACAGACCTCAGCATCACTGAAAGTGTTGGGGGTTACACGGATTATGCGGAAGGCTTTTAAAAAAAAAACATCCCTGCAGAGGTCTGTGGAAAACTGCGAGCGAGTCACCTGGAAAAACATAATGAAGGTTGTGAAGGAGGGCTGATTTAGTGTTAAATAAACGTTTCTGCGTTGTTTTCAGATGCTGAAAAGTGGCTGTTTTGACTGTAAAACTAATAAGTGAAAATGTGGTGTCGGTACTATGATGTGAGGTGGTAAACAGACTCAGAGAGTAAACAAATTAAAAGAAACATTCAAAACAATGAAGACATTAATTAAGGAGAAGCAATTTAATAACGGCATCGAGTATAAATAAGACGAGCAATATACGGTAGGAAGAAAAAGGCACGAAGAGCTGGTGTATAATCAACATGAGTGTCCATTACTCGTTCGCTGTAATAGCCTACTACTAAAGAAATATCAAACACCAAGCATCAGACATCTGCTGCTTTTGGCATGAGGAGGGCAAAATTGGGCTGATCTTAATAACACTCTTAGACACAACTGCAGTGAAAAAGCCTGTATTTACAGTCGCATTCTTTCAAGGGCAATTTATTAATCCGTAGTTAATCACTGGGGCATGTCGGGGAAAAAAGCAACATTTTATTATTTTTTAGTGATTATATTTAAATGTTCTTTGAGTGTCCTAGGCCTATATTAGCTTCACAACAAGAGGAGGCAATTTCCCACACACGGCATCACGTGGAACACCGTTAAAGAACAGAGAAAATCATGTGGAATTCACGGCGGTTTGACCAGCGTAGCAGGGAGAGGTGGCTAACGGCCGTTGACGAAGGTGCACGCTGTGTTGAGCCGACGGGGGACACTGAGGAGAAGCCTAATGACTGGCTTAAACTCAGTGCTCTCTCAATGGGACCGTTGTTTACAGCTGTGGGATGCTGGTACGCCTCATTATAACGTGGGCTTATGTGCTGTATAGTGTTGAGCCGGGTGGTATGTTGACAGTACTCATTATTTATCGTTGTCAAAGCCCTGCTTCTGACAGGTTTTTGTTGTTGTTGTTGTTGTTGTTGTGTTTTTTTTGTTACTCCATGCTGCAACAGATGGAACGGCCGCAGCACTAGCTCTGTTCATGCACTTCCTGATTGGAGGCCCCTATGATATGACATTTTGTGCTGATTCAATTGGGTTCGCTTATTACCAGAGCAGACACGAGTGTCACATTTTATCGGTAGTCTATTTAAGGCAGGGCTCCTTGTTTCACATTTCATAGGCCGCTCAGTCCATCGCAGAGATATCGCACCCAAAGGGTTTTGCCATGAGACAGCTCTTCATTCCGTAATGTTTCAGAAATGACAATCGGCCCACAGATACCTCTCCACCTTACCTTTTATTAGCCACCGAACCCAAATGAATACAAATCAGCCCGTAATACAATCTCTCCCCTACATGCTACATACCAATCTCTCAACGTCTCCTTTCCATTACGTTCAGGCGATCAAAATGCAGTGGCTTGCGACGTAATGGAACAGCTCTGGATGTTTGTTTAGGCACTGAATAAAAACAGGAGAAATATTCATTTAATGAAGAATGTAAATCCACTCCAGAGGAAAAGTAAATTATGGGGAAAAAGGCGGGGGTGTTTTGTGCCTCCTCCTTGGTGTCTGCTTTAGGACTTGCCTGACGCCTTCATTAGCACGCCTCAAGAATAAAAGCAGCCGGTGAAGAGCCTGAAATAACTCTCTGCATTAGTTTAAATAAACACTGAGGGGAAAGGGTTTTTTTTTTACCACAGAATAAATTCAGCTGCGGCAGTGTGAGCTGACCAGTGTGACTGTTCTATATCGGTCTCTGGATTACCTCACACACCATCACAGAACAAAACCTCATAAACCCCTCGTGAATAGCGAAATCAGTTTAAGGAGTACTCATCTTGGACATTTCATGTTCAATTGTAGATGTGCAGCTTGCATTAACATCCATATAAAAGCACTGACCTGAAAAATTGGAACCTCTGGAGAGCAGAATATGAGCCTATAGTCACCATGTTAAATGACAAACGTTGGCTAGAGGGGTATTAAAATTCCTTGCACTGGTGCTTGGAAAAGATCCACTGAGAGTACCTTTGGGCAAGAGTAGTGTTTCTGAACCAGAACTAATCATCCAATATCATGCCTGACCTCAGTAATGCTCTTTTTGCTGAACACCATAAAATCCTCACAGAAATGTTCCAACATCTTACATGCAGTCTTACAAAGACAGTACAGTAGGTGAAAATGTTTTGGTTCTGCAGATCTTAAAAGACTACAAGACGTTCTAGAGCCAGGCAAATGTCACTAGACATTGATTTAAGATTATGAGAAAACAAAAATGCAGTCTTGTAATTAGCATGGTATAATTAATTGTGTTGTTGGGAGGCAGAGTGGTGCAGCAGGTAGTGTTGCAGTCACACAGGCCCAGGGACCTGGAGGTTGTGGGTTCAAGTCCTGCTCTGGGTGACTCCTCTGTGAGGAGTGTGGTGTGTTCTCTCTGTGTCTGCGTGGGTTTCCTCCAGGTGACTGTCTGTGAGGAGTGTGGTGTGTTCTCCCTGTGTCTGCGTGGGTTTCCTCCGGGTGACTGTCTGTGTGGAGTGTGGTGTGTTCTCTCTGTGTCTGCGTGGGTTTCCTCAAGGTGACTGTCTGTGTGGAGTGTGGTGTGTTCTCCCTGTGTCTGTGTGGGTTTCCTCAAGGTGACTGTCTGTGTGGAGTGTGGTGTGTTCTCCCTGTGTCTGCGTGGGTTTCCTCAAGGTGACTGTCTGTGAGGAGTGTGGTGTGTTCTCCCTGTGTCTGTGTGGGTTTCCTCCGGGTGACTGTCTGTGAGGAGTGTGGTGTGTTCTCCCTGTGTCCGCGTGGGTTTCCTCCGGGTGACTGTCTGTGAGGAGCGTGGTGTGTTCTCCCTGTGTCTGTGTGGGTTTCCTCCCTCGGACTGGTGACTCAGAAGATCGTCCATATGTGTGAGTGTGTGTACCTAACCAATGGAATGCATAGCCTTGCAGTGCCCATCCTAAAGCCTGGATAAACAGGGAGGGTTGCGTCAGGAAGAAGAATTCTAACAGAAGTCTAACAGGACACAAGGGTAACCTTTATTCTACAGTCCTACTTCCCTCTCAGATCATATGACTAATGTGAACTGTCATAGCTTTACACTGACTTTTGAAGATCACTTGAGATTGCTTTTTCACTTCTGAAGGCTGACTATAGTGAAATGCTGGCCTTTCAATTTTACCATTGACAGAGGAAGTAAACAGAGGTGCATCGGAGATATGGTCTGTGCTTAACTTTCTGCTGAAGCTCACCTTCTACTTCTACTCAAGCATTTTACATTTCTGCCAGTGAATAGCAGCCCAACTCAAGGCCAAAGAGGAGGCTGAGAGAATTTGGGTGTGTCTGTGTTCAGAAGGACCGTGGGAAGGATACTGAGGTAGTGGACAAAGCTGACAATATCCTCACTTTTCCAGCCCCAAAAGATCAAAAAAGTAGGCAGACGAGGATGTGTTACGGCCATTCTTATAAGGTTATTTACGTTTAACAAATCCTGCCAGGAAGTGGGTGAAAGGGTAGAGACTTTCATTACTGATGTGCACAGGCTAGCAGAACATTTCAATTTGCTGCGCTGCATGACGAAATGATTTGAGATAGCCGTAGTCAGCATTAAAGAGAAAGCCAAGATCCAGTGTTACTGCAATTACACGAGTAAGACAACATGGAGACATCAAGAAACAGCAGCTTGTTAGGAATTCAGTGGCATCATCTAGTAGGCCTCCTTAGAATATTGTCATACAACCAGGCTTCAAAAGAGCACCACAGTGAAAGCACTGAAATGGAAAGACTCAGAGAAGTCCAATAAACAACTGTGGAAGGTGGAGAAAATTTCAGGAGAGTCCGTGAAACAAACCTTGCAGGAAAGTTAATGAGCGTATCTGTGTGCAGCAATGTTCTCCATAAACAATGTGCACCCTTTGTGGCTTGTTTAATTGATTAAAAAATATCAACAAATAAACGGGATGCTCTAAAGCAGCTGCACGTGAACCTAAAACCAGCATGTGCTGGCTGAGGGGGTAGAAAGCGAGGGGATTTATACTGCACCAGCTGGCACTTTGCATTGAACAGTAAAGCAATAGCTTGGCATTTACTAAAGCAATAGCTCCCCAACCCTTTCTGCAGTGCCCCCTTTGGTAAACCACAAGAAATTGACTGTTGGTTGGGTTTTGGCAAAATTGGGTTTGCAGATTTATTTGTCTGGCGGTGGCCTTGGTCCAGTTTGGTTGAACCAGACCCATCCTTGGCTACATCCTGCACCCCACTTTAGGAAACAAGTGCACAAGATTGTGGAGCAGCGTTCAGAACCTTTGGGATGAGACGAGATGGAGTGGGTTTTCTGATTCAGAACTAATCACCCCACATACTGTGCCTGGAATCCCCAAGGGTTTGTGGTTGACTGCCATCAAATCCTCTCAAAGGTGTTCCATGATCCTGTGTACATATGTTTACTGCAGCAAATGGAGACAAATTCCCTATTAATACCCCCCAAAACACCCTCAAGAAGGGAAGCGTCCACACAATTCCATTCAGCGCAGGTGGAATAGAAGGAATAATTCTGAATGAAAGGGAGACTGGTTTCATTTGTGGACCTTGCACACTCAATCAAAAGTGCATGGACTGAGACACTGCAATCTCAGTGCCTTTCCAAACACACACTGGTGCTCCACTGACCACAAAAGCCTGCCAGAGACCAAAGAAAAAAAAAAAAGATGGCGTGCTCCAGCCTGCCTCAAGAAGACTCCACAGCCCAGATTAGCAGCCACAACAGGAACGAGGCCAATTTGGCGCCAGACTGAGAATGAAAGAACAAAATAAAAATTGAAGATAAGATGTTTGTTATGACAGGTTTGTCTGACATTCAGTCACTGAACATTGTGGGTCTTATTCAGCACAGCGGTGAAGCAGGGAATCATTTCAGGACACTCTGGCAAGGTCTAAGCAAGCTCTGTCTGGAGGATCAAAATTAAACATGGGGCTGGCCTGCATAGCCTGAATTTTACAGGCTTTAAATCTGTGATGTGGTGCAGCAGGAAGTATCGCAGTCACACAGCTGCAGGGTCCTGGAGGTTGTGTGTTCAAGTCTCGCTCCGGGTGACTGTGTGGTGTGTTCTCCCTGTGTCTGCGTGGGTTTCCTCCGGGTGACTGTCTGTGAGGAGTGTGGTGTGTTCTCCCTGTGTCTGCGTGGGTTTCCTCCGGGTGACTGTCTGTGAGGAGTGTGGTGTGTTCTCCCTGTGTCTGCGTGGGTTTCCTCCGGGTGACTGTCTGTGAGGAGTGTGTTGTGTTCTCTCTTTGTCCACGTGCGTTTCCTCAAGGTGACTGTAAGGAGTGTGTTGTGTTTTCTCTGTGTCCGCGTGGGTTTCCTCCAGGTGACTGTCTGTGAGGAGTGTGGTGTGTTCTCCCTGTGTCCGCGTGGGTTTCCTCCAGGTGACTGTCTGTGAGGAGTGTGGTGTGTTCTCCCTGTGTCTGCGTGGGTTTCCTCCCACAATCCAAAAAGGTGTTGGAAGGTGGATTGGTGGCTCAAAAGTGTCCGTAGCTGTGAGTGAGTGTGTGTGTTGCCCTGTGAAGCAGTGGCGCCCCCTCCAGTGTGAATATTCCTACCCTGTCCCCAATGATTCCAGGTAGGCTCTGGACCCACTGCGACCCTAAACTGGATACGCGGTTACAGATAATGAATGAATGAACGTTCCATCATTTGTCTGATTAAAACATTCCAGGTTTTGACTTGGAGAAAATACTAGACGCATAAATGAATCTTAAACGCAATTAGCCTGAATGCTAGAAAATAAGACTGGACGTCTGTTTACCTGGACAATAGTAATGATACTGACAATGTAAAACTCTTTGCATAGATTTGTAATATTGAGAGTTAAAGCAGTTTAATGAGCGAAAAGTTTCCATTCCATATCTAAAATAGTGCTCCACGTTTAAATCCTGGTGTGGGTGAATAAACCTTCATACACAAACATGAACCTGAGCCAGATAAAGCCGAATGTCCTTCAACGAACAAATGAATGTTTCTCTTTGTGTAAAACATTGTTCACAATTTTAATGGCTTTAATATTTATTTCGCTTTAGTCTTCCAAATAATACAGGTCAGGCTACGGAACTAAGAAGTGAAGGTTAACCTGAGTTAGTGACTTGATTCTTTTATTTACTCTATCTACTTTTTATCTTGTTCAGGGTTGCTGCCCAGTGCCCAGCCAGAAATATTGCAGGAATCAAGGCAGAAACACACCATGGACATGGTACCAGTCCATCACAAGTCATCTCACATTCCCCCACACACTAAACTATGTGTGAAACTATGAACACATTTGAATCGCCAGTCCACTGACCAATGTGTTTTTGGACTGTGGGAGGAAACCGGAGCGCCTGGAGGAAACAGACCGTCACCCAAAGCAAGGATTTAACCCACAACCCGAGGACCCTGGAGCTGTTTGGCAATGACACCACACGTTGCGTCACCTTGCAACTGAGTGGCCCTGGATAGGAAGAAGTTGTCACAGAAAATGAATGACTTTAATGACCTAATGTCACATCTATGGTTAAGTTAATGCCATATTTGGTTTCAGTGTATGTTTTGTGTAAATAAGCCTGAACTATTGAAAATGGTCCAAAATCCAAATATAACTTTAAATCTGTGATATGGCACACGCAGCCACGCAGCTTCTGGGACCTGGAGGTTGTGGGTTCGGGTCCTGCTCCGGGTGACTGTCTGTGAGGAGTGTGGTGTGTTCTCCCTGTGTCTGCGTGGGTTTCCTCCAGCTGACTGTCTGTGAAGAGTGTGGTGTGTTCTCCCTGTGTCTGCGTGGGTTTCCTCCAGCTGACTGTCTGTGAGGAGTGTGGTGTGTTCTCCCTGTGTCTGCGTGGGTTTCCTCCGGGTGACTGTCTGTGGGGAGTGTGGTGTGTTCTCCCTGTGTCTGTGTGGGTTTCCTCTGGGTGACTATCTGTGAGGAGTGTGGTGTGTTCTCCCTGTGTCTGTGTGGGTTTCCTCCAGGTGATTGTCTGTGAGGAGTGTGGTGTGTTCTCCCTGTGTCTGTGTGGGTTTCCTCTGGGTGACTGTCTGTGTGGAGTGTGGTGTGTTCTCCCTGTGTCTACGTGGGTTTCCTCTGGGTGACTGTCTGTGAGGACTGTGGTGTGTTCTCCCTGTGTCTGCGTGGGTTTCCTCCCACAGTCCAAAAACACAGGTTGGAAGGTGGATTGGTGGCTCAAAAGTGTCCGTAGCTCTGAGTGTGTGTTGCCCTGTGAAGCACTGGTGCCCCCTCCAGTGTGGATATTCCTACCCTTTATTTATTTTTACTACATAAAGGAATTTACATAAATATAACTGACATATCTTGGAATATCGGTATTCAGGCCAGCTTTAATTGATCTCAAAAATAGAAAAGCAATGGACAATGCCATAGAGCTCATTGATGGTAGTGTTGCTGAATGGAGAGGTTTAGATTCATGAGCCTCACCAGCCAGTGATATTCTGCCAGCAGTTGATAAGCTTTTGGCACAGCACAAAGTGGGCAAACATCTTTACAAATTTGGAATGTTGGCAAATTCCACTTTGACACTGATGGGTAGACACTTTTTTTTTTTTGAGCAAGCCTCTTATTTGGAATACAATTTGCCTGAACATTTTCAGACATTGATTTCATGTCTAAAAGGGGAAATTTCAGAGTCGTGCTGATCTTGGCTTAAGAGGCAGACAGGACAGAGCATGACCACATGCTAAATAAAGTTCTACGAAAACAGACAAATCGAGATTGCGCTCTTAACAAGTGCCAATTTGCTGTTGCCACAGACAGCGTCCTAAGGGAAGTCATTCTCAATGGACTGGAGTAAATGAGCAATTGTTAACATGCCAGAGTCTAAGACTGCAGCTGATATTTGAAAGTTAATAAGCCTAGAGCGGGGGTGGCACGGTGGTGCAGCAGGTAGTGTCGCAGTCACACAGCTCCAGGGGCTTGGAGGTTGTGGGTTCGATTCCCGCTCTTGGTGACTGTCTCTGAGGAGTGTGGTGTGTTTTCCCTGTGTCTGCGTGGGTTTCCTCCCACAGTCCAAAAACACATGTTGGTAGGTGGATTGGTGAATGTCTGTGTCTGTGTTGCCCTGTGAAGGACTGGCGCCCCCTCCAGGGTGTATTCTTGCCTTGCGCCCACTGATTCCAGATAGACTCTGGACCCACCGCGACCCTGAACTGGATAAAGGTTACAGATAATGAATGAATGAAGCCTAGAGTGGATGTCCATTTTTATTTTAATAATTTTATATAATTTATATTAAGCTATGGCCAATTTCTATTTGATCATACTGGTGCCTACAGACTGTAGTCCATCTGTTGCTAGCCCCCTTATCCATTTATTATCTGTAACCCTTATCCAATTCAGGGTCACGGTGGGTCCAGAGCCTACCTGGAATCATTGGGCGCAAGGCGGGAATACACCCTGGAGGGGGCGCCAGTCCTTCACAGGGCAACACACACACACTCATTCACACACTCACACCTACAGACACTTTTGAGTCACCAATCCACCTACCAACGTGTGTTTTTGGACTGTGAGAGTAAACCGGAGCACCCGGAGGAAACCCATGTGGACAAGGGGAGAACACACCACACTCCTTACAGACAGTCACCCGGAGGAAACCCACGCAGACACAGAGAGAACACACCAAACTCCTCACAGACAGTCACCCGGAGGAAACCCACGCAGACACAGAGAGAACACACCAACTCCTCACAGATAGTCACCCGGAGCAGGAATCAAACCCACAACCTCCAGGTCCCTGGAGCTGTGTGACTGCGACACTCCCTGCTGCGCCACCATGCCGCCGTAGCCCCCTTATGACCCCCCGTTATTCAATGGTCAGAACCCTCTCAGGACCATCACAGAGCAGCTGTGATTAGGGTGGTGGCTCTTTCTGTGTGAAGCAGTGCTACTGACATGATGGTGTTGTGTTAGTAGTATGGTGCATTGGATCAGACACAGCAGTGTTGCTGAAGTTTTTATCAACTGTACCTACTCACTCTCCACTCTATTAGACACACCTACCTTGCTGGTCGACCTTGTAGACAGTAGTTCATCTGATGCGGCACACTTTGCGTTGCTCGTCCTCTAGTCCAGCAATGATACACACGTACCATCATAACACACACAAACACACCACCACAATGTCAGTGTCAGAGAGGGTTCGGAGGGTTCAAAATATACAGAGCAACAGATGGACTGCCACCTGTAATTAGACATACAAAGTACACCTATGAGTAAAGGGAGTATTATGTTACGACAGATAGAGTTATACATTTAAAATATACAGCAATAGCCATCAATATTTCTGTTTTCATTATAGACACATATATATTTATTAAACATTATAGAAACACTCTTCTATGAACAGATTTTAAATCAATGAATGTTCTTGCTATTAAAACGACCAGCCAGCTGCAATGTTAGAGGATACAGGCAATTATAATATCCAGGTATGTTCCGACAGAAAAGACTGCTCTGGCGGTCACCAGGGACAGCGGATTACATAACGAACCTCTGCTGTATGATCTTCCACTGATTCAGTCTGAAGTTTCTCAAGTTCATTGTGGTGTTCCTCTTGTCCCTGGGGAGCAATGCTACATAGTTGATGCTCCTTGTTGTTAACAGAGAGGCTGAGCAGGAGCTGGAAGCAGAATGTAGAGCATACGCTGAGAGTGTGCTACAACATATTACGCTGCACAAACTAAACTACAACAGATGTTCCTGAGTCACTCCTCCTGTCCTGGCCTCGGTGAGCTGATCCACACACACGCACTCACACTGCATCCTGATTGCTCAATATCAGTCTAGAGTACATGAGTGTGGAAATTCCAGACACCTCATCATGGCAATGGAGGCATAAACAGCCCATGTCATGGCCTGGAATTAATGAGACCGGTCAAAGGACTGCTGAGAGCTTTGTCAAAGAAGCCCAAGACAGAAGAGAATACCTTATTATCACCAGCTGGCATGGCAGAAAGTGGCGGTGAAAAAAAAATAGCATATGCTACTCATGGACTAGTTTGCTTTCATCTTGTGAACTTGCCAGCCCCTGACTCCCTGACACATAAACCTCAGAGGCTCCAATCAATTTGCTGCAGGGTGGCTGAAGTTGTGTGTCACATATTGGACCAGAGTTTGTGAACACACACACACACACACAAACACACAAATACGCATGCGTCATGCTTTTGCCCTGTCTTGTGTGTTCCTGTTTGTTGTTGCCTTGTTGCCATGTGAACACATGGCCCTGTTTTTGTTTTGTTCTTGTCTCCTCCCTTGTCTCCGCCCTCTCGTCAGTGTCTCCACCTCTGTCTCCTCTGTGGTCCTGTGTATTTTTAGGCTCGTTTGTTTCAGTTCTCCCTTGTCTGGCCGTGTGTAGAGGTCTGCTTCTGTGTTTGTCTTGTCTTGTCTTGTGTTTGCTCACATCTACATCAGTCCAAGCTTCTTGTTTTGTTCTCTCCAGTTTGCTCCCGTTCATGTTTACTTTCATTTAAATAAATCTATTCTTGCATGTACGTCCGCCTCCCTGTCCTCCCTCCAGCTGTGACAGCATGCATCCCTCATGAATCCCTTTGAGGAAGTATTCATGATGTCCACAATGCCTTGTATCCTAAAAGGTTTCCCAGGTATTATTAAAGAAAATCCACACAAGACTAAAAACACAGGATCCTCGACTATACTTAACAGCTCTTCCAGACAGATTCATAATTATTGCCTTAATAGTAAACACAAGCAAGAAAGTCATTCATCTTTTAGAGCCACTGTCTCAGCATACCATTATTGTAGACTCTGATATGAAGCAGAAGGTTTGGGGAGCCGCGTAAGGAATCCTGAACGCCTAAATTAACTTAAACTGAAAATATATAGACTTTATTAATTATTAATGATATTAATTATTTTTCATATTATTTTAAATCATGTTATTAATCATGGAGCTGACTGTATGTGCGGTTTGTGTGATTACCTGCAGTAAACTGAACATTAAAAGGAGAGATATATTATACCCACCTTTTCCATAAGTTAACACAGTTCTCTGGAGTCCTCTGGAGTTTCTGACATATCTGCTGTAGTTAAAATACCATAACAAAACAACAAATCATCATTTGTACCCTGTCTAAACAGCCCTGTCCAGAATACCCATTTTCAGCACCTGTTCCATTAAATGACAATGAGCAACGACAAAAAACTTGATCTCTGGATTTCAGCCATTTTTATTCATTCGTTCATTCATGCCTGTAATCGCTTATCCAGTTCAGGGTCGCGGTGGGTCTGGAGCCTACCCGGAATCACTGGGCACAAGGTGCCAGTCCTTCACAGGGCGACACTCACTCACACATTCACTTACACGTAAAAAACTTTTGAGTTGTCAATACACAGGGAGAACACACCACACTCCTTACAGACAGTCACCCGGAAGAAACCCATGCAGACACAGGGAGAACACACCACACTCCTCACAGACAGTCACCCGGAAGAAACCCACGCAGACACAGGGAGAACACACCACACTCCTCACAGACAGTCACCCGGAGGAAACCCACGCAGACACAGAGAGAACACACCACACTCCTCACAGACAGTCACCTGGAGGAAACCCATGCAGACACAGAGAGAACACACTACACTCCTCACAGACAGTCACCGGGAGGAAACCCATGCAGATACAGGGAAAATACACAACACTCCTCACAGACAGTCACCCGGAGGAAACCCACGCAGACACAGGGAGAACACACCACACTCCTCACAGACAGTCACCCGGAGGAAACCCACGCAGATACAGGGAGAACACACCACACTCCTCACAGACAGTCACCCGGAGGAAACCCACGCAGACACAGAGAGAACACACCACACTCCTCACAGACAGTCACCCGGAGGAAACCCACGCAGACACAGGGAGAACACACCACACTCCTCACAAGACAGTCACCCGGAGGAAACCCACGCAGACACAGGGAGAACACATCACACTGCTCACAGACAATCACCTGGAGCGGGACTTGAACTCACAATCTCCAGGTCCCTACACTACCTGCTGCACGACCCAGCTATTTTTACTTGGTTCTATTTTTCTCCATTGTTGTTTCCCTCACATTTAAACAGTACTACTATTTCTTATAACTACTTGTGGCCTGGTGGTAAGGGAACTGAAGAGCCCTTGAGCAAGATACCTAACACCCCCAACTGCTCCCTGGGCGCCGTGGCTAGGGCTGTCCACCGCTACGGGCATGTGTGCTCACTGCCCCCTAGTGTTCACTAGTGTGCGTGTAAATGTGTGTTTCACTCCACGGATTGGGTTAAATGCAGAGAACAATTTCCTCTGTGTGCAAGCACAGTGGCCAATAAAGTGATTCTAATTCGAAAACTATGCTCATAATATTTTGCTCTGTTTAACCTCCACTTTGTCTCTCACATAAACAAAGGCTCAGCACTGTGATTGGAGAGACTCAGACAAAAAGGCGGGACAGTTCTAAAGTGTCTGCACTCTACAGGGCAATTATCTATACTGTGAAGATACGAGATGTGCAGCACCTGAAACTACAGATACTGGAAGCCTGTGCTAGCATTTCTCCTGTGGTGTTGCTATCAGTGTGTGAAGAGTGGGAGAAGAGGGTGCTATCAGTGTGTAAAGAGTGGGAGAAGAGGGTTGCATTGACAATCCAACACAATGGACAGCATTTTGAACAGGTTATCTGAGTGTTCAGAAACTTGTAATTATCTCATGACAGAATAAATTTATGTTAAAGCAAAGCACACCATTGTTTTTCTTGTGAAATTCCCAATAAGTTTAATGTGTCACATGACCCTCTTCCCATTGAAAAAACCTAAAGTTGGATCCAAAATGCCCGACTTCAAAATGGCCGCCATGGTCACCACCCATTTTGAAAAGTTCCCCACTCTCATATACTAATGTGCCACAAACAGGAAGTTAATATCACCAACCATTCCCATTGTATTAAGGTGTATCCATATAAATGGTGCACTCTACATAAAAAGCACTACAAAATCCGAAAGAAGTGCAATCCCATCTTTGGAATGATAGATTCCAGATCCCCAAATTAATATTCACATGCCTATAGAACATAGGGCTCGGTCATCCAGGAGAGACCCGGAGTGGAGCCTCTGCTCCTCCACTTCGAGAGGAGCCAGTTGAGGTGGATCAGGTATCTGGTCCGGATGCCTCCTGGACGCCTTCCTGGTGAGGGGTTCCGGGCATGTCCAATGGGGAGGAGGCCCCGGGGCAGACCAAGAACATGCTGGAGAGACTACATATCTTGACTAGCCTGGGAACGCCTCGGCATACCCCCGGAGGAGCTGGAGACAGTGGCTGGGAGAGGGATGTCTGGATTTCTTTGCTCTTACTGCTTCCCCCATGACCCGGACCCGGATAAGCGGTGGATAATTGAGGGATGGATGGATGGATGCCTATAGAAAGTGATTTTTTTTTCATACTGTATCTCCCCTTCATCTGAGGTGCATTGCAAGCGCATTACGGCTGCACTAGCGCAAATTGTCATACATCTGACCCCACGACTTTGTCCACTTGATGAGCAGTCTGTGCTACCTACTGAGTAACAGGGAAGCTGAAAAAGCACGGAGAAAACTGAAAGCTTTACCATCAAAGGAAAAGGATTTTCACACGACCCTAATGGCATCCAAGGCAATGGCTCAAGCTCTTGGAAAGTCGCCTCTGCCGCTTACAACTGAAAGAATCCGAGGGCGTCTGTCCCTATCTCTGCTCAGCAGCTAGAGCCACACTCCAGCATTTCAGAGAAAGATCAACATGACCTTCTAATTTTAACAGGCAAAATTTAGCCTTGGTTGGGAAAACGAATACGGATTAAATTTGCAATCAATCCCAACTATACACTCTAACAAAGTCTGGGAGAGTTACAAGACCTCCACAGAGGACTAACCTGTAAATGAATACCATTAGATCTGGAACTGGAATGAACACCAAATGAAATAAAGGGCATTTGTCTTCATTTTGTCAGCGAAACGGAGTAACTAACTTACCTGCCACGGATCCTCTAAATGATCCTAAGTGGAAAGCTACTTTTAGAGCTTTTTGAAATGAGAAAAAGGAATGCTTAATGAAGGATATAAAACTGCGCCTGGGAAAGAGTCATATCATAGCGCAGGGAGGAGGGGGTGTAGTGCCAATCCTTTCAGAGTCCTACTGGGACTCATATGAGACCTGAGCAGAGATGTAGAAATTGCTGCAATAAAGAAAGTTAAGATTAGCCTGGCGCCTTTATTAGTTGGGCCTCGAGAGTACGAGAACTGTCTGCTTTTCATCCACTTAGAACCCTCCACGTGCAACGGACTGATCTAAGAGGCCCAGAAAGCTGCCCCGTGTGAGGAGCAGTGATTAGCAGTTTTTTGGGCTTTTGATAGGAGGGTGTTTTGCAGCGCTCCACACAAGCAGCTCATTAGAGTGGGAGCTCTTTGGTTTATCTCCCACTGCGGCTGCTGTTCTAATGTGACGCAGATGTTTCTTCTGATAATCTCGCCTCTCTCGAGCCTTGAGTGTTCCCTACTTCACATATGTTTGTGTACAAACACGGTCATGGACACAGCCGCACATAGTCGCAGCGATACAATTACGCCATATCACAGCATCAGTTTAACTGAGCCACAGCTAAACACTGCACTGTGCTGGAAAGATCTGATTTCCCCTTGGAGAGGAATCATCCTTCACACACGCACACACACACATACACACCCAGCAACTGTCCCTGAGATGCTTGTAAAGCCAAGCTGCAGATTGAAACGTGAAAAATACCACCTCACTGGGATAAAACACCCACGGTGCCTTCCGAGTCCATGAATCACAAGCCAAGATACATATTTCTCCTCCTCACTGGAGCACACGACATTGCCCAGATCGCCCTCCAAAGGCTTCCTGAAAACCAAACAGTCTGAAACATCCCACCCCTACTTACTCATGAAGCCAGTGACCAAACACAAAAACCTATGTGCAGTGATTAGATTTTCCCTTTTTAAAGGAACACTAGATAGTATTTTTACCTTAAAATTACAGCTTCAAAATCATTGTGATGCTCCACTGACCTGTAATAGGTACATTAGAGGTTTTGCCATTGCCACTTTGGGCTAAGCACTGCAGAAACTACACTGTGTAACCTTTGGAGGAGGGTAGGAAACCCCACCTCCCCCAAACTCTGCAACTGTAGCAAAAATACAGATCTAGTGTTCTCACCTGGTGTTCTTTAAAGGAAACCTGACGCTTTTTTCCGAACCTTTAGAGTTTCCAGTTCACGCATTCGTTAGACAAGACAAGGGTTTCAGTATAGCTGCTTTGAAATGGTGTCAGTTGTCTTGGTAAATGAGATTCCACAAGAGTCCACACAAAGTCGAGTGATGAATTCATGGACGTTGATATGTTTGATGAACCACAGCGTGGCAAAGCTGTAACATCAGCGCTATTTTCACCAAGGAAAGAAGCGGACAGCCCAATGATAATGGAAATATAAATGTTCCGATAATCCACATTTTATTACTGCTTCATTAGACCATAAATTATCAGTGCACAGCAGTAAATGGCAGAACGCTCATAAACTACAATATCCAGTTCACATTTTCAAGGTTCTGTTGCTTTTTTCCCTCTCACAAAAAACACATCATGTGAACAAGTTCCTCCTCTGAGAAAACTAGCACTCGACTCACACTTAAAAGCACAGAATGTGAGCAGTTTTCAACAAGGTCATCACAACAGCCTGGCATCCACACTGAAGAGACAGTAAGCTATTAGCTGTAAGACCTGAGAGTCTGAGTGATGCAGGTTTGACTGTATGTTAGCGCTGTTAGCATACTGAAATTAAAGGTGTTGATGTGTACTTTTCCCCACCTTTGCTATGGTAACAGCTTCTATTCTACTGTGAAAGCTTTAGACGAAATGTTGAAACATTGCTGAGTGGATTTGACAGCAGTTAGCCGCTACAGCGTTACTGGAGGATTACAACCACCTCCCCAACTCATACACAATGTAATGTTTGGTGCTCTATCACTTCAGAGAAAACTGTGCTAAGGGCTTTATGCTAGACTAATGCTGAGCACTGAGAGCATGGTGACAGCAGGATCACGTGCAGCTGCTCCACATCAAGTCATATACTTCTAATTTACATGTATAAAACTGGTAAAATTATATATTGTCATAATTTGTGTTACTGCTTCAATTTTATTAGAGACATGATTAGAGTTCATGATTTTATAATTATTTAATGCTTAATTTAATCATATGTTTATTATGGTTTTAGAGTATAGTTTGGCAGCTCAGGGAACTATACTTGAATTGTTGTCAGGAATCACAGGGTGGATGCACTTGCTAAAACACAGTGAACTTTATTAATGAAAGAATAACAAAACAGAGATAACAGAGACATAGACAAAGGAGCTAAGCGAACTAAACTAGGACATAGAGTAAAATAGACGAAACCTAAACACGGAGTACTAAACAGACTAAATCTAAACACAGTGCTAAACATACAGAGAAACAGACTCAACCTAGACATAGAACTAAATAGACAAACCTGGACACAGAGCTAAACAGAGACCTAGACAAAGAGAACTAAACAGACTAACCTAGACAGAGAGAACTGAACAGAAGCCTAAACAGAAAGAACTAAAGATGCTAAGCTAAGACAGAGAACTAGACATGGAGGAGCTAAACAGACCAAGAGAGAAACCTAAACTGAGTAACAAGACAGACAGACTGGAGATAGCAAACCGACAACAATAGAGCGAGGAACAGACAAGGCAGAATTACAGTGGAAACAAAACAACATGACTTGGGGGAATGAAACGAAACAATACAATGGAAACAACAAGACTGTGAATTGGAACGAATGACCGACAAGAGGAAGTGAGACAAGGGGACTTAAATACTTAACACAGACGAGACGCACCTGAGACAGATAACGAGGGGGCGGAAGAAAGGCAGGACATGGGCGGAGACATGGACAACAACAAACAGAGCCATGTGCTAAGAGAGCACATGGCAGGGAAAACAGACATGACAGGACGAGGGCATGACAATTGTCTTGAAGATAACATATGAGTATACTCTGTGTACTTTAAATGTAACTTAATATAATTTAAATTACATATTAGTAATGATTAGGTACTATTTAATAGTTTCAAAATTACGTAAGTACATAACTGCTTCAGCACCATTCAAGTATACTTTTCTTACAAGGGATATTATGACTTTGGAAAACAAGTTTGCTCAGAATGTTGTGTGAAAATACAAAAATCTGCCAAAAAAACGAAATAAAGCATGTTAAAATGAACCCGTTCCACGGCATGGCAAACAAACTTGCTGGGAATCTGTGCCTGAGTCCAGATCTCAGTCCAATTGAGATTTTGGATATTTAAAATCCATCCTGCAAAGCTGATCTTTCAACCACTATTCAATAAAACTGGAACCAGCATGATGTACAGGGTGGGCCATTTATATGGATACACCTTAATAAAATGGGAATGGTTGTTATGTTATAAATTGTTGTCATGAAAAAAGTTACATTAAAACCACACACCATTGTTTTTCTTTTGAAATTACCAATAAGTTTGATGTGTCACATGACCCTCTTCCCATTGAAAAAACAAAAATTGGATCCAAAATGGCTGACTTCAAAATGGCCGCCACGATCACCACCCATCTTGAAAAGTTTCCCCCCCTCCCATATACTAATGTGCCACAAACAGGAAGTTAATATCACCAACCGTTCCCATTTTATTAAGGTGTTTCCATATAAATGACCCACCCTGTAGAACATTACTTAAACAATGTGTAAAAACACATCTGATTACTATAGAAACAATCAAGATATTTATGTGTTCATTCAAACACCAACATCTGTTGTAAGTGTGAGAGTGAAATTACGTTAATGTAATCACGTTCTTTATCTCTGGCCTCAGAATGTGTGAATGCAATCAAGATCCAATAGTTTATGTAACCACCCCCACCTTCCCATCTTTGAAAAAAGGAAAACTTGTTTTAATCATGTCTTTTCTAATGAGTTTTATGCTTTCATTAGGGAATAAATGTGATTTGTAAATGGATCTATTAATGACTTCTAATTTTCACCCATGTTTCTTCCAAGTACCTGACCAAGTTGGCTGGTTCCTTCTCCATATTCTTCAATGTAGAAGATGGCCTCAGTTGAAGACCATTGCACAGCTATGCCCCATTCACACAGGGAATTGTTGCTTCATGGTGAACGCAGTAATATAAACTGCAATCTGAAGCTTGTTGTTTTTCCAATAATTGTAAAAACGAATTACCTGTTTTCCAGTGTGATCACCTCTTAACCTTGTGTTAGTGGTGTAATTACTTTAAAATGGTAATCCTCAGTGTTCAACACTTCTGTACACCTCCCCTTGTCCGCTGGCAGGACTGTGATCTGTACACACTCAGTGTGATTAAAGCCTTTCCCTCCTGTTTGCTGAGGTTAGGAGGTGGTGGCTTAGCATTTGATAAAGTGGTTGAGACTTGAACACAAAGCAGTTTGGCTTAATCTTCTGGAATGCTGTTGTTCTGAATAGCAATTCTGTAGCAATAATCAGGTGCAGTGATGAAACGGGATCAGGCGTTACCCATTTGTAAGTGGTACTTACGCATATCCCACTCTGATCTTTATTTTCCAAAGCTGGTGTGCTCTGTCCAGTGGAAACTCATACATTCTAAGCCAAAGAAGCTTTTCCTTGCTCTTAGAATGTTTGAACCATCCTTGCGTATTGAAAATTGTTAGTGTTTTGTTTTTAATATTGTTTGGGTAATTTCAGCACAAACTGAAAGAAGTGAGGCAGTTGGTCCTTCACTTTCTATGCCTTAAGTATAAAATGGACCTGTCAAATCATTTCATTTTGTAATAGTTTTTGTGTCCTCTGAAAAAAGCCTGTGACTCTATGGCCTTTAAAAAAGATGTTCTGAGGCGTAGGCTTGTGGGTATAATTCCACTATGTCAACATCTTAAGTTGAAGCTTATGTGGTTCCTTTAATTCACTACTTTCCATGTTGTTTTCTTTTATTCCCACTTAGGTGTCAGACTGTCTTTACCAAAATGCTTATGTCTATGTAAATTCATTCTTTAAAAGACACCTGGGGGGGGGGGGGGTGTTTAAACAAGGTTGCATAAAATTACTAGATTTTTAAACAAACAAGCAAGCTGTTTTATTGTTCATCCAGACACAATCATCTGATGTAAAAGTCTGGCAGGAAGTAACCTTGGCAAAAGAAATGGTGTGACAAAAACATCTGCTACATCCTGATCATGTGACCTCTTTGTATATTTTAATGCAGACCTATGACCTGTCACACTTTCGCAACTGATAATCATATTTAGAAAAACCCTAAAATGGCTTATTGGTTTCTTTAATAGTCCATTCATTTAATTAAATACTGATTGGGCGGTACGGTAGTGTTGCAACCTGGAGGTTGTGGGTTCAAGTCCCACTCCGGGTGACTGTCTGTGACGAGTGTGTTCTCCCCGTGTCTGCGTTTGTTCCCTCCGGGTGACTGTCTGTGAGTAGTGTGGTGTGTTCTCCCTGTTTCTCTGTGGGTTTCCTCCGGGTGACTGTCTGTGGGGAGTTTGGTGTGTTCTTCCTGTGTCTGAGTGGGTTTCCTCCCGGTGACTGTGAGGAGTGTGGTGTGTTCTCCCTGTGTCTGCGTGGGTTTCCTCCGGGTGACTGTCTGTGAGGAGTGTGTTCTCCCTGTGTCCGTGTGGGTTTTCTCCGGGTAACTGTCTGTGAGGAGTGTGTTGTGTTCTCCTTGTGTCTGCGTAGGTTTCCTTCAGGTGACTGTCTGTGAGGAGTGTGGTGTGTTGTCCCTGTGTCTGCGTGGGTTTCCTCCGGGTGACTGTCTGTGAGGAGTGTGGTGTGTTCTCCCTGTCTCTGCGTGGGTTTCCTCCGGGTGACTGTCTGTGAGGAGTGTGGTGTGTTCTCCCTGTGTCTGCGTGGGTTTCCTCCGGGTGACTGTCTGTGAGGAGTGTGGTGTGTTCTCCCTGTGTCTGCGTGGGTTTCCTCCGGGTGACTGTCTGTGAGGAGTGTGTTCTCCCTGTGTCCGCGTGGGTTTCCTCCGGGTGGTGTGGTGTGTTCTCCCTGTGTCTGTGTGGGTTTCCTCCAGGTGACTGTCTGTGAGGAGTGTGTTGTGTTCTCCTTGTGTCTGCGTGGGTTTCCTTCAGGTGACTGTCTGTGAGGAGTGTGGTGTGTTCTCCCTGTGTCTGCGTGGGTTTCCTCCGGGTGACTGTCTGTGAGGAGTGTGGTGTGTTCTCCCTGTCTCTGCGTGGGTTTCCTCCGGGTGACTGTCTGTGAGGAGTGTGTTCTCCCTGTGTCCGCGTGGGTTTCCTCCGGGTGACTGTCTGTGAGGAGTGTGGTGTGTTCTCCCTGTGTCTGCGTGGGTTTCCTCCAGGTGCTCTCGTTTCCTCCCGAAAAACACACTGGTAGGTGGATTGGTGACTCAAAAGTGTGAATGTGTGATTGTGTGTCGCCCAGTGATTCCGGGTAGGTTCCGGACCCACTGTGACCCTGAACTGGATAAGCGATTACAGACAATGAATGAATAAATGTAAATAAATAAAGCACTTACATGGATAGAGAATATTCCTTTTATTAGTGGTTTATTAGATGATTCCAAAAGGTGAGTAATTCCATGATATTTTTGTTTAATTAATCTAAAAAGCACCATTCATCATAATCATTTATTTGAGGAAGGTTTCACAAAGCCAGAATGTTCAGTGTTTTGTTTAACGTCTTACGAAATACAAAAGCTGTGTGAATATCCTTTAAGTGTGATGTTTTCCAGGGGTAATAGCAGATGGGTAGCAATCTGATGTGACACATTTTTAGAATAAAATATCCCTCCATCAGAATTTCTCAGCAGCAATCCTGCAGAAATGCAGAGAATTCCAGCCGTTGTGCCAGTGTCTCCAAGACATCGAAGCTTGATATGCTCCGCTGTGCCCAGACAAACTCAACATAACCCTGGGTTCAACCAGCGAAATTTGCATGTTGCCTGCTGAGACTTTTGGATGTTCTCAACTCGAGAAAACACCTCGGAGGGCATACTGGGTCTGCTTCCCAAAGGTGGGATAGTATTCATCAGGAAGAGCATATGTGTAAATCTGGCAAACTGGCTCTCCAGCCTACAGAAAAAAAATTGACCTCTATTACAGTAGGTTTTTAAAGGTTATTTGGCTTTGTTGTGAGTGGCATTGTGGACATATTGAAGATTTTTTTTGTCAATTTATTAATACAATGGAAAAGGATGGGGGGAAAAAAGAAGAAAACAGGCATATACTCTTGTCCCTCTTATATTTAGAGGTGTAACCACCTTGTTTTTGCTTATTTTGGCTGTGTCCGGAATAGAAGGTAGCAACCTCAGTGACTTGCCCGTGCTCTTTCATGATTCAGTCCCTGTAAAGGCAGAATGTTGACATGAAGGTAGCTGTAATTGAATTGCATTTGAGACGTGCTTTGAAGGCAGCAATATGCCATGACATTACCAGAATTCCAAAATGCTAATGCTAGCCATTCATTCATTCATTATCTGTAACCCTTATCCAGTTCAGGGTCATAGTGGGTCCAGAGCCTACCTAGAATCATTGGACGCAAGGCGGGAATACACCCTGGAGGGGGCACCAGCTTTTCACAGGGCAACACACACACTCACATTCACTCACACACTCACACCTACGGACACTTTGAGTCACCAATCCACCTACCAACCTGGGTTTTTGGACTGTGGGAGGATACCAGAGCACCCGGAGGAAACCCATACAGACACAGGGGGAACACACCGCACTCCTCACAGACAGTCACCCGGAGGAAACCCATACAGACACAGGGGGAACACACCGCACTCCTCACAGACAGTCACCCGGAGGAAACCCACACAGACACAGGGAGAACACACCACACTCCTCACAGACAGTCACCCGGAGGAAACCCACACAGACACAGGGAGAACACACCACACTCCTCACAGACAGTCACCCGGAGGAAACCCACACAGACACAGGGAGAACACACCAACTCCTTAATGCTAGCCAGAATAATTGCAACTTTTGAAGACAATGGATTATTCATCTAGGTTTACTCTGGGTATTTCTGGTTAGTGTGGGCGGCACGGTGGTGCAGCAGGTAGTGTCGCAGTCACACAGCTCTAGGGACCTGGAGGTTGTAGGTTCAAGTACCCTGTGTCAATAGTGTCCATAGGTGTGCATGTGTGAGTGCTTGTGCCCAGTGATTTCACGTAGGCTCTGGACCCACCGTGACCCTGAAGCGGATAAGCGCTTACAGGCAATGAATGAACGATGAACTTACATGTGTGCAGAAACTTAGCTGGGCTCCACTAGATGCTTCTGTCCTTTTCGTCTGGTGAGTATGTTTTCATGTTGTCACACAGGACTATGGGAAATTTGGGGAAATATGGGAAATAGGGGATTCAGACATGACATTAATACCTTATTAGACATTATTTTATGACATTTATTCATTCATTCATTTATTTTCTTTTCCGCTTCTCCATTTCAGGGTCGCGGTGCACAATATTTATATGGTCTTTATATAATTTTACAATCCTTATATCTGTGCAATAAAGCAGCTCTCAGTCAGTGGTATGAAACTTGAGGGTAATGGGAAAACTCGGCCTGTTAGGGACTTGCATGGGCCATTTAAAGTGAGAAAGGTTTTGAATGCATTACGAAAAAGAACAGACAGATGTATTATTGCTATAAGAACTCTATTTAGATGATGTTGGGCACCTGTACCTGAGGCACAGCTGGACAGTTTTATTCCTTCATTTACATTATAACAAACAGCAGTGGTGTACAACTTCCAGTTTTTAAGCAGATGTTAAAGCTAGGTTTGATAGCTATATCTCCATTAAAGAAGTCCTCTATGGGGATGAGATGTCCATCCATAATTTATCTTGTCCTCCAAATTTCTCGGCTGATTTTTTTAACTGTGTTTTTTTTTAAAGTTACAGAATTTGATTCTGTGCCAGAGCTCGTCTGCCTGGGGGTCTGTGAAACCCTTTTCACCTCAGGTCACTGTCTGTGTGGAGTCCATTGTGTTTTCCCCATGTCCGCCTCCCAGCTGCTAGGGGTTGCACTAATCAGACCCCTCCTAGTAACTCTCCCCCAGGTGGCACATGACGGCTGTATCAGGAAGGGCATCCAGTATTAGATCTGTGCCAATCTGACGGCGTGGACCACTGTGGGGACCCCTCATGGGAGCAGCCATAACCAGAACAAAAGGATTCTCCTCTGAAATAGCAAAAGTAAGGGGGGATTTTTACTGCTTAACGGATCTCTTAATGGATAAATTCACTGTTAAAAATTCCATGCCCACAAAGCAATCAAGGGCACTTGTAGGAATTTGTGAGGATTTTAACTGCTTAGATGTCTGGCAGACTTTAAATCCCACACAGAACAAGCCCCTTTTACTGAGCCCCATAGAAATGGCTGTCATGCGGGGGTTTGGTTGAAGGACAAGGAACAGGGATGGAGGTAAGTGTAGGAGATATGTTTAATGAATAATACAGGACACTAACAAAGACCAGATGCAAGACACTAAGGCCAGGAAATACAAGAGAAACAAAACTGACATAAAAAGTACAATACGGACAATATACAAACAGAGGGAAACAAAGAACAAGAGACAAAGAGAGAGCAAATAAGACTAAACAGAGAGCTAGGGGGCATAACAATGAACTAAATGACTAAACATGAAACATGGAGGCTAAACACACAACTAAGGAACTAAACACTGGACTTGAAGACTTAACAAAGAGCCAAATACCACACAAATACCTTGAAACAGACACTTGAAGTATGGACAGAAGACTGACAGCAAACAATGACCCAGAACCAAGAAACAAAGGCTATAAAACAACACCACAGACAAGAAACATCTAGGAACCAAGCAAGACACGTGACACCAGAAAAGTAATCACATGACCAGGGAGACGAT
Source organism: Hoplias malabaricus (assembly GCF_029633855.1). NCBI lineage: Eukaryota > Metazoa > Chordata > Actinopteri > Characiformes > Erythrinidae > Hoplias > Hoplias malabaricus. Next base: position 33,334,933 of record NC_089812.1, on the reverse strand, counting down.
CACATGACAAGGATCCAAAACAGAAAAGAACACCACACAGAACCAAACACATGTTACAATGGCATATATTTGACTACTTTTTTTGTCTTAGTGAAAGTGCAGTTTGTGTTGTAAAATAGATACAATAGACTTACATTTGAAGACTGAAGTCTTCTACAAACAAGCTGATCTTAATGACAAGAAAATAAATAAATGAATAAATACAATGAAAAAAAAATCACTTTGAAGGCTTCTTTAGAGCATCTACAACTGCTTTTCTCAAAACATCTGGCTAGGGTTAAAGAGTAAATGATCTCTATTTTATTATTTAATTCAGGTGCATATTCAGAAAAACGTGATGGACTGATTCTCTCAGTACAGGTGCTTTTTGCACAGGGAAACTGATGATCATTGCCCCAATGATGGTTTATTCTTTCCAAGACCTTGAGAACTCTTGGGAGCTGAATCTAAGACCACACCCAAATTCATGACCAGTTAGCTGTCGTCAGAGCGCTCCACACTCTCTGCTGGCTACTTCTTGGTTTCTCCGTGACGCCTGCTGCAGGACACATGGTCACGTGCTTCACATACCTGAGGGATCCTCTGGATCTGCCCTCGGAGGAGAAGAAACATACTTTAGGCCTAACGTCGCACCAGGATTTCTCTGTGAAACTCTGCAAGCCTAGGCTAATGCTAAATATTGTGATGGCTAACGTTCATGATCACTCCTCCACCTCCCTGTGTCACTGTGGCCAACCTGCCCCACAAGCACTTAGGTTTCAACCGAAACACTCAAGAAGGCGGGTCCCTCGGGGATAGTCGCGCTAGCATAAGGTCCTTTAGTATTGTTAAAATTAACAATATTTTCAGACAGTTTCAAATTTGTTTGTATAAACACCATTAATCAGTGGAGGCTACAGGGCTGAGGCAGACTTTCTTTCTTTTTTTTTCCAAAATCTATGGCCTCAAAAAAAAAAATAATAATAATAAAGGTTTATATATTTCGGAAACGCCCCAATCACAAAGCAAAAAGTAATATTAGCTCGTGAAAAAAGTAATTTAGCAGACCCTAAATGAAGCATACAGACTAAAGGAACTGTTAAAGTCAGATTCAAATATGGTGTCCAAAATACTGGCTCTTACATTAAAAAAAATTTCAAATTACTAAAAACCACATAGATTTAATTAAGGGATGGAGCTCCAGGCACAATATCAGAAAGCTTTTAAATATCATCCGCATCCCACAGAAGGACAAAATGGATACTCTAACTTTATCTCTACTTGCTGAAAAAGCCTCTTTTTTTGACCAGAACTGTTTTTTTATTATATGTGCTACAGAAATATGAGTTTGTGGTATGCTTAAGAGGTGGATTCATATAGTGTATGACTCTCCCCTAGCCACGCTGTCACTAATGGCTATAGATCAGAACACTTACCTCTTGAAGTCATCTTTTACCATTATATTTGAGCTAATGCCACTGAACCTCAGGCATAAGACATGACCATTTTATTAGTGGTAATAGCATGAAACAAACAACACAAAATTACATCATATGCAAGTGACATCCTTTTGTTTGTCTCTCTTTGTTTCCTTTTAAATGCTAAGTATCTGAATTTACCCAGATATCAACACAAGCCCACATTTCAGTGTATGTATCAATCTAATTTTGGGTAAAATTCACAGTGACTCCAATTGTAGGAAGCTCACTCCATTGTCATGGCTGTAAACAACTTGAATAATCGAAATTAATACATTCCCACAGTGGTGCAGCAGGTAGTGTCGCAGTCAAACATCTCCAGGGAGCTGGAGGTTGTGGGTTTGAGTCCCACTCCGGGTGACTGTCTGTGAGGAGTATGTGTGTTCTCCCTGTGTCTGCGTGGGTTTCCTCCGGGTGACTTTCTGTGAGGAGTGTGGTGTGTTCTCCCTGTGTCTGCGTGGGTTTCCTTCGGGTGACTGTCTGTGAGGAGTGTGGTGTGTTCTCCCTGTGTCTGCGTGGGTTTCCTCCGGGTGACTTTCTGTGAGGAGTATGTGTGTTCTCCCTGTGTCTGCGTGGGTTTCCTCCGGGTGACTGTTTGTGAGGAGTGTGGTGTGTTCTCCCTGTGTCTGCGTGGGTTTCCTCCGGGTGACTTTCTGTGAGGAGTGTGGTGTGTTCTCCCTGTGTCTGCGTGGGTTTCCTTCGGGTGACTGTCTGTGAGGAGTGTGGTGTGTTCTCCCTGTGTCTGCGTGGGTTTCCTCCGGGTGACTTTCTGTGAGGAGTGTGGTGTGTTCTCCCTGTGTCTGCCTGGGTTTCCTCCGGGTGATTGTCTGTGAGGAGTGTGGTGTGTTCTCCCTGTGTCCGCGTGGGTTTCCTCCGGGTGCTCCTGTTTCCTCCAAAGTCCAAAAACACGTGTGTAGGAGGATTGGCGACTTCGACGTGTCCATAAGTGTGAGTGTGTGTTGCACTGTGAAGGACTGGCGCCCCCTCTGGCACAGGATGTGTGATCCTGCCTTGTACCCACCGCAAAACCTAAACTGGATTAGCAGTTACAGACAAAGAATGAATGAATGAATATATTTCCCAAATGTATATTACCTACATATAATTTTGAACATTTTACTTTTTAACCAAGTTCTAAAGGAATATAAAGAATGAAGAGTTTCTTTAAATGGATCAAGGGAAAACCGAACTGAAAACGGCAAACTTGCATCTTCCAGGAAGTAAAGGCAGATTTGAATAGTATCTAATTTTATAATAGTTATGTGTTATTTCTGAATGGCTCAAAGACAATTCTAGATCATGGCTGGATTGGGACTCTTCAGCTTGTTCAAACATGTTAAAAATGTTAATGACTCTTAAAGGTTTGGAGTCTTTATGGAAGCTTAATAATACAAAACAGACATTAGGCTTGTGCTTAGTTTGTAAACAATTTGATCACATCTCACTCCTGCTCTGAATCCAGTCAGGAACCCAGACTTCACACCGGGACATACAAACCCAGGTTGTAGCTTGTATGGAAACATGCAAATGTCAATATGTTCAAGGCTCCTCCTTAAATCTTGTGAGCAATTAGTTTAGAAGAAAGTTTCTTTTTAAAACTTACATTATAAGATGACTTCATTAGTACAAAGACCACTCTTAGCATTACTCCCACTCTGTCTGACATTGGAAAAATTATTCTGAAACGTCTCATGCAGAAACAAAGATCCAGTTCTATACACATTCTCTAAGGTCAATATAAATGATCTTAGGCAGACTTGGGGAAAAAGACTTGTTAGTTGTTACACCAGATGATGAGTGGGAGCAGATTTGGGCTCGGGCTAGAAAAATATCAATTTACAATAGGACTTGAGATATGCAGCTCAGAATAATACACTGTTTACACATTACACCTAATGGTAAATATACGTTTGACTCAAACATGCTCCTGCAATAGGAGTTTGAACTTACTATGCCTTAAAACATGACTTTGATTGTATGAATAACTGGAGAAAATAAATTTGAGGGGCGGCACCGTGGTGCAGCAGGTACGTGTCGCAGTTACACAGCTCCAGGGTCCTGGAGGTTGTGGGTTCGATTCCCGCTCCGGGTGACTGTCTGTGAGGAGTTTGGTGTGTTCTCTCTGTGTCCGCGTGGGTTTCCTCTGGATGACTGTCTGTGAGGAGTGTGGTGTGTTCTCCCCGTGTCCGCATGGGTTTCCTCTGGATGACTGTCTGTGAGGAGTGTGGTGTGTTCTCCCTGTTTCTGTGTGGGTTTCCTCCGGGTGCTCCGGTTTCCTCCCACAGTCCAAAAACACACGTTGGTAGGTGGATTGGTGACTCCAAAAGTGTCCGTAGGTGTGAGCGTATGAGTGAATGTGTGTGTTGCCCTGCGAAGGACTGGCGCCACCTCCAGGGTGTATTCCCGCCTTGCACCCAATGATTCCAGGTAGGCTCTGGACGCACCGCAACCCTGAATTGAATAAGCGGTTACAGATAATGAATGAATGAATGAATGAATGAATGAATTTGAGAACTGATCTAGATCAAGGCAGTGTCGCTGTCACACAGCTCCAGGGTCATGGGGTTGTGGGTTCGAGTCCCACACCGTGTGACCATCTATGAGGAGTTTGGTGTGTTCTCCCTGTGTCCACATGGGTTTCCTATGGGTGCTTCGGTTTCCTCCCACGGTCCAAAAACACACATTGTGTAGGTGAATGGGCTTCTCAAAAATATACCTAGTTGTGAGTGAATGTGTGAGTGTGTGTTGCCCTGTGAAGGACAAGCGCCCCCTCCAGGATACATTCCCTCCTTGGCTAGGCTCTGAACCCACTGCAAGCCTGAACTGGATAATTGGTTACAGACAATGAATGAATGAATGAATAACACCAGTGAAAATCCAGTTTATTCCTTTATGAACATGTCCATGCAGTGGCTTTTGGACACATATATTGCACGAGATAAGCAGTCAGTGCCAGGCCTGAGTATTAACGCTTTGAACCAGCAGTGCGATTGGGTGAGTTCAGACAACCAGGGTTTCTTATGTCATAAATCTAAGGAAACAATCCCATCAACCTGAGGAGTTATTCTGAAGAACAGAGATGAGTTTAGGTGTTGATGGATGACTGGGAGGGGACAAACTATAAATTAGTATCAGTAGAATTTCCCACAATAAGCTGTTGGATCAAATAAATAAAAATAGCTGAATTCATTCATTAGAAGGAGAGTCCATGATGTATATAGTGTATCTGGACTTTATAACGTTTTCATTTACATTCAGGTCAGAAGGGATTTACAAACCACTGCTTCCTGTATTAATTTCCATTACACATTGAAAACGGTACCAAACAGAACTGAGGTTTATTGTATTTTGCTCAAAACACATACACAACTGAGCTGTCAAAACAGGACACGGGCGAATACGTTTTTCAAATTGAGGGGGATTTTTAAGTGTGAACCGAGCCGCTCAGGACTCAGGTACCACTTTGAATCCTAGAAGTGATGAATGGACATCCGCCGGGTTTATGACCTGCAGTGTATGTACGTGTCCAGTGTCACTAAGGGCTCTCGTGGATCTGGACTTGGAGGAAGGACGCTCAGAGAAGCATGGCACACCGAAAGGGCACACACTGAGCCCTTGAATAAATTACTACTCCAGGCCTGGAGTGATACAAATGGCGCACAGCAGCCATTTCTAGTCATCCTGCTCCTGTCTGCTGACATACATTGTCAGTGCACAGCAGAGGAAAGCAGCTTATTCAAATGATAGACGGGGATAGGATGCCGAGAGGACAGATTTGAATGTGTAGTGGCTAAGCCGTCCTTATATTTCCACCACTCTGTACATTTTCATTTCGCACAAACTCACAAAACACTTTAGAAAAGCTCATATTTATAAATGCAGAAACCTCCATAACTGCCATTTCAAGAATGGCGTCGATGTGTGGCCTTTTAAAATCCATAATAATTGCTCCCTAAGGCGTGTAATTTTCAATTTCACATAATAAGAACTATTTCATTCAATAATGCCATTGAACTGTTGGTAGAAGTGCTGAAAAAAGCAGGTGTACAGGTACGGTTTCGGATTATAATGCGATAATGACTGAGAATTCATATTTATTTATTAAATAAATAAAAAAATAAATCTATTTCCAGTTTCTCAGAAGAAGTCAAGCTCTGATGCATGTGGCAAAAGATACGTCAAAGGCAGTGGTTCAGTCACACTTCCAGCTCAATTAGAACATTCTTTGCTCGTTAACCCCTTATGAACTGGGCTCATATGAACCTTTCAATTCCACCTTTCAGTTCTTTACTATCAACACCACTCAACTTACTGGCCACTTTATTAGAAATATTTAGTAGGTGCACAGTTAGAACTGCAGTTGTTTTCATGGCCTGTTTGTGCTAAGCCCTATTTGGGCAAGATTAGTTTTACACTGGGAGCTGAGGTGATGTCATTTTACCACAGGATGTCAGTAACGTTTATGATGGATTCGCAATGGATAAGAAAACTTGGTGTCAATAAAAAGATGGCAGTGGTTACAACTCAGAGTAGCACACAGCAGAGCTATTGGACTTTTGAAGAATGTCGCTACTGTTCTAAGAACAGTCCACGAAACCTTAATAATGGGTGAGAAGATGCTGTGTATTGTCACTGTTATTGTCTCATATTATCACTGTTCTGTATTAACCCTGTCATATCACCATAGCTACAGCATTCTTAGTTAGCTTTGTAGTAACCGCCAACACGCTGTCTGTCGCTGGGTTCTCTTGCCTGACCAGTGGAAGCTTTTATCCCAGGACAAATTTGCCCGTTCTTTACCATGACCCTACTAACCTCTGTGTTTTTATTTGTTCCCTTTGTCTGGATTTCTTTCTCCTGTCTCTCTCTCATGCTTTGAGATGTCCTGCTGCTCTCCAGGTGTTGCCCTGATCCAGCCCATGTCCTGTACAAGATCCTGGCCTTGTCTCATCTACACTATCATGCTTGGCCATGCTGTTTTATCTCAGATTAACTCTGCACCTAATTTTAACTCACACAGAATCACTGATCACCTCCTCCTTCCTCAGACTCATACATCACTAATATCATCATCCTCACCATCTTCATTTCTGCTTCTCCATCATCACTAATATACTACATTTATATTACTATAACCCCTTCATCGGTCATCATTTAACTTTTACTTCTGTTCTCTGTTGTTTCTCCGGTGTCGACCCGAGGAGGATGGTTTCCCCGTATGAGTCTTGGTTTCTTCCTCGTGTGCTGAGGGAGTTTTTCCTTGCCACTGTTGCCCCTGGCTTGCTCATAGGAGGTGTGGACCCGGATCTTTGTAAAGCTGCTTTGTGATGACTTTTTGTTGTGAAAAGCGCTATATAAATAAAATTTGATTTGATTTGCGTATTGCACGTACTATGTTTAGTTCTTTCTAGGTATTAGCACTGGCCCGTGTTCTGACGGTGACCTCGAGGGGAGATTGGACTTGAACTTGTTTGTACTAGCGAGGATAAACATTCTGTCTGAACATTAAGCACTTTTGTGAGTCACTCTGGTTAAGAGCGTCTGCTAAATGCTGTAAATGTAAATGTAATGAGTAGGATACAAGCTCATAACAGGTCTATAAGCTGATGCTGTGTTCAAAGCTCACCTATATCTGCCAGAATTTTCAGTCTGTGTAATTCTTTATGCTGTCTTGTGGATTAGAGTGTGGGTGTGTTGTTCAAAACCAGAGGTTCATTACGTCCCTAAACATTTCACCCAGCATCTCCATTCATAAAAAACATACTTTACCAGAAGATTTGACAGAGTATTCACCCATGCCAAGTAGCATGGGAGAAATATAGCCCGGGGCTATTTTTACTGCTCATTTTACAGTAAGTAAAAGGCTCTTGAATCATTCCTGAGGCACGAGCACATGCTCTTGAAAAATGACTGAGATGGCCTGTTCAGACAGGACTAAAACCAGAGGGATACTCTGTTAATAATTATGTTACTCCATTTCCACAGGTAAAAGTGATCCTCTCTGAGAGCTTTAATCATCCAGGAGCTATTAATTAGCAGTTAAGACATAACTCTCAAAATAGGAAGGAAATACTTTAACCCCTCAGAGCACAGGGGTGGAACAGGCTTCGTTTGGTGCCCATCTCAGATGACTGTCTGTGATGGTTGGTGTCTCCTCCCTGTGTCTGAATTTGCCCCACATTCCAAATATTGCATGGTAGGCGGAATGGATATTTGAACTTGTCCATAGGCGTGGGTGTGTGAGTGGCTGTGTGAGTGTGTGTGTGATGCCCTGAGATGGACAGGTGCCATGTCTATGGTGTGAGCCTGCCTTGTGCACATCATTGGTGCTCGGCCCACGTGGATAAAAATATGTAAAGCGCGTTAATAGACGTAAGCCATACAAAAGCTCTCAGTGGGCTGTTCAATTATGCCTCAATTTCCAGTTCAGCAGACACCTGTGTTTGGACATGGCCTCAAAAAGGCATCAAGAGTCAGGGGCGGAAAAGAGACAGAAGAAGAAACAGCAAGATGATGCTTGCAGGTAGGACAATGTTTTAAATAACAATTGTTAACTTCAGCTTCGGTTAGCTATCGTGCATAAGACTAGCAATCTTTCCTCAGATTGCTAGCTAGCTATGCAATTTCTGACCAAGGTTAACCTTAACTTTGGTGGTGGTATTTATTTATTTTAAATTATTTGATTTATTATTTTAATATTTGGTGCCATTCATTCATTATCTGAAACCAGTCCAGGGTCGCGGTGGGTCCAGAGCCTACCCGGAATCACTGGGCGCAAGGCAGGAACACACTCTGGAGGGGGCGCCAGCCCTTCACAGGGCGACACACACTCACTCACACCTATGGACACTTTTGAGTTGCCAATCTATCTACCAATGTTTGTTTTTGGACCGTGGGAGGAAACCGGAGCACCCGGAGAAAACCCACGCAGACACAGAGAGAACACACCACACTCCTCACAGACAATCACCCGGAGGAAACCCACGCAGACACAGAGAGAACACACCACACTCCTCACAGACAGTCACCCGGAGGAAACCCACGCAGACACAGGGAGAACACACCACACTCCTCACAGACAGTCACCCGGAGGAAACCCACACAGACACAGGGAGAACACACCACACTCCTCACAGACAGTCACCTGGAGGAAACCCACACAGACACAGGGAGAACACACTACACTCCTCACAAACAGTCACCCGGAGGAAACCCACACAGACACAGGGAGAACACACCACACTCCTCACAAACAGTCACCCGGAGGAAACCCACACAGACGGCAAAAATAGCAAGGCAAATAAATGAAATACTTTAATGTATGTCACTTGTAATAATTCCTATTTAAATATGTTTTGTGATTTTTAATTTTTTTTTCATGTTTATATGAATTTTATATTATAATGTTTAAAATATATTACAATTTAAAAACAAAGAAAATACTCTAATCTAAAAAAAGGGGGAGCTGCATAAAAAATGTGGGAACCACTGGATTAGACAGAAATAATAATAATAATAACGTGGAAGATGTTTAAATAACACTTGGGTACTTCTGATACTTGTTGATGTACTTAATAATCTGCCAACTCAGTGTATTAGTTTTATAGGAGGTAATGTGTAAGTGACTTTAGGACTGAGAGCTGTATCGTAAGCTGCATTTTAGGAGGTTAATGGTGTGAGATATCTTTTTCTTGTCCTTTCAAAGGCATCTTAACTGTCAGCCTCCCTGCTCTAATCAGATCGTTTACAGGAGTGTGGTCAAGCTGAGAGTCTGATCGGTCGAAAATACCGCGCTGGTTCTGCCTTCCAAATCTAATTGTTCTCAGAGGGGTCATTGTATTACCTCTATTACCTCCAGCCAGTTCCAGTAAGAAGAGGAGCTTCTTAGACTGCGCTATGCTATTTGTTATTTAGCAAGTGTTGTGCGCTGTCGGAAAGGAAGGAGTATTCCCTCTGTCCTCCCACTCCCTCTCTCTCTCCATCACCCACCAGCTGGAGAAACGCTCCCTGTTTGAAGCTGCTCTCCACCTTGTTGTTGCTGATGTGAAAGAGTGGGGGCCCTCAGGGAACGGGGTCCAGGGGAGGGAACCAGGCCCAGCACCCTTTTGTCCTGTTCTGTTATATATCTCTTGCAAAAGCAAACTTGCGAAATTAGAGGGAGGCAGACGCTTTGTGTATTGCCTCAGCCGCTTTCAGGGGAAAAGCCGCGAAAAAGAACATTTCACTCCATTTATCACATCCTCCCAATCACCTGCTCTGCTGCTGTTCAGTGGCGAGACAAAAGCTGTCAGTTGTCTACACAAAATGTATAAAAGTTTCATTACCCTAGGCTCTAAACAGTTTATCGCCGAGGTACGACATATTGATTTTTTGGGTCTTTTTTGCCTCTATCTCTACAGTGCTCCTCCATTATTTTCTCTTGGTTTGAATATTGCCACTTATCAACAGCTGAACCCGAGACAACTTCACAAGGATAACGAAGCCCTAATTGGAACGATACTGACAAGAAAGACATGAGAGTTTGGATAGAAGCTTCAGCGGCAGCTTTAGCCTTAGCAGTAATGATCAGATAACCAGGGCTTTAACACACCTGAGCACTTCAAGGAAGAAGGAAAGCTCTTAGGCGTTTCTCCAAACTCAAACTACAAAACAAGTGTCCTTGAATTTTTTTTTTTGACGTTTTGACAAGAAACAATACAATGTTGAAAGCAGCCAAGATAACCGCTTTTTCGCACGCGTACACTGCTGTTTGTATTACAGGCCGACATCATTTCTGGGGTCTACAAGATTCAGTCATACACAAGCCAAACACAGTAATATTTTTTTCCATCACATACACTTTCCTCACAACGGTCGAATCGTTCTGAACGACTGCATAAACTTTGCAGTGGACTTTTTTTTTTTAAGTTTAAATAAATAAATAAATAAATGAAACCTTGTGCAGCCTTGCAGCCCACTCAGTATTAAATAATACATTTTTGTTTATCAAAAGGAGCGGAACAGGCACACAGGAAATCAACAGCGAGCTTTTAAATGAATGAGAGAACAAAATGCTCTGCGATGAAAATGGACAAGGCCTGAATTTTCCTGACATTTTTTGCAATGTCTTGTATTTTCATTTTTCTTGGTTCTATTTTGTAACAGCAAAGACATGGTACTGCACATTGTTACAGGGAATATTTCCTTTTGTGGAGCGAGAAATCCTGGTGTGACGGGAATAAATGAACCACATTAGTGAAATTATCAGAGAAAAAAAAACATGACATTGCTTTAGTGCATTCACTGTTTTTCTGCAATGCTTCTTCCTGTTCAGGTTCGTCCTGGGTCTAGGCCACAAGGCACGAACACGCCTTGGACAGGGAGCTGGTCCATTGCAGGACATTACACTCTACACACGTGAACCGCCAATCCATGTGGCAACAAGTGAACAAGTGTAGAAACCGGGGCTCCCAGAGTAAACCCAAGCAGACACAGGGAGAACACATAACACATTTTACAGTGAGTGATCCAATGCAAACAAAGGACCCGGAGATACAGAAGCTGTTGTAAGAAATTACAGCGTGGACCCAGGAAATTGAATGATTTACCATACTACACTCAACAGCATTATGGCAAATGGTTCAAACCAGCGTCCTTCTCGAGATGGGAAAGCCATTTGTTGTATTCTACATATGAATTAACAGGAAGGCCCACGACAGCTCATTGTGACCAATGGAGGTGACCAACATTTGGTGGACAATCAGGGGCCATCACAGCCAAAGGGACATAGTCTAGACATGAAGGTGATAGAACACAGCACACATTAAGTTCATCACAGATGACAGGGTTCCATGTGTATTGTGTTCCTTAAGAGGAGCTGAGATGAAAGGCGGTGTTTGGAATATAAAAATGCTGTGTTCTTTTACTCAATGTTCAGTCCAGCTCCGCTGAACCCATGGTACATCTTTGTATCTTGCAACTGCTTGCTGTAATAAAGGTTTTCCATTTTTCAATTTTTGAGAGACGTCCCATTTTTCGGCACGGTGGCGCAGCAGGTAGGTGTCGCAGTCACACAGCTCCAGGGGCCTGGAGGTTGTGGGTTCGATTCCTGCTCCGGGTGACTGTCTGTGAGGAGTTGGTGTGTTCTCCCTGTGTCTGTGTGGGTTTCCTCCGGGTGACTGTCTGTGAGGAGTTTGGTGTGTTCTCCCTGTGTCTGCGTGGGTTTTTTCCGGGTGACTTTCTGTGAGGAGTGTGGTGTGTTCTCCCTGTGTCTGCATGGGTTTCCTCCGGGTGACTGTCTGTGAGGAGTGTGGTGTGTTCTCCCCGTGTCCACGTGGGTTTTCTCCGGGTGCTCCGGTTTCCTCCCACAGTCCAAAAACACATGTTGGTAGGTGGATTGGCGACTCAAAAGTGTGCGTAGGTGTGAGTGAATGTGTGTGTGTGTGTGTTGCACTGTGAACTGTGAAGGACTGGCGCCCCCTCCAGGGTGTATTCCTTGCACCCAATAATTCCAGGTAGGCTCTGGACCCACCGCGACCCTTAACTGGATAAGCGCTTACAGATAATGAATGATGAAATGACGTCCCATTTTTCCTACACCGTGTAGCAGCACACTACCTGTAACACCATCATATTGCCCACAGTGGTTTAAGTCTAATGTTAATAGCATGTGTTTTGTTGTCATCAGCTGAATATTTCAGCTATTTTAAGTCATATGCTGCTTTCTGTACAGCTCTTGCAGAAAATGTCTTCATAGTAATAGCAGTTTAAAGTTTTAAAAATGTTTTTTTCTCTCTCTCTCTCTCATTTCTGGGCTGTATCTCATATTTGATGCACAGAAATTCATAAAACAACAAAGGAATAATCAAATAAATAAATCGATCGACCTCGTTTGACATTAAGGCAGAATAAAGAGATGTAAAAGTCATTCAGAGTGGTTTAATGAGAAATACTCCATGGAGTCCGAATTGTTCACAATGTCTGTGATAGGAACCAGGCATTTGAAAAGCTGAGTGCCTCTAAAAGCTTCCTTACAGAGAGTTATTATATAAAATGGTTATGAATACACTGCCTGATGCCTGACATTGTTTTGCAATAGTTCTGAAATGAGGCTTTGAAATAAAATGCATTTTTTTTTAAAAAGCCATTCATGGAAAAAAAGGTACTCAGATTTTACTTTGCGTATTTGCTACTGTTTTTACTCAGTCAGGATTTTACTATCTAAGTCTCTTACATTCCCTGCAAAGCACCACTTCACAACAAATCCCTTGGTTACTATGCAGAGAAAGAAAGAAGAATAATAAGAAGAAAACTGTGGAGTTCTTGGAATTCATTTGGTTGTCTTCAGTTTCGAGCGTTCGGCTGAAAGGATGTCAATAATAATAAGTAATGTAAGCTAATGAAGTATAAAAAAATGGTCTGGTTGGTATAGAGTAGTAAGCAACATCACAGTGCCTTCCACAGGGCAGACTATGGTTCATGTCCAAACATGGGCAGGAAAACTAATGCTACCCCAATAAGTGTCCTTGGGAAATATATCTAAACCTGCAAGAGCCTAAATCTAAAGCATGGTTCAATTAAAAATTAAGATGTATTTATTGTGCATATTAAATTATACTGATTTATAAATGATTGAAAACCTGTTTATCAAATGGTTATTAATTTGTAGATACCTTAAAAGTCATTAATAATAATTTGTAACACAGTGAAAGAGTCAAACGTTACTGAAAATGTCAAGGTAAAGATTAAACTGAGAATCTGAATTTAGTCCTTTTACATGTCTAAAAAGATGCTCTATGTCTGGTTACTTCATTAAAACCTTGGTGGTTAAAGGTACACTATGGAAGGTTTAGGTTTTTTGCTCCTGGAGCGCCCCCTAGTATAATGTCCTACCCTCCTCTAAAAATTATATAGTGCAGTTTCTGCTATGCTGAGCTCAGTGTGGCAATGACAGAGGCTCTATGCTCACTATTATAAATTAGAGGAGCATCACAATGGTTTTGAAGCTGTAATTTGAAGGTAAATAAATATATAGTGTTCCTTTAAATGGTTATTATTATATCATTCATTTATTGTCTGTAAGCGCTTATCTAGTTCAGAATTGACGTGGGTCCGGAGCCTCTCTGGAATCATTGGACACAAGGCAGGAACACACCCTTGGGGGTGTGCCAGTCCTTCACAGGGCGACATACATCGACACATTCACTCACACCTATGGACACTTTTGAGTCGCCAATTCACCTACCAACGTGTGTTTTTTGGACCGTGGGAGGGAACCGGAGCACCCGGAGGAAACCCACGTGGACACAGGGAGAACACACCACACTCCTCACAGACAGTCACCCGGAGGACACCCACGCAGACACAGGGAGAACACACCACACTCCTCATAGACAGTCACCCGGAGGAAACCCACGCAGACACAGGGAGAACACACCACACTACTCACAGTCACCCGGAGGAAACCCACACAGACACAGGGAGAACACACCACACTCTTCACAGACAGTCACCCGGAGGAAACCCACACAGACACAGGGAGAACACACCACACTCCTCACAGACAGTCACGTGGAGGAAACACACGCAGACATGGGGAGAACACACCATACTCCTCACAGACAATCACCCGGAGGAAACCTACGCAGACACAGAGAGAACACACTACACACCTCACAGACAGTCACCCAGAGGAAACCCACGCAGACACAGGGAGGACACACCACACTCCTCACAGAGAGTCACCCAAAGCTGTGTGATTGCGACACTTCCTGCTGCTCTACCGTGTCGCCTTATTATTATATCATCAATATGGAAAATGTTATACTTACAAATGTGCTAAAGCTGACAGGGTTAAAGTTGGACTGATGGAGAACACAAAGTGAGGTCAGTATTTGGCAAGATCTGTGGTTTAACTGTAGATGAATGTGGGTTCACTGTTTGGCAAATAACAGGTCACTGTTACCCTTTTTATCTATTTTTATCTATTTAGTTATAAATGAATATTAATGACTTTTTATGTATTTGCAACATAATTAATATATATTTTTAATGATTTTAAACTATGTATAAACCTTTACAAGAGTAGTCTGGCTTATTCTAAAGTGGTACCCATTATTCTACAACCACTTTTTCCCGATCATGGTCATGATTTTCAACTCTCTCGATAATGGCATCTGCTAAAAAGGTAAAACAAAATGTGTCGCAATGTTGCCCTTCGAGGGTTGTACGTTGTAATATCATAGTTTATAGAGATGTTTAGGGGCAGTGGTTGGCGCAGTGTAGTGGGGAATACCACTGCATTCTGCACAGAAGATGCATTCCGATTCCCTGCTCAGGTAAGCACAGCTCTCTGCACAAAACAGACTTCCTAAGCAAGACTCCTAAAACTACTTACTCGTAACATACCCCTGTAGCATGATAAGAATCTCAGGTCGCTCTGGGTCTCAAGCACATGCCAAATGTTTTAAAGGAAATCTCAAATAACGGAGGAGGATATTTTAGTGTTGTCTTCATCTACAACAGACAAGAAATGTGTTTTTCCACTGATATAAAAAGAAAAAGACTTCAAATTCAGCCTTGTAAATACTGTGTTTTCTAGTTGTGATCCTGTTTTTATAGATATCCCACTAAACGGCTCATATACGAGTCTCATATTTGGATAGAAACCCATGGCTGCTTGGTCAAGCAGAGCGACGGGAGTGCCACGGCAGAGTGGTCTATGACATTGTGTCCTTGTTTCTTTCCTGAGGAAAACAGATCAAAGGCGAGCCCCTTTACAGTTCCTTGTCTCTGCCTCGCACTTCACGGCACCTTTGAAAACATCAAACTGAACTCAAACTACAGCTGAAAGAAAAGTTGGGGCAATCAATAGCAGATTTAATATAAAGTTAGCCCCTGTGGAGATCCTGATGCTGGCCATGGAGGCGTTCATTAAAAGCTCAGTGCTGGAGCTCCTGTGTCACACCGACTGTGGCCTGAGGGGAACAAACAGCTGAGACAACAGCAGGAGAGAGCAGATAAGAGGCAAGATTAATAACTTCCCCCAATCACCGTGGCTACTGGCTTACACACACCAAACATCTAACCCAGGGCTGCGCTTGACTCATCGCCTCACTCGGCCTCCTGGGGGGACGCTCGGCTGGTTCTGGGAAACGATAAACTATCAAAAGACCCTCCTTGTGCTTTCACAAGGCCTCTAACGTGATAGGTACACGTTGTCCAAAATGTTGTAGATACACTGTATACGGTAATTACTGATAATCAGGTACTTTGGGGAGGTTAGATTGTCAGATTGTACACACAGCTCTGCAGTCCTCAGTTTAGTTTAGGGTCTGCGTGCCCAAAGAAGCCCCCCCCAGCACTGTGAGAGGCTGGGAAGAAGTGTTAGCTGTGTTCTCTAGAGTAATGGACTCCTATCAGTACTTGAGCAAAGGACCCTATTCATTTCAGAAGAATTCTGGATGGAAAAAGTGTCCTCAAACATTGGGACCACTGCACTACTCATTTCTTGCTCATTCTTTTCAAAGGGCTTAGTCACTCTTACCTTCAGAACGTGTGGTGAAAAGAAAGTCTCAGAGTCATGGGCGTGAAAATGCTTTAGTTTCACCTTCTCAAATCACCATAATTTTACACGAATTCAGCTGGAAAATCACCCTAAACAAACCAAAGCATATTTCAAAAAACACCTTTCAACTACTTCAGTTGTTTTTCACAAGCCACACGCTTTATTCGGAGAGGTGTTAAGCAAGATAACACATGGCTTTTTAATGAACCACACACTCAGTTATTCACTTTCTGAAAAATAGAGATGAAATAACTAATGTTTGGGAGAAAATGATCACCTATACTTCCTGCTCCTTCCTGTGTAACGTCCTAATCACTCCTGTGTCTCAGCCTTATTGCTGGTCACAAAGGCACCGAGTTACTTATCCCAGATGTACAGTGGACATAAATAGTCTCTGTTCCCTGGTTAAAATGACATACAATCTATACGATTCAACCTAGAACCAAACTGACATCTTTCAGAGAAAAAAAAAGTACGATAAAGCTCTTTAATAAATATTAAACTAGCTTTTGATTCTCTGACAGCGTAGTCTTGTTGGGTGGGAGTCTTATCAGCACAGCACATCTTGTCGGGGCGATCTTTGCCAAAACTTCCTTGCAAAAGCACTCCAAATCTGTCAGATGGCGAGGGCATCTCCTGTGCATAGCCCTCTTCAGGTCACACCACAGAATTTCAATTGGATTCAGGTCTGGGCTTTGGCTTCATCCGTTCCAAAACTTTGATCAGCTTCTGGTAAAGCCAGTCTTTTGTTGTTGTGGAGATATGAAATTCCTCTTCGACTTCATCTTTTTGCAGAGGCATTAAGGTTTTGTGCCAAAACTGACTGCTATTTGGAACTGTTCCTAATTCCCTCCACCTTGATTAAAGCCCCAGTTCCATCTGCAGAATAAAAGCCCCAAAGCACAATGCTGCCACCACCATGCTTCACTCTGACTATGCTGGTATTCTGGTGAAGTGCAGTGTTAATGAATTTCAACCTTGGTCTCATCATATGCCTATTTTTCCAAATGATTCTAACAAACTTCTTATTGGCTTTTGCAAAATGTAACTGGGTTTGGATGTTTTTTTTTCATTAGAAAAGTTGTCTGTGTTGCCATCCTACCTCATAGCCCAGACAGAATACAGGAGATTGTTGTAACATCACAGTACACAAACAGTACTTGCCTTTAAAGTTGCTGTAATCCTCTAGGCATCTTCCTGGACCAGTTTTCATTGTGTGTTTTCATCAATTTTGGAAAGACCTCCAGTTATTGGAGGTCACTTTTGTGCCCTATTTTGCCTGCTTGTTGAGGCCGTTTCCAATATATCGGATCCTTTTCCTCACTGACATGTTTCAACAGTGTGATGCTACTTGTGGACCGTAGCTTTTGCTGTAAAATACTACTCAGTAAATATAAGGAAAACCCTACAGGAACAGCTCAACTAATGATGGTGTTATACAGAGTAACTTTGACTGAAGACAGCTGAAGGTACCTCCAGTGGTGCTCAAGCATCTGCCATTTTGCCCTGGATGAGAAAACTGCCCTTTCTCCTAGAATCCAATTTAATCAATATTTAAAAATAAAAATTACCCTCTGTGTCATCAATTCCCCCCAAAAGTGTTTTGATAACTGATGAGCATTTATTTGTGTTCTTGTGAGAATTCTGCCCCGATTCGATCCACAGCACCACAAGCTCCCGCCTTGCCCCTCCAATTAGCACCCATGCAGTACTGAGCGCCAGGCCTAACCAGTGCTACACCCGCAGCATCAGACAGACAGGTAATGACAGTGTTTGTGAAATCCCTAACGCTGTTTGGTGCAAAATTAACCACAACCATTAACATTATAATGCCACTGAAATCATTAAGTTGCTACTGGCCCGACATTCATTTAAAAGAAAGAAAAAAAAGCCAAGGCATTTAGGCTTCACACCTGCTGAAGACATTTGCATATATGCATAACTCATAGCCTGCCTGTTTATTGCTCATGAGTCATGAAATATGTGATTTCAAAGCCTTGTCCAGCTGTTTACTGCCGTATAGAGTTCATTAAATGCATTATTTCTATTTCATTTATTCAGGGCAAAGTTGATAAGTTTTAAGTTCTAATGTTTTTTGATGATTATTTAATATATTGTTTGGCTATTAAAAAAACACGCACAATATGGCCTTGTTTTTTTGCCTGTTTTTTGTTTATTTGTGCAATTTGATCATCTGAGCTATTTGATTAGATATACATTGATTGTGTTAACAAAAATAAATATATGAGATAAATATCCTGCTCTTTTTTTATTTATTTTATGGATAATTTTGGCTTAAGCACCTGTCCCAAAAAATGTCTGTTCACGTGCCTGCTGTTTGTGTTTGAATGTGATTGGTTCTTTCTTGGTGTGCAAATAATATGCAACCACATTATTTTAGTTTTTTAATTTTAATTTTCTCCTTTAAATGATTTCAAATTTTTTTTTCAATAGTAATACAGACTATAAGTCATATTTTAAAAAATGATTTATCTCTCTCTCTCTCTCTCTCTCTCTATATATATATATATATATATATATATATATATATATATATTTGTCTGATTTTGTAATATTCAAGGAGAATTTGATTACAACTCAGTGATGGAAATATGCAAAAAGAAATAATAATAATAATAATAATAATAATAATAATAATAATAATAGGCGGCACGGTGGCGCAGCAGGTAGGTGTCGCAGTCACACAGCTCCAGGGACCTGGAGGTTGCGGGTTTGATTCCCGCTCCAGGTGACTGTCTGTGAGGAGTGTGGTGTGTTCTCTCTGTGTCTGCGTGGGTGTCCTCCGGGTGACTGTTTGTGAGGAGTGTGGTGTGTTCTCCCTGTGTCTGCGTGGGTTTCCTCCGGGTGACTGTCTGTGAGGAGTGTGGTGTGTTCTCCCTGTGTCTGTATGGGTTTCCTCTGGGTGACTGTCTGTGAGGAGTGTGGTGTGTTCTCCCTGTGTCTGCGTGAGTTTCCTCCAGGTGACTGTCTGTGAGGAGTGTGGTGTGTTCTCCCTGTGTCTGCGTGAGTCTCCTCCGGGTGACTGTCTGTGAGGAGTGTGGTGTGTTCTCCCTGTGTCTGCGTGGGTTTCCTCCGGGTGACTGTCTGTGAGGAGTGTGGTGTGTTCTCCCTGTGTCTGCGTGGGTTCCCTCCGGGTGACTGTGAGGAGGTTGGTGTATTCTCCTTGTGTCTGCGTGGGTTTCCTCCAGGTGCTCCGGTTTCCTCCCACAGTCCAAAAACACACGTTGGTAGGTGGACTGGAGACTCAAAAGTGTCCGTAGGTGTGTGTGAGTGAATGTGTGAGTGTGTGTTGCCCTGTGAAGGACTGGCGCCCCCTCCAGGATGTATTCCTGCCTTGCTCCCAATGATTCCAGGTAGGCTCTGGACCCACCATGACCCTGGACTGGATAAGCGGTTACAGATAATGAATGAATGAATAATAATAATAATGATAATAATAATAATAATAAACATGATAAATAACAGCAAAAGAGAAACCATATTTTCCATACACTTGCTAGATCCATGCCACCTTCATTTATAACCAAATAATCCTATAAAACATTTCTATTGGACAGTCCTCAGCTCTGGTCTTAACTTACTTCGCTATCTGTCTTGATTTGTGGAGCAGCCATGTATTTAACTACACTGTGAGATTTTGTTTATTTCTACAACTTACTGTAAGTTATACTCTTAAACCAAATGTAACAAGCCTCCTGTGTGACTGTAATTAAGACCTGGATGAAGTCTGAGCAGGCTGAGGTATGCTTTGTGGAAGCTTTCCAATACTAAATTACAGCCAGATTTTGTACTCCAAACATGTCTCTGCTGAACAGCTAGGGTAAGTGCAAAATTATGCAAATGCGATATTTTGATGGACCATTTCACACTGCCCAGGACTTTAGCCCAAATCTCCCCCACTACAGTCATATAGTCTCATTTCATATTATGAAGTATTGTAAGGATGTTTGGAAGTTGCAAACCATCCTTTAAAAGCTGTCTAGGTCACTCTTCTTAGATGCAATTCCCAATAGAGTTATTTGGAGGTACCTAAAGCTAACAGCGTTTGATGAATCAGTTCCAGCAGTTCTAGCTAAAGAGCTGAACTCTGTGATTTCAAAGCTGAACATTGTATTAAAGCAGAGGTACAGACTGTTGCTGGTGGAAGGAGGAGAATCTGGCTAGTCACACTGTTTATTGCAAATGCTAATGCTAGGGGTACACTGGTGTATAATTAGCAGACTCGACTATTAATCAAGCTTATTGTATATGTTCTCCAGCTAAAACACTGGGATACTGAGATACTGGCCAGTGCATTTTGTTTTCATATACCGACAAATAGTAAGCAAATAACATGGCCTTATAACTTCTGAATTACTTTTGGCGCTTGAAACTGAATTGCTGTATATACACAGATATTAGCATAGCATTATTTATACTAGACTACAGTAAATAATCTGATGAGAGTATAGGACTGTACAGTAGCTCATGAAGAAACTAATGTATCTCTGCCTCATCTACCAATACAAATTGTTTCCAGCATACACAAGCTTTACAATACATTGCCCATTCAATGTAGCGACAAAATGTAGCACACTGCAATTTAGGTTACGCAGAGTTTATATGCGACTCGAGCCGTTATTATTTTTTTTATTTTGTAGCAGAGAAAATGTCCTGGTGCTAGCTATTATGCTAACATTAATGGCCCTAAATATCCTAACCGTTTGACAGTCACATGCATGAAATTTCAATATCATTTGAAAGTAATATCCATAGTTGTGCACATTTTGAATGAATGAAACTTTTGCTGGAGCATTGTAAAGGTCTTCCAACCTCACAAAAAAACAGCTATGAAAGAACTCATTTGTGGGCAGACCACGGAGAGGTCAATTTTTCATTCAGCCTTAGGTGCAAGTGTCAGAATTCAATATAATGTAACCTAGGTCTCCTTCGAAATAAATGTACTCTACTGGTGTGCTGCTTCCACTTGGACAGGCTTTGTGTAGTCTTTGCTGAGATCAGAGAATCCACCAGTGTTACTTTGAAGAAATGCATTTTCAGGATAAGGCAGCAGTCCCAGTTCTTGCGAAGATCCTTGGCCAGTGGAGAGAGAGAAGGCGGGTACAGGGTGAGGGGCTGTGAGTTAATGAACCACACACACAAGGAGCAGAGGGGAGGTAATCGGAGCTGAGGCACAATGTGTTCCTTAATGAAGTAGAGAGGCCCTGCTCTTTTAGGCCACTGATGAGCGGAACACACAATTAACAGTTTGGCTAATGAAATCGCACGCCTTTAAAACAAGTCACAGAGATGTGACCTTTTTGATTCTGTGCTGCTGTTACAGTGAACCGAATGCTGTAGTGTGGGCCAAACCGCTGTGGCTCGTTTGTGAGAGAAGAAAGCAAGTGGAGGTGGGGGAGTCAGGTACGCTAACGCACATTAGCCATAAGTTAGCCGTAATACCTGGCTCATTTTACACGGGCCATTTATCTTCTGAGCCGGACTTGAGCACAATGACTTTAAAGTGGGCAAGTTGTATTTTGGCCTATTTATAGATTCGCCTTGGGGTTTTTACAGGACACTACTCTTTATTGAGTTTGTCTCCTGCTTAGGATACATCCCCATGTTTTCCTCAGTTGGATTAAACAGCTGAAGGGAATGTGGCAAAAGAGTGAGATGTGACTCACAAAGAGCTCACAATCATGAGCTGCTGGTTTGTGTATTGAAGCTTCCATTGTGTGGGCACAGGCAGTGGGCAAGTGGCACCATTCTGACAAGGCGAAATCTAATTGACTTTGTTCCTCCAGAAGCTAGGCATCAAGTGTGCTTAAAAATGGCTAGAAAACGTATTATCTTCCCACTAAATTTGGTTTAGGTACGGCAGACTATAAGTAGAAACTCGTAAAAAAAATAATAAATGAATAAACACCAGCCGAACACTGTGTTGCACATTAAGCACGCAATGACGTTCCTGCTAATGATGCTAAAAGTGTTGTTTCCTACATTTGCAATTAATTGCCCATGAATTATCAAAGGGCTATTTCCATGCAGCTGTCTGACACACTGTTTTGATATATGGCCAGAGAAATAGCTCTTGACTGTGGAAGCAGTGCACACAAAGGGAGAGCATTTGCTGAATATCACATGCACTGCATTCTGAGGTCATCAACTCTACTGTATGTGGCAGAGCAACATTGTTTCCAAAAACACCCTGGTGTATCATTGAGATACTTAACGTAAAATGGTTTGCAACAAACCTCTCCACTTCTCCAAGTTGGGAGAGTCAAAAAATTAACAATGCTTTTATTCTTTTTCCCTGACAAATGTGTTTGTTGGTGCACAATGGAACCCTTTTCATTTCTACACACCCTGCAACCTCTTCATTTTCTTGGGAAGCTTCCCGGCAGCAATCACTTTCTTCTTAGGTGCCTCTGGAGAATGTTCAAACACGTATTTATGACTAGTGGAGTTGATTATATTGTGGACAAAATTAGCTTGTGTGCAATAAGAGAAAGCAAAAAAATTAAAAGAAAAAAAAAAAAAGAAAACACGCAGGGCTTTGATGGACTCGGAACAAGTAATAAGATGCTGGATTTGAACGCAGTGTAACTGATGTGGCCATACGCCTTCCGCGTTTCTTCATTAAAGCATTAAATTTGCATGGTTTGCGATCATGGCGCTACGTGTTCAGCTCTGTAAGCTTGAGGTAATACTGTAGCCCTTTGAATGAGTGAGTCAGCCATACGAGACATCAATAATTCAGCTCCTTCTCCTGTGCCAGTTTGTCTGCAAAAGACCCTGCTGAGTTCCAGTGTAAAGATGGATTTCATACCCAAATACCAAACTACTGTTCTCCTCAGGCATTTAAAGAGGCCAGCTCAGGGTCCTGTGGCTCCGTCCTGCTGCTTTATTAGTCTGCTAGTCCCTGTGTATCCATGCGCAGTCCGCCGTGAGCTTTGCCCCTGGGCATCAACATCGCCGATAAATCTCCCATCAGGTTCTTTCCTGCTCTCTGACTCTTCTCATCATCACTGCTTGGCCTGAGGTTTGTGAGACCACAGGCTCAATGTCAGACACGTGCGCTTAAAGCTGCTGTGTGGACACCTACAGCATGCACTGTGCTGAATGTTTATTAGAAACTTAACTGTACGATCACTGGATTAGGAACGCCTACCTTGTATCTACACTCATTGTCCATTCTCTCGGCCCCACTGACCACACAGGAGCACTTGTAGTTCTACAATTACAGATTGTAGTCCACCTGTTTCTCTGCATTTTTTTTATATCTCCCTTTCCCCTGTTCGTTAGGGGTCAGGACCTCCACAGAGCAGGTGTGATTTGGGAGGTGGATCATTCCCAGTGCTACAAGTGACACTGATGTGGCGGTGGTGTGTTAGTGTGTGTGACACATAATATTTTATGTTTATATATATAATTGTGCAGCAGGTAGTGTCGCAGTCACACAGCTCCAGGGACCTGGAGGTTGTGGGTTCGATTCCCGCTCCGGGTGACTGTCTGTGAGGAGTGTGGTGTGTTCTCCCTGTGTCTGCGTGGGTTTCCTCCGGGTGACTGTCTGTGAGGAGTGTGGTGTGTTCTCCCTGTGTCTGCGTGGGTTTCCTCCGGGTGACTGTCTGTGAGGAGTGTGGTGTGTTCTCTCTGTGTCTGCGTGGGTTTCCTCCGGGTGACTGTCTGTGAGGAGTGTGGTGTGTTCTCCCTGTGTCTGCGTGGGTTTCCTCCGGGTGACTGTCTGTGAGGAATGTGGTGTGTTCTCCCTGTGTCTGCGTGGGTTTCCTCCGGGTGACTGTCTGTGAGGATTGTGGTGTGTTCTCCCTGTGTCTGCGTGGGTTTCCTCCGGGTGACTGTCTGTGAGGAGTGTGGTGTGTTCTCCCTGTGTCTGCGTGGGTTTCCTCCGGGTGCTCCGGTTTCCTCCCACAGTCCAAACCGCGACCCAGAATTGGATAAGAGCTTACAGATAATGGATGGATGGATGGATGTATAATAGTTCTGTGTGATGGAAGTGTGTTTCAGAAAATGTTTTATTGGGATATGTTGGCCCGATATGTTTTTCTTTTGAAGCAGAGCATGAGGTTGTATTCCCTAATTCTGAGACAGGAGGTGAGGCAATAGCCGTTGTTTTTTGTTTTTTTTTACCAGAATGGAAACGTAATACGGAGCCTCTAAATGTCCCCTCGCAAATGCTTTGTTGACTCCATAGTTCTGTGCTTGCTGTTGATTATGTGCTTGCTGTGTGTCAGGTGAGCTATGGAGCAGCTCTTTGAATTTTACTTTGATCTTGGACTGAAATATAAAGACATAGCATCTCTTCTCAGCAGAAAACATGGATGTGTTATTGGGGAGCGCCAACTGAAACGTTTGTTGCTGTGTTGTTAACTTCTATGAAATGAGGATGAGAGATGTAAAGTGCAAGCGCATGGACAAAGGTTACGTGAACAGTACAGAGACACAGACAATGAACACAGTTTCCAAACAGTGGGAGAGAATGGAGAGTGAACACCTGAATACATGTGTAGCTATTGGTAGTGTATTGGTGATGGAGTGCTGAGCTACGTCACCGTTTTTGCACTCTCGCATAAAAGACAGTGATCTCACTCCATAGTGGATCCAGACAGTCAGTTGTATAATCTTAAGCTGACACACCTGAGTCCAACTTCAATATGCCAAATGTGAACAAGAGGCTTATAAAGCCCCCTAAGCACTTGACTGGGAAGCGGTAGAACTGTGATCAAGGGAGTGATGGAACACAATCCAATACCATTGGGGTTTGTGATCCAGAACTAATCACCCAACATCTGTACCTGACCTCACAGATGCTCCAATGGCAGGATGCCATCAATTATCACATAAAATGTTCCAAAATTCAGAGTAAAGCCTTCTGAGAACAGATGTTACTGCAGCAAAGTGGAACAAACTCCCTCTTAATGCCCTTAATTGTAGAAGAATGTTGGCCATATAGTGTATCTAGTCAGAAGTGGCCCTATGCTGCAGCAGATGTGCAGCAGTCACTAGCTATTAACCAACACAGTGATAGATATTACTGATAAAATGGCCAGAGAAAATGGATTCACGGGACTCTAATAAATTCAGTGTGTTGCCATGAGTGTTTTTTTGATGATAATTTACACCTCACCTGTTTTATATCTGGGATTCCTTCAGAAGGTGTAAGACCAAAACACAGGTTTGTAATTGTTTTTAGGATCGCAATGTGAGTGCACTTTTTCTGGCCTTGAATTTCAAGATGTTTTAAAGACAGCGCTTTAAATCATCCATCATCTCTCTCCTTCTGTCTCTTTCTCACTCCCTCTGTCTGTCACACCCACACACACTCTTTTTTCTCTTTCAGTTCATCCTTCCCTCCATCTTACTTCTCTCTTTCTTTTCTCTCTCTCTCTCTCTCTCTCTCTCTCTCTCTCTCTCTTCCCCCCCCCCACCTCCCTCTTTTTCCATTTCTCTCCTGGAGCTCAGGTGTTGGAGAGAGTGCTTGCTGGTTGCCTTGGCTTGCCACTCTCGGTCTCGGCCCATAAATCAGCAGTCATTCAGCGCTTCCCCCGGCGTGCTGTGTAAATTCCCTCACTAACAGCACATTCTCCCTTTTGATAGATGAGACGAGGGGCCTGTTGACTGCTGACATCTCTGCAGCCCTGGCTCCACAGCCAAGCTGTGCAGCTAAGAGCACGGATTTATTTTCGTCTTCCTCCAAGGTCCTGTTTGCCCCTATATTTAAACGGCACGAGGCATATCCTACATCTTTCTTGCGTTTGATTTTTATCATTTGTGACATTTGTGTGAGTTTATGTATACCTCCAACAGCCAACGGTTTCGAACGCTGTGTTTCACCCTCTCTTTAAGCCTTAGAAATAAGAAAGTCGGATGCGTTACCCTGCCTTTCAAACGGGCATTCGTCTCCTAACTCTGTTCTGAGAAAGCTGCACCTCATTCAAGAGGTTGCTTGGGTAGAAACACTCCTTAGAACTTTGTGATGAATGGATACACGGCAGAAACAAAATGAATGAGCGCAGGTGCTTCTCAACAGGTGTAATACGCAACTACACATCACAATTAAATAATTACAATCCCATCGTGCTTTTGTGGCATGTATAAAAAGATGGAGACGATGAGGAAATGATCTAAATGACTTTGAGTGAGGGCTTGTTTTGGCAGGAGCTTCAGTCAAAAAGACTGACTCAACTGACTATTGTTTCAACAGGAGAGTGACTAAAGATGCATCTGCATTTAGACCTATTGGAAAGATGTCAATAAATAGGATTAGTCCCTGAAAGCACTCATTCACTGCCTGTGGTGCTTGTGTTTTGGTGAGGTATGTGAGGACAAACAGAAGAGCAACTGTTTCTCAGGTGACTGGGAATGTCAGAGCAGGACGTGATCAGACTGTCTCAGCAGGGTGTCCATAGTGCATCGTTTTGGTGCTTTTCCACTGCATGGCGTCTACTCTCTTCAACTTTATTCAGCACAATTGGCTTTTTGGGCCCTGGTACCTGCTTCCTTTTCCACTACAATGGCTCCCCCACAGAATGTAGCTGGCTATGAGAACCACAACAATGGTGGTGGTAACATTATGCTCACTCGTTGTGTGTGTGTGCTTTGGGACTGAACACGGCTCAGCGCATCAGTTCAGACAGATCAGTATAGTTTTTTCATTCCTCGTTGCACCATAGAGGTCTCACTTAGGTCTTTCATCAGCCACCAATCCAAGGAGAGTTTGTACTTTTTCAGAAGTCCGTGGCATAAATGTATGGGCTGCCATTTGTAAGGTGTATCAAGACAAATGTGATCTGTACGGTAGCTTGGAGAGTTTACAGATGGCTAGTATGCGCTGCATATCTGTATTTCATTGTTTTTGACAAGTCTCTTGACAGTCAAAGATCTGCAATGTTTGCATGTCACATTTAGAACCTACTCAGCTCACTTGGATTCAGGAGTGTACTGGTATGTACCAGGTGCCAAATGTGCCGACTCAAAAAGTTAAAAAGCTCAGTAGAACTGAGTCAAGCAAAAGAAGCTAACATGCATTTAAACTGTTGCATTACACAGTGCCGTTTCTGCAGTGCTGAGCCTAAAGTAGCAACAACACAGGCTCTGTTCTCAGGCCAGCCAAACGTTGCAATGATTCTGAAGCTGTTGCTTTAAGGAAAATGTTACCTACTGTTGCCTTAAATGGAAGGATCTCTGCAAATCAAGACAAACCCATTCTGACTGATTACTTTTATCATATGATCTTATGAAACATTTATATCCAGATGAAAGCGATTACTCCCAGGATGGCAGTGCCTCCTCCACAGGACATGAGGGATCACTGAATGGTTTATTGAGCATGAAAATTATGTCAATTATAAGCTATGGTTTTTTTGCTTTATCCAAAACTCAATCTAGTGAAACACCAGTGGGAAATTTTGGAGTATCAGAAAAAACACCAAAAGAGGGAATATTTTTTTGATTCCGTACAGTTCAGTACAGTACAATCTGTGCTGTGGTTCACTAAAGGTATTCTAGTAGTTTGTGGTAGTGCAACAGCTTTATTTTCATTCATTCATTATCTGTAAGTGCTTATCCAGCTCTGGGTCACAGTGGGTCCAGAGCCTACCTGGAATCACTGGGTGCAAGGTGGGAAAACACCCTGGAGGGGGGCGCCAGTCCTTCACAGGGCAACACACACTCACACCTACGGACACTTTTAAGTCGCCAATCCACCTACCAACGTGTGTTTTTGGACTGTGGGAGGAAACCGGAGCACCCAGAGGAAACCCATGTGGACACAGAGAGAACACACCACACTCCTCACAGACAGTCACCCGAAGGAAACCCACGCAGACACAGGAAGAACACACCACACTCCTCACGACAGTCACCCGGAGGAAACCCACGCAGACACAGGGAGAACACACCACACTCCTCACAGACAGTCACCCGGAGGAAACCCACGCAGACACAGGAAGAACACACCACACTCCTCACAGACAGTCACCCGGAGGAAACCCACGCAGACACAGGGAGAACACACCACACTCCTCACAGACAGTCACCCAGAGGAAACCCATGCGGACACAGGAAAAACACACCACGCTCCTCAAAGACAGTTACCCGGAGAAAACCCACATGGACAAAGGGAGATCACACCACACTCCTCACAGACAGTCACCCGGAGGAAACCCACGCAGACACACGGAGAACACACCACACTCCTCACAGACAGTCACCCGGAGGAAACCCACGCAGACACAGGGAGAACACACCACACTCCTCACAGACAGTCACCCGGAGTAAACCCACGCAGACACAGGGAGAACACACCACACTCCTCACAGACAGTCACCCAGAGGAAACCCATACAGACACAGGGAGAATACACCACACTCCTCACAGACAGTCACCCGGAGGAAACCCACACAGACACAGGGAGAACACACCACACTCCTCACAGACAGTCACCCGGAGCGGGACTCAAACCCACATCCTCCAGGTCCCTGGAGCTGTGTGCTGCCCACACAGCTTTATTCATAGGAAATTCATAGGTATTGGTGACATCACAAATGTGGTTTATTCAAAACGAGCTTCTTTTAATCCATAGCTTCCAGACTGATAACAGATTGTTGTATTTTGAAACTTTAACAAGGATTTTATTCTATTTTCAGACTTAATATTCGAAAATAAAGAAATAGAAAAATTTTAAATTCGGTCTTCCATAATCTACGCCCTGTAAACAAAGCTATTTTGCAGTAGCAAGCAGATTGTCAGACACTGAGCTCTCTCATTTTGTGCTGGCTCACAGAGGCTGACGTTATGCAGGAGTTTGCATGATTGACAGGGGGTTAATGATTGAAACGAACTCCAGTGACAAGGTGAAAACAATGCTGAGATGATCTAATCTGGGACATCAATCAAATTCACAGCAACTCAGACACATACACAGATGTCTGCAGTATGAATAACACAGTCAGAGTAAATTGTTCATGTCATTGGCTGGAGAATATTAAAATGTGGACCAGAGCAAAACGTAAACCATAACCTTCAGAGCGTTTTGTATCTAATTGACATGAACCACACATCAACTACAACACATCTTTTAAAGTAGTGTAGGTTTTGTCAATTGCTGTATTTCAATAACTACATGCAGCGCAGTGCCAGGAGCTTTTTTTTCCCTGGGTCCCTTCTTTATCCTTCAATATGTGAGATTTATAACAGGTTATAAAGGCTGGAGGCCAGTCATTTTCCCCATTACCTTGAAGATTCAACAATCCACTGTATCAAGGACCTTGGACTTTTCAGTCATTCTAGTCCTGTCATGTGTCAGTGTGTCAAATCTGTTTTGCTCTTTTGTTGTTGTTTTTTCTTCTTCATGTGATTACATTGACAAAAATACATACAAACTGTATTCCGACAGAGAATAAGCATTTGGATTGCACAGGTATTTGTGCAAACTTATATTTAATTAGAGGAGTGTGGTGTGTTCTCCCTGTGTCAGCGTGGTCTTCATCCGGGTGCTCCGGTTTCCTCCCACAGTCCAAAAACACACGTTGGTAGGTGTATTGGCGACTCAAAAGTGTCCGTAGGTGTGAGTGTGTGTGTGTGTCACCCTGTGAAGGACTGGCGCCCCCTCGCCTTGTGCCCAATGATTCCAGGTAGGCTCTGGACCCACCGCGACCCTGAACTGGATAAGCGCTACAGATAATGAATGAAAGAATGAATGATATTTAATTAGAATTCAGAACCACATCCCAACCATAAAAGCCCCATATCAGGGAACGTTCCTGACGTTTGTGGAAGCACCAGTACATGTCCAAAACATATAGCTCTATCACCAGCCCATGCAGAATATGCATGGGAAATGCATAGGAAATACTTTTGTGATGTCACAAAAATCAACACTAAGTCCTATTCAGCCTTTGAAATGTAGCCCAGACAGCATTTGAAATGAGGCACAATACAGGGCAACCAGCCAAAAGAGGTCATTTACATATGTCAGTAATAAAACAGCCACAGTATGAATTAAAATATAGAGGTTAAAAAAGGCTTTAGTTATTTATTAGAAAATAATTTACAGCTTTTGAAAAAAAAAACCCTTTTACAACACCAGACTTACAATAATTGTTTTTTTTTCTACAAAGAGAAGTATCCAGGAAATGTGCAAAAAAAGCACATCTCACTCACACAAACACACACACACACACATATATATACACACACAATCCACAGCCCAGCACCAAACACCTGTACTCAACCATCTTCAAAATTGCTTCCTTTGACAGGAGTGATTGAGAGGAGCTTGGTTTATCAGGTCCGGCCCCTTGGAAGCAGTGGATATGGTGAAATAGGGGTGTCTTGGAGGTTTGCTGCCAATCCACATGAAATGCTACAGTGGATCGTTATGCGGGGTGCCGTCCTCTCCACCATAACTCACCCTGCCTGACCCTCTCTCAGTCCATGCTCTTGCTGACAGCTCCACTAAATCACACCATTTTTACGGGATAAACACTTCTTCATAGCTCAAGCGGCAAGCTGCCTGCAGTGCGAGCCAAAAGTGATGCCTCTGGCCTCATCAGTCGAAATCTATTCCCATCGCCATAATACCGCTTAATTTGATGAGGTTGGGCCCGCTCGGCTGTGATATTATTGTTTACACAAACTCCAATGCCACTGTGTGTGATTTGGAAGCAGCTCCGTGGTATTCCGGTGGATTGCTTGGAACCACGGTAATTGGAGCCACGAGCTAAAAAAAAAAAATCTTAATCGCATCTCAATCTCGATGGAAGGCTGAAATAAATTGTTAGGCACCGCCACCAATTCTTCGTTCCTCTCTGGCTGCTCGTGAGATCGAGATTGTCTCTTCATATTTGCAAGTCTGAGTAGTGGCAGAAAGGCCATTATCAGCTCGTAAACATGTAGACTCATCATCTCGCAGAGCGCTTCCAAGCAAAAAGCAGCGTATCTTATCAGCTTAGTTGCACCTATCACTCCCTATCAATTGATCCCAGATACATTTTTTTTCCCCTGCTTTGAGCAACACATTAGCAAGTCTGAGAGCTAGCTCGGGTGGATTGCCAACATTACCATTCAGATATTCTCAGAACAAACCCAACCCTTTCTTTACTGGCACATCGGTGGTGTGAATATAGTGATCACAGTGCTACAATGCACTTATATCAAGGAGAAAAAAAGAAACAAGTGAACCGCTTGACTATAGATCCCATTCAGTGCATGTATTCACATGATTTTACCTCACTATTCATAGCATGACTGCAGAAAACAGTACAGCTATGATTCAGCCAGGGAACTGAAAAAGAATTACCTGTTTTGTTTTTTTTACTTACTTACTCCACCCTCCCAGCTGTTGTACGTGTCTAATACGTAACACATCCCCATTTTCTGAAGCACGTGCAGGGCGTGGTGATTTTAAAATAGAATAAACATTTTAAAGCATAGCGTGAAGACAGGCTGTTGTCCCAGAGCAGAGGTGTCAAGCCAGCTCTGTTCCTGGTTCTCTTCTAGCTGAGTTCCCCTATTCCAACTGTCTGAACGAATTGCTTAGCAACAGCTAATGTGAAAGTATGCAACACATTAACAGATGAATATTTAACAGACATTTACACAGAAGCCTCATCAACTAAATACAATATCAACATTTTCGGAATAAAGCATGCCAACCATTGTCCTGTAGCTTCCATTCTTTACAGAAGGCTTACAGTATTTAAAGAATTCTGAAGGAACATTTCCTCACACGTCCAAAGTTCAGTTTTCATGCATTTTCTGCATCTTACAACCATTGAAGTCTCCAACACATTCCGTTTTATACATATTTAACAAAAAGAACATTCCCAGGGTTTGTACAAGTTCACTCATCGTGGGTGTATACACGAGTTTAGTATGCCTCTCCTGCATGACGCTTAGCATGACGCTAACCCTAACCCTAACCACTAGCCTAGCTCCAAACCTAACTCTTAGCTCCTAAAGGTAAAAGCAGGTTGATTTTGTTTTGCCTTCATTCTGTGTAACAAACTCTTGAAACAGTTTATTCTCTGTCTTTTTTAGGTACATAACACTCCCTCATTTTGTATGTATTTATTAAAACAGCGCCACCAGTGGACAGAAGCTAACTTAAATTTTATAAACAAGTAAGAATCATAATGAATCATAAAAAATTGATACACAAATTTTTGGGGTGCTACTTTGCCTCTTATTTGTGCTTATTTGGTATTTTTTTCATCAAAGATACAAGATTTAAGTACTGTTTATTTCATGGTTGGCTTGGCTTTGGTTGTTTTACCAGGATTTGTTGGGATTTCTCTGACTGGTTTTCAATTAGATTCCTTTTCCTCTTTCGATGCTAGTCGATTGTCTTATCTAATCTCAAGTACAATGAATAGCCATTTAGCCTGGTGAATGTCTTAGAGAGTGCCACAACACATGAACCACTGTCCTATCAGCTAATCATGGGACGGCCTGTCTAATCATTGACTTTTCATGGAGGGAGGGACATGGTCGGCAGCCCTGAGGCATATAACAGCTCATTCCGAACAAAAACTCTTGTCTTTTCTCTTGCCGTGGTATAATTGGCGAAACAAGCATGGCTTTTCTAGATGACGCACTTAAGTACGGATGACGTTGGAATCTTGAAGTGTTACACTCTCTGTGGCCTGTTAACTGTGTCAGCAGCACTGGAGACAGTGGTATGATGGGACTGAGCTGGTGTAAGATGTCCAGCCCATGCTATCAGGCAGAGGTGAGTAGTAATTTTTCAAGTGTGGATTAAATTACTAAATTATCAGCATTTATCTTTCATATTTCCTCAGTACTTTTAATATGGGTATGTTAAGACACTACTATTAAGCAGTTGCATTGTGCCTGCTCATACTGAGTTAGTGATTAATGATTAGTGTGTTGCTTTGTGATTGGTCACATTGAATTTGGAGGTTTATTGTTTTATTTTAATCCCCAATGGGTCATAAAATAGTCACGCAAACTTCAGCTTCTAAGCTAAAAGCAGTTTAAATATATCAAAATTGTATTGTACACATGCATTAACACAGCATTTTCTAAACGTTTCTAAGAGTTTTTTGAGCAACTACTTTTGCATAAGTTTTTTTTTGGGAGGCACTTTTCCTTTTTCCTGCAGTCATGATTTTACCAAAGGAACACAACTTTCCAAGAGGGCAATTAGGTGTAGCACAAGACAAAAAGGTGATATGAGATACCTATGGCCAGTAATTAACAAATGTGTTTTTAATTTCTATGTTTTGTCTAAGATTCCTGTCTTTAGTTCAGTTCTGTTTTTATCTCAGCAAATCTGAGCCCAGTGTGAGGCTTTACTGACATCTCTACTTAAACTCAAGATGAGACATATGTGTGGTTCCTGGCCTCGTTTTTCTCAGGAGAAATATCTGAGCATCAGCTAAATCTGATCTTGTTGTTTTCTAGAAGAAAGTGCAGACATCTAAAGGCGATCTCTATTATAGATTTTTCTTTACTGCGGGTTAACTTCAGTATGGATTTAAGCTATTTGACCCAATTCTGCTGTCAGGCCGGACCGTGTGCTGACCGCTGCTGTGACGTGTGCTGTCAGCTGT
Source organism: Hoplias malabaricus (assembly GCF_029633855.1). Taxonomy (NCBI): domain Eukaryota; kingdom Metazoa; phylum Chordata; class Actinopteri; order Characiformes; family Erythrinidae; genus Hoplias; species Hoplias malabaricus. The sequence goes on along the minus strand of NC_089812.1, from coordinate 33,301,334 downwards.
GTGTGGAAGGCTGCTGTAGTGTGTGTGCTCGTGACTGCCGCTACACCTTCTGGTTCATGTGCACCCAACTGGGCACCTACTGCTTGGCCTTCATCAGCTCAGAGACGCCTCAGGGAGATGACCGCACACGGCGTGAGTAACAGCGTTCACACAAGCTGACGAGTTAAAGTTTACTCACTGCTGTCCTCAATTCAACCTTTAAGTACATTGGGCTATCACTTTTCTACGGCTGCTTTCAGGCTAGTGCAGCTTAAGTTCTCTAAGATTTTCTTCTCTCTCTCTCTCTCTCTCTCTCCCTCTCTCTCTCTCTCTCTCTATCACACAAACACACACACACACACACATACACACACAAACATAAATATTACAGATATTCAAGTATACATACTGGTGTACACAGGCATAAAAATTAAGTTCCTATATGTGAACACACATCTATATGGAAAATATGCAAAGCTATTTATCCAGGCAGTAAACATTCATTTGTCAGAAAAGAGACTTATATTATGATAAATTCAAACAGTCAATCTATTGCAAATTATGATTCTATCCACGTGTGTGAGATATCGTAATCATTTTCTGCCCTCTCCTCAATGAACCCCAGTATTTACAGCTACCATTCAATACCTGCTCACGCTAATCAATCCTTCATTAAATTAAATCAAGTGCTGCTGATTGAATTTAACAAATCCATGCAGATGCTGGAGTGCAGAGAGAAGTAAGGAACCTAACCTCTAATTGTATTCATCCTAGCAAAACTTTTCCAAAACCAAGATATGCTTATATTTATATTTATATGTATTTATTCTAAATGTTATATAACTGTTTCACTGGCCTTTTTTGCACAGTAGTAATATATACAGCACAGAGGAGCATTCACGACCCATAATTTATTTCATTTCCAGTCAAAAGAGCAATAAAGTGGGAAAAAAACTAATTTACAAGAAAACTGCACAGCCTTGATAATCATTTCCCCCAGTATTTAATGCGCCTTCTCTTTAAATTTACTACAGCTTCTGTACTTTTACCTGCTTTGTTTTTCAAAGAAAACCTAAGAGAAATTTTAGCCTCAGTAACCGGTTGCACTTCGGCTTCTAATAATCCAGATAACCCCATAATTATTCCGTGATGTAGAGGACTGGGTTCTGGGAAGTTTTATACCTTCTGACTAGAGATTTTGGGGTTGTTTTAATACTGCAGGATAAATTACTGTATAATCATGTGGTATATATTATGAGTTAAAGTTTGTTTGTTTTTATCAGTGTTCACAATTCTTTCAATTAAAAACAAATCACCAGCACCAGATGTTGTTAAAAATCCACTGAAAATCCACCCAAATTTCCACTGATCCTCCACCATGCTTGACTGATGGTTTTAGACATGGTTCGAAAAGTATTTCATTGCTTCTGCAGCATACAGACCTCACATTTAGACTTATCAATCTATAATGCCCCCTAATTTGTTGTTTAAGCTTTTTAATGGTTCTGTGGGTTATTGTTTATATTATAGAAGATGTTTCAAGAGTGAATCAATCAGTATAAGTCAGAGCTAGTTGTATATTCATAGATCTGCACATCCTGAATGAAGGTGAAAATGTTGATTCACTTAATTACTTTTAAGGCATTAAGGGATTTTTTCTTTAAAATAACTTATTAATATGTCAATTGTGATGTGGTTTTAGGGGTTAAAATAAATTGCTGGAAGATTACTTGCTACTTCTCTTCTGAGCAAAAAAAAAAGCTTCTTCAGCTCCGGACATTTTATATACATATTAGTAAGAAAGGTTCATGGCAGCTGAGTTATGTTTGGCTAGATGTTAGTGTGCCATTGACTCCATAACATCAGGAAAACTTTTGTTTTGAGGAAAGTTGTAGCTCACTTACTTATCAATTGATGTTTACAAAAGTAGCGAATGGCACTGGGGTCTGGCTGATTTTGAGCAGGTGTGTAATCGAATGAAGTAATGTTGACTACATGATAAAACCCATATATCACTCATAATACACACTGGACCATGTTATTACAACCATAAAGTGTAACTTTGGTGGTACACTAGCCGTTATAACCACAGCAACCGACAGTTGATGTCCAATGCTAAAAACTGAGCTAATCTGGCTAAAGTTAGCAGGCACTAGCATTCGCCCTCGTTTATCAAAGCCGGATTATAACACTGTCCTCAACAAAGCTTGGGTTCCACTGAAAAAAGTGAAACTTCCGTCATTTAATCCACATAGCAACCGTCGAAAAGCACGTATTACCAAATTCGATGTCTAACACAAAAAAGTTAATTAATCCAGGTAAAGTTAGCAGCTGCTAACACTGGCTCACTGCTCAGTAGCTCTCAAAAACTGATTATAACACTTTTGTCAAGAAAACTATCTCTAACTAGCGCTGCAACACATGAAAATAGGGCAAAAAACACTTATTAGTGTTTCCCCTAACTCCGGCCGGCCCCTATTTCTGGCCACTGCCATATATGGTGCAATTCTGCTCTCTCTCTTCGCCAGTCGCATTGGGTAAAACAATAAATCAAAAAGAAAAAAATGTTTAAACGGCATTTAAACATCAATCTTGCAAAAAAATCACATATCTAAACTACATTTAAGTATCTCTAACAGTGTTGTAATTCTTTGTGTGAAAAACTGCATGTGGAACACAACACATTTCCATTTCGCGACATATTTCCCTCAGTGTAAAAGTTAGCTTAGCGGTTAGCTTCCATTTCTGTGAGGGGAAAATCTACCGCCATTGTAATCCTGATATCTAGAGTACGGATACCAACACAGGACAAACATAATCTCATTGTGAACCTCTCAAAACCACTGAATGTGGTAGCAACTGTCTCGTTTGACTGTCACAAGCAGGGGAGGTGGCCGAAGTTAGGGGGCACTAGTAATCTTAGCAGTATTGGCACCTACTTAAACAAAAGCATTTTTTTCTAAAAACATATTTTCTTTCAAAGTCAAGCAAGTCTTGGACATTAATCTACACATATTTGACTCCTGAAAAATGTTGATTTGGGTGAGTAAAGTCCTTCTATATATTTACAGTTAGCTAAGATTTCCAATATTGTGTTTACAAGTGGCTGGAACTTGGGGTATATTCGCTACTGCTCCAACTTGTGTCCACATGTCTGTTTCAGCTCGTTCTACTGTGTACATTCAATCCAGTATTAACTCTTGCATGGCTGCTCATTCTCTCTCTCTCTCTCTCTCTCTCTCCCTCCCTCCCTCCCCAGGATTAATGCATCTTCTGATTGCTCTTTCTGCCATATAATATCCAGGAATACTGAGCTAGATTCTTCTTGTAGCTAGGCAACCATTCACCTGTTTGCTATGTGCGGCTAAGCTTCACACATGAGAGTCCTCCGCCCCATGATTCAGAAGTTACTTAGTGCAGTACACAATAAGAGGACCCATCGTAGCCACCACAGAGGCTCTATTCTCCCTATTACAGCTCTGTGGAACATTAAAATAATTTAGATGCTGCAATTTACATAGTGTTCCTTTAAATGCAATTTAACCTAATAATATTTTACAGTACATTTTTGGATACAATCAATCTTGAAAATCATACACTGTGTAAAGAGCAGTGGCAAATAAATAAATAAATAAATAAATAAATAAATATCAATAGCAGCAATAGAGACATAAGGTCATGTTCCACCAACAATGATATAAGTGTTTAAAGATCAAACCCTAACCCTAAAAACTCTGTTTGTCTGGTCTGTAGATGCTTTTCTGAACAGAGGACAGGTGGTGTAGACTGCTGAGGGCACACAGAACTGAAGGTTTCTGTTTTTCCGGGGAGCTGTTGGACCAGATGGATGGATATCTCTCACCTCTATCTGTTGCCACTGGTTGCAGCACTGTGTGACTGCACTGGGTTTATTTATGAACATCTGAGAGCATGTGAAGATCCAGAATCTTTTCACATTCCAAAGTTGAAGAGGCTTTTATTTCCTCTGCATCTACAGTGTGTGCTGTGTATGTGGCATTGAAATTGATTATATTGCAATGAATTTTGCTTACACTTTGGAAATATTTTTTTGCCACCTTGCATTTGTGAAATTCCTCTGGATGGCCTACAAAGGATGAAAGTGTTTACACACTCAGTCAAGAAAAAGGAAGAAGAATGTAAGCTTCTTTGACATGCAAGGACCTCAGAAATATGCCTGCTGGAAGAGGACGGGCTGGAAAAACCTGAATGCACACCCACGGGAATGCACCAACTCACAACTGAGGATGGAATTAGACAAGTTTGTTGGTTCTATTTTGTGAGTGAAGGAGGGCCACTGCCCTGAAGACTGGCTCTGTCAACACAGACGACAGGTAGATATCAATTTGAGACAGCGAGAAAGGAATATATATCTTTTTCTGCCTTATTTGGAGCGCATTTTGAAGGGTGAAGCCGAAGACAGCGCAGCAGCGTGTGAGGTAAATAAAGACTATTTGATGAGGCTCAGCTATTATTGTGTTCTCTGTTCTCTGTTCCAGTGACAGCGCTGTGATTGAAGGTTTTAATTCCAGCTAATTCGGTTTCTTAAAAAAGAATAACAACCACCAGGACCCGAGAAAGGATTGGGAAAATAAAGGACATAAAATGGGGGAAGGTACATTAGATTGAAAGAGCAGTGCTGCTAGGTAATTTGATTCATTCCTCTGGCCCCCGTTTTCATCCTTTTGCCACATTAGGAGAGGGCAGGAAGAAACAGACGTAGGTTCAGTTGTTTTTATTCTATCTCAGAAATGTTCACAGCCTGATGAAAGGGTCTCTGGTCGTCCCCTCCCCCGCAGTGCTATGATAATAAAGTTGCTAGCCGGGAGCTAAAGTTAATGATTCAAATCCAAAGAGGTAAGACAGGTGACGCTGCAATGTGATTCTGTTCGTAGCGTATCGCTTTGTTTTTTAATGGTTATGTGTGCAGTGACTTGTGAATCATGAAATGGAAAGGAGAGAGAAAAGCACTCAAGGAAGTGACACAGTGCCCAAAAAAAGCCCAACATGGCTAGATCTGAAACTAGGCCCTAATCACCACACAGTGTGCTATTTTGAGAATTGTTTTTTTTTTGCAGTGATGTCCAAAGCCATAGTGGGGAATTTCTGTAGCTCACTTTATATCCCATGATTTACAAGGTACGTAGAGCACAGGTTATGTACCCTACTGAGTAGGCAACACCCATAATGCACTGTCATGATGGAATGCGACAGTCAAAGCCTGTAAAATGTTTGCGTATGACAAAGGTAACATTACTTGAGCTTATTCAAATCACTAATTCTGTTATCAGAATTTATATTATTATATTATATGGGTATATTTTACTTACTACATGAGATATTGTGATCCACATTGATTAACCGTGGCACATTCACACAAATGTTCCAGAGGAGGGCCCATTGAGATCAGAACTGAAAATAGAGACTAAACGTTGTACATAAATCTTAAAAAAGTCAAGAAGTCAAGAGTCAAGAAGTTTTCAAGTACGTAACAATTGAAAATTAAGATAAAAATGTAATGCAACACTGTAATACATTAGATTTAAAAACTTATTTCCAGGGCAGTATGGTGGCACTGCAGGTTATGTCTGCCAGGGTCCTGAGGTCGTGGATTAAAGCCCTGCTACGGGTGACTCTGGGGTGTGTTCCTGCCCTGTTCCGGGTGGGCTCTGGACCCACCAGAGACTTGAATGGTAAAGCAGTTACAGACAATGAACGAATCAATTTGTATTCATTTTCTTTGCTTCTAGCTGTTTTGGTGCACCTTCACTGAGAGAATCTTCGACAGGAATCTATAGGTAAGACCCTCTGTATTTAGATATAGATTAATATTGACACTTTTGAGTAGAACTGTAATTGTGAGACAAAGACGTATTACTGGTGTGTATCTCTAGTGGGCTTTATATGCTTTGAGATACTGCCATTTGAAAACGAATGCCACTCTTCGCCCCATGCCCACACTCCAGTTAACCCAAGAATGAAACAGAATGACATGTGACCAGTCATTCCAATTTTGTGGTAAGTGACATGGCGACAGAGCGACAAGGGACAAATCAACTTGTGATTCTCTCTACTTTATGCTAATGTGTGATGATGCAGAGACATGACCAATCATAGACACATTTTTGGAGCTCCCCACACTGTACAAACTCAGAAGAGACAAACATGGCGCACCTTGAGCGAACAGTCACTTTCTCTTGTGAACGTAGGGTAGGTGTCACGCCTACATCTCAGGACTCAAATTCCCAGAATGCACCTGTCAGTCACATGACTACCCGCCGGTCTCCCTCACCAGAATTCTAATTACATACACCTGTTTGTCTCCCTATATATACCTCACTCTGAGAACTGTTCCTTGCCGAGTATTGTTTTGGTTCTCCCATGCATACAACGCGTTCCCTTGTACTTTGTCTGACGGTCTCCTGTTGCCTACTTCCTGCCTGTGTTCCCGATTTACGTCTCCTGTCTTGTCCCTATTGGTATTGTCTGCATTCTCTGGTTTTCGAACTCTGCCTGTTTTTGACTACGGTTTTTGTCCATCCTCTGAGGTACTGTCTGCTCCTGTTTTTGAACTTTGCCTGCCTTGTGAATACTCTTTTGGATAACGACATTAAACAGACTGTTAACTGTGTTCCGCGACTGTCAGCTTTCTGTTATGTCCTGACAGAATACTCGGCCCACATGCAGACAGCGGACACAGATGCCGTCAGAACGGCTATCACTAGTCAGGGCCAGATGCTAGGTCAACACCAGCAAATGTTGGCTAGCGTGACTCAATCTGTTAATTCTCTCGCTCAACAACAACAGAGTCAACAGCTCCAGCTGAAACAAGTGTTGGAGAGTGTTAACGCCCTTGTAGCGCTTATTCCTGCTCCTAGCCCTAATCCCAGTCCTCCTGTAGCGTCTGTCAGTCTGAATTCTCGTTATCCTGTCAGTAAACCGGAGATTTTTGAAGGCGATCCGGCCAAATGTAGCGGGTTTTTATTGCAATGTTCTATATTTTTTGAGAATTCTCCTCCCAATAATGATCAAGCAAAAATCGCCTTTTTGGTCTCCCGTCTGTCTGGTAAAGCACTTGAGTGGGCCACCGCTATTTGGAACAGTATAGTCAGTAACACGTATCTCGAATTTGTCAATACTTTCCGGGAAGTGTTTGACCATGCAAATGAGGGACGTTCTTGTGGTGATATCCTTCTCACCCTTAAGCAAGGAGCCCGAACAGCTGCCGCTTATGCGTTAGAGTTTCGGACTATTGCTGCTGGTAGCGGTTGGAATGAACCTGCGCTCATTAATGTTTTTCGTAATGGTCTAAATCCAGAAATACTCACGGAACTGGCTTGTCGAGATGACGGATTGACTTTAGATCAGTTAATTTCTTTATCCATCCGCCTGGACCAACTCCTACAAAAACGTCCCCGGCCACCGGGTAAAGGACAAGAAGTTGACAAGCGTCAATCCGCTCCTTGTTTTCCTTTTCGCCCGGTACAAGGTCAAGCTCCCAGTCCTAATCCTCCTTCGGATCCTATGCAATGCGATACTATGCGACTTTCTCATGAAGAGCGCCTTCGTCGTCTCCACGGTGGACTATGCTTATACTGTGGAGGATCTGATCATATTCGTCGTGATTGTACACGCTTACCTCCGCGAGTCCGGACTCAAAACCTGGAGAGGAATTTTCGTGCTAACTTGGTGAGTGTACCCACAAAAGGGTTAATATCTAAATCCTTTCTCATACCGGTCAAAGTGTACTGCCAAGGAACTTCTTTTGTCGTTTCAGCGCTGATAGATTCTGGAGCCGAAGGAAACTTCATTCAACAATCCCTCGTTACCCGGCTGGGAATTAAGACTAAACAGTTATGCAGACAGATCCAAGTCCGAGCTTTTGATGGCCTTCCCGTTGGAGGAGATTTCATCTCACAAGAGACAGTTCCTGTTTGGTTCCAGACAAGTTTCCTGCATCACGAGTGGCTTTCGTTCTTGGTATTACCCAAGGCAGATTTTCAGATTATCTTGGGACTACCATGGTTAGAAATTCATAACCCAGCTATCTCATGGAGCCAACGCGAAATCACATCCTGGTCATCCTTATGCCACACAAACTGTTTAGCCCTTAAAAACATTTCTATCCATTCCACTTCAGTGGAGAGTCCAGATTCAACCATGTCAGTAGAAATTCCTCCCGTGTATTCCCAATACTTAGAAGTTTTCAGTAAAACAAAAGCTACTAAATTACCCCCGCATAGGCCATATGACTGTGCGATAGAACTTGTTGAGGGTGCTACCTTACCTAAATCACGTATTTATCCTTTGAATTTAGAAGAAGAAAAAGTCATGGAAGAGTACGTCAAAGAAGCTTTAACACAGGGGTTTATACGTCCATCAAAGTCTCCAATATCTTCGGGTTTCTTCTTTGTCAAAAAGAAGGACGGTGGATTAAGACCATGTATAGACTATCGTGCTCTGAACGAGATCACCAAGAAATTTGTATATCCTCTACCCCTTATTCCAGTTGCATTAGAGCAACTTAGAGGTGCTACCATCTTCTCCAAGTTGGACCTTCGTAGTGCATACAATCTAGTGCGAATTAAGGAGGGTGACGAGTGGAAAACTGCTTTTAGTACTACCAAGGGACATTATGAGTATTTGGTAATGAGCTATGGGTTGGCAAACGCTCCATCTGTGTTCCAGGAGTTTATTAATGACATTTTTAGGGACATGCTGGGAAAATTTGTAATAGCATACATTGATGACATTTTGATATACTCTCCAGATGTAAAAACTCATGTAAAACAGGTCAGTCAAGTGCTTCAACGGTTAAAGGAGAATAACCTTTTTGTCAAAGGAGAAAAATGTGAATTCCATCAACAAACCATTTCATTCTTGGGATATGTTATCAGTGTGTCGGGTATAGTCATGGACGACCAGAAGGTAGAGGCGGTCGTAAACTGGCCAGTCCCAACTAACGTGAAAGAGCTTCAACGCTTTTTAGGGTTTGCGAATTTCTATAGACGGTTTATTAGAAATTTTAGTTCTATTGCAGCCCCACTTACTGCTTTACTAAAGGGTAGTCCTCATCGTTTGTGTTGGTCTGCTCAGGCCCAAGGTGCTTTTGAACGTCTTAAGACAGCCTTCACTACCGCTCCCATATTAAAACATCCTAACCCTGAACTCCCCTTTGTGGTGGAGGTAGACGCATCAGAGACGGGTGTAGGGGCGGTACTATCTCAACGTAGTGGGGAACTTCCTAAGTTACACCCCATTGCCTTTTTTTCGCATAAATTATCACCTGCTGAACGAAATTATGGTATCGGGGATAGAGAACTTTTAGCGGTAAAGTTGGCTTTAGAGGAATGGAGACACTGGCTAGAAGGTTCTCTACATCCTTTCACAGTCTTAACTGACCATAAGAATCTGGAATATATTCGTTCTGCAAAACGTATGAACTCTCGACAAGCTAGGTGGTCACTTTTTTTCTCCCGGTTCCGGTTTACCATCACGTTTCAACCAGGTAATCGCAACCTTAAAGCAGATGCACTCTCTCGTTTTAATCAGAATGAATCAGAGGAGAAAGGTGAAGAATCAAATAAGTTTATACTACCTTCCTCCGTTTCGGTGGCAGCTATCAGATGGGAGTTAGATGAACTGATTGCACAGGAAAATCGGTCAAAAGGAGTATCTGAATCTTGTCCGGAAGGCAAAACTTATGTACCGCCAGAATTCCGTAATAGGCTGATTACCTGGGCTCATTCGTCACTGTCATCTGGTCATCCCGGAGAGAGACGCACAACACAGCTTATTCTAGCACGTTACTGGTGGGGTTCAGTAAGAGCGGATGTACATGAATTTGTAGCATCTTGTTCAGTTTGTGCTCAGGCAAAAACACCTAAAACCCTTCCGGCAGGTAAATTAATGCCTCTACCCGTTCCAGAACGTCCCTGGTCGCATTTGGCGCTGGATTTTGTCACTGACCTACCTCTGTCGGAGGGATTTACTACCGTTCTCACAGTCATTGATCGGTTCTCTAGAGGAGTTAAGTTCATCCCATTTCCTTCATTACCCACGGCCCTAGATACTGCTAAAGCTTTATATACACATATATTCCGTCATTATGGAATCCCTGAAGACATTTTATCTGATAGAGGTCCTCAGTTTACGTCACATGTATGGAAAGCTTTCTTTGAACATTTAGGGGTAAATGTTAGCCTCACCTCTGGATATCATCCCCAGAGTAATGGCCAGTGTGAACGGGTTAATCAGGAGCTGGGAAAGTTTTTACGAATTTATTGTCATGAGAATCCACAAGACTGGTCCCAGTACTTGGTATGGGCAGAGATAGCCCAAAACTCCTTGGTTAACTCGACTACTGGTCTCACCCCATTTCAGTGTATATTAGGTTATCAACCTCCGTTGGCACCCTGGACTGCAGCTACATCTGGAATTCCATCAGTCGACGAGTGGATGAAACGCAGTGAGGAGGTGTGGGAGAAAACTAATCTTCACATCACGGAGGTCCTTTCCCGGTATAAGGAACAAGCTGATAGAAACAGATCAAATTCCCCGTTATTCCAGATTGGAGAAAGAGTATGGTTGGCTACAAAGGATATCAGGTTTGAGGGGAGATGCAGGAAGCTCCTTCCTAAGTATATTGGTCCTTTTCGTATTTCTGATAAAATTAATGATGTTACTTACAAGTTAGAATTACCTGCACAATACCGTATTGCTAACTCCTTTCATGTGTCTCTCCTCAAGCCTGTGATCTCTGGTCCTTTGAATGAGTTGCAGCCCGACGACGTTCCGCCCCCGGCATTGGACGTTGGGGACTCTTCCACATATGCTGTGCGAGAGGTACTAGATTCTCGTAGACGTGGAGGAACTCTCCAATATCTTATTGATTGGGAAGGGTACGGTCCTGAGGAGCGTTCATGGGTACCAGCAAAGGACATCTATGATCCGGGTCTCGTGTTGGCGTTTCACTCTCGTCATCCTGAGAAGCCGGCTCCCCGTCCCAGAGGTCGCCCGAGAGGATCGGTATCTAATCCCGCTCCGTCCCTTCCTAGGTCTAGATCCAGAGACCCACGTCAATCTCAGTCCTCCGCATGTGCAGAAGTCCGTAGCTCCGGTGACTCTGTTCCGCTGGGTGGTCGTCGTCGTGGTCGTCCTCGTTCCAGGCCTCCTCCGGTGTCTTCGGGGGGGGGTACTGTCACGCCTACATCTCAGGACTCAAATTCCCAGAATGCACCTGTCAGTCACATGACTACCCGCCGGTCTCCCTCACCAGAATTCTAATTACATACACCTGTTTGTCTCCCTATATATACCTCACTCTGAGAACTGTTCCTTGCCGAGTATTGTTTTGGTTCTCCCATGCATACAACGCGTTCCCTTGTACTTTGTCTGACGGTCTCCTGTTGCCTACTTCCTGCCTGTGTTCCCGATTTACGTCTCCTGTCTTGTCCCTATTGGTATTGTCTGCATTCTCTGGTTTTCGAACTCTGCCTGTTTTTGACTACGGTTTTTGTCCATCCTCTGAGGTACTGTCTGCTCCTGTTTTTGAACTTTGCCTGCCTTGTGAATACTCTTTTGGATAACGACATTAAACAGACTGTTAACTGTGTTCCGCGACTGTCAGCTTTCTGTTATGTCCTGACAGTAGGGAAGCATAACTGTCCTGCTCTGTCAATGCTGATGTCTGTTAGAGTTTTGTTGTTCCCATCTGTGTGTCTTGAGCTGTTTAGTGAGGGTACGTAGCTTGGCCTCAGGATAACACACACACTTCACTATTATTCCAGACGTGAACCTCAGTCAAATGCTATTAATGAACCTCTATATTTTGAAGGGTGTACTGTAGGTTTCCCATTTTATGCAGAACCAGAAATGCTCAAAATGCATCTGGTAGCATAGGTAATTGCCCTTGAAAGTCTGAAACAACATCCAAACTTTCCTTTGGGCATTTGCCAAGGACCCGTGTATATCAGCAGTGTGCAGATATGGACTCGATGATCCATACAGTATCGACCTATTTCCATATCAGTTAATGACAATGAAAGGATGGTCTGAGATACCAGAACAAAATTAGCATTGATTGGCTCTCTTTGCCCATGAGTCTGTGTGTCACTCCCCGTCTCTGTCTCCTTCACACTCTCCAGCAGGCCGAGCCGGGACGCTAGCCATGGAGGAGGATTATATGAAAAAGGGCCACCCGGACGTCGTTATGCAGCAGCACACGAGCAACGTGGATCCGAGCCCGAAGCAAAAGAAGTCAGATTCAGGGCCCAACGGCTGCATGCGCTGCTGCATTAGCACCAAGAACTGCCTGATGAGCCCAGAGTGCGGCCGTGCTCTCAGCATCGCCAGCGTAATCGCCATGTGTGGGACATGCATCCGCATGTGGACGTGTAAGTTCAGAGACAGAAGGTTATTTATTAGAGCCATTTCTGACCTGCATATATTTATATATGTCATATAATTCCAAAGCTCTTATTTTGTGTCAAAACCTGATGTGGAATGGACCATTAGAGATGGTCCAAAGTTACATGGGATCAAATCTAGGGTATGGTCCAAGCCCCCAGAGGATGGATGCAAGGGGCTTATTAATGCCTAGCTGCTGTCCATGCCCCACCTCCCCAGTGAGGTCAATAGCCTAAGAAGAGGCCAGAACCTAGACTTGGGAGGGGGAGCTCTAGCTTCTTTCCCAGCTTGTTACCTCACTGAGATGTGGGGCATGGCCAGTAACGAGGCTACAGTGTGTACCCTCCAAACAGCTTCTTGGGGGTTCAAGCTACATAGGGTTTACTGCTACAAATTTCATTTAAAAAAATATGGATTGTAGTTGTACTTTTGCTCTCAACATCCAGTCACTGAAAAATACCACAGCGTCAATTTAAAGTATAATTAATGCAAGTAAGTAGATTTCTTAAAAGTCAAAGCGCTTAGATTTCAGGCATTTTTCCTTGTTAACTCTGCTGGTACTCTCTGTGTCAAATGTCGTCACTCTCTGTTGAGCTGTTAATGGGTAATCAAAGGTAAATGAGGAATGATGAGAACCCCATGCTGCGAAAACCATTCACGACTCTCCTCAAAGATGGCCGTGGAGAGAGAAGCAGCACTACTGCGATTGGTACGCTTGATATATTTTAAAAAATTACTATTGTTTTATGGCTACTTTGAATCAGAGCTAAAGCATAAAATCTAATGGTATTCCTTTCACAGCGTGTAACACATCACCACCGTAAAACCACCATACAAGTGCCATAAAACACAGATCATTGGTATGCATAACCCCCCCGACTCATTACATTAACTTGCATTAAAAGTTAAGGATGCTTTCTTACTTTGCCCTGATTTGTCCTGTTTTGTTAAACAACAACATTGATTAATGTTCTCCCGGCTCTGAGACGCCCACTTCAAAGGAAGGGCTGGTTAATTAGCTGATTAGAGGGTTAGAGCAAAAAAAGAACATCAAAACAGGATGAGAACTGGCAACCACTGCTTTATGATACTTATAATTCTTCACAATGGTGATGACAAACCTGTTAACAAGCCTTTTAGGAGAAAGAGCAGTAACTCATCCACTTACTCCATTCAGCAGCAGAAGCAGGGCTGGCCCAGTTCTGGCCCCGGTGGGCCTTAGTCCAGTACAGTTTGTTGACTATCTTTGTTGCGCAAAGATAACTGTGATCATTATTGTCAACTTGGGCTAAAGTGTTGGCTCTGTCATAGGGAGATGTGGATGTGAGTTCTTCAGTGATGCTCAGATATCTGAGGCCAGGAGTCTAAGAGAATAACACTCTCTCTCCCTCTCTCTCTCTCTCTCTCTCTCTCTCTCTCCCTCCCTCCCTCCCCAGGCTTAATGCATGATGCAGGTGTCAGCGAACATAACAGAATTGAGTAATTATTGTTCTCCTCCAAGCGTGTCGGACTATTCATTAATTTTGTGTTACTGACAGTTAAAAACGAGTGTTGGCTGGCCTCGCATGTTTCAGAGGAGGCATGTGCTAACTTTTCAGCACATTTAGCAGTTACAAAAAAGTATGCTTCATTATAGAACGTTATTTAAAAGATAACCGTTGTCCTTCCATCAAGATATGACTCCTGTCTGCTTCAAAAAATCATATTTATTGCTATAGCACATTGCATATGTGGGCGGGGATAAACAATACTAACCAACACAATGTAGGTTCTCCACCCAGTCTTTCACCTGGCATCATGTTTCCTCAGAAATGCGTCACAGTATAGAAGGCATATGCTGTATGGTTTATGACTCACATTGACTTTAGTTGTTGAACAATCAACTCTGGTTTTGTTTGAAAAGGAACGTCTAGGCTGGGGTCAGGTACAGGGTTAGACTGTTATGACATATGTTTAAGTGTTGCGACGTTTATACCAGTGTTTCACAGCTCGCTCCTGAAGTCAGCCAGCAATGCACAGATATGTATTTTCCCTGAACTTGTCAGAGTCAAGATTATTTCATTCCTTGTCACCACAAATATCTGTCAGCGAAGCTGTATGTGTGAGAAAACAGTAGTTCCAGCAACAGTGCATTAAACATGAAACAGCAGCAGACAGTCAGACAATGAATAATAAGTGACTTTATAGGACTTGAGTCATATGGTGTAAACAGTTTTTCATTTTGTCAATCATCATGTCACGACAAGAGCCGAACATGAGCTTTGAAAAACGTATGAGTAGGGTCGTTTATTCGCGGCACGGAAGGCCGCAGCTGTGCAGTGTGAGGTGTGGATTGTTTTCATAGCAGTGGGTACTCAGCACCCTCCTTTCACTCTACATTGCTCACTAGCAGCTCAACATTCTAAAAACACTACACATCTCCCAGAGATATAAAGAAAACCTGATTTGCATGACATTCGTTAAGATACATATTCCACTTTCATTTTGTGTGCGGAATTGCAACTAAAAGGCCTGCAGAATCAGGATGCCCAGAACAATTCCAATTCCAACAATTCTTGCAGCTGTCAAGTTATGTAAAGTTACATTATGCAACTGTCAAGCTTTATCTTTTATGCAACGCATGATGTGCCACTAGTTCTGTGAAAGTTTCACGATGTAAGACAGACTTGGAGCAGCACAACACACAACTGCAGCTGGAATACTGTACTGGATTTGAAGAATGATCACAAATAAAGTATATAATCAGGTTACTGGCTGTGTACACTTTCAGAAAAAACTCTGAGGTGGTCTTCCATTTAATCTCCAGGGCTTATATTTTGTGTTACACAGTTGTATAATGATATTCAACCTTCCATCTGGAGTAGAGAATGTAATGTAGCATTTGGGAGCACAACTGGACCAAAAAATAAAAACCATTGTTGTACCTTTAAAGGTTTGTACCATTAGTATACTGTGTTGTACATTTACAGCGTATAGAGGTCAGAATGTACTAGTTTCCCCCAATTCTTCAGCAGGATCTCTCGTCTTAAATAGCAGTACCTTCAAGACTGATGCTCTCTGTTTATGAATCACCATCAAATGGCAAGACGCCCTGTTAACTGGAGAATTTGGAGAATGCACCACTAACAAACTCAGCTTATGTAGTCTGTCTGAAGTCTGTCACTTCTGAACTCTGTCATTTTCGTTCATTTTCGCGTGCAGTAATCTGAAGTCTGGTGTCCTGTCTGTTGATTCTAAAGGCTGTCATTTTCTCTTTTTTTCCCCACAGAGGTTTCTGCTCATTGATGAATCCAGACCGTATTCGAGTGGCTGCCACCCAGTGCTGAAAACAAAAGGAGACCTCTTGGCTATGGATTTAGGCTCAGCTATACCAGCTCTGGAAAACACCCTTAGATTAAACCCCACCCAGCGCTGATCATAATGAGCAGTCTGCTGCATCTTTTGAATCAAAATAACAAGAAAAAATCCACTAATTTCTCAGAGCAAACAAATTGGGGAGCAAAAATAAATTAATTAAATTAATGATTACACTGGGGATGTAAATATCAGTGGGTGAACTCATTACATACACTATATGTCCATAGGTTTGTAGACACCTCTTATAATTTAGCTACTATAAGGTGCACCCATTGTTGACACGTATGATCTCCATGAGCTAAAAGCATGAGATAAAATGGGACACTCTGGGGCAAATGCTAATGAGCCTTAGTCCACCATGCTCCATACTAAGCATAAGAGTGTGGAGCTCAATTGACTACTTTTTGGTTGGTTCAGGTGGCACGGTGGCGCAGCAGGTGGTGTCACAGTCACACAGCTTCAGGGGTTGTGGGGTTGTGGGGTTGTGGGTTCAAGTTTGATGTGTTCTCTTTGTGTCCTTGTGGGTTTCCTCCAACGATCCAAAAACACATGTTGGTAGGTGGATTGGCGACTCAAAATTGCCCATATGTGTGAGTATGAGCCTGGCACCTCCTTCAGGGTGTGTCCCGCCTTGCGCCCAGTGATTCCAGGACCCACCGCGACCCTGAACTCGATAAGGGTTACAGATAATGAATGAATGAATTAGTTTAAGTAACATTTGTGATGCTAATACCTTGTTGTGGAATGCCATGAAATCTTCAACTAACTTTTTAGAAGAGTAGAAGCTGTTACTCCAGCAAAGGAGGACAGACGACCTACTAATACAATTCATTTCACAACAAAATCTTGTTTGAGCAGGTGTCCACAAATTTTTAACCATATAGTGTATAAATGTGTGAAGGATTTGACATGGATTGTGCTCTCCTCCTGCTTTGGGCTCAGTTTGCCTTGGGCTGCGGTGCCCAGGCACGCAGAGCCATGAGACGTGACTGAGAGCCTGCAGTCGATCAGTCAGAAAATCCCACAGCACGATTTAACTCCACCACTTCACACTGCAGCACACAGCTTGGGAGCTTTTTCGGAACAAATCTGCGAGGCTTTCTTTCCTGCTGCATTTGGGTGCGGATTAAAGAGGACCTGCTTAAATCTGTAATCAATAGCTAAAGTAATGGAATGGAAAAGTCTGCTTGTACAAGCCATGTGTCACACTTCTGATTCTCTTTTTGGCTTGTTATGTTACACACGGAACACTGGGGGCTACGGGGCTTTAACACAGAGCCCAATACTGTCTGGATAGTTTTGTATATTTTATTATGTACATGTTCTCATTTATAAATCTCCATGATCTCTGTGATATGTCTTGAGTGTGAACTTACAGGTTCATTTTCTGCTACGCGACACTGTACAGGCAAATGTACGCCACTAATTGTCTAAAAGTAGTTACACACCTGCTTTTTACCGATTTTAAGATGCACCCATTGTTCACACATAGTGTGCACAGCCCCCTTTGGAAAAGCATCTGAATAAAGCAACCACAAACTCCGCAGAACTGTGGCTGTGGCTAAACGCCATCAAATCCTCACGTTTCCTGGATGAGAAGTGCACATGGTAGAAAGGGGTGATGGTGAATCCTTAATTTAATTCACCACCACCGCATGTTGTAATAATCCTGAATAATTTGCTGTACTTTTGTTATAGTATTAAAGTTATATTAAATAAAGCCCAGAGCTACGGCACACGGCCATGCAGCAGCTCAAACAATTTATAAAACATGCTCATTGCAATGGTGCCAAGAACTTGTTTATAATTCCGTATTTTACATTTTCATTAAAAACAATCAGCCATCTTCTCCCCGAGCTTAATCATCTCACCATCTTTCCCCCTCCTCCCATTCCCACTCTCTGTATTTTCCGAACATAACTTGTATAATCACAACTCTGGTGCACAAGTGTAAATGATATCAATTCATAATGATTATATATATGTGTGTGTGTGTGTGTGTTGTATTAAAACATTCCAATCCCTGATGTTCTGCACTTGTTTTATTTGCTGTTATTTGTATAAAAAATGAAATGAATTTAGTCATAGACACGAGTGGACAACATGAGCTTCAGCCAAATGGATCTGTTACATTCAGTAATTCAGGATCATTATTTTCAAGCTGTCTCCTGTTAGCCGGAGCATAACATCTCCGAGACATAAAACACTTCCTTTATAGAACAACACAGACAGGCCATTTAAGAAATACATTCTCCTTTGATTTTATATGGATAGGTAGATGAATGGAAACTAAAAGAGAGAGAGGGAGATCGATAGTTTGAAAAACAGACAGACAGATAGATGGATTGACCAATAGAATGGGATGCTCTGGAGCAGTTGCACATTAACCTAAGGTCACTCTGCCCAATACCAAGCATCAGCTGAACCTTTGTATTGGGACGTAGAGCATGGGGTGAGTAGGAGAGGAGTTTTTATGTAGAAATAATCATCTCAGCATTTGTTATCCACAATTTCTTATATTTATTTGTTGTAATTCCTTAAGACCAAAGAGAAGGTATAGATGTTGCTTGTAGTGTAATGTAGAATAGGGTTCAGTGAATATATATATGTGTGTGTTTTGCTTGATTAGCTTTCGCTTTCAGCCAGTGCTTTGTGCTGTGAATACCAAGAAAAACATGCTACAGAGACCACACTGTGTAAACTACCGTATGTGTTTTATCCTCAATCTCTGCTTTATTTACCCACAGTCCAAACAGACCAAACAGCTCTGAGGCAAATACATAGAGATTAAGTTCAAAAAGCCAGCGGGCTGTACTTTACCTTCACAAGAGTCAATATCTGTCTAGATAACACATGTTCAGTTTCTGTAGGAACAATAACAGAACTTTGCATTGTGACAAGCCTGTCAGAGACCACCACGGAAGACTTTATAGAGTATAAACTTTATATAGTAGTTTAACAGTACACTCTTACCATACCATATGTATTAATTAGGGGTGTGCGATATGACCCTAAATATTTCAAATTATTTTTGTGATAATGAGATTCTTGGCAATATAACAAACAGTGAAAAACCGTTCATTCATTCATTCATTCACTCATTCATTCATCTGTAAGCGCTTATCCAGTTCACGGTCACGGTGGGTCCAGAGCCTACCTGGAATCACTGGGTGCATGGCGGGATCACATTCTAGAAGGGGCATCTGTCTTTCACAGGGCAGCACTTTCACACACACCTGTGGACACTTTTGAATCGCCAATCCACCTACCAAAGTGTGTTTCTGGACTGTGGGAGCACCCGGAGGAAACCCACGCAGACACAGGGAGAACACACCAAACTCCTCACAGACAGTCACCCAGAGGAAACCCACGCAGACACAGGAAGAACACACCACGTTCCTCACAGAGAGTCACCAGGAGGAAACCCACGCAGACACAGGGAGAACACACCACACTCCTCACAGACAGTCACCAGGAGGAAACCCACGCAGACACAGGAAGAACACACCACACTCCTCACAGAGAGTCACCCGGAGGAAACCCACGCAGACACAGGGAGAACACACCACACTCCTCACAGACAGTCACCCGGAGGAAACCCATGCAGACACAGGGAGAACACACCACACTCCTCACAGACAGTCACCCGGAGGAAACCCACACAGACACAGGGAGAACACACCACAATCCTCACAGATGGAGCGGGACTTGAACCCACAACTACCAGGTCCCTGGAGCTGTGTGACTGCGCCACTACCTGCTGCCCCACCTCAGTGAAATTTTTTAAAATTAATTTCAAGAACATAATGCAACTAAATAAATAAATTTTTAAATTATATTTTAGTATATGTGTAATGCTTTTAAACGTTCAGTAGAAGAATACAAAAACAATCTCTAAACATTTGGTTTTACATATTTCAAACAAGAATAAGTTAACTAGATTCTGATTTTGTTTAAAATAATGTAAGAAATAAATCTACCACTAAAGTGCAGACAGTTCAGTGCATGCATTTAAACAGAAAACTTCAACTATTTTGCGAAAAATACCCTTAAAATTTCACAGTAAATAAACAAATACAAAATGGATGCTAGGCTAGAGTCAGCATCGCTTATGTGCTTGGGTTAAAGCTAAAACCATCGAGTTCTATATAAACATTAATATCATTGCAGAAATGGTATGGAAGTATTTTTGGATTTATTTATGTATTTATAAATAAATGTAACTAGCATATAACTCACTCTTCACATACTCACTCACAGTTAGGAATTACAGCACTAGGAGTGCCATTTCTCCCATATTCACTTTTTTACAGTATCCTACTGTGCATCAGTTTTACTTTTGCTAATCCAAAAAAAATATATACAGTTGCAAGAACCACAGCACAAAAAATAATAATAAAAACTGTAACAAACTATGGGTAACACTTACTGAAAGAGTATGTTTTGGACTGTGGGAGGAACCCACCCAGAGGAAACCCACACCAAACTCCTCACAGACAATGACCAGATGTGAGGACCCAGTGTTCCCAGTGACACTTCTTGCAGTGCCAGAGTTTTCAAGTCTTCACTCTCTGTGGAATTACAAATATGACAAACTTAGACCTACTTCAAAAAGCAGACTTTTTATTTGTTGTAATAATTAAATAGTTTTCAAGAGGTAACACATAAGCCAAAAAAAAAAAAAAAGCTCTGGTAAGCCTTTACATTAGATCTCAGAAAATAGATTTGAAGGCATTCGGCCAGAACAAGAATTAGTGAGCTCAGGTACTAAGTTGATTAGTTGAAAAGTGATGGTGTTTCATCACTCTGCTGCTCCACAGCCCTACAGCCCTATGCCACAGGGCTCCAGTCAAAACTTGGCACTGGGCCTGGTGACCTTAGCTTCATGTGGAAAGTAGATAAACCCCCTAATGATATCTCTGACATAAAATCAAACCATGGTCTTGCAAACACCTTATCAAAAAAACAGTGAATATTAATATGCATATCTCTGGTAGAGCACTAATGATATCACATAAGACAGATGCTGCCTGCATACGTGATACATGCTGTAACATCAGAGCACTCAGTGTGTCCCCACAGTGTGTCATTTCCCAAAGAAAAAAACGGCCTCTATGCTTTCATAAGAAACCATTTAGAGAGTTTAATTTATTGTGAGCATATGGGCCTAAGGAGATTACATAGTTGCCGCAGCGAAAGTTTATCTCCTAATTAGACTATGAATAATTGGTGTGTCATAAATCAAAGGTCATCCATTGCTCTGGGGCATACATAATCATTCGCCATCCGCTTTTCTTTTTCTTCCCCTTCCTCCATCGCTGCGTAAGAGGGTATTATGTAAGATGAACCGTATTTGAGAAAGTGGGAAGTAGAGCTATAGTCTCAAACCTACAATTCCGGGAAATCGCTGCAAGGGTCTCCCCGACCTCTCGGATCCCCAAGCCCCCAGAGAAATCGCCTCTGGGTGAAAGGGTCTGGTTTTTTTACCCCCCCCCCCCCCTCCTTCTCCTTCTTCTTCTGTTCTTTGAATTTTCCATCAACTGACTCATGATATCGGCTCATGACAGTGCTCACCCTCTTCACCCACACGGAGAGGGATGCTCTTGGCTTGGGAAGCGATTTGCTATTCTTCTTGGCTTGCCAGGTTGAGCGGAGGATGATTCTTCTGGGCTTTTTATTTATTTATTTATTTTCAAAGGATTGTCAGTCATCCTGGTAGGAGTATGAGGAGCCGTCCAAAACAAAAAAAAATTGCAAGCAAAAGATCCCTGCCAGGCACGTGCACGGATAGACTCCAGAGAAGGCTTGAGTCCTGGTGTATTTGCACTTGGACTGTGCAAGTGTCCTTTTGTTCGGTGTCTAGAGTAAATGTATTTTATATGGTCTCTGCTTTTGCTGCTTTTGTCAAGGGTCTGCTGAAATACAAAACCAGTGTATCCCTTCATACTTCCCCAGCAAATATATACCGTCACTCAAATGTGTATTACACACTGTAAATACTGTATTTGTACTGTAGTATTTTACTGACTTATTGAACATTTACTCAGTGCCATTGTAGTCAATTGTATGTAATAACTAAATACTTCAATGTTTTTAATTTCATTCCAGGGCGGCACGGTGGCACAGCAGGTAGTTGTTGCAGTAACACAGCTCCAGGGGCCTGGAGGTTGTGGGTTCGATTCCCGCTCTGGGTGACTGTCTGTGAGGAGTGTGGTGTGTTCTCCCTGTGTCTGCGTGGGTTTCCTCCGGGTGACCCTCTGTGAGGAGTGTGGTGTGTTCTCCCTGTGTCTGTGTGGGTTTCCTCCGGGTGACTGTCTGTGAGGAGTGTGGTGTGTTCTCCCTGTGTCTGTGTGGGTTTCCTCCAGGTGACTGTCTATGAGGAGTGTGGTGTGTTCTCCCTGTGTCTGTATGGGTTTCCTCCGGGTGACCCTCTGTCAGGAGTGTGGTGTGTTCTCCCAGTGTCTGTGTGGGTTTCCTCCGGGTGACTGTCTGTGAGGAGTATGGTGTGTTCTCCCTGTGCCCGTGTGGGTTTCCTCCAGGTGACTGTCTGTGAGGAGTGTGGTGTGTTCTCCCTGTGTCTGCGTGGGTTTCCTCCGGGTGACTGTCTGTGAGGAGTATGGTGTGTTCTCCCTGTGCCTGCATGGGTTTCCTCCGGGTGACTGTCTGTGAGGAGTATGGTGTGTTCTCCCTGTGCCTGCATGGGTTTCCTCCGGGTGACTGTCTGTGAGGAGTGTGGTGTGTTCTCCCTGTGTCTGCGTGGGTTTCCTCCGGGTGACTGTCTGTGAGGAGTGTGGTGTGTTCTCCCTGTGCCTGCGTGGGTTTCCTCCAGGTGACTGTCTGTGAGGAGTGTGGAGTGTTCTCCCTGTGTCTGTGTGGGTTTCCTCTGGGTGCTCCGGTTTCCTCCCACAGTCCAAAAACACACGTTGGTAGGTGGATTGCCGAATCAAAAGTGTCCGTAGGTGTGAGTGTGTGTGTCTGTGTTGCCCTGTGAAGGACTGGCGCCCCCTCCAGGGTGCATTCCTGCCTTGCACCCAGTGATTCCAGGTAGGCTCTGGACCCACCGTGACCCTGTACTGGATAAGGGTTACAGATAATGAATGAATGAATGAATGAATGAATTTCATTCCATTCTAATGGTCACAGCTTCTAGAAGACACTCTTATTTAGAGGGAACTTCTAATAGAGATAGGTGTATACAGTTACCCAAGGTACATTGTGTTTTCTCACCAAACTGGGAAGTGAATCCTCATCTGCAGTGTGAAGGACATCCACGACACTATGCAACCTGTTATTTTAGACCCAAAAGATCCGACAGAGATCATCAGAGCTGTGCCAACTTCAGACTGAGACGCTAAGGTTTTTAGCAGTCTGTTACCTTGAATTTACCTAGCATTAACACTGAGTGGATAAATAAAGCATAAAGCAAAATTAAAGAACAATAAAGGAACAAAACAATGGAGTGAAAAGCAGAACAGTACCATGTGATGAGCATACTGAGAGAGATGCAGTAATAAGAGGTGAAATTTGGGAGGCAGCTTAATCTGGAGTAAGATATAGTGAAAACAACTGAGATTTAGATTTCAATACGGTGAAAAAAAAACGAGTCTGCCTTCTATCAGTTCTCCAGAGAGATTACATATCAATAGCCATGGGAATGAATGAGTGATCACCACCAAATCCAACGTGAACGTTACTGAAATTTACTGGTATCTTTTCATTCAAACTTTCTTTGTGTGTATATAAATATGCATGTCTTTAAACTGTTGAACTATTGTTATTAACGTAAAATACGCAAACTGCACTCTTTAGTAGAGTGACCCCATACGGTGCAATTAAATTAACTCGTGGCATTTATTTCTCCTGACTCCCCCTGCCCTCCTAAAAGGCACATTCCTGTGCCTGCATTTCCCTGGCTAATATTTAGCTCAGATTCATGGCCTTTTTGCTGGACCCTACTTAAGGCAGAGGGGTTTTAGGAGGGACTGCCCTGGGCTTGTGGGTGAGTGTGACTAGACTAGACCAGTGTTCATCTCCCAGTTTTGCTGTATTCCTCTCCTGTCTCTAAGGTCAGGGAAAAAAAAGAAACACTCTAAACTCGTCGAATATGTGTGCCCACAAATCTGTAGTTTGAGGAAGTGTCTTTTCCGGTGGCTGTCAGCAGCCGCAGTGGGGGGGTGTGTGGCATTTTGACCTGTTCTGTGGGTTCAGGAGGACCTGAAATGCGATTGCAGTAGCATCAGAGCATGCTGCATGATGAGAGGCTCATGGCTGACAGCTGCCCACTGCTGTTTTCTCAGAGTAATTTGCTGCTATCACAGGCTTTGCGCCAAAGAGCAGCTGATTCATTGACAGATAATTTGGGCTGGAGCAGGCGGCTTTACTCTTAATCTGGCCCTCAGGTGCATATCAACATGTTTCCCTGCTCTAAGCAACACACGCTCACTCCACCAGCTGCATTACATCTACTGGCTTTAACAACAGATTAGATGTCTAAGTCATTAGGAAATGACATGCAAAAGTGTATAAGCAGAGGTGTATATACACGTACACAAGTGTTATCTTCACATTTTCTTTTTAGGTTCCATAAATGCATTTTCATAGCTTGCTCCTGTAAACCATCATTAGCACTAAATTAACATTACATCAAATTTATTTGTATAGCATCCATCCATTAAATATCTGTAAGCGCTTTTCCAGTTCAGGGTCGAAGTGGGTCCAGAGCCTACCTGGAATCATTGAGCGCAAGGCGGTAATACACCCTGGAGGGGGCGCCAGTCTTACACAGGGCAACACACACACTCACACATTCACTCACACACTCACACCTACGGATTCTTTTGAGTCGCCAATCCACCTACCAACGTGTGTTTTTGGACTGTGGGAGGAAACCGGAGCACCCGGAGGAAACCCACACAGACACAGGGAGAACACACCAAACTCCTCACAGACAGTCACCCGAAGGAAACCCACACAGACACAGAGAGAACACACCACACTCCTCACAGACAGTCACCTGGAGGAAACCCACACAGACACAGGGACAACACTCCACGCTCCTCACAGACAGTCACCCGGAGGAAACCCACACAGACACAGGGAGAACACTCCACACTCCTCACAGACAGTCACCCGGAGCGGGACTATAACTCACAACCACCAGGTCCCTGGAGCTGTGTGACTGCGACACTCCCTGCTGCACCACTGTGCCACTGTCAACGAAACAACCCCCAGGTGAGCAAGCCAAGGGCAACAGTAGCAAGGAAATACACCCCCAGAGCTGAGGAAGAACCGTTGGGAGAAATTATGGGGACCTACCCTCCTCTGATCAAACTACCTACAAATTAATGACAAAAACAAAAGAACCCTATATATCACATAGATACAATCATAGAATATATAATGCAAACAATGATGATGATGATATTATTATTACTCTTATTAATAGTATTATTAGACGTAATAGTTAGGAGAAAATTTCTATGTGGGGTGGGCAGCTAGTCCAAGGCAAGTGGCAGCTGGTCTGAAGCGGGGAACAGGAGCTCGACAGCCATCCAATCAGCATCCAGCTGGACAGGGTTTTTTTTTATTATGTTGGTATTAGAGGATCTAGGCTATTTCTCATTGCATGGCTCTACATTTCCCATAGGTCTTTCTCTGTTTTAAAGACAATGAAGTAAACAATCTGCTGCACACAAACCTGAACCAGACTAGCTGTGGTCTGCTCTCTCCTGCTGAGCTAAATGCACTGCACAATAAACTTGCTGAAGTTAACAATGTTCTTCTTAATTAGTTCCATTCAGTCAGCATATAATTAAATGTATTATTGTATTTCCTACTGGTATCTGTTACGAAAGACCCACACACACAAATGCTCAAGAGGAAGCCTAAGGGAAAACCAAAGAATAATTTTCTTAAACGGCCTATATGTGTTTCTCTATTAGGGACCTGAGTCTCTTGGAGATATTATTCCCCAACAAACATTCATTCATTCATTCATTACCTGTAAACACTTATTCAGTTCAGGGTCGCTGTGGGTCTGGAATCATTGGGCACAAGGTAGGAAAATACCCTGGAGGGGGCGCCAGTTCTTCATAGGGCAACACACACTTACACATTCATTCACACACTCACACCTACGGACACTTTTGAGTCACCAATCCACCTACCAGCGTGTGTTTTTGGACTTTGGAAGGAAACAGGAGCACCCGGAGGAAACCCACGCAGACACATGGAGAACACACCACACTCCTCACAGACAGTCACCTGGAAAAAACCCTCACAGACACAGGGAGAACACACCACACTCCTCATAGACAGTCACCCGGAGGAAACCCACGCAGACACAGGGAGAACACACCACACTCCTCACAGAGGGTCACCTGGAGGAAACCCACACAGACACAGTGAGAACACGCCACACTCCTCACAGACAGTCACCCGGAGGAAACCCACGCAGACACAGGGAGAACACACCACACTCCTCACAGACAGTCACCCGGAAGAAACCCACACAGACACTGGGAGAACACACCACACTCCTGACAGAGGGTCACCCGGAGGAAACCCACACAGACACAGAGAGAACACACCACACTCCTGACAGAGGGTCACCCGGAGGAAACCCACACAGACACAGAGAGAACACACCACACTCCTCATAGACAGTCACCTGGAGGAAACCCACACAGACACAGGGAGAACACACCACACTCCTGACAGAGGGTCACCCGGAGGAAACCCACACAGACACAGAGAGAACACACCACACTCCTCATAGACAGTCACCCGGAGGAATCCCACACAGACACAGGGAGAACACACCACACTCCTCACAGACAGTCACCCGGAAGAAACCCACACAGACACTGGGAGAACACACCACACTCCTCACAGACAGTCACCCGAAAGAAACCCACACAGACACTGGGAGAACACACCACACTCCTGACAGAGGGTCACCCGGAGGAAACCCACACAGACACAGAGAGAACACACCACACTCCTCATAGACAGTCACCCGGAGGAAACCCACACAGACACAGGGAGAACACACCACACTCCTCACAGACAGTCACCCGGAGGAAACCCACACAGACACAGGGAGAACACACCACACTTCTCACAGAGGGTCACCTGGAGGAAACCCACACAGACACAGTGAGAACACACCACACTCCTCACAGACAGTCACCCGGAGGAAACCCACGCAGACACAGGGAGAACACACCACACTCCTCACAGACAGTCACCCGGAAGAAACCCACACAGACACTGGGAGAACACGCCACACTCCTCATAGACAGTCACCCAGAAGAAACCCACACAGACACTGGGAGAACACACCACACTCCTCACAGGCAGCTGGTCTGAAGCGGGGAACAGGAGCTCGACAGCCATCCAATCAGCATCCAGCTGGACAGGGTTTTTTTTTATTATGTTGGTATTAGAGGATCTAGGCTATTTCTCATTGCATGGCTCTACATTTCCCATAGGTCTTTCTCTGTTTTAAAGACAATGAAGTAAACAATCTGCTGCACACAAACCTGAACCAGACTAGCTGTGGTCTGCTCTCTCCTGCTGAGCTAAATGCACTGCACAATAAACTTGCTGAAGTTAACAATGTTCTTCTTAATTAGTTCCATTCAGTCAGCATATAATTAAATGTATTATTGTATTTCCTACTGGTATCTG
Source organism: Hoplias malabaricus (assembly GCF_029633855.1). NCBI lineage: Eukaryota > Metazoa > Chordata > Actinopteri > Characiformes > Erythrinidae > Hoplias > Hoplias malabaricus. The sequence continues at coordinate 33,273,881 of NC_089812.1, read as the reverse complement.
TTACGAAAGACCCACACACACAAATGCTCAAGAGGAAGCCTAAGGGAAAACCAAAGAATAATTTTCTTAAACGGCCTATATGTGTTTCTCTATTAGGGACCTGAGTCTCTTGGAGATATTATTCCCCAACAAACATTCATTCATTCATTCATTACCTGTAAACACTTATTCAGTTCAGGGTCGCTGTGGGTCTGGAATCATTGGGCACAAGGTAGGAAAATACCCTGGAGGGGGCGCCAGTTCTTCATAGGGCAACACACACTTACACATTCATTCACACACTCACACCTACGGACACTTTTGAGTCACCAATCCACCTACCAGCGTGTGTTTTTGGACTTTGGAAGGAAACAGGAGCACCCGGAGGAAACCCACGCAGACACATGGAGAACACACCACACTCCTCACAGACAGTCACCTGGAAAAAACCCTCACAGACACAGGGAGAACACACCACACTCCTCATAGACAGTCACCCGGAGGAAACCCACGCAGACACAGGGAGAACACACCACACTCCTCACAGAGGGTCACCTGGAGGAAACCCACACAGACACAGTGAGAACACGCCACACTCCTCACAGACAGTCACCCGGAGGAAACCCACGCAGACACAGGGAGAACACACCACACTCCTCACAGACAGTCACCCGGAAGAAACCCACACAGACACTGGGAGAACACACCACACTCCTGACAGAGGGTCACCCGGAGGAAACCCACACAGACACAGAGAGAACACACCACACTCCTGACAGAGGGTCACCCGGAGGAAACCCACACAGACACAGAGAGAACACACCACACTCCTCATAGACAGTCACCTGGAGGAAACCCACACAGACACAGGGAGAACACACCACACTCCTGACAGAGGGTCACCCGGAGGAAACCCACACAGACACAGAGAGAACACACCACACTCCTCATAGACAGTCACCCGGAGGAATCCCACACAGACACAGGGAGAACACACCACACTCCTCACAGACAGTCACCCGGAAGAAACCCACACAGACACTGGGAGAACACACCACACTCCTCACAGACAGTCACCCGAAAGAAACCCACACAGACACTGGGAGAACACACCACACTCCTGACAGAGGGTCACCCGGAGGAAACCCACACAGACACAGAGAGAACACACCACACTCCTCATAGACAGTCACCCGGAGGAAACCCACACAGACACAGGGAGAACACACCACACTCCTCACAGACAGTCACCCGGAGGAAACCCACACAGACACAGGGAGAACACACCACACTTCTCACAGAGGGTCACCTGGAGGAAACCCACACAGACACAGTGAGAACACACCACACTCCTCACAGACAGTCACCCGGAGGAAACCCACGCAGACACAGGGAGAACACACCACACTCCTCACAGACAGTCACCCGGAAGAAACCCACACAGACACTGGGAGAACACGCCACACTCCTCATAGACAGTCACCCAGAAGAAACCCACACAGACACTGGGAGAACACACCACACTCCTCACAGACAGTCACCCGGAAGAAACCCACGCAGACACAGTGAGAACACACCACACTCCTCACAGACAGTCACCCGGAGGAAACCCACGCAGACACAGGGAGAACACACCACACTCCTCAAAGACAGTCACCCGGAAGAAACCCACACAGACACTGGGAGAACACGCCACACTCCTCACAGACAGTCACCCAGAAGAAACCCACACAGACACTGGGAGAACACGCCACACTCCTCACAGACAGTCACCCAGAAGAAACCCACACAGACACAGGGAGAACACACCACACTCCTCACAGAGGGTCACCTGGAGGAAACCCACACAGACACAGTGAGAACACACCACACTCCTCACAGACAGTCACCCGGAGGAAACCCACACAGACACAGTGAGAACACACCACAATCCTCACAGACAGTCACCCGGAGGAAACCCACGCAGACACAGGGAGAACACACCACACTCCTCACAGACAGTCACCCAGAAGAAACCCACACAGACACTGGGAGAACATGCCACACTCCTGACAGAGGGTCACCCGGAGGAAACCCACACACACACCTGCAATTAGTATCAGTAATTAAGTTTAATCAGTGCTCTCTGAACTATTCCACACCTCCAAATTTCAGTCTTATATTTAACTTGCATTAGGCTGCTTCATAAAGCCCAAATAATTCCTGTAACATGTTTCATCAGTCAAAAAAACCCTCACTCCTCTCAGATCTCAGATATCGTGCTCTGGAGTTCTACACATCCTTGTGTTAGCTCTTTGATCACATGTTGTGTTTAATATTGTATTAAATTTGTGGTAAAAGTGTGGAAACGTTTTGAGAGAATATGTGGGAGGACATGTTTTACACTGACTTCCCGGGTTATTAGGTACTTCCACCTTGTAGCCAGTTTTATTGGCTATTTTATTAGAAATATGTGCCATATAGGTGCTATTTGTAGGTTTGCAATTACAGGCTGTGGCCCATCTGTTTTGCCCGAAGTCAATTCCCCTTTACCCCTATCCATCAACGGAAGCATCATAGGGCCACCATTGACGAGATATTATTGGACGGTGCAGGATTCCCAGCACTGCAGTGAAACCTGCATACTAGTGGATGCTAGTGTGTGTGGTATGAATGTATCTGTGGGTTTTGCATACCTCATAGTCCAGGTTGAAAATCCAGCCAAAAGTAGTCCTTTGGTGAGAGATTGACTGAAGGACTTAAGGTTTCTTACCAAAAAAAAAAAAAAAAACAGATATGTAAAAGACCTTGTGGAAACAGAAATTCAGGTCCACAGTCAAGAGTGGAAAAATCAGACAAATAAGAAACACATTTTATTTGTTCTGGCACATCAGGCTGTGTTCACACATCAGGGAAATATTAGGCCTTTCTGTCTATGTGATACAGATGTGTTACCTGAGTGGCAAAAATATTGTACATATAGCCATTTTAACAATGTACTCCTGAAATGATTTACCTATCCATTACAGGGCAACGCCGTGAACAGTCAGACTGGTGATATTTATGAGTCCAGCTCACATAAATGTGTTTCTTTTTCATATTTTTTATGCAATTAGCAGAAAAATTCACACATTTTTGCTTCACACTTTCAAAAATGCTCTGGAGGGAAACTAATGGAAAATTCTTTTTGTTGTTCCCCATCTTTCCTTCCCAGCCGTGTGAAATTATATGGAACGTTAAGCTGGACTGACATAAGTATTATCAATCTGACTGTTTTATATATATATATATAATCAGACCTTTAAAAGTTAGCGATTGCTAATGGCCACAGACCACCACTGATCTAATGAAATTACATTAAATTAAATGTGCAATTATTTGTCATTGTCCAGTGTACAATGAAATGTGTCTTCTGCATTTATCCCATCTGTGGTAGTGAACATACACACACACTGGTGCACTAAGGACTGTGAACACACACTCAGAGCGGCCAGCAGCCATCCCTGGTGCCCAGGGAGCAGTTGTGGGTTTAGTGCCTTACTCAAGGGCACCTCAGCTGTGGATTGAGGGAGGAGGACAGTGCTGTAATTCACTCCCACTGCCCCCCAATTTTCCTGCCGATCGTGGGAATCGGACCAACAGCCTTTCAGCCCTTTTCTCTAACCGTAAACACACAAAGGTAGCTGTTTCTAATGAAGTGGCCAGTAATACTTCCTAAAAAAATGTGTGGACAGTGTTCTGCAGGCCATCCCACAATCATTCATTTATTCATCTTCTGTAACCACTTCATCCTGTACAGGGCATTGCTCTCTCTCTCTCTCTCTCTCTCTCTCTCTCTCTCTCTCACTCTCTTGCTCTTTCTCTCTCTCTCTCTCTCTCTCTCACTCTCTTGCTCTTTCTCTCTCTCTCTCTCTCTCTCACTCTCTTGCTCTTTCTCTCTCTCTCTCTCTCTCTCTCACTCTTTCTCTCTCTCTTGCTCTCTCTCTCTCTCTCTCTCTCACTCTCTTGCTCTTTCTCTCTCTCTCTCTCTCTCTCTCTCTCTCTCTCCTGTGCATGCTGGGAGTGAGCGGAGCGTCTGTGAGCGTGTGAGAGCGGTGGTGTGTGTGGCGTTGAGCTTGTGCTCTTTTTCCTTTTTGATATTTATTTTTCACTCTGGTGTTTGGTTTTTCCGAGTTTTCACACTCTTTTCTAAACACTAGTTTTATCGATAATCCGCCGCGTGCGGTGTGGGGCGAGTAATGGCCTCTCGCTTTGCAGCGGCAATGCCGTCTCTCTCCCGCGCGAACGGGTTCAGGTGCGTTCCCCCGGCCCAGGCCTCGGTGGAGAACGTGCTGCTCGCGGTGGGGGGGAGAGTCGGGAATAGTAAGATCTGTTCCGCGTCGCGGATGAATAAAGCCGTGGTGGTGTTTGTGAGGGAGGAGCGGCTGGTTTCTAAACTGGTGGAGAGTGGGATTGAGGTTATGGAGAGTTTTGTGTCGGTGTCTCCTTTGTTCACGCCGGCGTCGAGGGTCACCATTTCCAACGTCCCACCCTTCGTTTCTAACGAGTCACTCAAAATAGAACTGAGCCGCTTTGGGAAGTTCGCGAGTGAAATGAAGATGATTCCTCTGGGCTGTAAGAACGAGGCACTGAAACACGTCATGTCTTTCAGGAGGCAGGTGTTTATGTTCTTGAACAGCCCAGACAAATCACTCGACGCCGTGTTCCGTGTGATTCACGATAATGACTCGTACACCGTGTACGCGACCACAGACAGTCTGAAATGTTTTCAGTGCGGGAGCAGTAGGCATAAGCGGTTCGACTGCCCTTTAAACGAACAGAGGGCCGCGCAGGAGGACCAGGCCTCTACTGCAGCTGAGACGAGTGTGGTTCTGGAGAAGGGTGCTGTGAGTGACGCTCCTGCGGATGCTGGAGAGGGCTCGTCGGGGACTCTAGCTCCGGAGGCAGGTCGTGGACAGGAGGTGAGTGAGCGGTTGGAGGGCAGTGTTGAAGCTAGTGGGGATGGTCAGGTTCAGGCTGAGCAGCCCACAGCTGGGCAGGAGGGTGAAGGGCCTACCACCATTATTAGTGAGGTAGGTAGTGAGGTGGGGGCTGGTGCTCAGGAGGTAGAGGTAGTTGGTGATGGGGTAGATGTTGTTGTTAAGACTAGTGAGGAGGTGAGTTTGGGACCTGGTGGTGGTATGGATTCAGGGGTGGTTCAGATTAGTGATCACTTGGGGAGTGGAGCTGATTCTCAGGAGAACGTGGGGGTGAGAGGTGCTGTAGTCACAGGGGGTGAGTTTATTGATCAGGTGAATATGGAGATTGTTTGTGGTGTGGATGTAGGCACTGAGTCTGGTGTTCAGGTGAGCGGAGGTGTAGGAGCTAAGGTGAGCGGAGGTGTAGGAGCTAAGGTGAGAGGGGGTGTAGGAGCTAAGGTGAGCGGAGGTGTAGGAGCTAAGGTGAGCGGAGGTGTAGGAGCTAAGGTGAGCGGAGGTGTAGGAGCTAAGGTGAGAGGGGGTGTAGGAGCTAAGGTGAGCGGAGGTGTAGGAGCTAAGGTGAGCGGAGGTGTAGGAGCTAAGGTGAGAGGGGGTGTAGGAGCTAAGGTGAGCGGAGGTGTAGGAGCTAAGGTGAGCGGAGGTGTAGGAGCTAAGGTGAGCGGAGGTGTAGGAGCTAAGGTGAGAGGGGGTGTAGGAGCTAAGGTGAGCGGAGGTGTAGGAGCTAAGGTGAGCGGAGGTGTAGGAGCTAAGGTGAGCGGAGGTGTAGGAGCTAAGGTGAGAGGGGGTGTAGGAGCTAAGGTGAGCGGAGGTGTAGGAGCTAAGGTGAGCGGGGGTGTTGGAGCTAAGGTGAGCGGAGGTGTTGGAGCTGAGGTGAGCGAAGGTGTAGGAGCTAAGGTGAGCAAAGGTGTAGGAGCTAAGGTGAGCAAAGGTGTTGGAGCTAAGGTGAGCGGAGGTGTTAATACTCAGGTGAGCGGAGGTGCAGGAGCTAAGGTGAGTGGAGGTGCAGGAGCTAAGGTGAGTGGAGGTGTAGGAGCTCAAGTGAGCAGTGATGTAGGAGCTCAGGTGAGCGGAGGTGTAGGAGCTAAGGTGAGCGGAGGTGTTAATACTCAGGTGAGCGGAGGTGTAGGAGCTCAAGTGAGCAGTAATGTAGGAGCTCAGGTGAGTGGAGGTGTAGGAGCTCAAGTGAGCAGTGATGTAGGAGCTCAGGTGAGCGGAGGTATAGGAGCTCAAGTGAGCGGTAATGTAGGAACTCAGGTGAGTGGAGGTGTTAATGTTCAGGTGAGCGGTGACTCTGAAGAGGCTGGACCGAGTACTGCAGGTTGTAGTTTTCAGGTGCTGGTACCAGAAGGTATCAGTGAATATCAGTCTGGTTCAGCCTTGTCTCAGGAGGAGGCTACGGAGGAGGCTACGGAGGAGGCTATGGAGGAAGCTATGGAGGAGGACAGAATGTCTGAAGTGTCTGATTTTGGAGGGAGTCAGTCTGGAAGTGATACGTTGTACTCTGTGGAGCAGATAAACTCGTTTTTAGATGTTACTAAGGGCAGACCTGTTGAGGTCAAGGATTTTTTCCCTGACCTGGACAAGTTTGTGTGTTCGGTTTTAATGGCACAAAAGACTTCTAGTTACGACATTCTCTCAAAACAAAAGCGTTTCCGTTTAAAAAAACTCGTCACTGCGATCAGGAAAGTTAAAGGTGCTAAGTCTGGTGCGTCTCGTACCGGTCGTAAAAATGTCTAAACACGGAACACGTAGGAAGAAGGTCTCTCTTAATCTTTCTGCTTGTTTCCTGCTCTGTTACTGTCTTTCTCTCTTTTCTATCATTATGGGTTTTCTAAGGGTGGGCTCTCTAAACGTTAATGGTTTTAGAGACAAAGATAAACAAGCCCTCTTTTATGAGTTTTTTTCTCTTAAGAAATTAAATGTTTGTTTCTTACAAGAAACTCATAGTGATGCCGCCTCAGCCTCTGAGTGGGGCCTGTGGTGGAAAGGGGAATGTTTTCTGAGCCACGGTTCGAACGTTAGCGCAGGGGTTGCGATTCTTTTTTCTCAGTCCACTAGAGTGAGCGTACTGTCTGTAGAGGAAGTAGTAGCTGGACGACTTCTCATGGTTAAAGCCAGACTCAGTGATCATGTTTTTATTTTTATTAATGTGTATGCCCCAAACAGAGGTGCAGAAAGAGGTGAGCTGTTTGTGAGGCTGGAGCAGTTACTGCAGTCCCTACCTTTAGACGGCACTGTTGTGTTGGGAGGGGATTGGAACTGCACTCTGGATTTTGTTAATGACAGAAACGGTGAAGAGCCTCATCCTCAGTCCGCTCAGACTTTGGCCACGGTTTTATCTGCGTTTAATTTGGTTGATGTTTGGAGGGAAAAACACCCTTCTGTCAGACAGTACTCCTGGGTCAGGGTTTTTGAAGGGGGTGTCTATGCGGCCCGTTTGGACCGTTTTTATGTTTCTGATGGTGCTCGGAATATGATCGGTCAGTCCACCATTCAGCCCACCTCTTTCTCTGATCATCATTTATGTACTGTGGTCTTTTCTGTTGCTCCTCAGACCTATGGCAGCCCAATGTGGTATTTTAATAAGACACTTTTAGCAGACAAATCTTTTTGTGATCTTTTTAAACTGTTTTGGGGAGAGTGGGTCAGTAAAAAAGGTGATTATGTGAACCTTCTGCAATGGTGGGAAGTGGGGAAGGCCCAAATTAAAAACTTTTGTCAGGACTTCACCGCTTATTCCACCTCCAAACTGAGGGCGGCAATGAGTAAACTGGAACAGGATATCTCTACAATACATAACAGCCTGATTTTACAGAATTCATTGGATCTGCGGACGGATCTCTCAGCGAAGTTCCAGGAACTGAGTGACATTTTAAAGGAGAAGGCAAAGGGAGCTCTGGTGCGGTCCAGGTTCATGTCGGTGCGCGACATGGATGCTCCTACTGCCTTCTTTTTTAATCTGGAGAAGTCTTCTCATCCACACAAGTCTTTGGTGTCTGTCCGTAAAGCAGACGGAACCATCACGGCAGACCCAGTGGAGGTGAAGAGACTGGCTGTGGATTTTTATACCGAACTGTACACGGCAGGTGCTCGGGACCAGCAGTGCTCCGCGACCCTGCTCGAGGATCTCCCTCAACTTGATGAGCACCACAAGCAGGACCTGGATACGACTTTGACGTTTGGAGAGCTCACCGCTGCTGTCACTCAGCTGTCATCTGGGAGAGCGCCTGGAATCGACGGTCTGCCGGTGGACTTCTACAAGGCTTTCTGGGGGATACTCGGGAGGGATTTGTACGAGGTTCTGATGGCCGGCCTCAATGCTGGGGTGCTCCCAAGTAGCTGTCAGCGTGCTGTTTTATCCCTCCTCCCGAAGAAGGGAGACCTCTGCTTTTTAAAAAACTGGAGACCCGTTTCACTGCTATGTGCTGACTACAAAATACTCTCCCGCTGTATTGCAAACAGACTCAAAGGTGTTTTAAGTACGATTGTTCATGAGGACCAGTCTTACTGTGTGCCTCGACGCTGCATCTATGACAATCTGTTTTTAATCAGAGACTTATATGACTATGCAAAAATGTTTCATGTAGAGTTTGGCTTTTTATCCCTGGACCAGGAAAAAGCATTTGATCGTGTAGATCACGATTATCTTTTTACAGTTTTACATGCTTTTGGTTTTGGTGATGTTTTTATGTCTTGGGTAAAACTGCTCTACTCAGGGGCCTCGTGTCTGATTAAGGCGGGAGGGGGTTTGAGTATTCCTGTGCCTGTCAGTAGGGGGATACGGCAGGGCTGTCCTTTGTCTGGGCAGCTCTACGCACTTGCAGTGGAACCCCTTCTGATTTTAATTAGAAAGAGACTCTCAGGTTTAAATATTATGAACGTTTTATATAAAGTCTCTGCCTATGCAGACGATATAACGGTAATAGTTCAAAATGACCAGGATGTTATATCCCTGCAAGACACTTTAAATGTTTACAGTAAGGCCACCTCTGCCAAACTTAACTGGGACAAAACTGAGGCTTTGTGGTGTGGCTCTCACAACAGTATGTTGCCATCACTCCCGGGGGGGATTCGGTGGAGCAGGCACGGCATTAAGTTTTTAGGGGTTTGGATGGGCACTGACGCAGCAATAGCAATGAACTGGGAAGGTGTTGTGGAGAAAGTTCGTGCCAGGTTGTCTTCATGGTCCTGGATGCTCCCCCAGTTATCGTACAGGGGTCGAGTGCTGGTCGTGAACAACCTCGTTGCATCAGCTTTGTGGCACAGGTTCACTGTTCTCAACCCACCCAGACAACTGATCAACGACATCCAGAAAATGCTTGTGAACTTCTTCTGGTCGGGACAACACTGGCTCAGAGCAGCGGTCCTGTCTCTGCCTGTGCAGGAGGGGGGACAGGGACTTATCGACATCCGGTCCAGAATCGCAACCTTGCGTCTACAGGCTGTGCAGCGGTTGCTGTATGGAGGAGAGCGGGGCTGGAAAGTCGTGGCCTGTGCTCTATTGCGGCGCGCTGGTGGTCTGGGGCTGGACCGACACTTGTTCTCCCTTCTGCTGGAAGGAGTGGATTTGACGGGGCTGACTCCATTTTATACAGCAGCGCTGGAGGCATGGTGCCTGTTCTCTTTTTCAAGGGACAATTCCACGGAGCCTTCAGCGTGGATCTTCGAGGAGCCACTGTTTCACAACGCCTATTTTCCAT